>NW_026020208.1:0-634017 GCF_900185275.1 Solanum verrucosum | reverse complement strand
TATATTATATTTTCTTCTTAAAATCGTTATATCTTTACCTACGCCAAACCATATATAAGGATTCCAAGTATGGTGGTGGTTGTTTTTTTTCTGTTCATTATCAAACCTTTTGAATAGTAGTATTCTTTCAAGTCAAGAGTAAATCTTCTCTATACAATTCATGGGGATTTCTTTTGTTATCTTTTTATATTTTTTTAGAAATAAGTTAATCTCAAAATTTGTATTTAAGCTATACAAATGTCCAAGTCTTTATACATAAATTTTATAATATAACAACAACCGATTACCTAGTGTAGTTTCATAATAGGTTAATTAATTAGTTATGAATTTTCACTTTATTGGTGAGGTTCAATTTCTACTTTTGTAATTCTTTTCTCTTATCTCATTTTTAAGTCTAATTAGGATAAAGTGAGCAACTTTCACATATAGCAA
Source organism: Solanum verrucosum (assembly GCF_900185275.1). Lineage (NCBI taxonomy): Eukaryota > Viridiplantae > Streptophyta > Magnoliopsida > Solanales > Solanaceae > Solanum > Solanum verrucosum. The sequence goes on along the minus strand of NW_026020208.1, from coordinate 633,585 downwards.
ACATAAAATCATATTTGTATTATAGCTATAGTTTTAAATAATTGTTATGGAGCTTTTGATTTGTATAATTCGCTAGATACATCCAATTTTATACAAATTATTTTATAAAATACAAATTGTTCAGTTTTGTATAATTCATTTTATACATTGTAATTTGTATAATAAGATCTGTATTTGTATAATTATAAGTGTATAGGGAAAATATATGTATTTGTATTTGTATATACACTTTTTCTCGCTTTATACAAACATAAACACATTTTATACATTTAATACATTTGTATATCGAATGGGTAATGTATACCGAATCCAAACAAATAGGATATTTGCTGCGAATTACAAATAAAATAAACTATGACTATAACAATTAATTTGAATTAATAATTTTTATTTCATACAATTTTCCCTAAAGTATATGCAGATCTTTTTTTTCTTTATTCCAAGTGGAGTTGGGGGCCCAAGATAAAGATGTATAGAATGGGACCAAAAAATATGAATGGAGAAATGGACCAAATAAAGCAAATATCGCCGTGGGGCTCAAAGCCAATACTCGATTCAAGAAATTTGTTTTACTTTTTTTCTACTCCTTTCTTTTTTTAGTGAAAATTTCTAATATGACATATTATACTAATATTTTCGAGTTATAGCAGTAGATTTAGACTTTCAAGTTATAACATTAAAAATTTCAGGTTGTAACATATTATTAAAAAAAATAAAAAATTTAGTAATTAAAAACATTTGATTTAAAAAGAATAAAAAGATTAAAAAAAATTAAAAAAAAACGTTTTTGAAGGAAAAAATGAAAAAAACGGAAATAGGGATTATCTTAAATTTGAATTAATTTAAGATAATTATTAATTAGCATGAATTAAGGAATTTCAAACTAATTAAGAATATTCAGTTTCCTTAATTCACTCCAATTTGTTAAAATTAATTTAAAAATCAAATTTTATCCATTTTTCTTTCACGTTTCTCTCTCTTCGCTTTTTCTTCCAGAAATTGTCACTGGCGACAAATTGAATTTTTTTTTGTTGAAAAAACGTGTTTTTTTTGTGATGGACAACTACGTATCAATATTAATTAAACATGGCGGAAGATGGGTTGCTTCAGGTGAGTATTTTTAATTGTTTACTATTTTTATTTGGATTTCAATGAAATAGAAAAAAAAAAATGAAACTGTAAATCGCCACTATATTGAATGTGATATTTTTTTTGTATAAACAATACGTTTTGTTCATAATACTTATTAGTTGTTGTGAAATTGTAATATTAGTGATTTTCTTGGTAAGTTTCTGTTTTTTGGTAGTGGTTTAGTGTCACCATATTATTGATAACTGGTTTTTCTTGGTAAGTTTCTGTAATATTATTGATTACTGATTTTTTTTCGTGAAAAAAATGAATTAAAATGTATAGTTTTGAATGAATTTGTTAGTGTAATTGTAATTAATTTGGTACGAAAGTGTATTGAAGAATTGTATGATAGTTTGTTTTAAGTTGGTATGAAAGTGTGTTAACTAGTTAGTAAAAAAAGTTATTTTGAAGTTTGAATAAGTGTATTAAAAATGTTTTAAGTTGGTATGAAATGTGAAATGTTATTGTTTATATAAGTTTTGTCAATTATGTATAAATTTGTGTGAAAGGAATGAACTATTTGGTATGAGAAATGTATAAATTTGGTATAAATGATGATTGTATGTATGAAATTTGTATTAAGTGGGTATGAAATCTGAAATTTTTATTTTTTAATGAAATATGTTTGTAGTTTACTGTTTGAATGATTTTTGTATGAAAAAATAATGACAAGTGTGTAAATTTTTTATTTTTTTTGTATTATGTAAGACTAATTGTTTTTTTTTTTTAATGAAACAGGGAAATATGTTGATTTTCAGATGGAGGGGATTATATATGAGTATTCTAGTCTTTATAGTGGTCTAGTAAGTGCGATAACATCGCAACTAATGATAGATGTTAATATTCACAATATAGAGATGAAATATATAGTTAGTGATAGATGTCCCCCTGTTAGTATCCACAATGATGTTGGTGTGCGGGTTTTTTTAGATCAAAAGAAAGCTAATGTAGATTTCTTTACGATTTCATATACTTGGAAATAAAATTTATTCCAAATTAATATATAAGATAGTGTAACTATTTGTACAGGTTTCCGATTTCAGATTTCAGATTTCATATACATGATTCATTAATTATTCATACAGATTTCATATACTAGAAAATAAAATTTATTTCAGATTAATATATAAGATAGTGTAAATATTTGTACAAATTTCAGATTTTAGATTCCAGATTTCATATACGCGATTCATTAATTATTTATACATATTTAATATACTTGGAAATAAATTTTATTCCAGATTAATATATAAGATAGTGTAAATATAGTGTAATATATAACAAACTTTATACCAATCTTATTCAAGTTTCATTCCAACACGAACTTCAGTTTATATCACACATATTATACTAACAATAAATCAATTTCATATAATCACACAATGTATATCATTTGTATAACAATATTATATCACAATTAATACATTATCCAACCATCAAACATTAAATTGAGTGTCATACACATATTAATCAAATTTCACATACGTTTCATCCATTAATTGTACAATTTGGATTCACACTGATATTTTAAAATAGTGAATCCAAATGGTATGAAATCTGTATATTACTAGTATCCTGAAATTATAATAGCCAAACAGTAATTCATATGTAGATTGTATCTGATTGGAAGAAAACATATGATATTATATATCATCAAATACTTAAATACAAAAAAGTTGTTCAAAAGTAAAAAAAAACAAACATGTAATTCTAAAAAAGTAGAAGGTGCAATCAACTATTTCAAATTTCTTGTACGTGGTCTTGGTGTAGGATAATTGGTGGTATTCGGAACATGTTCTTTTGCTATGCGAGGTCCACCAAATTTGCTAGCAATCGTACCAGTAACTTCACTCTCACTGATCGCGCCATTCTCACTCTTTGTATATACAGTTAATAGACAATCACACTACTGTTAAAACACAATTCATACCATTTGTATACCACTATTATATCACAAATCATACAATATCCAACAATCAACTGTTTAATCAGAATCATACACATATTAATCAGATTTCATACACGTTTCATTCAAACAACTATTTCGAAAATAATATAAGAATAATGTGATATTTTTAGGAAAAAATCAGTAGTTTTAATAATGTGAAAATAAATTGAATATAATATTTACCCTAACAATTTATTTTGTCTTTTTTAGGTGTTGGGACTTCTGATTCCTCCTTTTTTTTTTTGGATCTTCTTGTAGATGGTTTTGACGACTGAGCAACTTCAACATTCATTATTTTTTTTCTTTTTTTCTTTTTTGATTCAGTAACAAAATCAGAATCAGAATCAGAATCAAAAGGGGTTTCAACATTTTTCCCCTTCCTCTTCTTCCCCTTTCGATTTATCGGACTCACCCTTTTATTTGAGTCATTTTTTTCTGTTTTTGATCATTCAATAGAGATGAATCACCCCTAGCCGGAGTTTCAACAATGTTTGGCAGCGGTGTTTGAGTCAAAATGTTGAAAGATGGAGCATGAACTTCATCCGTAGAAGTTCCTTCGACTAATCGAGGGATCTTTCGAGGAGTTACAACCGTTTTCTTCGACATGGTTTTGTTGAAAAAACTAAATTGAATGGAGGATTGTAAAGTTAGTGTAGTTTGGTGGTGAGAAAGATGTGATAGATGAAGGTAAAATTGGGCTAGTGTGTTAATGGCATGTAGAACTGGATGAACGTGTGGGGAGGGGGGAGGGATTGACGTATGGGAGGTGGTAACGGTAAAGAAGGAAACTTGTTGTAGGTGAATCCCTATATCTATGTAACTGATAATTTCAGATTTAAAAAAGGAACAGAAATCAATTTAATTACATATTATTAATTAATAATAAAAAACCATAAATAGATTAATCATTTATTAAATAAATGGAAATTGATTTTTAAATAAAATTAATTGGAGTGTAACGGTAAAAAAGGAAGTCTAATCAATGTAAATCCCTAAATTCGTGTAACTGATAATTTCGATTTTAAAAAAGGAACTGAAATTATATTAGCTAGCTATTAATAATTAATAATATAAAAATATAAAGAGATTAATTATTTTTAAATAAACTTGTAATTAATTTTTAAATAAAGTTAAATTTAAGTAATATGTTATAACCCGTAAATAAACTGTTATAAGTAAGAATATTTTAAGAATGTGTTTAAAATTTGTAATATTGACCCTTAAATGTGTATATGGTGTGATTTTTCCTTATTATTATTATTATTATTATCAATCCATCACTAATCACTACCAATAATCATCTTTACTATATCATTAATCAATATCGATTAACATCATAATTAGCTATCACTATCATCTACCACATTTATCAGCTGCCATCATCAAGAACCATCATGTTTATTTAATCACTGTTGCCATCTTCTATCACCACTAGCTACTACGTAGGATCACTACCATCCACCGACCACCAACTACCATCAACTAGTACCCACAATTATCACTATCGATCAACATACAATTTTTTCAAAATATTTGTTAATATAATATTTTAATATACCTATTTTGAGGTCTTAACTTTAATACTCAAACTAATATTTAAATCTATAATTAAATTTAAACATCTTAATAAGAATAAGTAATGAGAATTTTCTTCAATCCGAAAAAACAAATAAACCAAAGGACAAACTTGGGTGTCAAACGACCCGAACCGACCCGACCCATGGTTCTTACTTGGCAGTTGCAAGGAAGTAATGTCACAAAACTGAAGTCAAAATACGCAAAAAAAAACACACACAGAAACCAGAAAAGCTCGTCGACTTTGCGAATTCACCGAGAAATCGATCGGAAAACACTATGACCCCTAACGGAGTTGAAGATGAAGAGAAATTTCTAGCTTCTGGAATCGCCGGCATTCAACAAAACGCCTTTCACATGCATCGCGCTCTTGTATTTTCACAAAACCCCCAATTTTTTTGCAATATTTATTTGTATTTTTTTTTTGTTGGTTTCCAGAGACCTAACTTTTGAGTTTTTGTATGAATTGTGTAGGACTCAAATAATCTGAAAGATGCACTCAAATATTCAGCTCAGATGCTGTCGGAGCTCCGAACTTCAAGGCTATCACCTCACAAATACTACGAGCTATGTGTGTACTTTTTCAGTTGATCTGATCTTAGTTATTGCTCATTTGATAAATTGTAATTTAATTTCAAAATTTATTTTTAGCTCCTTAACCTCAGTATTAGAACTGTGTTGCTGTTTGTTTGCTTTTTTTAACTTAAAATTTTAGTAGGTAGGGGAGTGTTGTCTCATTTCCTAGCAGGATAGATTGGTGCATTGTATCTGTTATTTTTACCAGTAGTAGTAGCATTTGTATCGTATTTGGCCTATCTTACAACCTTTTCTTGTTCCTCATTATTTAGTGTGTTTCTTTGTTGCATTTGCTCCTCTTTGGTATGTTATGTTATGTTATGTTTCCGTATTATTTTCTATGTCTTCTTTACTTCTGTATTGTTCTGTTAGTTGCTTTGATGTTCGTTACTTGAGCCGAGGGTCTTCCTGAAACAGCCTCTCTACCTCCTCGAGGTATGGTAAGGTTTACGTACACACTACCCTCCCTAGACCCCGCTTTTGGGACTATACTGGGTTTGTTGTTGTTGTTTTTGTATTGTTGATATGCTGAAAAAAGAATTTCAACATTTTAAAAGCATTTGATAGGACAGTGTTGTAGTTGTTCTTTTAGTCGATTATTTGTAAATTTTGAAATCTTTTAAATATTTAAATGCTCATTGCTTTATTAGATATGCGGGCTTTTGATGAATTGAGAAAGCTAGAAATGTTCTTCAAGGAGGAGACAAAGCGGGGTTGCTCAATTGTTGAGTTGTATGAACTCGTGCAGCACGCTGGCAACATTTTGCCTAGACTGTAAGTTGTTGTGGTGATCCAACTGTATCTTCCTCTTTAACTCCATTTTCTGCAAGCTTTACCGTAAAGTTCTTGAGCGAGTAATTTCATGTTTGCGGATTGGCTTAAAGATTTGCAGTCTGTATCTATTTTGTATGTTTCCAGAGAGTAGTACTTTGGGCTTAAATTATCAGGAACAATTTTTTTTAGGAAAGTAATGAGATTAAAGACTCAAATCAAATATAGAGAAAACAATCAATCATGGCTGAAAGCCAGAAAAAGAAAACATTATACTTCCTGGGTGAGAACATTAGAAACTCTACACTTGAGAAAGCACAGGCAAAACATTAGAGAAAATCAGAAAATGGATTTAGTGAGAAAATATTTGGCTTATACTTATCTTTGATGGAGAATCCACAAATATAGGTAGAAAGAACAACCAGTGTAGCAGAGATGACTTTTCCTTTACATACAGTGAAGTATTAGGACCAGTTGCATGTGGCATTACTTTTAAGTTACTTTTTTGATGCTAATCTTACTGTTCTTCGCTTAATTACTTACCGATGATGTCAAAGGCACACCTAAGCCCTGACGCAAGGCGCAAAACATGTTGAGCTCTTCGCTTCGCTTTATGGGTGCTTCACTGTCATCATTAAGGTTTTAAGGGCCACTTAGTGCAATCTTGAAGATGCGACACTAAACCATTGATATTACACTTTATCATAACTTTTTTTTAATGGTTTCATCCATATATTTGTTATTCATGCTTATGATTATTAATCTTGGACTACACATACATATTTCACTTTCTCTCCATTTGCGCCTTTTTCATTGAAGCCCACACTTTATTTGCGCATAACACCCGAAAAGACCTTGGAGTTTTTTTGTGCTTTTGGCTTTTGATAACACTGCTACTTGCAGACATCTGTTCTCAGACTCAGCCTTCCTTTAGCCTTGGTTGGATGTTCCTTTATGACTCACACGAATGCAAGTGTTGCTGCTTTAGCAGTTTGGTTAATGGAGATTAATGCTAGAACTTGCAATATAGTTTATTCAAACTGGAAAATTTCCAATTAGTTTCTGGAATTATTTGGAAAGCACTGCTATTTTAGGTAGTTATTAATATATATCTAGAGAACTGGTGATGCTGTAGCAAACAGGAGTGCAGATTATGCTCAGACTAGTTTAGGATGGGTAGTTGGAGAGCAGTTCAGGAAGTTAGTAGGATAGCTAAAGACATGTCGGTACTTAGGGAGGCTGAGATATTAAATATTGTTACTAAGATTTTCACTGCTATATTAGTTGCTACTTTTATTCAAGATCAAGATAAAAATACGGATGGTGGAGTGGTAGTAATGTGCTTCATTTCGTTGGTTCCTTTATTCTTTAATTGTTTAACCTATGTCAAAGAGATGCTCCATTTATTATCTGTCTGCTTTCAAGCTTGTCTTTAGTTTGGTTCTCTATTATTTTCTATACACTTCACAATCGTATTCTACTTTCTAAAGTTCATACCCCTGCTTTTGTTCCCCAGGTATCTACTTTGCACAGTGGGGTCTGTGTACATCAAATCCAAGGAGGCTCCCGCCAAGGATATCCTTAAAGACCTGGTTGAAATGTGCCGTGGTATACAACATCCTTTACGTGGACTCTTTCTGAGGAGTTACCTTTCCCAAGTTAGCAAGGATAAATTGCCTGATATAGGTTCTGAGTATGAAGGGTAAGGGTGTTACTCAGCTCCATGGTGTTTTACCATCAATTTAGTTACAAGAATTATGTGTCAGTTTCCAAGTTTGTTGGGTTTCCTTAACAATGTTCTAGCTTCTAAATATAAGTGCTTAATAGAGAAAAATACTACGATGAAGTGTCAACCTGAATGCACGAACCACTGACATGACTCAAACTGATTGGCAGGACCAGCAGTGTATCTGTGTGTTATTTTGAATATTTGAATAAAATGCTGGAGTAGCAGATTATGTTGTTCATGTAATCTGTTTTATGGTTGTCTTACTGCCAATTGATTAGTTGAGGGTTTCCTCAACTTCGTAAATGTAGTATGATCTTGACACCGAGGAAAGAAATAAGAAAAAAAGAAAAAGAGACTATCTTACCTTCATTGAAGCTTCTTTTATGTTTAATCTCACCTGTAATGTGAACATTATTGTTTTATACACTAATATCTTGTTCCCTTCCACAGAGATGCGGATACTATTGTGGATGCTGTAGAGTTTGTACTCCAAAATTTCACGGAAATGAACAAACTCTGGGTTAGAATGCAACATCAGGTTGGTTGAAACATCTGTGGATGCTATAACATGCTCTCATGCCTTGACATGCATAGTACCACAATGCTTGCATGTCATGAAGGTAAATGTAAATCATGAGGGCATAATTTGTGGTCATGCAGGTGTTTTAATGCTTGTGAATGATTCATACTCTTTGCTGATCATGAGTTGAGGCTAGCATCGGGCTTTCTCATCTGCAGGGACCTGCTCAGGAAAAGAAGAAACGCGAAAAGGAAAGGAGCGAGCTTCGTGATCTCGTATGAGCTGTTACTTCATCATGTTTACTAGCAATCAAGTAAGCCGTGGATGTGTACACTCATCGAAGCTTTTCCTTTTTGCTTTTACTTTTGGTAGGTCGGGAAGAATCTGCATGTTCTCGGTCAAATTGAGGGTATTGACCTTGAGATGTACAAAGAGACGGTGCTTCCAAGAATTTTAGAGCAGGTGATTTGTCTAGCGATTTAGTGTCCATCTGATAACTTCTGCTGTTTGTTTAAACCCAAAATGTGAACCATTTCTTTTGGTCTCAAAATGTGTATCTCATGATTATGTTTAGGTTGTCAACTGTAAAGATGAGATTGCTCAGGGCTATTTGATGGATTGCATAATTCAAGTCTTCCCTGATGAATATCACTTACAAACTCTTGAAACCTTATTGGGTGCTTGTCCCCAGCTTCAGGTGTGTTTTATTGTTGGTTCATAAAACAAGCTTCTAGTCAAATAGAACACTTAAGCAATGAAGGAAAATTGTCATGCCTGGTAGGATGCCAGGAGTTTGAGATTTGTTTACTATCTGCAACAGTGTAATATACAACTTTGTTTCAAACGAAAGATTTCGTTTGATGACTTGTGATGAGTCTAGTTTGTTTATGTCGTTTGATGTTAGGCTGACAACCCACCCTATTAGGTACTGAAGTTTGTTTTTAAAAAAGGTATACTGAAGTTCAGTATCTTTGTCAAGTTACCTATTTCAAAAAAAGTTCAGTATCTTTGTCATCGGCCTTTCATAAGATCTTAGAATTTTTTTGTCATTGTTGATAAATTCACGCTGGTGATATGAATTTGTGCCTGTTGTTTGAACCGTCTCTGTGACCGTTCTAGATAACTGCCAATTAATGCTTAACTTCTATTAGAATTAAACTTCCGAGCACTATTTTCCTTGTCATTTTCTTCTTCAGCCATCTGTTGATATCAAAATGGTGCTTGCTCGGCTGATGGAAAGGCTCTCGAACTATGCTGCTTTAAGTACAGATGTAAGTAACACATATAAAATAACTTTTGTGGAATCAGATTTTGTATATGTAGTTTCTAAATCATTTCTAACTGCAGGTTTTACCTGAGTTTTTTCAAGTGGAAGCTTTTGCGAAACTAAATAGTGCCATAGGGAAGGTAAATGAGTCCTACCTTGAGTAAATGCAATTCTTGCTTATGAAGGTGTGGAATATTCTGAAAGAGAACTCTCCTAGGCCTGAATTATCTACCTCCAGCATGTGGAGATTAACAAGAACTTGAAGAACTTTCAACTCTAACCAATTCTCTGACTCATTCAATAATTAATACGTCAAAAAATAGAAGTTGACCAAAGATCTGTGGATGTCAGTGGAAAGTTAAGTCATGGAGACTGTTACCTTTCTCACAACTTTAGAGTGGTAGTGATGTGATTTATGCATTCTCAGAGCCACAGATGATTATGATTTTATTGTTGCTCCCCCCCCCAAAACTTATGGGCGTTTCCATAGTATGATAGGGGACACCAAGCCTTCCATGACATCCTTACAACTTTTTTCCTGTTTGCTGACTCACTCAAGAAATTCATACATTACTTTTTTCTTCCAATATCAATGGTGTCCTGTGACTTTTCAAGCAGTTCAGATATGATGCCCATCTCTGTCTTGGTGCAGGTGATTGAAGCCCAAGAAGACATGCCTATAGCTGGAGTTGTGACTTTATATTCATCTCTTTTAACTTTTACTCTTCATGTCCACCCTGATCGTCTTGATTATGTGGATCAGATTTTGGTAGGTCAACTCTTATTTCCCCCCTTCTTCTTTTATCTACATTTGATACAGTTTAACCGCGTAAAAAGAAGAGAAGAAAAAAAGCAAAAACAACATAAAGTTGATTAAAAGGATAAAGGCTGCATGAATTATTATAACTTTCTGGCCTGCCTTGTGCATATGGTACCTATAACGTACTAATGATCACTCTATTTGTCGCTTCAGGGTGCATGTGTTAAGAAGTTTTCTGGTAAAGGAAAGCTCAAAGACAGTATAGCAACAAAACAGATTGTGGCCCTTCTAAGTGCTCCACTGGAGAAGTATAAGGATATTGATACTGCATTAAAGCTTTCAAATTATCCTCATGTTATGGAGCACCTTGATGATGCAACTAGCAAAGAGATGGCTAATGTTTTAGTTCAAACTATTCTGAAAAATAAAACTTGCATCTCAACAGATGAAAAGGTTAGGTTCCTTTTATTTTTTGTTCTTAAATTTTGTTTGTAATAAAGTACCTTCTTTATTACTTGGAATTATTGGTCTGGCAGGTTGAGGCTCTTTTTGAATTAATGAAAGGACTTATCAGAGATTTGGATGAGAATCTTCATGATGAGGTGATCAGAGACTTCTATGCTTCTCTAAATAGTTCCCTCATATCTTTCGACCCTCTTTCCACCGTGTTCTTAGCGGCTAGTTTTTTGAAATTTTATTTGCTCAAATCATTAGACCTAAGTTTCTTTGTCCTCCATTTAAGTTTGATGAAGAAGATTTCAAGGAAGAGCAGAACTCTGTTTCACGGCTTATTCAAATGCTTCACAATGACGACCCTGAGGAGATGCTGAAGGTAACGATTGATACCTCTTTCTGGATTCTCTGCATATTCCTTCTGCTGATCACCTCTCTACTTCTTATTACTGGAAAAGTGTGTTGTATCATGTATAACTTATATTTTGGGGTTGAATTTGGTCAAGTTTATTTAAGTCAATTTTGTCATACTTTTGTGGAGCATGTACTTAATTTCATTTCCCCTTTGGTCACTTACCTCAACAACCATTATCTGATTAATGAGAGATATCTAGAATATTTTTTGTTTTGATTAGTACCACGAAGATGTCTAGGCATTTTTTGTTCTGATACGTACGTTCAATAGAATAGTTATAAGACCATCAATGGTATATGGGGGTGATCATCAATGTTATATGTGAGTGAATATTTGGCCATTAAAGTTCAACGAATCCACAAGACGAGTGTCACAGAGACGCAGATGCAAAGATGATGGATGTGTGGTCATGAAAGATTTGACAGATAAAAGATGACGACATTCGACAAAAGGTGTCAGTACTTCATGATAGAAGGTTACTTGAGATGGTTTGGTCATATATTCCATTGACCTCCGGATGCACCGATTTTTTGGTGTGAGACCATGGTGAGTGCAGGTGTTAAAAGAGGACAAGGTATGCTTAAAATCACATCAAAAAAGTTGTCTCGGAAGACTTTCAATTTCTTGGAATCCATGTAAACTTAACGAAAGGTAGGGCATAAGGGAAGAAAAAGATCTATGTAGGTAGTTTTGAATATGTTTTAATCATGTTAGTACTTATTTCAGGTGTTATGCTTTCTAGGGAATCTTGTAGCCCTATGTCATGGAGATTTTGTAGTGCTTTTACTGTGTATAATGTTGGCCTGAAATTGAATTTAAATGGAAAAACATGACCAATGATGATTGATATTGTTGACCTCACTTGTGGGATCACACTGGGGTATGTTGAGTAAATCCATAAATGAAAATTTCATTCATCTAGCAAGTAGCAGGGTGTGATGTTCATATTATTCATTTATATGTTTGTTTGTGCAAAGTAAAATGTGTCAATCCAATGTTATGTGTCTATAATATTTATATCTCTGGCTATAGGTGTTGGTATCTTGCTTTTCAGATTTGATATGGCGTTACCAATTCTTTGATTTGCAGATAATTTGCACTGTGAAGAAGCATATTGTGACAGGAGGACCAAAGAGGCTTCCCTTTACAGTTCCTCCCCTCATTTTTAATTCTCTTAAGGTTTGAATTCACAACTCAATGACTACAAGATGGGTGGTCTGTTAAACACCTCATACTGTGTCTTCGTCGAAAGAAATGAATCAAGTGCTGAGTTATTGTGTATGCATTTTAAGATGATCCTTTTTCGTGCAACTGCTTGTTCAAACTTCAAAGGAGTAAATAACAGAAAATGGAAACCATCCCTTCCCAGTTTTTGAAAAAAAGAGAGATTGAGCGAGTTTTCCTTTGTTGTATACAACTGACTGTTTTCTTTACCTTCTGATGTTGTGATTTTCCATCTTTTTTAGTTGGTAAGGCGACTGCAAAACCAAGATGAAAATGCTCCAGAGGAAGAAACATCTGCTATACCTAAGAAAATTTTTCAGATTTTAAATCAGGTAATATAGCTGAATGGGGTTGTATGTGATGTATTGCATTTGAAGTTCTGAAGATAAGACGACCACCATTATGAATTTTTGGTGAAAAGAAAAATGAAAGATTAGCTTTGCTTCTCTTATATCCTTTTTTATCTCTAGCTTCTCTTTCTTTATTTGCAATAATCCTGTTACCTAAGATTGTGCTGAGGAAATTCGTATTATGTATGAATTGCATACACCTTATTTCAGATAATTGAGTCTCTCTCAAGTGTTCCAGTACCTGAACTAGCACTAAGGTTGTACCTAGAGTGTGCTGAGGTACATGAGTTCATCCTTAAGATGTGTAAGATTGTGGACCTTATTAAAAAAGTATGGGTTTACTGACATGTCGTTTGTTGCTCAGGCTGCCAATGACTCTGACCTAGAGCCTGTTGCCTACGAATTCTTCACCCAAGCTTATATACTATACGAAGAAGAAATTTCGGTAGTATTTACTTATCCTATCTTTACTTTATTATGATCTCTATTTTCTCGACTTCCTGGAATTTCAATATATCTGCATTGTTTTTTACATTTCATGCATTGCTTTGTCTAATTGTAGTTGAATGTTTTGATAGGACTCTAAAGCACAGGTGACCGCAATACAATTAATAATAGGTACTCTTCAGAGAATGCACATCTTTGGTGTTGAGAACAGGGACACGCTAACGCACAAGGCTACAGGGGTAACTATTCTACTACCTCTTATTTTCTTGTTCCTGATTTCAGCTTCATCATTCTATGATAGTAACCGTTCCCTCCCTCTTTTTTTAATATCCTTTAGTACTCTGCAAAACTCCTGAAGAAGCCTGATCAGTGCAAAGCTGTCTACTCTTGTTCACATCTTTTCTGGGTTGATGACCAGGACAGCATCAAGGATGGAGAGAGGTTAGTAATTATGTCAGGGAGTGATGAAGTTTACTTCTGGCGTGCCTCTCTTATTATGAGCATTTATTAACTTGGTTTATACCTGCACGAGTTGTGGTTTGTGTGTTTATGGGTCTTCTTTGAGCCACTCTGAGTTTTGCCTCTTGAGTCCGCTCCTTGATTTCAAGTTTTTTCTTCTTAATGTGGTTGCATCTTTTTCATTGATCCAGGGTTTTGCTTTGTTTAAAACGAGCCTTAAGGATTGCAAATGCTGCTCAACAAATGTCGAATGCAACCCGAGGCAGCAGTGGATCTGTCTTGCTCTTTATAGAAATTCTAAATAAGTAAACAACACTATACATCCTTTGTTTATTTCCTTTCCTCGGATACGTTCTCAGTTTTGCAGGTCATTGACGTTAAGATACACTTCATCATTTGTATGATATCAGGTATTTATATTTCTATGAGAAAGGGGTCACACAGATCACTGTTGCATCCATCCAGAGCCTAATCGAGCTAATAACAACTGAAATGCAAAGTGAAAATAAAACCGCTGATCCTGCTGCAGACGCTTTGCTCGCAAGCACATTGCGCTATATCCAGTTCCAGAAGGATAAAGGTGGTGCAGTTGGTGAGAAATATGAATCCATAAAGTCTTAATGAAAAAATGACACATTTTCTTGCAAGGAGATGGCATTCTTGATGTTACAGAAGCAGATGATTTTTCCCCCAATACAAGTTTTTTTTAGTTTTATTATTTGCCTGTTAGTCGAGATTCTGCGTTTTTTCAGCAGGCTAGCGGAAGAAGCTGCAAATATCTGTACATTCTAACCACTCTGTGATGGGTTATACTTTAGATTTTGATTGTTGTAACAATTCTCTCGCATAAAAATCTCTGTAAATTTGAGGCTATATGGTGCAGATCAAACTTGTGATTGTGAATAAATTGCTGGATCGAACTTGATATTATGAGTAATTTGCTGGACTAAAAGTTTGCTTGGAGGTGCATAGTAAAATGCAATAGCTCTATGTTGTTTACCAACATGATGGCTAATGACATTTGATTTTCATTTTTGCGATATTGGTAAAATTGTCTTGAGTTGAGGGTCTATGAGAAACAATTTCTCTTCCTCACCCTTGAGGTAGAGGTAAGGTTTGCGTACACTCTACCCTCTCCAGATCCACTTTTGGCATGTACACTGGGTATGTTGTTAAAATTCGTTACACTTTCATTATCTGTTAGCTTAAATTGTGGCATTTGTTTGGATAATCAACAATACAAAAGTAGGGATTTTTTTTTGTTTTCCACCCAGTGTCCGGAGCCCACATTGGAGCTCCGATTAAATTCGGATCGCGCTCTGTAGGGCCCATTTTGGGGTGACGCTTTCAACAAGATTTTCTCCATACTCAAGGCTCGAATCCGAGACTTCTGGTTAAGGGTGAAACACTCCTATCAGTGCGTCACAATTCATGTTGGTAGGAATTTAAAACTTGAGATATCCTATTCAAAGCAGTGGGTGTGGGTATTAAACATCAGATGAGAAAAAAGAAATTTCATTCACAACATTTTATATTGTTTAGTAAGGAAAGGCAAAAAAAAAGACCATTTATTTAACCCAAATTTGCATAGTTATATATATTTCAATTGTGATACATTTCTCATTTCACTAATTTTATACTAGTTTTCTGCACTTATTATATGGTTTGGGAGGAAGACATCATGGTTATAAGTTAATAAAAAGTAACATGAGTTTTTTTTTAATATAAAAAAAACTTGGCGTTTGGTTCAACTCTTCAGCACCTCGACTAATTCCACAAGTCAATTCATAGCATATTTTTGGGTCCAATTACGAGCCACTGATTCATACTTTTGCCTATCAGTTTTGTACAAATGTGCAATTTCTGGTACCAATGGATCATCTGGATTTGGATCTGTTAGTAGTGAACATATGGATAGCAAAACCTGCATAAAATAAAATAAAAACAAATTGAGATATTTAAGTCATACAAGTAAATATAACTATTATTATTAGTATTATTATTATTATAATAATAATAATAATAATAATAATAATAATAATATATCATGATAATTGATTGATGATGATATAGAATCTTGAATCATGAACAATGATTAAATTGATGATTACGAAAGAGAATTCGTAGTTTAACTTTCTTGACCGACTCATTAATTAAGTTGGTAGAAGAATTTCATACTATAATAATGTTCAAGTGAAATGATTTATTTAATGTCAACACGATATATGTATTATATTGAAAGATTTTGATTTTCCAAATTTCTTTCCTTCTTGACTGGATATACTTCAACGGAGTGTATTGCGTCTTGTTCAAACTATATATATGTATATGGAGAAAAAAATTTAGTAAATATATTCAACGCAAAAGTTACTGACTCGATATTTTAAATGTGCCATATCAGAAAAATCATGAAACTATAGATTAAAAATCACCTTGGATATGGTGAGAGCAGGGCTCCATTGGTCTTTAAGAATGTCCAAACAAATATTTCCATTATTATTTATATTTGGATGGAATACTTTGGTCTTGAAAGCCACCTGCCAATAATATTATCAAAGTTAAGTATAATCATTTCTTTGATTATTTTCCCATTATTCCAATTTTTTTGGGAGGTGCGTGTGAGAGATAAATACTTATTCATATTCAATATTTATACAAAATATCATTCATATTAATTTAGTACAATTGTATGCTAAATTGAGGTGAAAATACTTAATAATTAATTATAATTAAGCGATAATATATAGTTTATCAAACAAATATATGACAAGTTTTCAGTCATCTGACGTACATTGAGTATGAATAATTTTTTTTCTGAAACGAAAGCCTTGTTATGGCTTTCAAAAAAGGAGATCTTAACATTTTTAACGATTTTTTAACGCCTAACAAATAATGTAATGCCAGTGTATACTCTATATACAACAAGCGTATAATTAAATTATATTGGTTAAATATATAAATTATAAAAATGAGATTTTTTTTTTATCATGGGTTTGTTGAGCTTGATGTATATTATATAGTGTGATATTTTTATTTTTATATAAATAATCATACCTTGGGGGGTTTGAAAGGGTAGTCAGGGGGGAAATGGATGGCCACTTGAAAAACACCACCTGCAAAAGGGCTATCATTTGGCCCAATAATGGTTGCTTGCCAATGAAACATATCCTGAGCCACAGGACCTAAAAAAAAAATAATAAAAATATTATTATAGTATCGTGGATTTCGAACTTAAACAAGTGTAAATTTTAGAATATTATCGTGAGTTTTGAAATTCATAATGCTATATTATGAACTTTAAATTTTAATAAGTGAAACTCTTTGATAGTGTCTTTGGATTCACTAATAGACCCTTTAATAAACTTGTCCGTTCCTAGAAAATTAATCTATTGAAAAATAGTTCGTGTTTGAAAATTATTAGTAGTCAATTATGCGGAAATATCGTGAATTTTGAACCTAAACAAGTGAAAAAATTCAAAATCTTGTTATGAGTTATGACAGTATCATAAATTTTGAATTCTCTGAAAAGTGAAACTCCTTGACGGTGTCTTGGATTCACCATAGGATACCTTAGTAAACTTTTCCCTTTCCATTTTGCCAACTGTCATGTATCCGTTTTGAAGCGTTACTAGTCCAATTTCGTATTGGAGTTTGAAAATTAAATGTCTTTATCAAAAGATACTTTATATTAAGGTTCAAACTCAAAACATATCATCAAGGATGTAAGAATATTTATCATTTCACCATAATTTTAATCTCCGAGGGACGACAGATAGTAAAATATATATAAAAAATAACATTTTTTTTTTACCTGCACTACATGAAGTGGGAGGGTCTCTTTGCAACTCCCTTAGTTCCTTGTGAATTCTCCTTGATGCCATTAATTCTACTCACTTCTTGGATTGAAATAAAAATGTTTTTTTTTTTAAAATAAAAAAATTGATAATTTAGAAGTTTTATAGAGAGAAAATATTAAATTGATGAAAGATTTCAAGAAAGGATGCAAATATATATATGCAAGAAAATAAGAATAATTTCTTTTTCAATAATTATTCAGTGACCACTCATTGGTATAGATTCTATGGCAAAAAGCAATTTGTAAAAATAAAAAATAAAATATGCACTTCAAAAAGGAACGATGGATGATTTTTCAAACTAGTGAAGAAACAAAAAGAAAAGGAAAAATAATAATATTTTCCGGGTAAGGTCGGTTTGAAGGAAAATGTTTTCTTGAAAAATACTTTTTAAGAAAAAATAAGTGAATTTTTAATTCATTTTTCGAAGTAAAAATATTGTCCTAAAAGTATTTTATATAATCTTGATAAATACTATGAGAGGTGAGAGTGGAGTGAGGGTGGGCGTGGATGGACGTGGGATGGTGGAGATGGGGTTACTCGGTGGGGGTAAAGATGTACGGTGTGTTAGAGACTGAAAAGATACAATTAAAGTGAAATGCCATTTGCGAAATTTATTTTTTTATACTTCACTTGTGAAGTTATTTTCCTCGTGATTAAGATACTTCTTTTTCTAAAAAATATATTTTTCAAAAATTATTGAAAAAATTACATATTTCCTCCTGACCAAACACACACACACACATATATATATTTTTTTTTTTTGTAATTTGAAAAGAATAAAATTAAACTTTGCAGCAATTTCTAGTTCTTTCATTTGTGTGTCATAATTTAATCTCATCTTATTGTAAAGAATATTCTTAATGTATATGTTCATGGTATTTCCTATCTTATTAGAATGATATTCTCATGACACTAATTTATTAGTTGGATACTTAAATCTTGTTTTGTGAATGGTGTAGAGTTAAAAGGCTAATTTAAATTAGACATAAGATATGTGGGGATCTTAACGTAAGCAGATACAGAGATATGATTTAAAGTTTATACGTTTTAAATTTATCAATATATAATTTATTTTAGTTATTGAGTTCAGAATTAAAGTATTTGATAGATTTTCTAATATAAATATAATATTTAAGAAAAAATTATTAAGGTCATTCGAATTTGTACCTAACATTATAACTTCGACACTAAATACAAGAATCATTTCTGTAGTGAATGATAAATAAGTATTGTTTTGCGAAAAATAATAATTAAAGAATTGTTATTAGGTCAGAGGATTATTTATGTGTATTCTATATCGAAAGACAACAATTTTTTTAATTTTTTATAGATATTTTAGGTTGTTAATTATTGTGACTTATATAACTTTTTATGCAATTCTTACATAGTAGTATATGTTACTTCTTTTATTCCAATTTATGTGATATAAGTGAAATTTTGAAAGTTGGCCAAATTTTTCATATGTTTATATTATATATTTATATATATAATAGATTAAAACAAAAGAAAATAGATGAATAAAATATCAGAAATACCCTTGACTAAAAAGTTGACGTGTCATCCAACAACTATTTTTGTGGCCTCTTATATATAGTATAAATAAAAAGAATATAATGAACCTTAGTCAAGGGAGAATTCAAAATAGTAACATTATGGATGGTGGTATACTAAAAGTCTAGAAAGAACTAAAATTAAAGTTACCTTTTTATTTAGAGATAAGGGTCTGAAAAATATCTCAATTTTGACCGAATTTGTTGTTATGATACCAACTTTCATGAGGATTTATTACCCCCTAGATTATTTAATAGCTTATTTTAAACCTATATATGTGCCCACGTGGAAATAAAAAATATTGTATAATTATAAATAGTAATGTGTTCACGTGAGCACATATATATACCTTTAAAATACACTATTAAATAGTTCAGGGGGTAAAGAATACGGTATTAAATAGTCTAGGGAGTAATAGGTCCTCATGAAAGTTTGATATCGTAATAACAAATTCGGTCAAAATTGGGATATTTTTAAATCTCTTTTCCCTTTTATTTATTAGAAGAACTTTTACACTATGGATAAAAAGAGTTCATTCATTTCGTAAAGATTTTCGTCAATCGCAAAAGTTTATTCACATCTTAATGATTTCAATAACTGCTAACATAAATCATGATTGTTATAAATTTTTAAGTCTCCTAAATTAAATTTAACGATCTTTTAAGAAAAATAAAAAAATAAAATCCCCACTTTCATTAAATATATACAATGACCCTTAGGCAAGGGAGAATCTAATATATTAGTAACCAATGAGTGGCAATCAAGTTTGCCACTTTGTGCCATGTTTGTAAAGATCACATTCCTTTTTTTTTTTTTTTGAAAAAATAAATCATAGACAACTGTAGAATTATTATTATTATTTATTTTGAGAAAAAAAATAACTAAGGAGTGGATCACCATTCACCTCTATTAAAGGGGAATATGTCTATCTACCTTCTAACTTCATAAAGAAAATATTCCTTTTTACTTAAAAAAGAAAAGATGGAACAATTTAATGAAAGCTAAAAGAGTTGCTTCATAATCAAGCCAAGTTAGAAAAGACAAAAAACTCCAGCTCATCCGAAGATTTGAATCATCTTATATATATATAATATAGGTTGAAGTTTCTCACACAATAAGTATGAGTTTAGTTGTGCACCCACAAAAATATAACTCAGTGATAAATGAATTGAGAAAATTCGGAAGTATCACGAAAATAAAATACTAAGCAATTTTTTTTTTCATATACCTTCACTTAAATGCATAGAGTTATTCGTTATTCGTGTTGGTAGAAGGTAACATGTATTCAATAAAATAGCCACATGTGAACAAATAACCCTAATACCACTGTCTACCACAAGTGAGGTTGAAATTTACGTAGACCTTACTCCACCTTTATGAGATAGAGAGATTCTTTCTAATAAACCTCAAACTTTTTTGGAACATGGTTTGAAAAAATGCAAAAGTAAAAATTATGATAAAAATATTACAGATAATCGAAATAAAAGAAACAACGGAGAAAAATAAAATAAAAAATGAACTCCTACTCACATTCTTTACTTTTGACCATTTTGAAGCAAAAGTTGAGCTAAACAAACAACAACAGACCTAGTTTAATCCCACATGTGAGGTCTACAGAGGGCCCACTAACTCGTGGAGGCAGAGAGACTGTTCCGAAAGACCCTCGATACAAGTTGAGCTAAACAAGAACATTTCAAAGTAACAAAAAGGTTAAAATGAGATGCAAAACAAGAAAACACAGAGAAGCCCAACATTCCAAAAAGAATTTGTTTTCCTAACTGAGGATCATTCAGTTGTTAATACATAAATCAAATCAAAACAAAGGAAACACTAAAGTGGCCTACATGGTGAACAACAATTATACAGAAAAACCAAGCCACCTGAAACACTTTTTGAGGGATCGTTAGTAGTTCCGAATAAGACAGATGAGAACCTTCTACTTCCTCCGAGACAAAGGGATATAAGGGGGGATGTTACAACGGGAATTATGATGAGCCATTATCGTTGGACCTACAGTTGATCACAATATCGAGCAGGCCTTTTGAGATTTCCCCTTCTTTTTCTTCGTCTTGGGAGGCTGGAGGACGACCTTAATGGCAGCATCAAACACAGCTTTCACATTCTGCAACAAGGAAACATTCAACCAAATGCTTCAATAAAAAGCATGTGAGAAGAATATACGGTGCAAGAAATGTAGATGCTGTAGGGGAAACATACCTGTTGTGTTTTTGAACTACATTCAACGTAAGATGGTGCACCAATTGTTTTTCTTAGCTCCTCACCCTTGAGGGTTAAAATAAGAGATATCAAATGAAAATGGACAAAACTACCAAAAAATCATTCTCCATCGGATACAATCAAAAGAGGAAGAGTGCTAGTTATCCTTACCTGAGCAGTAGTAATCGGCACAGCACCAGGATGGTCTACGAAAAATTGCTTGTCATCCCGAAGATCTGAGTACAATACAAGAGGTAAAGTAGGCTAGTTAGGCATTGATAATTGGAAATCAACAATACTAAGCATATAAAATAGCTGAATAAACACACTGATAGACGTTAGCAGCAAAAGATGAGATACAGAATGTAAAGAGAAACTGTATTATAGCATGATTCCGCATGTTATAATGAGTAAAGATATAGTTACTCAACACAGGTTGATAACCAAGCTTTTCACATTTAAAGGAGATTAATTCTAAATATAATAATGCATCCTTGTAATTCTAATTATAATCAAAGAGGCACTAACAAGAAAAGAAACAAAGGTGGGGACAAACACACGTTTACCAGCCACCAACCATTCCACAACTTCAATGCCCAGATGGCCCACCATCCCGTTCTATTAGCTCTTCAGAAGTTTCCTTAAATCTATTCTCTTACCCGGGAAAAAAGTTCCTTCTACTTCGAGAAAAGCAGAAATCTTTACACTCTTCTACCAGTAACAACCTAAACACTATCAAGTTAGGCTCTTATAGTGGCAATGTCATTTAGCACTGGCCTATCTTCTTTTGATCAAAGAGAGTTTATAAGTATTAAATAAATAAGAAGATTGCAGACACTATTGATCATCACCTCATGCAGATCTATGAAACAAACCGCAGATTATATCATGTTTAAATGAAGGCCTCACCAAGTTTTGTTCCAACAAGTACAATTGGAACACCAGGAGCATAGTGCTTCAACTCAGGAATCCACTGAAAATAATCAAATCAAAATAGTAATTTTTTCATGTACCGACAACGAATAGAAAGAATTGTAAATGAAGAGAAGTACAAAATAAAACACTCACCTTCTTGGAGACATTCTCATAGCTGGCTTTACTAATGAGAGAGAATGCCAAAATGAAAACATCGGCCCCACGGTAACTCAGAGGTCTTAATCTGTTGTAGTCCTCCTGTCCTGTTATACATTTAATGAAGTAAGACTCATAACAATTTGGACAACTTATCGTTGGCATTATTATAGGTATAACAATTTGGACAGCTTATCGTTGGCATTATTATAGGTATATATGCATTAGAATACATAAACATGCAACAGTTATCAGAAGATTCAAGCAATAAATGTCGAGCAAATAAATAATTACCAGCAGTATCCCACAACCCTAGGTTGACAGTGGCTCCATTGACAACCACATTTGCACTGAAATTGTCGAACACAGTGGGCACATAATCCTGTCAAACAATTACATGAATGAGGGAAAAGCAGGTGATGTTAAATTCTTTTTCTGAGAAGTAGCAATTGATGTTAAATTTGGGGAAGATGAAAGGAATCCTTCTCGGAATATACAAACTTTTTATGAATCAAGCACTGTAATTCGAGCCAAAAAAAAAAAAAAAAAAACATTCAGTGCATGTTAAGTGAATTAACTTTTTCCTCAAAACCAACAAAGATGTAAGTGCAGAAAAGAGCAACCACCAAACGGTCCGATGTAAATATCACCAAGTTCATATTGAATAAATTCAATGTCTTCTCTTCCTTACCTTTAAGACTAATTATCACAAGTAGATTTAAGAGGAACACGTGGTGAATTTGTTAAAGACATAGCTCAATATGCTTCTAAATGTAGCATAAAACAAACAAACATGTATACCAAGAAATACTTGTGTAAAAATATCGAAAAAAGTGCAATTTAGCGCGCAACAAGATATTATTAAAGCAACAGATCATGTAAAGTTGTAAGCCAGGCAATTTATCCAAAAGATCGAAACAGGGTGGGTCACGTTAGCTCCCAGCAGATATTAAGCAAACACATCTGGCTTTTAAGTGGAGAAAGGTAAAGGGCAGCCTATCATCAATCAAGTTTCGAGGATGGAAATACAAAAAAATCATGTGATCCAAGAACCTTTTCAGAAGAATCAAAACAACATACAAAGAGATTACGTGAACAAGGAAATTAGTCCAAAAGATCAACAAAAGCCTACAACAAGATATTAGTACAGAGAGACCTTCAATAAGCAAGCAAATCAAAACACACAGCAGGAACCTGCTGACATGCCTAAGCAAAAAAGCTGACATGCCCGTAACTTCTTTTAAGCGGACTAAAAAGAAATGCACTTTTTACGTGATTGTTATAGATATATATATATTCATGAGCAAGTTCTGAAAAGAATCAAATAAAGCATATCGCAAAAATGAATTAGCAGGGAAAATAGGCAAGAGGGTGAATACAATTATACAAGGTCCTTCCCTGTCCCACTCTCAAATCCTCCACATTGACAGAGGTGTTTACACATTATTGCCACCACTGTATTACATTTACGGCTTTCAAGAAGAGAATAGAAAGAAAAACAAAGGAAGAGAAAAAATGATTTCCTTGAAAGAAAATGGTACTTTAAGGAAAATGTTTGATTAGCCAAAGTACCACTACCACCAGGGCTTACATCCTCCTATCACCTACTAGCTGCATGAGTTATATACCTACTACTTCTATCGATGGAAAGACCAAAGCACATCTCCCTATAGCTTTGACTGCCAGAGGTTGCACTTTGGAAATCATTTTCCAGGTTTGATGTAAAAGCAGGAGACATACAGCTATTACAAGCAGGGGAGGAGCTAGGGGGGGGGGGGGGGGGAATCGAATCCCTTGGCCTGAAAATTGTCAACTTTTATGCTTTTACGTATATATCGTAGATGTATAACCCCCTTGTGAAAATCCTACTTCCACCACTAATTACAAAAGGTACACAAATAGAGTCTTGATTGACAATAATGTATAACAATTTATCAACAAAATGACATCTTTTTCCTCAACATTCTCAGCAAAATCAAGCTAAACAAACAGGAGAAAGAAAATAAAACAAAAAAAATTTCCTCACATTACCAAACACACTCTCAAAACGAAAATTTAACAACACAAAGCAAAAGGGGTTGATGAACAAACCGTAGGAAAAGTATTGCTGGTGTAAGAAATCAAAAGACAAGTCTTTCCAACAGCACCATCACCCACTGTAACACACTTGATAAACCTGGAAGCACTCATAACTTTTCTTGTTTGGGTTAAAAATTAACGATGACCCACTTCTTATCAGATCTTCTTGAGAAGACCTGATCAATGAAACAAACAAAAACGTAACAATGTAATGCTTCTTGAATTTTTCAGTCCCTTTCAATGACCCATCTGCAAAAATGGCAAAAACCCACAAAAAGTTTGATTATCTGGAGGAAAACCCAAACCCAAAATTGAAAAAAAAAATGGTTGAAATCAAAAAGGGGGAGAATGGAATTTTGGGGAAAAGGGAAAATGGGTGTGTGTGTAAATTTAGATCTAGAGAGAGAGAAAAAATTAGAGGTAAAGAGAGAGAAAAGGAAAACCCATTAAGCTGTTTGTAAAACTATTGTGTGTACCTTTTTTCTTGCCGGAAAATACTGCGGTTGAATCGTTCGCTGCCTGGAAAAAACACTCTGTTTTTCTCTTTCTGTGTGTGTGTCTGTCAGCCAACGAAGAAGAAGAACTGAGACTCTTTTTGTATTTTGCTTATGATTGGCTTTTTTTTTTCTCTTCTCACGCTTTTCTTCCAATACATAATCGTCTTTGTAGGGGTAGAAATGTCATTTTCTTATGAGATAATGGCGGAAAACACATTTGAACTATCACTCTTTTGCGAGTTTTGCGTGTCTCAGCTAAACGTTGTTTTTTTTTTTTAGTAGATAGTAATTGTTCAAGTGGAAAAAAGGAATAATAGATAGTTGGTTTAGACAATTTTCTGGTGTTTTAATAAATAGATGACGATAATTTAGGTTTTAAAAAAAATAAAATAACGAATAGCTAGCGTAGATAATTTCGAGGTTTGTTTTGATACATAGATGGTAATTGTTCAACTAAAAAAACAAAATAACGAATAGTTGGTTGAGTAGACAACTTTGAAGTGTATTTTAATACAGGGATGCTAATAATTCAGGTAGAAAAATAGAAGAACGAATAGTTGGTCTAAATAACTATATAGATGGTAATAATTTAAGTAGAAAAAATCAACGAATAGTTGGCCTATACAGCTTGGGGTGTGTTAAGGGAACAACAAATAGTTGGTCTAGACAACTTTAATGTATGTTGTAATACATAGATGGTGATAGTTCAAATAATTCGTTTAGACAGTTTCGAGTTGTGTTATAATACATAGATGATGATAGTTTAACTAATTTTTTCATATTTGATTAATCAAATAGAAAATGACTTCTCAAATGAGGAAAAACAAGTTTCATAAATCGTATTTAATTTCAAGCTCATTATCTCATCTCCACTCTCGTATTTTGACCACCCTAACTTTCCACGCCACACTCCGCTCTGTTTTCATTGAATTTTCTAGATTCATATTATATAACTCTTGAAAAGAAACCGTTTTCGCATAATATATATTCATTTTGATTTGATTTATGCGTCAAAATTTGAATTAACATGTAGTTTAAGATTTTTATTTTTCAAAACAATTATAACTATAAATATGTGATACTAATATCTATATGAAAAATTCTCATTCACCGTAAAATTAAAAGTCTAATTCTTTTTTTGAATGAATTAAAAAAAAATTACCACATAAATTAAAATAAATTCAAACTAGTTGAACTTGTGATATTTCAGGATTGCATGCAATAAATTGTATCTTCACATGAAAGTGTCAACTGAATTAAAAAGAATCTTGCCAACCATTGCTTTTAATAGACAATAGGTATTTATAAATACCAACAAAGCTCGTGATGAGATGAATATAATTTTTCTTATATTTTAATTAGAGTTTTCGAATTTAAATCTTCTAATATGAAAATAATCTTCCCCTTTAAATGAATCTTATGCGATGTGAATCTGAATTAATCAGAGAACCATTTCTTCTTAATAACAATAAATATGACAAATTGGCTGCTAAGAAAGGAAAAAAAACATATCTTAGTGGCAAATTGACATTTGGCTCCTAAAAGTAGACAACATTCTGTGCATATGGGGGACCTCTAAAATTTAGCTCGGAAATTTTAGTAGCTCACTTAGTTGACTATATTTTTTCTATTTTTTTTTTACTTGTTAAATTTGAATTTGACGCACAAATTAAGAAAATATTAATTATTATAGTGAATTTACTATGTTACCCCTATTAATTGATAGAATCACAAGTATTTTTACGCACTACATTTTTTAAAGACACTATCTTAATGTTACTCCTTCTGTCCAACAATAAGTATCCACTATTGACTTGACATACTCTTTAAGAAACAATAAATAATAGGGGTAATATCACTATATTATCCTTTGACTTTATTAAATTTAATGTTTTAAAAAATGTGTTAAATGATAAATACTACTACTTTTTAATAGCAAGGGTAAAATAGATACAAAAAATAAATTATCTCTTGATTTTCTAAAATGGACAAGTATTGGACAACTATTTTTAGTATAGTGGACAACTATTGTTGTACGGAGGAAGTAACAAATTGAGGGTATAATAGGTAAAAACAATTGTCCTTTCTTGATTTATCAAAAAATGACAAGTAAAAAAAAGAAAATTGGACAAGTAAAAAGGGACAAAGGAAGTATAAACTTTCATTTAATTGATGAGGATTCGATTCTCTACATTGTGATCCTCTACCCATTTCCATATCTCTAAGTAAATATCATGTTCTAATGAAACAAAAAATATTTAAAAATTCATTGCTTTTATACGTGTTGCAATAACCACAACTAAAAAATATATATTTTGCAATAACGAAATACATACATAGAATATTTATATTAAACCATGATATATTATACATATATTTTTCTCATTTAGCTATGATTAATTATCTATATTCTTACTTCATAAAATCATTACATCACTAATGTCGAATTATATTATTCTTTGTACACGTTGATGAAAATTTGTATCCACCAAACTGTGAGTTCCTAACTTCATTTAATAAAAAATCCTAGTTGTCGAAATTTTTCTTTTTCTTTTTCATCTGATGTTTGATATTTAATTTGAAATATTTAATTAATTTGAATATGTACCTCTTAAAATTTATTAAAAGGGAAGTGCCGTCCCCCCCCCCCCCCCCCCCCCTCCAATATATAACTACTCTAAATTGACAATTCGATTAGGGATAGAGTTAGCGTGTCAATAATAGATTAAAAAAAAATTAATAACTATTTATATTTTAAAAAATATAAATAATTTATCAAGAATTTAATAATTTTACTTATTTTTAAGAATAAAAAAATTATGAACTCTCAAAATTCTAATTCCGCTTCTGAATGACTTATGAATCGTACTCTAAATAAGCTATCATTGAATTGACAAATGAAACCAACTTAGTAACAAGATATATAGCTATCAATAAATGTGGAGTGTTGTTCTTTGTTGGAATTGTCTCTCTCTCTATATATATGTCCACCTTGCTCTTTTTATGATTTATATGGATGTAGGGTTATTTGTTGGGTTGTCAATAACTTTAGCCCATGCTCTCAATTGGTGAAAATACACTATATATTATAGGGAAAATGGTATGAAATAGCAAACTATTAATTCAAATTAAATATTATAGCTATAGTTTATTTTATTTGTAATTCGCAACAAACATTCCCTTTTTTTGCCATCTGATTCGGTATACAATTAGTCATATTATACATTTCAGTATAAAATGCATTTGTGTTTGTATAAAGCGAGAGAAATATATATACAAATACAAATACATATATTTTCGTCCTATACACTTATAATTATACAATTACATATCTTATTATACAAATTACAATGTATAAATGAATTTATACAAAACTGAACAGTTTGTATAAAATTGGATGTATCTAGCGAATTATACAAATCAAAAGCTCCATAACAAACATAAAATTTGCTATGAAGCGCAATTATGCAAACTATAGCTATAACATACAAATATGATTTTTATATTTGCTATATGTGACTATATTATATTCTAGCTTAGTAAAAAAAAAAAAGTAGAGTAAGTTTTATATATTGATAATATAAATAGTTTGTGTACTATTAATCAATTCCAACATCCTCCATGACATGAATCGTACAATTTACACCTCCATTAGATCAAATGATTGTTGAAACTCGTATTTTAAAAGAAACTGAACTAATAAAAACAACGATAGTGTTGCAGTTTCCGCGTCTAGATACCTTTAAAGTTGTCTGTTTCAAGTCTCGAAGTGCCTGAGCTCGAAATCTCTCCCATTGCAACGGGAGAGGATGCTGCACGTCGCTCCTGCTTCAATGAAGTTGGTAATCCTGAGACCTCCTGAAGAAAGTTGAATCAAAGCAAAACAATACTTAGGACCAATTACAACTACTTTATTGCTAGTGCACGAGTGATCCTTTCAGACTGTTTACAATGTTTCTTGAAAAGTAAAGTGTAAATATGACCAGAAAAAAACTATTTGAGACGACAAATCGCCAGCTGAAATTCAAAAGCAAGCAACTATATCATATGTTTTCTCAAAATATGAGCAGATCCACAACTAAAAGAAGGGCAGCCTGATGTACAAAAGCATCCCGCGTTAGCAAGGTCATGAGAAGGGCAGCACCCCAAGGGGTGTGATGTAGATTGTAGACAACCTACCCTAATGCAAGCATTAATGATTGCTTACACGGCTCAAACTCGTGACCTATAGGTCACACGGGGAATAACTTTACCGTTGCTCCAAGATCCACAACTCTGGTGTTAAATCAAGTTCAGTTGCTGTGGTATTAGAAGCATTGGGTATCAAAGAAACTAAATCAAATTCATTTTGACAAGAAATAAACTAGGTGTTGCACTCAAAACTTTCCTCTTCAATATGCAGTGAATTCATTGTTCGAATCTCAAGCTGGAGCTGCGTATGTAGTAGTAACAAACAGTTTTATCATATTCGGAGTATACAAAAAAAAAATTCTTAAGAAAAATATCCTATATATAAGCAGTATACCAAAAAGTAGAAAATCTACAACAGTATACCTTTATTTTTCAAATGATTCATAACGTCAAGTGCACCAATTCCAAATTGCAGTCCAATCAAATGATTGACGAATGCCAATATATCTCGTGGTCACAAAAAGTTTCCATATAAGAGCTTTTTGGACCACATGATGAATAAATATATTGAAAAGATCAATCTAACATGAATTGGTTGAGCTACATTCTCAAATTTGGACAAATAAAACTGTTGCATAGAGTTACATATATCATTTTGGAAGATGGTAGGGGATATCTGGAGACAATCCACCGGAGAAAATAAAGATAAAAGAGATGAGTAAGAACGGAATGCACGAAAAAAACAAAAGGGTTCTTTCCAACTATTTGTTTGGACTTGTGTAGTAGTCGAAGCAGTTGAAATATGGCAACTATAAGGGCATATTTTGTTGGGATCGCTGATTTCCTCAAATTTGGACGGTTAATACACTGTAATTAAGAAATTGTTCCCATGATATCCATAGAGCTAATGAAATTTCAAAAAACGCTTACTTTCATCAAATGTAGTCTCAGATCACAAGGCCGAACTTGATTACCAATGCAGGCCATAACAAAGTTTGAGTATTGAAACAGGACATCTGCAGCAGCTTGCTTCTTTTCTTTGACCTGAATTATACTCAATAGATTAAAGCTAATAGCAACAAACTAGAAACAAAAACTGCTAAGGAACTATATGCCTAGTTGGAAACCAAAGTAATTAAAAAAATCTATCAATATGAAAATTAAGGAAAAATATAAGTAGTAGTGAGGTGTCGGTATGGAGTTGCAACAGCTGCGAATACAGACTAAGCTAGGGGATGGACTTTTAATTTCATTCCATGGGTTCTGGGACTCTAGTATAAATCCGGTATTTCGGCATGAAAGTGACACATTTAGGTTATTCTTATTGAAGGAAGTTAGAAGCTCGGAATAATTTATAGTGTTGGTTTCATGTTTCGAGTCATGCTTACTTTCCTTAGTCAGACGAGTAAAATTCACTGATATATGCACTACTTGCTGTCACCTATCAAGCTTGGTGAAAATCCAAACAAAGCCGCCATATACTAGGGAATGTTTATCAATACATGAAACCAATCTTAAGAGGAGAGGAAGCAATGCTATATCTACACAAGACCTATATTTTGTTCTATCCTTAGAGAGTCGAAGGACTCTACCATCTGCAGATATATTATCAATCAAGTAGCATTGCAAATCGTATCGCAGCAAATAAGTTCATTCTTTTTCCTTTTCCTACGTATCTAAAAGCTTCCATAGTCATGGCAAGGAAGCATTGATCTTACATGTACGACTTATCTCTTCCATTCTTTTTTGGTGAGAAATGGCTGTCCTTTCCTATACTCTTTGGGCTTCTCCTAAACAAATTGAATTCTCATATTTCTTTCTTCAACTCAAAAGATCTTTTGAGTGTTGAGTTAGTCCTATTTATCTATCAGAGTTAAAGGAAATTGTCTTAGGGACAAAAAACAACAACATACCTACTGTAATCCCACAAGTGGGGTCTTGGAGGGGAGGGTAGTGTACGCAACCTTACCCTAACCTTGGGAGGTAGAGAGGTTGCTTCCGATAGATCCTAGGCTCAAGAAAAAGGTCTTAGGGACGAAAAGGTACATAATAAATCCGATTGATCCTCAATAAAGAACATTTTGTAATGTATGACTCGATATCAATAAGAGAATTGATGATTATTGTTCTCTTAAACAACATCATACCCGGCTTGATCCCACAAATGGAGTTTACTAAGGGTAGAGTGCGTGTACGCACATCTTACCTCTACCTCATGGAAGGGTAGAGAGATTATTTTCGATAAACCCTCAGCTCAAGTGCATCAAATCAATGTATTTACGGAAAAAGGGGATACGACAGTGAACAAAACATGTCAATTAATAAGAAAAGCAGTACACAACCTTCAGAGAAAAGAAACAGTAACAACATCAAAATAATGCAGTAACTGAAAGAATATACATATATAAGACTAATATTACGACATACACGATGCTCTCAGGCTCCACCAAGCCTAAACCCATCGAAATGCGAGTCAAAGCTCAACTACCTACTAACCTTCTACCCTAATCAAGGACTTTCATATCCTCCTATCTAAGATCATACACGCAATAATCTGAAGTTGCGATAACATATCATATGTCTAATCACCTTTATCGAATACTTCTTTCATCTATTTCATTGG
This sequence comes from Solanum verrucosum, assembly GCF_900185275.1. Lineage (NCBI taxonomy): Eukaryota > Viridiplantae > Streptophyta > Magnoliopsida > Solanales > Solanaceae > Solanum > Solanum verrucosum. Next base: position 601,934 of record NW_026020208.1, on the reverse strand, counting down.
ATATGTATTGAAGTTCAACAAAAGCTTCAAATTATCTTCTACGACTGACACGATGCTTACAAGCTCCCATCAAGCCTAACGCGAGTCAAAGCTCAACTACTACTAACCTCCTATCCTAATCCGCAACCTTCATATCCTCCTATCTAATATCATGTCCTCGATAAACTAAAGTTACGCCATATCATGTATAATCACCTATCCCCATACTTCATTGACCTACCTCAACCTCTCCCCATTCCATATATATTGAAGTTCAATAAAGGTTCAATTACAAGACCTATATGAGATTAACCCTTTTTTTCCTCAAACAGTTTCAATTAAAAATTAGAGCAAAAAATTGGCAGCAGTAGTCACAAGATTAAACAAAACATACTAATAACAATGAAATGGAGAATTTTGTTACCTCGTAATCATCTTTCATGGCTGAAATCTGAGTTTCGTCATCCATCTTCTTCCCCAAATCATTAACCTCAATGCTTAAATATTGAATGAAATTGTGCTGTTTTTTTAGTTATTTGAGAGTAAATAAAATTAGCGTTAATTGAAAGACATGAGGCCCATTAGCTCAGTTGGTTAGAGCGTCGTGCTAATAACGCGAAGGTCGCAGGTTCGAGACCTGCATGGGCCATTTTTCTTTTTATATTAAGTTTTTATAATTATTCTATAAACGTTACACAATATTCAAGATTACAATTTTCAAAAGTCTTATAGTAAACATAAATATTATGACATGATTAAAACGACATTTTTTGCTTTTAAAAATTCTTACCTACTAAAATTTTGTATCTATTTAAACTTTGTTACATAAATTAAAGGAGGGTACTTCATAAAAGTTTCTGTTTTTTGGAAATAAACAAAAAGAAAGTTTACTGTTCGTAAACAAAACAGCCATAAATTGACGACGCAATAAGTTTATAAGCACTTTTAATTTATTTTTATTGGCTTACGAATACTTGACTTATAAGCATATTGATCCGACACATAAATAAGTCAAAAGATACGTGTATAAGTAAGTTTAACCAACTAAACGGTTCTAAAAACATCGTCAATATGTACAACTCTGGTATACCAACAAAAAGAAGACCTCATATACAGAGCCAAACTCAAATCATGGCATGCAATAGTAAACACAAGTTGGACAACTGACATTTTATATATCGCATTGAGAAGCAAGGTCAAGGGTAACTAGCACTAGTTTAATTTCTTTTTCACAACAAAAGGCACTATAAACCCCACCCCCAGAATCAAATTTCATCAATCTGCATCATTTCTTGACTACCAACTGAACTTGTTGGCCTACAAAAAAAATAAATCCACATCCCTATGATATAAGCACAATTATGAGAACAATAAGATTTGGGCATTCTCATCACTTCTTATCTTCTTTCTGTTCCTTGTCCTGTCGTTTTTCCTTGTTCTTGTGATTCTGCTATGATGAAATAGACCCAAGTGAGACGGAATGCTAATAAAAACAAAAAAGATACAACGATGTGTCTCGTTAGGTCTACTTAAACCCAAAGAAAACATGAGATTCACATTTAAAGTGTGTGACAATACAAGAAGCTAAAAGTACCTATTGGAATAAGGAATATGACAGGAAGAATACAAACTCCATATTCCTTATGTTGCCTTCCACCTCATTGGTCACCTCTCTTTCTTGCCTTCTGTTTCTTTCAGAATGATTCAGCCCGAAGGGTCTTGTATAAAACATAGTTACTTCAAGAATGATCGCAGCTTAGTCTAAAAGTATTTCTTTGATTCTTTCATCTTCATTTTTTGGGATCATTAGCAAGGCGTAAAAATTGAAATGCTCAAAGTATCCAACAAAAGGTGTTCCCCTGACCCAAAAAACAGTTATATATATACATCATCACTTTCAGCCAACTAGTCTGCATAAAAAAAGACCCTTGAATTGCCTTTTAGATGCACATTAATACACAACGCAGTAGGTGTGCCCAGATGTCTCTGGTGCCACAGTTCTTAGATTAACTTTACTTTCAAGCTCTAGACTATTTCTGAAACTCAAGGAGCGTGTCTGTTTTGGCATCTGAAAGAGCTAACATTTAACTTATTGTCGCCAGTAAACAAAGCTGATACATTGTTAGAAATCTACAAACAAATTGACCATATAACATGTAAAAGACACAGAGATTAGAAATAGACATGGCACTACACCAAAACTTTAGCAACATGCTTTTTAATATAATCTCATCAACCAAATTAACTCACCTCAGACTGACTTTGCATAGAAGCAAGTAAAACTTCGATTGAAGGGTCATTCGGATCAACACCTAGAATCTGGGTAGCAAACATACCATGAAATGAAAATCAAAGGAGAAATGAAGTTTGATACCCATAGGATAAGCAGATACTTTGTGATCATACTAATAGGAGCGTCATCTTTTACTCAGCATAGAGAACTTACTGAAGCAAGAATTGATGACACGAGTGACTGGTTTTCCAACAATTCAGTGACATTTGTCTCATCTTTTGAATTGTCCTGTATGAATAAAAGAAGATCTGCAAGCATAAGAAGCAACAGAACGTATCAGAAAAGCATAGCTTAGCACCTTTGCACGAATGGCTGGCATTGTAAGAAGAATTCTGCACAGTTACAGCCATTTGTAGCAATTAATGTTTTGATAGGACTAACCAAGGTCATCTAAGAGGTAATTAACAGTGACTTGCACCTTTTATCATTTAAAAATCATTTTGAATGATATAAAGGATGGCAAAGTATGGTAAAAAGGCAGTACTTCAAATATATATCACTTTTAAACACTGATAATCTTCTTATTTCAAATACATTATGCAAAGTGCAAACTATTTACAAAATGAGAGGGCAATTACCGGAACCTCCTCAAGTGTGAGACAGGCACATATTATAGAATGTATGTAACAACAGTTGGTAAAATTCACCATATACAAGAAATCAATTGAAAAGGCAAGTAAAAAGAACTTGACGTTACCAGTTCCAAAAACTTAAGAAAAGTATGTCTATGACCTAATGATATAAGCCAACAACAGAATTTGGCATGCCAATATAATAACCAACCTAGTAGCAACTCCCGATCTTCAAAATCTGCTTCTGACATGTCTGTGTCTCTTGTAGAAGTGTTGGAGGAAGAATCATCCCTCGACATTGCAAGTGCTTGTTGTAACAGGGAATGATCATTATCCTGTAAGGGATCAATTTATTTGTTCAGGAGTTAATTTCATTGGAGAGTAACAAAAGGCCAGACATTATAAACCTACAAGCTTTAACTCATTTTCTTGAAAATTTCTATCTCTACAAGTTTCTCTGCTAGGTATGAGAAGATAAAAATAAAATTTTTAGAAGACATCATAGTTACATATAAGTATGCTCCCTGTTAACAGTCTCAATGGTTGAGGGTACTGGCTATTGTCTCCTTATATGTCATTGGGCAATACTCACCTTGTTAGCTAACTTTTGGGGTGAAGTTAGGCCCAATATCCCTCTTTCTTCACATGGTTTCAGAACAAGACTCATCTCTATACTTGGTTTACCCAATGCTGGGCCCATCTTACATTGTCCATGCTCCAAATTCCCTTGGCATGTGGAGGAGAAATGTCAGGTTCCCACATTGCATTAAGGATATGGGTAATTGTCTCTTTATACTACTGCCTTGGGCAATGCTCACCTATGGGCTAAAATTTTGGGATTGTGTTAAAACTCAAGATCTATCTTCTTCACACTCGAGAAAATAAAGGATTTAAGTAACATCAACTACTACTACTCTGTATCAATCCCAAACAAGTTGAGGTTGAACATATGAATCCTAACTGGCCATGTTTCTTTTTTAAGCTCGACAAAATAAAGGATTCAAGAAATCCCACAAATCAATTTGTACATGACCAATAACTGGCTAACAAGTATAATTCCTCTTATCCTCCTTCCTTCACCCCCTCAACAAAAAGGCAAAAAGAGAAATAGTGTATATACATGCAAGTTGCAACCTTCCCAAATTTGGGCAATCAATAGGCACCAGCAACCAGGACAATGTGGAACTTAACACCTCACACATAAGGCTTGGTCTTACTTCCATACATGGTCGTGTGTAAAATCCCTACTAGAGATTCAAATTTCCATATAGTCTCAAGCTTCAATAGGCAGAGAAAAATTGAAGACAAGCCTTAAGGATTGCCCGTAAAGGACCTATCATTTTTAACATACATATGTCATGTGCCCACAAATGGAACCGCCAGTCCTCACCAAAAAAATAAAATGACAAACAAAAAATGAAGATTCGAAAGAATACCAGTTTCTTCTTTTAATATATAATTTTTCTAATAACTCAGAAGGTCCTCAAAAATTTCTAAAATAGTGAGACACCAACCAGTAGATCAGCTGCCTTGTTTTTAGTTTCAGACTTTCGGGCACTGACATTTTCAGTCATTGTAACGTCCTGGGAAGTTGACTGCATTTCTCCTTTTTCTTGTTTTGCAGCTTCTTGTGCAGCCTTCTTTGCTGCTGCTGCTTGTCTATCCCTTTCCTCCTCCATTGAAACTCGAAGTGCCAGAGCAATCTCAGGATCCAAGTTAGGATCAACACCAAAATCATAGCCAGACCCTGCACCAGAAGCAACCGCAGCAAATCTCTTTCTAGAGTCAACATCTCTAGTAAAGATAGGATTCCTGCCAATTTCAGATGAAAATATGATATGTTATGAAGATTATCTGGTGCAAAGTAAAAGATGGTAAAATATTGCTAACAACCTCCCTAGCACATCAGAAAGATCCCTAGCCCCAGGAGGAATATAAATGATGTGACTGTTATCATTGTTGTTAACTGCAGCAACTAATGCCTCCAGCTTCTCAGCCTTCCTTTTATCTTCTTGACCAAAATTAATAACATCAAGAGCTACTCTATGCTTATTCAACTTTCTTCCAATCATCTCCAAGACCCTCTTGTCTTCTTTAACAGGGCTGAACAAATAGTAAACGTCAATACAGAGACAAAAAATCAACAGTTGAGGCAGCAACAATTACTCAGGAAGAAGTCATCACCTGCCAGCAAAAAGAATGATCCTCTGATGCTGCTTTTTGTTTTGCCGATGCTTCAGAGCCAACTGTGCCACTTGGAGTCCAGCCGCCAAATTCATCTCACCACCGATATTTAATCCTGAGAAAGGTAAGAAAAAGCCAATCACATAAGAAACTGAAATGGAACTATTAAAAGGAGATTACTAGACAATATATAGTTAACAAAACATCTGAAGATGACAAGGATGTGAGTATCATACAGACATTATAGTGAAGTATACACTGGCTTTAGGAGAATCCTAGTAGCACAATTAGTTGTCAACCTGAACTTTCACCTTATTGGTGAAAATTTGATTCTCCACTTGTAAGTTCTTCCCCCATACCCTTTCCCCTACTAAAAAGAAGAAAAACAGTATACACTGGCAGTGGAAACCCTTCTCTCATCGGGCTAGGATCTATAGCCGATCGACTTGAGGAAAGTGCAGTCAGATTCAAAATCCTCAATGTCTTGTCTTTACCTTCACTTCGAGAGACAAGCACCGCATCTACACTGGCTTCGAGATTATCTTTCCACAACCATCTTCTTCAGTTGAATAAAATTAAAGTAATAGGGAGGCAATGGACGTTCTATTGTGATTGCAAGTAGATTAATACAACATATAAATGAGTAGTTAATAACTGAGGAAGTCAAATTGAGGATCTTACTGACTTTCTAGGCAGAAAATAAAAAAGAAATCCTCATTTTTTTTCCCAATCCTTTAGGCATTACCAGTCCTTTCAGTTCAAATTTTGGGCTCTTATTCATTACCGCTCTTTCCGTCTCCCTATTTGTTGTACTAATATGTTATTAATATCACATACCTGCAGGTCTTTATCCTACACCCATTGTTTCATCTTAAGAAAGTCAGCCTTCTCATTTCGTTTCGTTTTGTATCTGTCATTCAGCTGGCATTTAAAAGCTTCTGCCTCTGCCTTCGACAAATAAGGGACTAAAAATGCTATCAGACACTGTAGGGACAGGTTATCTTTTATTACATCTTATTAAGCAAAAGACACATTTTCATTCTCTCTTTTTCAGATATCACATACCTGCAAATTTTATGGATAACTTAAAAAAAATTATGAAGGGTATAAGTAGGTTTAATCACAGAAGATGTGGTGATATCAGGAATATTGGTAACCCTCTTATGTAAATCTTCTATCGGAGGACAAAAATGTAATTGCACAAATGGTAAAGAAGGAATACCTGAACTGGAAGAAACAAGTGTCTTTAGGCACACGCAAGTGAACACCAACAAATCTAGAGTACTAACTAGTAAAATTTGGAAAAACCTTTGTCAAGATCCTACAGAAGAGGCACTAGAACCGCATAGTGTCATTACTCAAAACCAATCACTTATCTCCCATACTTGTTCTAGTCATCATAATCTCAGAAAATTCTAGTAAGCCTAGATTCCATTAAATCTAATATCAAGATAGCAAGATGCAAAACCGATAGAAGTGATTTTAATGGCGTCTACAGAGCAATAAATTACTACGAAGAAAAGCATAGCCATGCAGAGAAGCTTACCGTTAATGCAAGATAACATTTCTCCAAAGTCACTGGTTGGAGTGATTAATACACGAACTCCTTTGCCAGCCATGGTTAATGCTCCGACTGTACTCTCAGAGTTTGCCTGCAAATCGATTAACCAAATCACACAATGGAACAATCAAGAGTATAGACTTGGTGCTTACTAAAAGGTAATTAAGAAATTGCTGAAATACACTGTAACGTCATTGCGTCAGCTATTCACGGAAATCCTAAGAAGAGTAAAACTCATGATCAGTAGGTATGGAGGACCATTGCACCCACTACTTAATGATAGTTCACAAACTTCCTATAAGTAAGTATTTTTTAGGAAAGTCTTCGACTATATTCACAACAGCGTAGTCAAAAACTCATTTGAGGCACACTTAAGCCCAGAAGCTAGATGCAAAACATGTTGAGCTTACCGCATCAAAGCACCTATGGCGGGGTGTTTCATTACCTATGGGCTCCCTCTTTAAGAGGATACTATTAACCAGTAACTATTTCAGTTAGTAGAGCACCATTGTTGTTCTTGAATTACATATATACTTTTTTATAATTTCTGCATTTGCATTTTCTTTCATTAAACTCTACACTATACTTGGTCCTCTTTTTAAGGTTCACTTCTCGTTTTGATAACACTGATGCATAGCAATTTGTATAACTCGAACACAATCAATTATGGCCAAAAAAACCGTCACCAACTATTCAAAGGTTGAATAAATTGCCTGGGTTTTAGCACTACACAAATGAAACTAACAGCATCAGATTGAGCTTCAAACCCTACACTATTAGTCTTTTCTAGGGTTCACTTTTCGCCGTTGATAAACATTGATACATAGCAGTTTTATATAACTTGAAGGTAATCGGTTATACCCAAAACGCTATCACAAGCAATTCAAAAGTTGAATAAACTACCTGGATTGTAGCACCACAAATGAAACTAACAGCGTCAGATTGAGCTTCAAACTTTACACTACACTTGGTTTTTTCTAATGCTAACATTTCGCCATTGATAAACACTGATAATAGCAGTTTTGTATAACTAAAAAACTATTGGTAATGGGCAAAACACTACCAACCAGGTGTTTAAAACCACAAATCGAAGTAAAAGCCGAATATTGTGCATCAAACCGGTTGCGCGAGTAATCACCATTACGCATCCATTCAGAATTATCAAGACAGATCATTACAGCCTGAAAAAAAAAACAGTTACGGAAAAAACATCAACAGATAAGCAAATTGTTAAACAGAAAACGCAAAATTGAATTTTACAGATTGAACTGAGTATTCACAACAACAAAAAAGGGAAGAATCTGACCTCCTCCACCATTGTTAACGAACATTAGAAGGTTAAAATTCTGCAGAATCAGTTTTTGTTTAAGCAGCATCAAAATGAAGTTTACTTGATGAACAAGTTATTACTTAATTTCCTTTTTAATCCGTTTAAAAAGAATAACATAATTCTATATTAAGTAATAATTTAATTTTAAAATAATTTATAGCAATACAAATATTATCACTTATTTTAGATTACAAGTTTTAAAAAATTTCCTTTCTTTCTTAAATTTTATGCCGAGTCAAACTAACTCAACGTCCCACCTTTCATTCCTTTCTGATACCATCACAATATATTATAGTATATGAATATACTTGAATAGTATGAAGGAGTAACTGTGCAGTGTTTTCATTGAAGGACGACTTCTTCCTCCTTGGTATCATCAAAGTATAATATACTCTGATGGTATCAATGAGTAACAATAATGTTTTCGTTGAGATTTGTTTGAGTCTTTCAATGAGATTACTCAATCATCTATGATATTATTACGGTATATCTACATGCTAGCATGGTATCATCGAGGTATGTTTCAATACCTTCGATATTTTAATTTAACAACAATTTTAAAAAGAGTCATAATTCATATACATTTTTAAAAAGTTTGCAAGAAGAGAAAAAATAAAAATAAAAATATATTTTCAACTAATTTAAAATTTAATAAATAAGATCATGCCTTTAATAATTTTCTCTTAATTATTTATTAAAAAAAGTCTAATCCTATATGATATCGAAGGAATATCAATGTACCGATGGAGTATCACATAAGATTAAGCTCAATCCTATATGATATCGATATGGTATCAATATACCGACGAAGTATCACAAAGATTATATTTTCAACTAATTTAGAATTTATAAAAATAAAATTGTAACTTTAATAATTTTTTCTTAATTTTTTCTTAAAAATGAGTCCAATCCTATTTGATATCGATAGAATATCAATATATCAATGAAGTATCACAGAGGATTAATCTCAGTCCTATATGATAATGATATGGTATCAATATACCGATGTGGAGTATTATAGAAGATTCATTCATAGTAGTGATGTTGATGTCATACAGACTTCATGCGTGAAATAAAAAAGAAGAAAGTAGAATAAGCGGGTAAATAATTTGGGCCATAGATCCATTAAGGGTAATTAGTTTGGGTCGGATCCAATTTGGATAAATAATTTCACAATGGTCTATTTTAGGTACTTTTCCCTATTTTGAGCTCATATTTATAAACTGAAATACATTTATTTAATTTATATTTAAATAAGTTAAATAATTTATATTTTAAATGAATAAATATACATGTATCTTTATCTTTTACAAATAGAAGAAGAAAAAATTTGAACTTTCTTTCCCGATCAATAACAACACACCTAATATATATCAACCCACCAGCTCACATTATTTATCCATCTCTTGACTCCATTTCGGTCGATGATCGAATCTCAAATTTAAGTTAGGGTGAAGTCAAGATTGAAAGTTGATGTTCGAGTATTTCATAACATATCATAATTTAATAGTCGAATATAGTTAATTTGACTTAGAAAGATACCATTGTTGAAGATAGTCCATATTACAAATGAAATCAAGAAGATAATTTTCTTATATAGTGTATAAATTAGTCATTGATTCGAGGCATTTTCTTATTGTATCAATAATTAAATTGTTAAGAATTGCTGATTAATTACTCATATTTATCAATTAATTAATAACTAATAAAACTAATTCATAACGTATAGATCGAATTGAATCACCTATAAACAACTTTACGTTTGATATTGTTTCTTCTTGTTAGCAAAAACTATTGATTATAACGTAACACAAAGTTATTCTATTTCGAATAGTTTATGGGTAAAATTGTCATTTTCACTCGAGTGCGATCCAAGCCCAACAGATTGCTTGACCCGAATCCTGCTCCATCTCTTCCGTTGTTGTTCTAGCCGCCATTTTTGTGAATTGGAGTTTTCATGGAGATTATGGAAAAGCATTCGTAGTTCGATTTATACAGTTTCTTTTGTTCATTGTAAAATTGAGTACAGAAACAACAATCTTTCAGCATATTACATCCACGATTTTTTCTTCAGGTATTCCGACGAACTTCTGTTTAATGCTTTCGTTTTCTTTCCCTTTTGTTAGTGTGGCGGCCGGAGGCGGAGCTAGAGTATTAGTTTACGAGTTTGGTTGAACCTGATAGCTTTATACCAAATTATGTATTTGTGTTAAGAATCTAGTTAATTTTAACAACAAACAAACAACTAAATGTCCCGGGGATTATTTTGTTGTAGTTACCGCTCTGTGCTCAGAGCTCAGTAAGCTTTGTTATGCTGTCACTTTGGTTGTGTTTTTTTTGGATTGTTTTTTCTTGAGCTGAGGGTCTATGGAAAACAAACTCACTATCCCTGGGGTCGGGTAAGTTCTGCGTACACTCTATTCTACTTTGTATAACTACACTGGGTATGCTGTTTGGTCTACATTATGTTTGTTAAAAATCTACTTAAATATAACAACAAACAAACAACAACGTGCCCAGGGGATTATTTTGTTGTAGTTACTGCTTTGTTATGCTTTCACTTCCGTTACTTCTTTTTGGACTGTGTTTCTTGAGTTGAGGGTTTATGGGGAAATAACCTCACTAATCACTATCTATGAGGTTGGGTTAATGTTTGTGTACACTCTATTCTCCCAAGACCTTACTTTGTGGAATTACTGTGGGTATGTTGTTGTTTTTGTTAGTCTACACTGGGTAGGTTGTTGGGTCTTGGCAGGGTGGGTGTACACATACCTTACCCCTATTTTTGTAGGTAGAAAGACAAAGTAGGATTTCTCTGTTTGAAGAGTTTTTTTCAAAGGAATAATGAGTTTCACGTTCTTGACTTGATAAAAGTTGTTGTCTTTTTTTAGTTTTGTGACGATGGATGTGGAAGAAACCTCAAGTTTGCCTCTGCCAGATGCTTTTCTTGATTTTCTGAATCAACATGACTTGGATCCTTCTATTTATACTGCCACCGATTCCATACCTCGTTATATAAGGTACTTTTTGCAACTTGCAAGCATGTCTAGTGCATTAATTCATTTTCTTTGTTAACATAATGTCTGTTAAATGTGATGTGACTAAATAAGTAGCAAATGCTGTCAGTTACTTCATTGTATGAATTCACCTTTAATTTCCAATGACAATAAGTAAGTTGGTGGTGATACTTTTTTACTTTTTGAGATAACAGTGGTGTCCGGTTCAACTTGGGTGCATTTCGACTAATTTATCGGGTTCGTACTACTTTCTATTAGTTCAAATACCGGGTAATTCTGTGCATTTGGTATGGAGGAAAACATTTTGCGTTGTTTTTTTTAAAAAGAAAAATCTATTTCCACCATGTGAACTAAACTTTTTTGGATCATTTTCTAGTGTTTGGTTGTGTATAAAAGTAAGTTGTCTATTGTAATCTACAGAATATTGTATATGGTACAATGATAGTGTTTTCGTGATATAACTAAAAGTAGTCAACAATGTTTACCTGTTGATTGAAGCAAGTGGAATAGTTTGGATATTTGCAAAGCAACTGATTTCTGTCCAGAAATAAATTGTCATTTTTCTCCTGTTGGTAGAAGATATTTTTCTCAGAGAAAATATCTTCCACCAATTCAAGATGACAAAACATCAGAAAATGCTTTCATTATGAGAAAATTTTCCGGAAGAACAGCATTTTCCTCTAACCAGTCACACTCTTAGGATATTAAAGGACGTGCCTTCACAAAAATAGATGTAAGAGATCTTCCGCAGACTCATGCTTGCACATTCTTTTCTTCTTGAAGGATAAAGCCCGGTTATGAGGATTTGCTTGAAGAAATTGAAAGTGATATTAGATGCAAGCTTGAAAGAGTTTGTTGGTTGCCCAACTTTTATCATCTTCAACCTGATGTTCGAATTGCTAGTTCGAAGGCATACCAAGAAGGGAAGGTGAGGAATCTTTTTAATAATGTCTCTTGGTGAATATGATACTCATGAGTCTTGAGATTATTATTCAATTTCCAGAATGTCAAAAATGCTCTTCATGGCATTTTTTCCCCTTAACATTCTCTACAGATTAGGCCAGATAGAAGTTTGTCTCCTGCTCCTACAAAAGTATACTACCCTTTTTTCTCTCTCCAACACTATCTTTATTTTTTTTTCTATTCCCCGCAATTGACTTGTTGGCTTTGTGGTTAGGAGAGTGTCGGCTAAGAAAAATTTACCCCGTAGTGATCAGCTTTATATTGGAACATTCCTAGTCTAGCGGTTGATTATAAAATATGATCCATTCCATTATAGTTGATGATTTTGAGTAATTATTTTGTCTTTGTATCCAGATGTATGGAATTGATGCAGCATCCGGAGCTGCTGTGACAGCTTTGGACATTGCAGTTGGGGATCATGTCCTTGATCTTTGTGCTGCACCTGGTAATTCCTGACTTGAATATGGAAAAAGTAAATTTCTATTATGGCTGTTGATTTTGGCACTTGGTCACCTCACATGTTACTAAGAATTTTGATTCAGGGCACAGTGTTAGCAAGAGGTACCTACCTTATTATGGATCTGTCAAGAGTATAACAACCTAGTGCTTCAAATATTTTACTACGATAATAGCCTAGGCGACAAAGAGGAAGTTCTGAGTGGTGAATCTCGTGCTTTGGATATTAAGAAATCTTGAGAATAAGTGGATGTCTTTAAAAGTATATTATTGAACAAATAATAGTGTATTTTAAAATAACTAAAATTCCTGGATCTAATCTTTTTTTTGACAAGTGCTGGACAAGGCCATAGCTAAATGAAGTATGTACTATATAGATATGAATTATTCATAGGCATTCTGTTCAAGTGTGAAAACTGAAGAATCCTTGATCTCTTTAATTGATCTGTAGAACCACGTGTTTTTCTGAAGCTCTTAAACTTCCAAGTACCATGTATAGACTTCTGATACAGCATTCCAATTTGTAACTCATTTGATATCTTCTTTTAGGTGCTAAACTTTGTATGATGTTGGACATTCTTGGCAGTTCGGGTTCTGTGACTGGTGTTGACATTGCAAAACATCGATTAGCGGCCTGTAGAACCATGCTACAGAAATATAGTCTTGGTGATCATTGTCGTCTTTTTGTTGCTGATGGAACCAGTTTTTCCCTTCTCCCTGTCAGGGTCCATTCAGGCTCTCCGTTGCAAAATGAAAATGGTAAAATGATTATCATTTAATACCCTTTAGTTGCAGATGCTTCTTTGTTTCTTAATAATTTTTGCTAAGTCTTTTTGGTCAGTCTTATTCCAAGGTATTTTTTTTTCTATTAATCTAGCGGATGAATTTGCTTCCGGAGAAAAATCTGAAGTATATCGGGAGTGGAAGTCTCGCAGACCATGGAAAGAAAGGAAGAAGGAAGCTATAGCTAGAGAAAAAGGTGTCTCCAAGCTATTCTCACCAACTCAAGAACCAGAGCTTATATTTTATGGCCGGTATTCTGGGGTGGTTGGGATGAGAAAAAATGAATTATATCAAAAGATGCCTATCAGTGAGGTTTTGCAGCTCGGCTATGACAAGGTACACCAAAGTTCCGAACCTCCAGATGTTTTCTATTAACCTTAATTTGTTTTTTCCCTGACTTGAAGGCTTATTTTCTTTTTCTAAAAACTTGATCCTCATCAAGTCAAGATTATTGTTTTGGTTCCTATTCAACAGTATGAACGGCTTTAAGATATTTTCTTATATTTTCCTAAATAACTACTGACTAGTTTGAGTTTAAGTCAGGTTCTTGTGGATGCAGAATGTACCCATGATGGTTCTATTAAGCATGTTCAGAAATTTGAGCAATGGGGCTGGACAACCTTCCAGCGCCGTGTGCTAGATGCAGAAAGAACCGATGATCTGACTGTCCTTCAGGTGCTGAAGTTTGCTTGTTTTCCCAGACTTACATATATATTTTGCCTTGAAAACACTCTGCCAATATTTGCTGCTGATACAGCTACTGATTAACAACAGAGATTGGCTCATAGCTTGTAAAAATTAGTATAATTTGGATAATTATGCTTGGTTCGTGGTGAGTGCCGAGTAGTAGTTTGAAACTGTTTATATAATTTATGTCTAACTTCCTTAATGATAATTGCCTTGTTACTAGAAAATAATAAAATGAAGTATAACAGTATATCAGATGAATAGGCATATCAAGAAGTTCATGGCACACCTTCATCTTATTGAGGAGACCCTAGATAGGAAGGTATGAAGGTCGAGGATTAGGATAGAAGGGTGTAGGTAGCCGAGTGTTGTAGTACTTTTACGTGGGAGAGGCAGGGGGTTGTCTCGTTTCATCTTCTCCTTAATTGTTAATCTTATCTTGTATCACATACTATCTTGTTTTTCTTTTTTTATTTACTACTACATATTACTTTATTTGCTTTGTTTATCTTGCTATTTTTGCGGTCGTTATTTCCTTTCTACTCTGATTACACTTTTTAAGCCGTGGGTCTATCGGAAACAACTTCTCTACCCCACAAAGTTAGAGTAAGGTCTACGTACATCTTACTTGCCCAGTTGCCCTAGATCCCATTTGTGGGAATACACTGGGTATGTTGTTGTTGTAAAAAAACATGAGAATGTACAGATGCAACTTTGCACCTCTTTGTGGATTCTAATTTCTTGTTAAATGTCTGTTGTCTGGATCACATATATACTATACTCGAGGCTTTAGATAATTGCATCTTCCTCAAGAATAGTCTCTAACTCTCAAAAAGCACGAGCATTCCCATAATGACAAGATGTGAGTATGCTATTGATTCTAGGTCTAACCTGTGCGTTAGTTGTGGAGATTTTCTGAAGAAAAGGCCATGGAAAGAATTTCAAAAGCAATGTCTCAGAATCACTAGATCTTATCTGGCATGCATATTGTTGCGTGATAAGAAAAAAAAAGACATTTCAAAGCTTATTGCTCTTCAATATTTTTAGAACCAGAATCACAATTAGGTATATCAAAATAAATTTAGTAAGTCACGTCCAAGTTTTGCCATTAATTCAGTTGTTTGTTCCAGGTCTTAGTAGCACTTTCGACTGTAACTTTAGTTTGGAGATGATTTTTATTGTGGGCTGCTAGGTAGTAGGTACTCTTTAATTAGGAAAGGCTATAGAAGAGGTTCCAGTCCCAAGCTGTAAATTTTCTTAATTCAGAGAAGTTGGTGACTGGGTTCTATCATCACAAAAAAATTGAGCTTGTTTCTTGGAAATGTGGTAGGGAAGATTCTGCAGTTCTATAGTCTTACATGTAACACTTGTTACTTCTAGAGGATGGGCATAATCTCTCTTCTGCTCCAGCTTTAGTGTCCTCAAAATTATCTCTCTTGAATAGCGGAATATTTCTAAATTTAGCCACATGTAGTTAAATTTCCACGTTTAAGTGAACTTTTCTCATCTCAGTGCTTCGTTCCTCATTCAAGGTTCTTCTCCTTGCTCAAGTTTGTTTCTCCCTATGTCTTTGCCTCTCAATAATTTATCCGTTTCTTGCAGCTGCAACTTCTGACTAATGGATTCAGATTGCTCAAAGTTGGGGGAGTCCTTGTCTATAGCACTTGCAGGTGCCCATCTGCTTGTAATCCCATGGCTACAGATCCTCTTTTCTTTCCATTTTATTAATACTCATAAATCCTTTTCGTTGTTTTTTTGTGTACCAAATAGTTTAACCTTTGCTCAGAACGAAGATGTGGTCGAGCTGTTCCTTTCGGAGAACACATCTGCAGGTAAAATTTAACTTTTGTAATAAGTCTAGAAACTGATAGCTTAAGGTTCTTGTAATTTCACAAGCTGGGTGCCAGATATAATCACATATGTGGTTAGCGTTGTTCATTATCCATTGCATATATACCTATTGTGAAGTTTCTTCATCTGCTGTTTTGAAAGTTGAACTTTTCGGAAATAAACAGCCTCTTGCAGAAATGCAGGTTAAGGCCGCATACAATAGACCATTGTAGTACGGCCTTTCCCTGAACCATGTGCATAGCGGGAGCTTAGTGCACTGGGCTGCTCCTTTTTATCACCCGGCTAGGGACTTCTAAGTTAATTGGTTTGAGGGGGTTGTAAGAGGCCGTCTAATGTAAGTAAAAGTTTAACAAAAGCCTAACACAAGACGGGTTTTATTCACCTGCATTGTAAATCATCATTAGAGTTCATATGAATTGCGTGAAAGACACCATTGATTCATATTCCTTGCGAATACAGGCATTCCTCATCTCTGGCACTTTTCTGTCTACCAGCTCCCTGTTTTTTGTTGTATTGATGCAGTCAGTTTTCTTATTTATTTTCAGAATTGTTGGCGATTACTGCTGCCAAAATTGGCCATGCAAGAGTGGTCGAATACAAAAAACCTTGCGATTTGATCCTTTGACATCTTGTACAAGCGGACTCTTTGTTGCTAAGTTCACAAAATTGGTGATTTAGTCAAAAGAGGTTTGTTCTAAACCCTATGCATATCCTAGCGCGAACATCATAGTTGGCTGGCATGTTTGTGGAAACAGGATCAATTTCGAGATTGTGCTTATGGTGAAATACACATTGAAAGCATTCGATGTCCAGACCATCTAGATTCACGCCATTGAAGTCACACCACGAGGGAATTGGATTACTCGAAAAACTTCTTATGTATATGATAATTCATGTTTGACACACACTTTGTAGATGGGAATAGCTTCTTCTTTTTTCTATGGATGGAAAGGAAAATTCTGTTTGCATCAAAAGTTTTTGGAGTACAAAATTTTGTACAAATATGTTTGGGAATGATGTGAAGTTACTATAACAGATGTTCTCTTCTTAAAAAATTTAAACACGAACATGTTATAGACTCTAGAGGTAGATTCGGGATTTCAACTCTATTCGTTCAACTTTTAAAGAATCCATTCGTTTTTCTTTCTTTTTTTCGGATTGGATTTACTCAATTTTTTTGATATTTTCTTTGGGTTGCTAATGCTCGATAAGGCATGAGTTCTAGTATTATAAGCGTTTCGTCATAGGAACGCAGCGGATTTGAGCTTGGAGACTTGGAACAAAAATCCATTTGTTTGTAGCAAGCTTTTGAGGGTCTCAATTATATATTTAAAGTTATGAGTTCATATCTACTATTTGTTGCAATTTGTCAAGTTTTTAGACATATATATTTATGTTGTGCATTGAAAATTATGGGTTCAAATAAACACGATATTATTTTATTCACCTTTTGGATTCACTTATCAAATTGTACTAGATATATTAGTAGTTATATCTTTATCATAGGGAAATTAGTGTATATATTTAAGGAATATAAAAGGGAAAAATCACGTTTTATTCTTGCGAGATTTGGAAGTGGAGAATGCATAGTATTTGATGGGTACATAGGATCAAACGTAAAACAATGCTCTCTTGGTATAATTTTATGGTTTGTTAGAGTTTTTGAGTGTAATAAATCAAAGTTGAAGACAAATCAAGATAGTTGACTGTCAAGCCTACAAGTGAAGGGTCGAACGATGAAATAATATAATCTATTCAAAAGCTATACAAAAACAAAAAGAACTTTTTTCGTGTCAATTTGATATGAATATATATATTTTAAAATATTGATCAAAATTCACATAGTTTAATTTTCAACTATTATGAAACGGAACAAAGTATAAAAGTAATGGTAAATAAATGCTAAAACTGATGTAACTCACCCATTAATTAAACTACCTTAATTATCTAATCAATGTATTTAACATAAACAGGGGAAAATCTAAGTTGAACAAAGGGAGTTTAATTGAATATCCTTCGTTGAAAAATAATATTACACAAATTAAACATAAATACGTTTATTCTATACTTAATTTATCGAATATTGACGTACATTTTTCTTTTTTTTTAGAAAAAGTAACAAAGGATTTCAAAAGTTGCTTTAGGTCATATAAGTCCTAGTTATTTTTCTGAATTCCCTTGTATAAAATGAGAAAAAAAAGGCTAAAAAGTTAATCAACATCTAATTAAACGATAAATTAAGAAGAAAAAGAAATGATAATAGACCGTCCTGCTAAAATGAGTTCGACAAAATTCAATAACTTTATTTTAGAACTCAGCAAACAAAAAAAAAGAAAGACTAAAAAGGCCACAAAGTCCACAAACCAATAACCAACTTGAAATTCTGAATTTTGCTCTATACAAAACGTCAAAAGTTCTATACTCCTCAAACTAGCTTTTCTTAAATTACTTTAAGTCACAACACGACCATTACACGCGATTTAGAAACACTTTAAGTCAATAATTTTTTTTGTCGATAACCTCAGATCAATCAACCGAATATTGAATAATACGTAATCGATCGAACACTACTCCGAGTTTCTCCTTTGTAAACTTTGATCCTCATAGAATCTCTTAATAAATTCCTCAGCTCTTTGCTTCAAACTTTGCCTTTCCTCAAAAGTAGCTTCATCATCTTCTTCTTCATCATCATAATTTCTCCAAAATTCTTTTCCATATTCCAATTTTTCTTGGCAAAAAATATTTTTTCTTTTTTGAAATTTTTTTCTTTCATTTTCATGATATTGACAATTACATTCATAAAGACTCAATGTTGATGAGTAACAATTAGTAGGAGGGATTTTTTTTGTAATTCTTTTGCTTTCGGAAGGATTATTTGATGAGGAAATGAAGAAAATACTAGAGATTTTCTTAATAATTTTGAACAATTTGTGGGATTTATTTCTTGAAGGGAAAGACATATTGTGTAGAGAAAAAAAAAAACTTTGAAACGCATGTAATATTCTTTGATAAAATTGTGAATAAATATTAATGTATATGTTAGTATATTTAAATAAGGAACATTTAATTAGGGTTTTTAATTAATAAGGGAATTGATATAATTTCGTATCTTCAAGTTTCATTGGTTAAATTCATTTCCATATAAGTATCTTTGTGGATTAAAAGTTTTTCCGATGAGGTACGAAAAAATTATCATATCTTATTAATTTATGTATCATATTTATTGAATTTATTATATATAAAGTACAATGAATATATCAAAATCACTGTATCTTACTAAATTATGTATCATATTTATTAAATTCCTATAAAAACTAAATTTATTATACATAAAGTATAATTATGATTCAATGTGATATACTTTTTTGTTAAATTATTTATTGTAAAATAAATTCAAGAATGCAATGATTCATTGTAAAAATAAATTCATTATACATAATGTTTGTTGTTTTTTAATAATAAAATATTATTCATTATATCTTTACTAAAACATTCTATATATGATGGTGAGAGAATAAACTATATCAAAAACTATATCCAAAAATGACTTCTCACTTAAAAGATGTCACAAAATCAACAATAACACATCAAATACGTAAAACATTATGTGAGTGCAAATGAGATCATTCCATTTGCACTAAAAAAAATAAAATTGCTATAAGAAAAGTTAGAGATGAGGTTCAACTAGATTTAAATTTTAACAAAAAACAAAACACTATAGAATCATATTTCACTAAAATGTCTTGGATATATTTGTACTTTTTAAAGAATTATTAATTATAATGTTAATGTGACCATATATTTATATAGGGATCTTCTGAAAATATATTATCTTATTGAAAAGAGTAACTTTTCATTGACCCAAGTAGGGACTGAAGGAAAATATTCTCTTACAGACATTCTTAATTTACCAAGTATTAATTTAGTGAAGTTTTACTGTATATACAAATATATAGTAAAAATTTATTCATTGCCTATGCATTCTGTATTTAGACCGAGCCATAAATATTTTATTATGATCAAATAAAAATAATAGGTTAAAATATATATTAATTAACTATGATTTAAAAAATATATATATTAATTAACTATGATTTAAAAAATATATATATTAATTAACTATGATTTAAAAAAAATATATATCATGCATTCATTAAGTTTAGTATAAACTAACATCAAAAATAAATTTTATTTTTACTAAAAAAAATATGAGTAAAGCTCTAGCTAACCTAGGAAAGTGATATACTTAGTATCTTCGATAAATGAAGTTTCATTAATTAACTTCCCTTTCCATGAATTTTTCAGATAAATGACAATTTTTTTAAATCTTTATTCGTAATTAAATATTTTTGTGAATAGAAATATTCCCGATAAGGTACACAAAAAATACGATAAAGATACCATAGAACTTTAAATATTTCTATATATTATACCGGGACATTATAATTTAATTCAGGTTATCAATCACTACTATTACTTATTATAAAGACTAGTCAAGAGTACATACTTTGTACGTATATATCGCATTATTAATAATAAATTTATATAAAAAGAATAAATTATCGCATTATTAATATATATATTATTGAGTACAAAACTTTAAAACAGGCAACGGAAAACAAAACCAATCTTGAACTTGTTTGTAAGTATTTTCCCAATTCTTACATTTTTTTTACTTTCAACAAACAAACAAACAAAAAAAAGTCATAAAGTCGACAAACCAATAATTAATTAAAATTCTAAATTCCCCTCCGTACATAAACAACAACAGTTCTGTACTCCTCTAACTAGCTTTTCTTAAATTACTTGCTATTAGGGAGCACTTGAATCTACAATTTTTTCTTTATAACCTCAGGCAAGTCAATCAAATATTGATTTACTCATAATTAATCGAACACTACACCAAATTTTGCCTTTGTAAACTTTGGTCCTCATAGAGTCTCTTAATAAATTCCTCAGCTCTTTGCTCCAAACTTTGCCTTTCCTCAAAAGAGCTTCTTCTTCTTCTTCATCATCATCATAATTTCTCCAAAATTCTTTTTCATATTTCAATTTTTCTCGTCAAATTTTTTTTTTTCTTTTTTGAACTTATTTTCTTTCATGATATAGACAATTACAATCATAAAGACTCAATGTTGATGAGTAACAATTAGTAGGAGGGATTTTTTTTTTTCTAATTCTTTTGCTTTGGGAGGGATTATTTGATGAGGAAATGAAGAAAATACTAGAGATTTTCTTAATAATTTTGAACAATTTGTGGGATTTATTTCTTGAAGGGAAAGACATTGTGTAGAGAAAAAAAAAAAACTTTGAAACGCATGCGTATTATTTGATAAAATTGTGAATAAATATTAATGTATATGTTATTATTTAATTAAGGAACATTTAATTAGGGTTTTTAATTGATAAGGTAAATAATATAACTTTGTATCTTCAAGTTTCATTAGTTAAATTCATTTCCATATCAAATATGGAAAAATTATAATAATATACAATTTAAGACCTTAATTTACATAACATTATTTTAGTCTTTTTATTTACAACAATAACATTTTAATTACAAACATGACAATTTATTAAAAAATAATAATTTGCACGATTTAAGAACTATTTTTTTTTGGTTAGTGAACTGATTATATGTGACTCATATTTTATTTACTTTTTTAGAATCCTAATCAGAATTATATTCGAATACATTCCTTTAATAAATATCTCACTTATTAACCTTCACACGGATGAATACCAGTGTTGCACTCTTATTTTTCTCGATATTAACGCACTGATTACTACTCTTTCCATTTTTTTTTCAATGTCACCCTTATCAAGAAAAGGATTGTATCTCTTTCTTGATTAACAAATTGCTTTCAAACTCTTTGTTTCTTTTCAAAAGATCATCTGTTACAATATAAAAATTATTCTTGCTTCTTGAAAAAATCGGTTATGACTACTCACCGATAGAGTCCTCGTTTGATGGAGTAATCCATTTGGTTGTGAAGTTCGTATAGTTGAGGTCAATGAAACAAAAAATGAAAAGAGTAAAGAGAAAGAAGATGGTGTAAAATCAAACATTGTTACACCCAAATATGGAGGAAAAAAGGGTAAGGAGAAAGTCATTACGAATGTTGAGTACCCTCATGATAGCAATTTTGAAGACATATACCAACTGCAAAAAGAATCCGTCTCAACAAGGTGACCAAATCAGAATCTCAAAAAAATTTCCAAGGTATCTTTTTTTTTTTCCAAAAATTCTATACTCTTTGGTTTCTAATTCTTAACATGCATAATATATTTTAGTTAAATTTTTTTTGTAGAAATATGGTGTGGATGATGGGAAAACAAAAGACGTTAAATGTGGTAACACGAAAAAGACAAAGTTATCCAAGCTATGTTATATTTTATTTTTTTTGTTTGAAAAAACAATTATTTTGTTGCTTTATTTTTTTTGTACTTGATAATGTTCATTTTATATTTTAATTTTGGAAGTTATTTACTTGTTTACTAATATAGAATGAATGTATAAGTTGTTTTTATTTGTTCAAATTATATACATAATTTGATTTTTATAAATGTGTTATTTGTACAAATTATATTGGTATATAAAATATGATTTAGAATGAGAGTTGTAGTTATTTATGTATTTTAAGTGACATTCACATTTTACAGTTTTCATAGCTCTATTTGTAGTTCTTTGACTTAAATGAATTATTTACTTTTTAAAAAAAAAATTTATAGCCAAAGAAGAAACAATCACATTGGCGTTCCTACGTCAACGTTAATGTGTTCAACGAGATAACTAAACGTCTTTCCGAAGTCAACATGCTTCACCTATTTAAGGAATCTCCTTTTGGATATCTATTTGATTTGCCTCCGATAAAGGTTCAACATCAAATCATCAGAATATTGATGTATGCTAAGACCAAAAATGATCGCAACGATATGTTCATCGTCAATTTGACCGGTAAAGATCTCCATTTTGGCATTAAGGAATTTCGCATTGTGACTGGTTTTAAATGTGGGGGACATACATATTTTATTTTTGACCCCGACAATCCATCAAAACTTATGAGTTTATACTTCCCTAATTCTTCTGATAAAATCAACTCACTAACCAAAAAAATAAATTTTAAATCGTGTAGATTATTGTTTTTTAATAAATTGTCATATTTATAATTAAAATGTTGTTATAAATAAAAAGACTAAAATAATATTACGTAAATTAAGGTCTTAAATTGTATATTATTATAATTTTTCCTTCTTATTTATTCGGATAAAAAAAGTGATAAGAAGTTATGCTTTTCTGACATTCTCCCACGTGGCTCCTACTATAAATGAAACAAATAAAAAGATTTCAAAATTAAAAAATAAAGAAAAAAATCATATATTTGAAATGTTTTAGTAATTTCACATTTCATCGAGAAAAAGATTCAAACTTATTCTTTGTACTATTTGAAGTTATTCGAATTTTTGATTCATTCATACACTTGCTATCAACAAATACATCTCACAAATGAAATCAGCGAACTCCACGTATCTAAATTCACTATCCCTTAAAACTTTTAATCATGATTTAAATTATTTTCATGTTAAAACTCTATTAAAGATCAAGAAAAAAAGATCTTTTCTTAAATTACGGAATAATATTAGACCAAACATCTAATAAGGATAAAATTGCTCAATTTTACATAGTACTCGGCCAAATTTAATCCTTTTTTTTTCCTTTTCCTTTTCCATTTCCATCCTATAGTTTCGGAGTGTGAGGTGAGAAGTAGGGAGGGATGTTTGTGTTGCATCTTTTTCTTTTTTAAAAAACAATTTCAATAGAGTAAATTAAGAATTATGAGATCTTAGATTTCAAATTTCATCAAACACAAAAACACTAGTAATTTCTTTACATCTGCTTTAATTTTGATCACTTGATACCTGTTGTTGGTAAAATTAGATTTGAGACTTCGTCGAACGAAAATTTTGAAGATGTAGATTAGTTTTGACACAAAATCATAACGATTTGTTGTATCTCAACATAATAGATTAAGAATCATGAGATTTCAGATTTCAAATCTCATCAGAGATAAAAACACTAGTAACTTCTTTATATCTATTCTAGTCTTAGTGTCCAAAGTTACTTGATACCACCTATTATTGGTGAAATTAGACTCGGGGTCATGTCGAACGAGAAGTTCAAAGATGGAGATCAAATTCGCCATGAAATCATAATGATTTGTTGCATCTCTTCTTTAAATCTCAATAAAATAGATTAAGAATTATGAGATCTCAGATTACAAATCTCATCAGAGACAAAAAAAAAATATTAATAATTTCTTTACAACTGCTCTAGTTTTGATGACCAGAGTTAATATCTATTATTGGTGGAATTAGACCTAAGATTGGGCACCAGACCGGAATGGGACCACCGGTATCGGGATGAACCGGATTGGAATTACCGGTATGGAGGCTCGGTTCCGTCCCGTCCCACTATATGCAAGGATAGAATCGGGACGGACCGAAATGAAATGGAATGAGATAAATGGGACGACACATAGCTATTTAAAAAAATAATACTTTTTTTGAGTTATTTTGAATTACGAAAAAATGAATGTTTTTTTATTTTTCTAAGTTTAATAGTTTATAGTATTTAAGTTTTGAATTTATAATGTAATTTACTTAAGTTTATTCTAAAATATTTTTAAATTTTTTTAATTATATAAGTTTGTAAGTTAAGTTTCCTAAAGTTTTTGAGCTTATTTTATAAGTTTTCAAGATTTAAATCTTTTGAAGTTTATAAGTTATTATACTTTTTTCTTTTAAGACAAGGGAAACCCGCAACCGCTACTCTTTGGGTGCGCACAGGGTAAAACCCTCACTCCTATGCAATAGCTCGCAAATCACATAGGAGAGGTAACCCACACTAGGCAAACCCGGTGTGACGAGCTCGACCCAGAAGGCAAACCCTTTGCTTTCGCTGGCAAGAGATTTCGAACTTGAGACCTCCAACATGTAAGTCCCAAGCCCCAAACCACTGGACCACCCCGAAGGGTTATATGAGTTATTATACTTATAACTTGTAATTTAAATAGCTTAAGTTTGTAATTCTAAAAAATTAAATAAGCAAAAAAGAAATGCTAATAAAAGTATAAAACAATGACACAAATACTATTTTTAATTTTAATTAAAAATGATTTATCGGACCGAAACTAGGATGAACCGATACCAATACCAAATCATGATACCGTTTCGTTCCGAGTACCGATTCAACGTATCCCATTCCGTCCCAAATACTATCGGATCAGAACGGTACCAGTACAACCCGATCCGATGCCTAGTCTTAATTAGACTTGAGATCTCATCGAACAAAAAATTCGAAAATGGAGATCAAATTCGACACGAAATCATAACGATTTAGGGGTGCGTTGAAAGTTCCTGCTTAAAAAAATGTCAAACATATGTTAAAAGAGCACCAAAATGTATATGCCCCAGCATGTAGCCCAGGTTCATTTTCATTGGTTATTACGTCTACTATACTTTATTCGCTAGTTGACTAATACTCCTTTTGTCTATTTTTAATTATCATGATTTTTTTTCAAACGATAAAACGATAAGAATTTTAACTAATATTTTATGATGTATTTTTTCATCATATTGATATGCAAAACGATAAAAACTTTAACTAACATTTTACGATGTATTTTTTTATCACATTGATATGCAAAAAATTGCCATTTATAATACTTTTTGTATAGTTTTTTAATATCTAAATTTTTGTTTAAATTATCAAATTATTATAATCTAATTTAACTTTAAAAATTAGTTAAAATAACCTTCGAAAAACGCAACCTAACAATTAAAAGTGTCTGGAGTATAAAGACATTATTCACATAATAAATCACGCCATTGCTGACTCTTCAAACAAATCTACAGTTTACATATTTCCCATTTCCAACAATATAGATATATTCTATTGGTAGATTCTGTACGAACTTAGAACATAAATTCGACAACTGAACTCATATTTGATAGATTGGAAACGTTCTGAGGCTCAAATGAAAGTCTCAATCTAATACGAAGAATATACGGTGTGAAAGAGGAGAAAGATGATTGAGACTGAAGAAACACATGAAGAAATCTCTGCTCCACTTAGTAAGCATTTTCACAAATTCTATGACTTCGTTGAATAGAAAGAGAGATAGATTCAGAATTTTGAGTTTATGAATTCGAGAAAATGTAACTTATTGGGTTTTTGAATAAATTTTTTAACACAAATATGTGATTTTGAATAAAGCTGTTGAATCCGTAGAGAGACAAATCAAATTTTTGAGTTTTGGATTCTAGAAAGAAGGATTTTGTTAACACAAATATGTGATTTTGATCAAAGTTATTGAGTTCGGCAGAACTTGTTCTAAAGTTCTAGCCCTGTCTATAGGCGGGTTTAGGATTTAGGGTTTAAGTTTTATGATTATGAATCTATTACACTTTTTGAAATTGTAGATTCAAAAATATTTTTTGAGAATGATTCAGTTGAATCCATTGATGAATGCTGCATTCATATTGTGTGGTTTGACTTTTTTCCGAAGCGAAAGCTTAGTATATCGAGCTCCATTTTTACTTACCTATGTTGCAGTTGATAAGCAGAAGCAGAAGGAGATATCTTCAAAAAACAGCGATGGTGTTTCGAGCAGTTCTCAATCTGAAAATTCACCAATCGAGCAAGTGGCTCTTACAGTTCCGGTCACCGACAACTCAACTCTTCCGGTCGTTACATTCCGAATGTGGATACTCGGAACCCTAGCTTGTATTCTCCTCTCATTTCTCAATCAATTCTTCTGGTTCCGCCGTGAGCCTCTCTCAATCAGCTCAATCTCAGCTCAAATCGCGGTGGTTCCATTAGGTCATCTCATGGCTATGGCGATCCCAAATCGAGTGTTCTTCAAAGGGAGAAAATTCGAATTCACGATGAATCCAGGACCGTTTAATGTAAAAGAACATGTATTGATAACGATTTTCGCGAACTCCGGCGCCGGGAATCCGTATGCGATTCATATCGTCAGTGCGGTCAAGGTTTTCTACAAGAGGACGTTGACTTTCTGGGTTTCGTTGATCGTTGTTCTGACGACGCAAGTATTGGGCTTTGGATGGGCCGGGCTTTTTCGGAGGTATTTGGTGGAGCCCGCTGCCATGTGGTGGCCCCACAATCTTGTCCAAGTTTCTCTTTTCAGGTACATAACAATCCACTGAAAGCTATCATATAGATTTCCTTATCTTTTGTGATATTAGCTGGGCTTCTGCCACGTGGCAGAACATTTAGATAGTGTAATCCTTGTCTACGGGTGGGTCGGGTTGAATATAGGCGGGTTGGGGTTGAGAGTTTGGGTCCCATGTCATGAGTGGGGTCGGGTTGATTCTTGAGTCAGTATTGGAGAGCTGCTTCGAATGATAAGGTTAAAAGATAGTTTTTGATTTTTATTTTTATTTTTAATTTAGGAATGAGACATTTTTTACTATTTGAAAAATTTAAGTCATCAAGCATGTAAAATTTATAAAACATTTTTGTATTTCTTTTAAGTTCCTACACCCTTACATGCAGTGGCAGAGTCAGAAATTTTAATAACAGATTCAAAATATGAGAAGTAAACACACGAGCTAGTGGAAGGAGGTTCAATATCTATTATACATACCTAAAAAATAATTTTAACCATGTATAAATAGTAATATTTTTCACCGAGGGGGTTCGGATGAACCCCTCATTATATGTTGCCTCCGCCCCTGCTTACATGGATTGCAGTTGCCGGATAGTACGAAGGTATAAAATATTTCATATTTTATAATTGATAATATAAGTAGATACATATTTGATCCACTCTTAAAAATAATACACATCCCATTTAAAAGGTGTCTTGTGGGATGGATAACAGTAAATTTTAACCATTTTTGCCACCTCTATCCTTAACACGTTTTTTGTGGGAAGAGATTCTACTACAGTGTCTTTCATTTGTGTATTTGATACTGCAGAATCTTTTTAAAAAAGAAATGTTTTTCATGAGAACATAAGGGTCGTTTGGTAGAAATGTATTAGCCTTCCGTATTATTAGCATCTTGTTTGGTACTCTTTTCTAATCTATGTGTAATTAATGCTTGCATTAGTTTTTTTTTTTTCGGTTTTCCAGCCGGTGTCTTGTACCCGTATTAGAGCCCGACTAAATTCGGATTCGTGCCGAAAAGTCCCACATTGGGGGTAAAGCGCTCCTAACAAAAGCGACTCCGTACCTAAGGTGTCTATGTTGTATTAGCTATACACTCTATTGTGTATTATGGTGTGTATTACTAATACCATGATTTTCTAGGTATTAGCAATATAATAGTATTAATGCATGTATTAGCTCAATTAAAGATTCAACTGCCCCTTAAATCCATTTTTACACCTTTTTCATTATAATAGTGGAGGGTATCTTTGTAAATTATTTTTTATGCATGTTATATTTAATGCATCAAACCAAACAATGCATAATAATAATCTATGTATAATTAATGCAAGCATAACTAATACATGCATTGCTATTTGCTAATACAAACATTACTAATACACTCTATTTAACATTTTTCATAGAGTGTTAAATGACTAAAAAAAGTATCCTTTTTTTCTGGTCACAAGGGGAAAAAAAGGACTTCCTTCAGCTGTGAAAATTACTTGCTCCAACCAAAGACATCAATATGTAGTACTCAAGAAATTTCATGCTTCTGGTTTGCTACTAATATTATTAGTCTTAGGGGTCGTTTGGTAGAGTGTATAAGAATAATGCTGAATATGATGCATTAGTAATGCTTGCATTAGTAATGCTTGCATTAGTTATGTAATGCTTGCATTATTGCTTATACATTGTTTGGTTTGATGTATTGAAAATAACAAGCCTTGTATAAAGACTATTAAAAAAAATTTGTTTACAAAAATACCCCCACATTCTTTTACAAAAACAATAATAATAATAATAATAATAATAATAATTATTATTATTATTATAATTATAATTATTATAATTATAATTATTATTATTATTATTATTATTATTATAATTATTATTATTATTATTATTATTATTATTATTATTAGAGGGTAGTTTTGTCATTAGTTAATCTAATGCATGCATTAAAACCATTGCATTGCTAATACCTAGAAATCCATGGTATTAGCAATACACACCTTAATACACAATAGAGTGTATAACTAATGCTTGCATTAGTTATACATAGGTTGGAAAAGGGTACCAAACAAGGTACTAGTAATACACAATGCTAATGCATGCGTTATTTTTCCTAATACACTCTACCAAACGACCCCTTAATATATACTCATTTAGTCATTTTCTTTTATAAAAAAATATGTTTCATTTAGGAACCAAAGAAAATAATTTTCATATATCCCCCCCCCCCCCCTCCAATTACAGGAGGATCAACAATATCCCGCTCACTCTCTATGTAATTCAAACTTTCCATATACTGGATGGTGGAGTGGTGGAGGAACTCGAATAAATTTTTAAGGTCAAGTAGTTGAAATGTGTGGTATTTAGGAGAGAATTGTAAACAAATAACTGCTGTTTGGTGGTTGTTATGATTACTATGCTTATTGTGGTTTTCATTTCTAAATGGCAGGGCCCTTCATGAAAACGAAGAAAGAGCCAAGTACGAATTGACACGAAACCAGTTCTTCCTCATTGCCTTTTTATGTAGCTTTGCTTACTATGTCTTTCCAGGTTACCTTTTCCCGATGCTAAGTTCCCTTTCATGGCTATGCTGGATATTCCCAGCTTCTGTCCTTGCCCAACAGTTGGGTTCTGGGCTTCATGGTCTTGGAATGGGTGCCATTGG
Source organism: Solanum verrucosum (assembly GCF_900185275.1). Taxonomy (NCBI): domain Eukaryota; kingdom Viridiplantae; phylum Streptophyta; class Magnoliopsida; order Solanales; family Solanaceae; genus Solanum; species Solanum verrucosum. The sequence goes on along the minus strand of NW_026020208.1, from coordinate 572,404 downwards.
ACTCGATTGGTCTAGTATATCCTCCTATCTGGGAAGCCCACTAGCTAGTCCATGGTTCGCCACTGCAAACATTGCTGCTGGATATTTTCTCATTATGTATGTTGTTACACCTATTATGTACTGGTCCAATGTGTACAAAGCCAAAACCTTTCCAATATTCTCAGACGGCCTCTTCACATCAGATGGTCAAACATACAATATTTCAGCCATTGTCGATCAAAATTTCCATATTGATTTCAATGCATATGAACACGAGGGCCCTCTCTACCTCAGCACTTTCTTTTCAATGACTTACGCATTTAGCTTTGCTTGCCTCAGTGCCACAGTCGTTCATGTCTTCCTCTTCCATGGACGGTAAGTTGCAATCTTGGACAATTGATAATACTTACAGGTTTGATGCCTATTTATGTGCATCTCTGTATCTGTATCTCTTTGTCTATATACTATTCTATATATCTGAGTCTCTTATTCTGAATTTCTACAATGCTTTAATGTGTTTTTGGTGCAACTTGCTTCACATCTAACCTGTCACTAAAGATTAAAAGGATCCATTTTTGTAATGTTACAGGAATAGCTTAGTATGTAGGTTGTTTTACACTAAACAACTGAAATGGTTACAAATTTCCCCAAAGATAATATTCGCGATATAGTGATTCTATGGTAAAACATTTAAATCAGAAAGAATCAGAGAGGGTCAAATAATTTATAAGTGACATACCAATCAAAAAGTGATTTGCAAGCGATCTGTGTGCTTTCTACTGGAAAAAGACTTTGTCCAAGGCAAAAGTTGAGTTGATAGGTATAAATGTTAGACCACGTGATATTCAAAGACTCTTGCTGATGGATTGAATTGTGTAAGTATGATAAGTTTCACCATTTCTGTAGATCTGATACTCCATGCAAATCTTACCAGCACTATGGTGTCACATTAAAAGTGAAGTGGGTCACCAGAAAGAAGTGAAAACTAATAGGGGTAGGAAAAAAAAAGATAAGTGCTATTAGGATACACTAGTAAAACAAAAACTTGCTAAAAATAGCTTTCAACACATGAATGCTCAGAAATTTGTAATAGGTCTTTTTATGTGATTAGAAAAAGAGATTCCCGGAATTCTTTACTAAATGATTTCTTTCTATCCGCATCTTTTTGAGGGAAGTACAAAGGCAAAAACTTCTCCGTGTTCCTAATGTGGAGAAAACAAAGATTAGTGGAACTTTGCGTTGTTATACTATCTGTGTTCCTTATTTGAGTATTGAGCTAGTTTTATCTTTAGTGCACGTGGCAGCAAATAATCAACTCATTGGCTTTTGATATGTAGAGACCTGTGGCAGCTGAGCAAGTCCGCTTTCCAAGAGAAGAAAATGGATATTCACACGAAGCTCATGAGAAAATACAAGCAAGTTCCTGAATGGTGGTTCTTAAGCATTCTTCTTGTAAATATTGCCGCTACTGTGTTTATATGTGAATATTACAAAACACAGCTCCAATTACCATGGTGGGGCGTCTTGCTGGCATGCGGTCTTGCTTTCTTTTTCACCCTTCCGGTTGGAGTTATCACTGCCACCACAAACCAAGTAATGTGCTATATTCTGTTTCACAGCTTTGCAATCATCCATAGCTTTTGTTGATCGCATCCTACCCAATGGTTTATTCCATTAGGAATACTGATATGTTGCCATACATTAGCTGAGACTAGTACTTACGTAAGTAATAAAACTGGCATATTTTTTCAGGTATTACCTTGGTATCTGTCTTCTGCATTCTAGTTGATTTTGTATTTTGCATACTCTAGATGAGAGCATCGGAATTTTGCATAATGCAGTCTTAGATGAGGATATATAAGCTATCTTCTATTCAAACGCCACACACAATTCTTTGTTGTTCTAACATTCCATTGTCTCTTTGCGCAGACTCCTGGGTTGAATGTGATAACGGAGTACATAATTGGCTACTTGTACCCCGGTTATCCAGTAGCTAACATGTGCTTTAAGGTGTACGGCTACATCAGCATGAAGCAGGGATTAACCTTTTTACAAGACTTAAAGCTTGGGCATTACATGAAGATTCCTCCTAGAGCAATGTTTATGGCTCAGGTTGGCTTTTCTTTTCCTTCTGCATCTGTAAATCTATACATGTTGGCACGTGAAACTATCTCGTTGCCTAGTTGAATGAATAGTCCTACAAGCTGTAATCTTTGTGCTTTGAACTCTTTAATCAGGTTGCTGGAACGTTGATATCAGCTTTAGTGCATCTCGGAACAGCATGGTGGCTCATAGACACTGTCCCGGATATTTGTGACAGGGCTTTGATTCCTCCTGGAAGCCCTTGGACCTGCCCAGGCGATCATGTATTTTATGATGCCTCAGTCATCTGGGGTTTGATTGGGCCGCAAAGAATTTTTGGAAACCTTGGCCATTACTCCGCCCTTAACTGGGCTTTCTTATTTGGAGCTATAGCTCCTGTCATTGTTTGGATCGCGCACAAGACTTTCCCTAGCCAGCAGTGGATCAGGTTAATCACAGTGCCTGTACTATTAGCTGGGATAATGAATATGCCACCAGCTACTTCTGTCAACTACAACAGTTGGATCATCATAGCTTTTCTCTCTGGATTTGTTGTTTATAGATACAATCAGAAATTATGGAGTCGTCACAATTATGTTTTATCTGGTGCGTTAGATGCTGGATTAGCATTCATGGGGGTGTTGTTGTATTTATGCTTGGGAATGGAGCATGTTAGGCTTAACTGGTGGGGAAGTGATGCAGATCGATGCCCACTGGCTAAATGTCCAACTGCTGAAGGGATTGTGGTTAAAGGATGCCCAGTTTTTTAAGTGATCATTGAAATGATATGTCTGGAATTATTCTTTTGGTGTATATGTTTGTAAATGGATGTAGATTAGTAGTCCTTGCATTTTTATTTTTTTTTGAAATTCATTATTGTGAGGATTGTGCAACTTTTCATCCTTTCATTTTCATTACAAAATTGATGGAGATGGTATTATTTGACTATTACAGACCTCAGATTGCTTCGCGTTTTTTCTCACTGTTACAATTATTAACCTTTTTAAAGAGGAATTCCAAATAAGCGCAAGTCATCACCTCGTGTTGACTACATTCATGTCCTTTGTATGCATTGTCCATTTAGACGCAAAAGTGACTTCATTTCCATGAAGGTAATCCCAAAACTTTTGGTTATAGATGGAGGTAAACTTGCAATTCTATCACAATCTATGGTGGTTATAATAGTTACGTGTATTTGCACTACGGTTATCTCATAATGTAAAATTTCTTTATATATTAAAAAAATTAAACTGAATTTTAAATCAGTGAGTGCTAGATACAGATTAAACTACGTCGTATTGGTACTCATATACATCACGATTCAGGCACACTCCCTATTAACACAAAAGTGAAAAGTGAGCTCAAGAAAGTGCAAAAATGGAAGCAAATAGCGGAAAATCAACAACAAATGCATCGTCTCTTCGATGGAAAATCCTTCGTCGTAATCTTATTTGTCACTCTTCATCCAATTCAGGTCTAATTTTTTTTTTCACGTACATTCAAACATATATCCGTCTACACACACATGCCCACATAATCAGTTTTTTGAGATTTTTGAACATATGGATTGAATTGTTGTGTCTAAGAAGATAAATCTGAAATGGGTATTCAGTGAATATCAAGGAAACAAACCCATTGGTTCTGTTAAGTAGCTTTACCTTCGGGGTTGAGGTTTTTTTTGCAGATATAGGCATTGTTAAGTATTTTTCTGTTACAAAAAAGACTATTTTTTTTTGCTCAATTGATTTTCTGGGTTTGAATAATTTGGATTGAATTGTTGTGTTTCAGAAGATAAATCTGAAATGGATATTCAGAGAATATCTAGAAAGGCAACTCATGGGTTCAATTTGATACCATTTCATCTGATGAAAGACTGTGTTGAAGAAAATGTGAATCCGATGGATAGCTCGCGGAATGCTACGTTATGCTATACATTGCCAGTTTCTAATGCTTCCCAACTTATTCTACAGTGAGTTTCCATTATGCCTAAGTTGATTTTCCTCTTCTTTTTTGAGTATGGTAAGATAAAGTTCATTTTCCTCTTTTTCACTTCACTTATGGGCTGTGGCGGAGCTAGGTTTTTCACTATGTAGGTTCAAGATATAATAAAAATAGAACACAAAGAAACAGGGGATTCAACATCTACTTATATGTGTATAAAAATGATTTCAACCATATATATAAAATGTAATATTTTATATTTCATCGAATGGGGTTCGGATGAACCCCTTCAACCATCTTGGCTCCACCCCTGCTTATGGGTGGATGTAGTATGAGGGTAGTGGGTGGGCATCCATTACCTTGACTTGAATCACACAGAGGCACCCACATGTTGTCACACTATAAAAGTCTGTGCAGCAGTGATCAAATTCTTACCTTTGTTGAGTCCTTACATGGTATATGGTCTTGGGTAATACTCACTCGTCATGGCACCCCAAGGTCTGGCCTAGTGATCAATGAAGTGGATTGAGAACTATGAGGCCTCAACTTCAAATTCAAGCGGAGACAAAAAAACACTAGGTGGTTTCTTTCCATTTGTCCAACATTTGGTGGACAAAGTTACTAGATATCGATGTTGGTAGGAGGTAGCATGCACCTCGAGAAAATGATTATCCATGAAAAAAAGAAAAACTCACACTTTGTGACCAGTTAAGTCTCATATCGGCAGTGGGATGGAGGATTTGGTCTTCCTATTTGATTTCGACCAATCCTCACCTCATGAGGTAACTTTTGAGGTTGGGTTAGTCCCAATTTGACATCCTTATTTTGATTGATGGATTTGCTTAGTGTTTCCCCTATTCTTTATTTTCAATTACTCCTTCCGTTTCAATTTGTTTGTTTGGGTTTGACTTGACATGGAATTTAAGGAAGAAAAGAAGACTTTTAAATCTTGTGGCCGTAAACTAAATGTATGTAGAATGTGCCAAAATGCTCTTTAATCCTGTGGTCTTAAACATGTCGCGTGAAAAGTTAAAACTAGTGAACCGCCAAAAAAAGAGACGGTCTTTTTAAAATGGACTAAAAAGGAAAGTAAGACAAACAAATGAAATGGAGGGAGTTCTTTTTTTTTTTTGTAATTCCCCCCTGCATTGCTTGGTATTTTCATCTTTTGGCCCTGGATAGTAGGAATTTAACGGAATATGGGGAATAATTCTTTCGTCAGAATGAACTGGTTGATGGTGTTCCCTGATCATCTCTAATGGCTTGACTTTAATGCAGTCAGAGAGCAGATGATATGGCACATCTTAATGACTTTGAGGTCTGCAATAGATATGATATTGACAACACTGGACTTGTTTGTAAGTAATTTTTGCATTCTTCCATTTTTTTTTTCTTTCGTGGAAAAGTATGTATATCTTTCCTTACCAAGAAAAGTCTGTACTTTGTCCTGGTTCTGCTCTAAAATGAGCTGCTTTATCCTTAACCCCTTCATCTGATTATTTCTTGATTCCTCTCCATTAAGCACCAAAGAAATAAAAGTTGATGTCTATCTATCAGACTCACAGACCAGTTTAGTATAATGTTGTTAATTGAGTTGCATTGAGGGTGTGGCTTAGTGGTCAATTAAGTAAGTGCAAACTTTGGAGGTCTGCCTAAGCCTTTGTGGGCAGTAGGTTGTTGAAATTCCTAACAGGAGAAACAACAGTAGGTGATTTCTTCCCATCTGCCTAAGCCTTCGTGGGCAGACTTACCCGGTACTTGTGTTGGTGGGAGCTAGTTGGTACCCGTGAATTAGTCGAGGTGCGTGCAAGATTCCCTGAGCACCGCCATTATCTGAAAAATAATTTCTAAGTTGAATATGGAAATTGTTGCATCTTATTTTCTTAGATAGCTACATGAATATCCTTGTAGTCAGTGTTGGACGGGTATTTATTGCCTGCGTGAATTGTAGCGATGTCAAACTCACTGCTTAGCTAAAGTAAACCACAGTCCAAATGCTGACTGGTATTTTTGACGTTGAGAATCGAAAAAGCATTTGGTGAGGGATTACACTGTAAGTGAGGACCTTTTTTGTAGGAGAACATGTTTTGGTCAATGTAGGTACCTTTTCTCCATTAACAGAAGAAATCTGAATATAAATGTGAAATGAAGAAACAATAAATACTAAAATTGTTATTGAAGTTTTTTGTTTGAGTTCACTAAGTGTAGAGTTAACTTTTCTAATATACCCCACACTCTTGGCTTCTGTTTTAGGTGCCATCTGAACATAACATTCTTTCCAGAAGTTCAGACAGAAAGATCCTATATATTATAGGAAATGCTATTTCTTATTGCTTACCCCTTTGAATCCCCCAGTGAATTGAAGAAGAGGAAATTGGAGTTGGCTAGTTTTTGAATTGAATATGATGAGACTGAAAATAGTATACCTTTTCTCAAAAAATAGATGTTATTTGCAACTATAGAAGATAAAAGACAAAAGCAAACATTGTGATAATAAGCAATCTTCTGAAAACTAAGAACCTCATCACTTTACATACTTCTACATGGCGATGAAGTATTCCATCGACTGCAATTTGATGCTGTGAGCTACTTAGTCATGGCTATATATTGTCCCTTTTGATGATTGGAATTGTCCTCTTGTTAATAGCATAGATTAAGATTTTTTAACTCCGGTCTAAAAGACTAATTTCTTCTGTTCTGGAATAAAGTTTTTTCGTGAACAACTGGATCTTCACGGAGTATTTAGGCTCAAGTCATCTACGGCCCCTTAAGGTTGTCCGCATAATTCACTTAGACACTTCAACTAAGACCTGTACCTATTGAACACCTCTACCGTTCCGAATTTGAACCGTATAAACATATTTTGCCTACATGGCATATTGTTTGTGATTCACTTCAGACAGGCGCGTGAAGGTATTTAATTAGGCATTTTTGTGGAAAATAATACTCTTTCTTCTTCCTCACCTCTTTTCCATCCGTTCCTCATCACACCAGTTTGCCGCTGCCGGCCGTAGATCCTTCTTCTTTCTTTTTTTTCCTCTGGACATTTCCATTCTTTTACCTCCATCATTGCTCCTTTTTTTTTTTTTGCCCCATTGTCCTTCATATTACTTGCCCACCGCCATGGCCGCCATCATAACCGTCATTTTCATCATTTTAATTTGTAGAGGATTGAAGCTTGAAATTTGTTTCTTTAAATCAATATATTTTTTATGTAAATGTAAGCAGTTATAAATCTGACAATTTTTTTTGATGTAACTCCTTTTTTTCTGACAATTTAATAAGAACTTATTTATTTTCCGATAGAATTCGTCTTTCTTGTACCAAAAATGGAACGAAGAAGAAAGTTACAATTTGCTTTGATTATTTAAGAGATCGACGAGAAATAACGTGTTGGAGAACTTGATGGCCAATTCCTCCACAACCCATCAAAAATAGCCATAAATTTTTCAATCCTTCTGCTTTTTCTTTTGATTCTCTATTGCAGATCGGAAGTTCCAAAAATGTTTAAAAACAATATAACATGGGTGGGTTGTCGTGTTATGGGTAGCACCTCCGAGGAAAAGCTGGGTTACGTTTTGGGTTCAGATGGGATAGCAGGGGTGGGGTTACAACCTTTTTTCTTTTTCTTTTATTTTGCAACTTAAAAATAAATCCCTTTTCATTTACTTTATAATACTTTTTTAATAATCTTTTGGACTAAAAAATAACAGATGTCGTTATTTAATTCGTTGAAATGCCATGTCATCGCGTGTGTATTTCACACACTCTATATTTTTAGCTTATTGTCAAATAAATGTTTAAATGGTTCAAATTCAAAGCAGTAGAGGTGTTCAACAGGTACAAATCTAAGTTCAGGTGTCTAAGTGAATTATGCGGACAACTTTAAGGGGCCGTAGATGACTTTATATACTAGAATGTGCATATCATTTAGTATGCCTTAATGGTCCATGTCATGTTTGCTATCATTGCTACTGGTTTGTCATTCTAATTTATAGACTTTCTTGTTGAGCAGGTCAATGGCCGTCAGAGGATGTCCTTGCCCACTACTGCTTGTCACATGCAAGCATTTTCAGGTATTAACAAATGATATATTTCAGATTGGATTATAATATTTTTGGTTGTACCTTCAACTGATTTCAGTTAATTTTCGACTTCTCCAGGGGAAAAAGAGTCATTGAGCTTGGATCTGGTTATGGCTTAGCTGGATTGATCGTTGCAATGACCACAGAAGCACGGGAAGTTTTCATATCTGATGGAAATCCCCAAGTTGTTGATTGTATCCTTTTGATTTAGTGGGGAGATGAGCACTGTAATTTGTTGCACTGATTTTGGTCAATTTCTGGTACAAAAAGGTAAAAGGACAATAGCACTCTGCTTCTACACTTCTTTCTTTCATTACTTTGTGGATTCATTAGTATCCATTGTGTTGAGGCCTTGCTTTTTTATGTCCTGGGGACCAACCTGTATCAGTTAGGATAAATAAGCACAAAGGTTGGTGATTGCTGAACCATGCCTCCTAATCATCTTTGTGCTGGAGCCTGGAGGGATCATTTTCGCAATTATACTGTGTGCTTGTTCAAGGATTTCAGGCAATAAACTTGTGTTTGATCTAAGAGGAAAAATTGTGTATTTGTTCATTTTCCACTTTACTGATCATGCCTCTTGTTTTTGCTTGTCAACTCCAATAGTAACCTAGTAATTAAGCTGTTTGTCATTCATCTGTAGTGTGTTGAAGAATGTAGTTTTTGCTAAGACCTTGTCTTTTTCACCCGTCCATTAGTTGTGCAGTATCCTGAATTCATACTTCATACTTTTCTCTAGTCTAAGATATAGATTGGTAATCATGCAGTTAATCAAATTTACCGGTAACGTTTAAAGGAGTTGTCAGTCTCTATTTGCTTCTAGTTACACAAACAGTGATTGATCTCCAAGCTTTACTGTTGTCCCAATCAGTTTACTATCAAACATTGCGCAAGGTGTCCAAACTTAGTTAGTGATCAATAACTGGATTGCTTCACATATCTCTTAACTTCAGATGTACTTAACATTCAGATATACAGTGTAATGTGAATGCCAACTCTGGTTCGTTTGGTGGTACGGAGGTGAAGCCATTGATGCTGCACTGGGGTCAGGAAAAAGACTCTGATATCTCCAACACATTTGATGTCATCATTGCAAGTGACTGGTAGTTGTCTTGTTTCTTACTAAACTGTTCTTTTCCTCATTGAGTATTCTGCTGTAGGTTGTAAATTGAGTGCATCGTATCTCTGAGTCATTGTTTTCTCAATGGCTAATGAATGCTAACTTGGAGAACATAAATCCCTATGATTTATACAAAATTGTATAACGACCATGCTGGCAACCTAACCTTTCCACGGTACTATGTGCTCAAATTTGGTCAAAGAAACCCCCCCCCCCCCGGTTGGGATCTACCTATAAGGCATGGGAGTTCATTTCTTATCTTTGTCACCTAAGCCTTTCATGTACACAAGCAAGAGAACAAAAGACGGATCTTTTCCTTTTGGTCTGCTAAAGTTACTCTGTAGTTTTACTTCATTTGTCATTTGCAGCACTTTCTTCATAGAGTTCCATGGAGCACTCATCCGAACTATCAAATCACTGTTAAAAGAGGAAGGTCCTTCTGAAGCCATACTTTTCAGCCCCAGAAGAGGCAACTCACTGGACAAGTTTCTCAGAGAAGTTAAAGATAGCGGCTTGCATTTCAGCACAGATGAAATGTACGATGCAGAAGTTTGGAGGCGTCATCAGGGGTTTGTCGAGGGTGATGATTCCTGGCCAAATTATGAGATGGATCATTGCTATCCTTTACTGGTCAGAATTACGCGATGAAGACTTAAAGTGCAGGTTTACTGTGTCCAGTATGCTTGTTTTGTACATACAAAACTATAAAAAGCTAGCTCAGAGCTTATATACTATGAAATATGAACTGATTCCACTATGGACAAGTTACTGATGTAACAGTTTATCAAAATTTTGATATTCAGAACCCATAAAACTTTAGTTCTTTCACTTTGTTGAGAAGAAATGATTTGGTTGTGTTTTGAATATAAACTCCAAAGCACCAACTGATGATACTAACTATTTCTCTAACGGAAATGGAACATACAGTGGTGGAATTAGCTTGCGATAACGCTCAGCACCTGCTCATCACAATATTGTCATGTCTTCCTTGTTCTATTGGCTATCACACATGACGTTTCAAGTTTAAGTGTATATCTATGTATTATGACTTAATTATTTCAAATACTAAGCTATTTAATTTCTACCTTTTCCTTGAAAATTTACTACACATCAATTTATTTTGTATTTATAATTTGTTGTCTCTAAATTTAGACCAAAATTTTAGTTCTTTATTTAAAGGGACTATTAAAGTTGAAGATAAATTGATAATGAGAGTGTTTTAACTTTTAATGAACTATTTCATTCGTTTGAATTTTGCTTATCTTGTTTTACTTAGCATGGAGTTCAAAAACGACATACTTACATAAATATACCCTTTAAACTTGGCTTTATTTCATATTTATATCCTCCAACTTTGAGTGTGTACAAATAGACACTTAAACTTGTATAAAGTTGAACAAGTATACACATGAGTCTTATGTGGCATAATACACATAGGACACCACGTAGGACGCAAAGCCATGTAGGATGCCACATAGGACGTGTGTGTATATTTGTTTAATTTTATACAAGTTTAAGTGTCTACTTGTGCACACTCAAAGTTGGAGGACATAAATATAAAATGAGGCAAAGTTAAAGGGCATATTTATGTATTATGCCTTTAAAAAATAAATAAAACTTTTAAATCTTGTAGTTTACACTAAAATATGTTGAATGTATAAAAATGTCATTTAATCGGGTGGTTGAAAACATGTCACGTAGAAAATTGAAGTTAAAGAGCTGTTAAGAAGGAAAGAGACATTTTATTTTTTTTGAAACAGACTAAAAAGAAAAGTAAAACAAACAAATTGAGACGGGAAATATAAAGCATAATAATAAAAAAGTTAGGGGGTACAACAATACAATTTGGTATAGTTTGGGGTCTGAATTGAGATTTTTGAAAATACAGGGATTCAACAAAACTCAGTCGGATAGTTTGTCGTTTCTCTCAGTTCGGAACTCGAAATATTTTTAACCCCTAATCCTCCCGCCGGCTGCTGTTCACATCTTCGTCACCGGAATCAGGAAAGTGAAGAAGAAAAAACCAAAAGTAGTAAATTAATTTTGTAGTTTTGAATCTCACTTTTGAAGCAATGGATGAAGAAATGTCGAATTCAGCGCGGAGAATGTCTATGAGAACTCGTAAAGTTGCTCCAAAAATGGCTGCTGCTCTTGCCAGTTCTGATAATAGAACACAGGTACTCTAAATACCTTATGTTTTCACCCAAATTTTGGATATCCTGCTAAATTTGGTGATCTATAGTTGTTTTTTTTTTCGTTGTCGGAGTAGGCTATGCTAGCGCGGCTTGATGCTTTGGAAAGTGATAATGCAGTCGTGGAACCTCAACTACTTGATGATGATGATGAAGCTTCTCTTGACGATGAGGATCAAGGTTTTTTCTTTTCTTTTCTGTTCCTTGTTTGTTCATAAATGTGTTAAATATGTGAAAATGTTACTGCTTCGAACAAATTTTAGCTTCTCTGGAGTTGAATTTGTTCTTCAGTTGTGAGTTTTCCATAATGTAGTTGGTCAGAAGTTTCAATCAAGGAGGAGGGTCGTGATAGTTTAATGGTTGTAGTAAAAATAGTCTAAATATGGTAAATTCCTCTTAATACTAATTTCATTAGTCTGGATGCTCTACATCCACTAAAATGGGCTTGAATGAGCCGGAATAGATATGAAATATTTATGTTTCTTGAGTAATAGATAGGAAATGGATATTCACCAACACTCTGCAGGATATCATACATCTATAGGATTTGGTGATTAGTTTGCTTAGTAAAGAACGGTATAAAGAATTATGGACTTGTGCATTCTAGATTTCAGTGTTACTGCTTTCACAAGTTTTAGCTTTGGAGGTGCATTTGTTCTTCGTTTGTGAGTTTCCCTTAATATAGTTGGTGAGAAGTTTCGATAAATGAGGAGGGTTGTGATAGGTTAACAGTTGGAGTAAAAATAGTCTAAGTATGGTGAATTCCTCTAAATACTGAATTCATTAGTTGGGATGCGCTACATCCACTAAAATGGACTTGAATATGGGAAATAGATATGAAATATTGGTATAACTGCCCCAGTTAATTTAAAATTGAGGCATAGTTTTGATTTGTTGCTGTTCATATTCCTTCCGCTTAAGCAATATAGGACTGAGAAAGCAGTTTTTGTTATTTATGCCAGCGTTATGTTTCACAAATAATAGATAGGAAGATAGATCTTTCACCAACACTCTACAGGAAATCATACTTTCACAGGCTTTGGTGATTAGTTTGCTCAATAAAGGATGGTATGAATAATACATGGACTTGTGCATTCTGTATTACAGATTGTACATTTACAGGCTTTAGTTGATTCATATGTTCAATAAGGAGTGCTTCACATAGCTGTAATTCACTTCTGTTTGCATGTTCATTGAAGTTGAGCCTGCATCACTACATATACAGTGGCTACGAGTAAAGTATATATTTGTGGGACTTGATGCTCTTTTTGTCAGAGAGTGTAGTTGTCTATCTAGAAAATCATTGCTGTTGAACGAAAAACAAACGATTTGTGGGACTTTATTCTCTTCTTGCGCCTGATGGCTTAATGGTCGATCCAAAGAACCATTACTGTTAAGCTCTTTACAGAAGCTAGTGACCGCCTGACCATGAGCAAAAAGAAGAGATAGAGAAAGAAATGAAAAGAATATACCTTCTTCTACTATTTTCATTTTTAGGATCTATTTGTTAGGTTTAATTCAGAAAATAATAGCCCAGAATCAAGGGCAATAAAGTTTTCTATTGACTATCTTTATCTTGTTATTTTCGTTTCCTTCTATCTTTTTCATCCCTTCATCAAACTTCTTTTGTTATACCTTTTCTTCCAGTCTTTAGTGGAGGATGTATATGCTCCTATTCCTTTCTTCTCTTCCAATTATAACTATAAAATTTTCTGACTTTTTCACTTCAATTTATTTATTTTAATTCCAGTATTTCATAAGAAGTACCCAAAAGGCACAAAGCGGAAAACTCGCCAAGCTAAGGCACTTGAGAACAAGAGAGCCCCCAAATCATTCCTTGAGCTCTTGAATGAGGTATTAGATTTTTCCAAGGCTAGTAGATGTTTTTTTTTCCTCTGCTTCAATGACATAAATTAACCTCACTGTTCTACTTGTGAAGGCAAACCTAGAGTCCTTGCCACCACATGTGCCAACCTATTTAAGAGCAGCAGTAGGACCTCCAAGTTCCATCGCTCGACGTCATTTCTGCACAGTTTGTGGTTTCTCCTCGACCTATACATGTGTGCAGTGTGGGATGCGCTTCTGCTCAATCAAATGCCGGACCATTCATAATGATACTCGATGCTTGAAATTTGTTGCTTGATTGGTGAGAGTTGCAACCTAAATAAATTGGATGGACATGCTGAAGCTTTTTTCTCATGTCCTGTAGCATTTGCTAGTTTCATGTTTATATAGCTTATGTACATATTCAGGTACTCTGACTAATCTGGCTTTCTTTGGAAATATTGGACTGTGTCCTTTTTCTCCGAAGCATATTTGTTGTTACTCAAGCTCCTTCTAGGGTAATGTTTTGTTCAGCTTTTATAGGTGATTTCTTTGCCCAGATCTATAGATGTTTGAATGAAGATGTTATCCTAAGTGACTAGTCGAAAAAGTAAAAAGATGCCATCTTATGTGCAATTTGGCCGTTCTTTTCAGTTTTTTATACGAGCAGCTACAAATATCAAGAATTATATGAACATTACTTTCATAGTATGCAAGCAAGTAACTAAAATCTGCATGTTGGCTGGAGGCGATAAAAGCTTCTAGACTTGTGGTCAGGCAATCTATTCAGAGTATGCCACTCCTAATGATCAAGCTTGTCAAAGTGCTCTCTTTGCTTTGAGCTTACTTTTTTCATAGATTTGTTTTTCTGTTCTTAAAACATGTTTTTACTTGCCTTTTTGACAGTTGTGTTAACTTGCCTTCCCCAATATGTTTTTCACTGCTCTTTGCTCGTTTTGCTGTCAAGTGTTCCATTATTTTACTGGGAAATGGAGCTAGATGGGGTCTGTCTGTTGAAACTTTAATACCGTTAGTCATTTCCTTTTTGCTTGTCTTTCATCCTGGAAGCCATTTCAATTCTATTTGTCTCCATTACCAGATAATTTGCTTTTTTTGTGCTTCATTCTTTACTGCAGTTATCTCTTTGCTCTTATTACTGCAGAAGGCAAGGTATAAACTTGCATCTCTACATGTTGCTGCCAATAATTGTTTAATAGAGTGTCAAATCATGTAGGTAGGCACCCAAGAGTGTGGCCTAGTGGTCTATAGCTTTTCGTCGTGTATTCAGTGATCAATATTTGTTCCTAAATAGCTTCTTTCAAATGTGCTTCTGCATCCTTGATAAATGTCTTGGTAGGAGATATGATTTCTTGGAACTTTGATTTATATAAACAATCCTTACCCTTGCTAGTAAATTTCATTAAAACACTTGAACTATAGTTTGTTTCAATTGAGCACCTGAACAAGTGATAAAGTGAAAATTTTATGTTTGTGTTCTCAAGCGCCCATTATCGCATAAAACATGCACCCTCCTTTAATTACACATATCAACATCAATTTAGCGTATAACTTTCACTAATATAAGGTCACTTTGATTGAAAAGTTTTTTATTCAATTGTAGTGCATTCTTGATTATAAAGACAAATCAATGAACCAGCATTTTTATTACTTATCTGTTCTCTACTAAGATTGTAATAGTTTCATGCTTTCTGTAGGAATGAAACTAAACACTATAATTTCGAGTCACCTATCCAGTTGGGGCAGAGCTAGGTATGGCCGAACCCCCTTCAGTGGAAAATTTCACTATTTATACATGGTTAAAATTATATTTTTGTGTATACACAGTAGATGTTGAACCCCTTTTGGCTTCTTTGTGTGTTTACTTCTTTCATATTTTGAAATCCCTTGGTGAAAATCATGGCTCCACCACTATTATCCAATATGTGAGTGACCTCGCCCTACGGATCCTCTTTGTTCAATGGGGAGGGGTTACACTATTATAAATGATGATATATAGATTTAAAAAATGGACTATGAAAAAGTAAAGAGGGTTTCACAGTAGCTCAAAGCCCAGAAATCATGTGTCAAGATCAATGGAACTATTTCATATATAATTAAATCAAATGTGTATATTAAAATTTAAAACTAATAGTATTATATAAGTTGGACATAATATCTAAAACCGATCAAAATTTAGTGCACCCATCCTTCCGAAATTCAAGATACGCCTGTGTATAAGATCAATGCAACTGCTTCATATCCCAAACTGCTGCTAAAATAGTGATTATCAAGCTTGTCAAGAATGGTGATGGACTATTGGTTAATACGCCGCGGCTCGTGGCCGACGATCCGTCGCCAGCACCTCCTCCAGGTGATTTAGGGCTGCAACATTAAACCAAAATTATAAGACGAATGATAATTATCAAGGAACAGAAAAAGTAATTTAATGTTGAGAGTAATGTGTTTAACTTATTGAACAGAGTTCTAAGGTCGGTCTTGTGACTCTTGGATGCCTCGTGATTTAGTAATTTCCTTGAGGTGGGGATGGTGGGGTCAGTTCATGAATTTTCTTATTTCTTACGAGTAGAAGATTATGTAAACACTTGGTCGAAACCCATGATAGCTAAGTGCAATGTTAGTTAAATGTGGCCTAGACTTTCATGGCTTAAATTGTCATGAGTTATGATAGTTGATAGTTCAGATATGAAACTCAAAGTTACCTTTTAGGAAGTCCAACATGTAAATAACCTATCGCAATCCCAATAAGTAAGGAGGGATGTGAATGAATTCAGAACTCGTAAACTTAAAATCTTGTGTATGTCTCTAGACACAACAAGTTAACCAAAACAGAGGAAGCAAGTTTGTTGCATACCTATCAGAAGGAACAGGGCAAAAGGTGATAACATAATCTGCAGAACCACAAGTAAATGTACTGGTGCCATCATCATAAGCATAGCTATAAGCTCGCGGACATGCCCTCTTGAAGAACGATGAGTACTCCGTTGGTTTACAGGTATCAGGAGTCGCGTATGATCCACTACAACAATATTTTGGATCACCAAACGCTTCACAAGCGCTCTTACATCCCACACACTCACTACTTAAGCTATTCATCATTTTCTTCAGCTCATTCGGGCATGACCCGTTAAGATCAACAACACAACCGGTTGTTGAACAGTTTCCAACTCCGCCTTGTGGAGTTATAAGCATTGGTAAGTTATAACCATCCACAAGGCTAACATCGTAGAAATCAAGCCCTCCAGCACCATTCAAGGTGAACTCCGCCAGAGTAGCTGGCGGAGCAGCTCCAGCTCCGGAACATTCCACTGTTCCGGAGCCACAATCGCCTGTTGCACAGGCAAATTTGCCTGTGGACGAATCTTGGGAACAGAAAGTCCGACCCCATAAACGACCCGACCAGCCCGTTGGCACGGAAACCGAAACGGACTGGCCGGGGTTTAACATGAATCCTGTTGGAGAAAGTTGAGCTGTGCCTGCACCTGATAAAATTCCAGGCCATACTTGATAATTGCACTGACTTACTAGTGTAAATGTTGCTGATAAGGCCTCTGTTTCATTTATTAAAAAAAGAACAAAATGAAAAATATTAGTCAATCAATCAACTACGTCTCAATCTTAAATTAATTGACATCGACTATATGGATTATCTTCAATCAATCAATCAAGTTCCCAAATAACTTTTGTTTGGACCTTGTAAACAAAATCTAATAATTTTGATCTAAATTTTGTATTTGTCTTAAGAAACTCATTGAATATATACAAATAACTTATTAGAATCCAATAGGAATCTTCAGATACTTACTCCGCCTCTCTCTCTATATAAAAATTCACTAAAATATCTATAAAAATTTGACGGTTAATACCGTTATTATTATACATTGACTTGAGATTATTATATTATTTATTTGCTCTACTCTGAATAGTCAAATCCAAACACAGAGACATTTAGTATATAAACTTGATCAATTTAACTTTTTTTAGCACTGAATATCGTAATTATTATAAGAAATTATGGATTACGAATTCAATATACCATCAAATTTTACATAGAAGAAGTTAAAAAAATGTCACCTGAAATTAGAATGATGAAACATAAGAAAAAGAAGGCAAGAGAAACTTGAGTATTCATCATCCTTTGTGTTATGAGGAAAAATATAAATGTGTGAAGAAGGCAATGTGGGCACGTAAAAATAATATGAAAAAAATAAGTGGACAATTTGATGATGAAATATTAAGATGATATTTAAATTTATACTAGTAAAAAAATATTGATTTTTGTTATGGAAAATAAAAAAGGATGATATATATAGAAAGTATTTTGGAGGGACATTGGAGGAAAATATTACTAATAATAATGTAGGTCGGCAATTGTTTTTGTTAAGTAAATATGTTATATTAAGAAAATATTTACTATTTATAGTAAGAATATTTTCTTTTTTACTTAACATTTATAATACATATAAAATACAGTTTTAATATATAATACAGAGAATAATTTATATAACATATATAATACAAATTTTGTTGCTGAGTAATATATTTATCACATATTTTAATACACTTATAAATATTGTGTCGATTTCTTACCAAACAAACATAATATATTTTTAGAATACTATAAATACACTTATATTGCATGAACAGTTCACTTTTAGTATATATTATAATACACTTATATTGCATGAACAGTTCACTTTTAACATATATATATATATATATATATATATATATATATATAGTGCGGATTTATCATAATATTGTTATGTATTGCTATAAATAGTGATAAATTAAAAAATATTGTTAAAAAAAGTAATTATTTATTAAATAGTACCCACCCAAGTAATTTTTCCTATATTAGTACTCTCTCTGTGTACTTTTACTTGTTCGTTAAGATTATACAAGAATATTAATTATAGTAAAGTATGCATTTTATTTATTACTCTCTTCGTTTCAATTTGTTTGTCTGATTTTTATTTCTCATTAAATTTTAAGAAATAACAAAAACCTTTTAAAATTTATATTCTTGAACTTTGAATTAAATGTTTTCGAGTTAAGACTCGAGAAATTTTTATTCATAATATTAAACCTTGTTAATTGTAATTTTAGATAAATCACTATGTTAATTCAGATGAATACTCAACATAATTGTTAGCAATACCATAATCCTAAAAAATTTCATCTTAATTACTCTTAAGCTCTGTATATTTGTCCTTGATTACTAGCTAACTTTAATTTGATAGTTTACCTTTTCTTTAAGTTAGTTTGTAATAAAAAATCACCCTTTGGAAAAATATTTTGTTTAATTAATTAACTATGTTTACTTGTATGCTATGTAATATAGGAACTAAGTTATGTCTTAAACAAACTTTCCGTGTCTATTATTATAAGTTTAGTAGGAATTAAGCGACATATAATGCATATAAAGGTAACAAATTTGGTCCAAACCCATTTAACTCGCCCAATTCGCGTAGAATTAAATGGGTTGGATAAAAAAAGTACTAAATTTTACACAAATCTCATAATGTTAAAAGCTAATTACATCATATTTCTACTATTTTCCAAATTACAAAAATCCCTTAAATTTAGGAAATCCAAATACATGATACATTGTATCTTGATTTCGGATATATCACTCAACGATACATTGTGTACATCATCCGAAAATAGGAGACAGTAGGAATTTTTGTAATTTTTTTTCAAATGATAGAAATTTTTTAAAAAATATAATAAAATAAATTGTGTATTTAAATAATTTTTTCATAAAATAACTCAAATGCAGTGTCATAAATTACAAGGCAATTTGAACCTTTGGTGTTAGATTCAAGTGGGGTTTCAAAGTTGAGGTGTACATTTGGTTCTGTCGATTTTTACCAAATCAATAATAATAATTGACAAAATGAGTAATATATGATCTATTGAACACATAATAGCTATGTAATTAGTCTAACAATAATTTTCAATAATGCATGCATTTGAACTTAACTAAATTTTAATAATCAAACACAACTCAATATAAACCTAAAAGACAATACACTATATTTAATTTAAAAATTACTGAAATACTCCATCTCAAATTCAACAATTATATAAGAGTTCAATATATCTTGCAAAGAACAAATAGATTGATAAATTTTAATAACACTCCATTTTTAAGTGACTACATATTAAATTAAGCAGTAAATAAAAATGAATGCACTACACAATTCTATTAAATAAATAATATCACATCCAATAAGAGAAACATAAATATTTCTCATGTTTTCAAAGAAAATCCAATATCAAATCTTTAAAAGTCAGCTTTTAAAAACTATACATTTAATTTATCGATTTGGTTCAGTTTATTTTTGTTACCAAATCAAAATAAACCTGACCTAGTCAGAATTTTTTTTTTCGATTTGATTTGACTTTTCAAATTATGCGACTAGTCGTCGATTTGATTTGACTTTTCAATGCCTAAACCTTGCATAGTTAATGCATATATACTCCACAAATTTCCTTTTGGCTTCCATCTAAAGCAGAATCATTAATCAACTACAACAAAACATGCAGTGTGTTCCACAAGTAGGGACGAAGGGAGTGGAACGTAAGCAAACCTTACCCCTAACTTTGAGAGGGGTAGAGAAGTGGTTTCCGATAAACCCTTGACTCGAGCAGAATCAGAAATCAAATTTGCTTATCCTACTGTAATCCCTACTGTCTACAACCAAGCTGATATTGTAGACAGTGATTCTATTTCTGATATTGATTCCTCCACATAAGTATATGTCAAAACTTGAGTCAAACTCGAACAATTCAATGGATTGACCTTCAGTCTGAGGAAAATGCTAATGGATAAGAGCGGGGCTTTTACCCTGTGCACAAACAAAGGGTAGCAACTGCGGATTTTCCTTGTCATAAAAAAAATGCTAATGATGGCAATGAGTTCAACTTGACCCATGTCTCAAGGTTCTCAATCAAGAAGGCATTCAGAGTGAAGCTTGACACACAAATTGATCTATATACTAAAGTCAGGCTGCCTCTAATAGTCTCTTATTTACTAGAAGTTTGATCATGCCTACTCTTAGTAGCTCAACTTGTCACCAAAACTTCCATTATGAAACCAACACCAGTTATGCCAATCTATGTTTGCTTGGACTCTTCAAAAATGTCAATGGGTGCGAGTCGGATTTTCCAAAAGTAGTGTATTTTTGGAGAATCCAACACAAGTGCGGCAACGAAAGTGAAGAGTTCATGCAACTTAGATGCCAATGCTAAAAAGATGGTACTTACTAGTTACAACACATAATTTGGAATCAGAAACAGAAACATGGAATATACATCATTTCAGTTGTTAAGTTAGAACATCACTTTGGAGAACTAGGACGACAACAACAACAACAACCTAGTGTAATCCCACAAGTGAGATTTAGGAGAGTAGGATGTACTTCAGACCTTACCCATACCTTAGTGGGGTAGAGAGGTCGTTTCCGGTAGACCCTCTGGCTCAAATTCTGGAGAATTAGGACCAGAGAACAAAAATGAATCAGCACAACACTGCCTGTTTACAAACTGTTATCTGCAAGGGATGATGAGTTCGCATACACCATTCCTACCACCCGACAATATTTGATTGTCATCTAAACACACTAGTATGGAGGAGACTAGGATCAGTGAGGTGCAAATATTCATTCAAAACCTTGACAGAATTTGATGTGATAAAATTAATAGTGAAGATAAACTAAAGACAACTTGAGAGTTCCGAGAAGGAAAGAGTCCCAACCTTCACATTTTCCTCTGACTTAGTGGTTGAAAGAAGATCTTCATCTACCCCTTGACTAGGAAGACTATCCCCCATTGGAGATTTGGAGGCAAGCATTTAACAAGTTCTTCGTTTATCTAGAAAGTTTATGGTTCATCGTTTAAAACTTTAATAGCTGAATTCATCGTTTAACTACTAATCCTTAGCACTATTATTTTCTGTTTCTATTCCTTGCTACATCACTACTAGCACTAAAAATATTTTATTTTTATTTTGAAATTAAACTACTAGCACTCAAAATATTTGTTTAACGAGCCTATCACAATTGTATTCCAAAACAAGTGAGTATAGACACTAATTTTATTCATACTCCATATCAGGCATCAAATAGACAAGGTCATATGTATTGAGTCCAAATATGCAGCCTAAATAGAGAAACACTTAGCAAAGTCTTCACGGTCCTGAGATAGCCAAGGCAACAACACTGTAAAACAGCCACCTTAAGATGGATCCACACACTCGTCCCTTTACTCAGTTCTCACTTTGAGTAAAGAAAATCAATCATTTAATTATATGCTGGCAACTGGAAAAAAACACATTTTGTGTAAACTTTACACAGATATTCAAGCTTCAGTACCACACCACAAAGTATGACACATCACTATTCACTACCGTGTTTAGCAAGATCAAAAGATTCAACAATACCAAGAATGTTCATGTAACTTCAGTCCATATTTAGAGTCTAAGGTTCAGTACTATCTCTAACTAACTGCAAGAAAAACCAAAGCTAGTACAGCAGCAATAGAAAGCAATTGCATAACTTACAACTCAATGATAACCCCCAAAGGCAATCTCCTAACCTAAACAGAATCCATTGACTAAAGAATAGATCAAAACTCAATCAATCACCAGTATCTCCCCGTGATTAAGCAACAGAAAGACTATTCTAGGACTATGGCAGAATATCGTCACTCGATGAGCACCGGGCATTCCCAAACCCACAGAGACATAAAGCATACATAAGACATAATCACTACAAATAAAGAAGTGAAACATCTCAGATACGAGCAAAAAATTGAAGCTGCTAGAGTTTCACAACTTTTCCCATGAATTCAAAATGCAGAAGCATGAACATCAAAGAGGGAAAATATTAATGGACATAAAACATTAATCCAAAGTGAAATTTACCATGAGAAACCCAAAAATTCCAAATCCAAAGCCGAGCTTTTTATATATTTGTATAACCAACAAAAATCAAAACTTTCCATCACAGAAACAGTTTGTAGCAAATCCCAACAACTAATTTGTTATCCTAAAAGCTACCAATGCATGTATGTAGGAAACTAAAAGTAACAAAAGAAACAAGTCTGTATTATCCATATTAATTAAATACTCCTAAATAGGAAGACAAGAGAAAAAGAGAAGATCATGTACATGACAACTCTTCCCCTAAAAGATTTTCTCACTTCACAGCTGGGCTGGTGCATTCCCTTGCAAAATGGCCAGTTTCTCCACAGTTGTAGCACTTGCTTCCGCCGCCACTAGATCTCCCAAACCTGTCACCACTGCCGCCACCACCGGATCTCCCAAATCTGTCACCACCACCACCGCCACCACTCTCGCGTGAACAGTCCCTTGCCAGGTGACCTGGCAATCCACAATTATAACAAGCCCCACTACCACCACCTGCACCACCACCGCTGCCACGTCTCTCACTAGGGCAATCTCGAGCCATGTGCCCAAGTCCACCACAATTGTAACAACCACCACTTCCAGCACCGCCGCCGCCACCACCACCACCACTACGATCACAATCCCTAGCTATATGCCCTGTCATTCCACAAGTGTAACAGGCGCCTCCACCACTTCCAGCACCACCACCACCACCAACACAATCCCTAGCTATATGCCCCGTCATTCCACAAGTATAACACGCACCTCCTCCACCACCGCCGCCGCCACCTCCTCCACCACTGATAAGATCACAATCCCTAGCCATATGACCCACCCTACCACAGTTATAACACTCACCACCACCCCCACTTCTCAAAAACCCATTCCCATTCCTCCGATCACCACCACGACCCATACCCCTACCACCACCGCCGCCGTTACGACCTCCATCCAAAGGTGCTCCATCAGGACCTGTAACCTCAACAGCCTGATACTTATCCCCATTCCCAGTCACCATAAACTCAACTTTCTGACCTTCATACAACGAACGAAACCCCACCTCAGATTTGATCTCAGATTGATGAACAAAAAGATCTTCGGTTCCATCATCAGGTTTGATGAAACCGTAACCCTTTTGGTTACTGAACCGAGACACAACCCCTGTCAATCGAGTACCTTCGGCCGCCATTGATGATGGATGAGCTCAAAATCGATCAAACAATCAAAAGATGAAATTTTTGTGCCCTAATTCTATGGGAATAGGGAGAATTTATAGGCTAAATTGTTAAGCCTTATTGCATTAGGGCTTATTGGATCCCTTATTTTAGTTAGGGTTTGGTTCAATTTTTTGGTTAGTTGAATGAGGATAAAGGCCAAAAAAGGTTTAAAAAAAAATAAAAAAAATTTAGGCCAAGTTTGGACATTGAACTTTTTTCCTTTTTATTTTTTTCAAAAAATAAATTATTATTAATTTAATTGGTCCCTTTTTTTTAAAGTGATTTTGAAAAAAAAATTGGGTCCGATTTGAATGTGGGGAATCGAACGCTCATCAACAAGGTGAAAATTCAGTTCTTTTTTAGAGCGAAAAAAAGATTGAGGATGTGTGTAGATCAGAAGGTGAAGGAAGGGTAACGTTGAGCCAAAAACAAAGGTTAAGGATATTTTTAGATCAAAAGTGAAAAGTTGATGAGTCATATTCTAAACGTTTGGGGTATTTTTGATCATTTTCATTTATACATTAATGATTTTTCAATTAGTTTTTGAAGATGGATTTTTGAAGTTTAAAGAATTGATATTCCAATTGTAAACTTTTAATTTTTTGTCTAAACTAACTTAACTTCAAACAAAGTAGACCTTTTGACATAGATACTTGTGGGAAAAGTAGTGAAATTTCTAATTGATGAACTAATTGAGTTGTAAATTTAAGATCAAAGAAAGAAATGCATTTGTATTAGTAATAACATTCATGAACTTCCTATAGACATGAAAGTAAATTTGCTTTTTGTATTTTGCAAAATAGTTCAATTATCTCCTCTATAAAAGTTGGAAGACAAATCTATCTTATCGTTGTAAAAGTTAGCTCAATTTGTCCATATTGACTAAAAACAATAGCTTTTCAACACACAAGTCATTTCAATAAGGAAAAAAAGGTCAAATTTGCCATTGAACTATGCGGAACCGTCCAAATTTGGTTGAAATAATCCAAATTCAATCGGCATTGTTGTCAACCACCATTCCTCATCCGTCTAATCAAATCAGTTACCTAGTCATGGGAGGCTTTAAGTATGGAAGAAGAAGATGGTGATAGCGTTGGCATAACAATAGCATTAATCTTCAAAGTTTAGTGACAATATGAACAACTCAAAAATAATATTTGGATCATTACGCAAAGTGCAAGGGCAAATTTCACCCTTTTCCCTTTAACCTCAAACATAAATTGACACATATGTTTGATTCAACTTACATGTTATTGATCCATGCCCCCAGAAAAGATGAAAACCAAGAAGATTGTTAGGGGGGTTGTGTGTGTGTGTGTGGTGGGGGGGGGGGGGGGGGGAGGAGATAATTTGTGAAAATCTAAGGGATAAAAGATAGAGAATTTAAAACGATTAGCAATCGACTTCAAGGAAGTGAAAGAATCAAGTTGGTGAGCCAAAAAAATTTTCTCAAAAAAAAAAAGACATCAATCTTGGCTTGTATTTGTACAAAGAAAGCTAAAAATTATAGTAAGGTGTGTGTATATGAAGGAATCGATGGGCATTTATAAGTGTGTTACAATTATTATTATTTTTATATAAAAAGTGACCACATAGTTTCAACAAATCTTATGAATTAGGAATAAATGGACTTTTTTCTACTTCTTTTTATGTGTACAAAATAATAAAGTGGTGACATAATTTCAGCATAATTTACCATCTCTCATAGCAAGCGAAGTCATAATGGCATCATTGTCCCTTCTAAACAAATTGACCATTTTTAGCACCTTAATAATAAAAAATATAACCATTTTTTGTTGTTTCAAATTTCACAAATAATATTTTATGACATCGTCATTAAATTTTACTGGCAAAATTTAAAATACCACAACAATAATTATTTTTCAGTTAAGTGGCTAAAAATAGCTAGTGAGCGTTATTTTGTCATATAAATATATTGTTTTTCTCGGTAAAATTCATAATTTTTCAATATATTGAGGGAGGCATTAATTCAATTCAAAATTCAAATCTTAATATATTCATTGTCATTGAGGTTCGTGTCAATGGATAATCTGAGTCGGTGGATTGGTCCGAGTGGAGAGGGAAAAAAAACAAATTGAACTGAAAATCTTTTCTGGAGATTCATATTCTTGGAGAGACCGATATATAAATTGGATGTACACGTTAAAATTCAAAAACAATCTTCTAATATTAAAATTACAATTTATTCATATTGATATTACAAATTATTATTTTTATCAAACAGAGAAGGCAAAGTGGATAATCAAGAAGTTAGTGAAGTAGTGAGAAAAGTGTTTAATAATTTCATTGCTATAGTTTATAAAATTAAGTTATTTTAATGTGACGAAATATAACTTTGTAATTTCATGGGTACAATAATAAAGTTACGTGATCATATTTTATGACTTAGTCAACCTTTTTCTTAATCATTTATTCAGGGTGTGAATGATTATTTCTTTTGTAAAGGTTGTGTTTGATATGAAGAAAAATAATTTTTGAAAAGTTCATTGATTTCTTTTCATGTTTGATTAATTAATTTATTATTTTTATAAAAATAAGTTCCTTAAATAAGTAAAAATAACTTTCCTAATTAAAATTAAATAAATAAGTTCTATTGTTGACATTTTTTCTTCTTCTTTCATTAAGAGTTGTGTTATGTTGTGCTCAGGCCCATTTCTAATTATTCTAGTGGACTACATCAATAAGGTATAATTTACATAAATCTCATATGTTAAGAGCTAATTGCATTATTTTCTTACTTTTTTTCAAATAACAAAAGTCCCTTAAAATTTATAGAATCACTAGACTTTCAGATACATCACTGAACTTCCGGATACATCAGTAGACATCCGAATATATATATGCGAGGTATGTATCGAAGAGGGGATGTATCAGAGAGGGGATAGGACATTCGGATACATAGGGGAGGGTGTATCCGAAAGGAGAGGAATGTATCAGAGAGGGGATAAGATCTAGATACATAAGAAAGGGATGTATCCGAGAGGAATATGGATATATCAGCGAGAGGAAAATTATGTATCCGAGAGGGAATTTTTGAAATATTTTTAAATGATAGAAAATTTTAGAGATTATGATATAATAAGATATGTGTTTGAGTAATTTTTCCATCAATAAAGGCACTTGGACCAAAAGTTCAAATAAGGAGAAGTCCACAAATTACATTCAATAGTTTTGAAAATAAGTGATTTTGAACTTGTGATTGTTACTTTCTTTATAAGCAAATCTTTAAAGTTTAAATTTGAAATTTTGCCTAAGAAATAAGTAGAGTCAAAAGTTCAAAATCACCTACTTCAATAGTAATTCTCGTAAATCACCCAAAAAAGTCAAGGCGGGTAGGGGGTGGGGGTATAGATACTTAAAGTCTTGAATGAATACAAAAATTTAGGCACGAATTCTCGGAAACTCAATAAAAAGAATTTCATATCATGTATATGAATTAAAATTATGTTAAAAAATCATAAATATTTGATTGACTCAATTATCATTGTGTCTTCCACCATTGGCAATGTTGACCTGTACATCCTTCCGATGAGATATAATCCTTATTGTGTACCATATTCTCCTGTCCCTTCTTATATATATTACCAGATATATCTTGTGTTATGATTCTAAACACAAGAAACATTTCTAATAACAGATTTTGCAGCTGAGCTAAATAACTTTATTATACCAAAACGTAAAGCTTAACAAAAGGACTGAAGAAGTGAAGACTAATATATAAGGTTCAAGTTACCAATTCCCAAAAGTAAAATCTGATGAGCAACTTTGTAGTCCAAAATGTGAATCATCGTTTTGTTCTTATATATCACTATCAATATCAAGAATTGAAATTAAAGGTTGGAAAACCTTTTTTGAAATAACATGGACAAGTAATATAAGACAGAAGAAGTGTATAATTGAAAATAATAGTCAACTTTAATCTTGAATTACTAAAATAAAATTATTTTAAGCTATAGTAAGGTAGTTAAGTTAATTTGAGACAAAGAGTGTAATATCCAAGAAAAAGAATACATATAATAGGGGACATAATATATTAATGAATAATGAATTATTATTTTTTTGTTATTCATTCGATGTTTGGAGCTTGTATTAAAAATTCAATTAAATCAGATCGTGCATTATAAGGTCTATTCATGAAGTGGCATCCCAACAAATATTTTTCTAAAAAAATATCAATTTAAAACCTCTGATTAAAATCTCACTAACGCATTATAACCCATATCGATATGAATAATAAATATCATTAATTATAGAAGGGTGGACATGTGCCTCACTTATTAAAACTATGTTATTACGAATTATTCATCTAATAATTTTTATACATGTGCAGCTAGTGGCAATGATAGGTTGTTATGTAACATTAGTACGTACGTAAAATCACCATTATCAAATAAATTAATGGGAAACATTACCATCCATTCGTTCGAGTCATGAGAATGAAAAAGTTCTAATAGAAAATACTTTTTTTAATGAATTTCACGTAATGCAGATTTAAACTAATTGGGATCGTAACAAGTAAGTTTTATTCAAATTCTATGTTGTATTAGGAAATCCATTTAAATATGTATATGAATATTTCATTACAAACTCAATAACTAAAACGAGCTATGAATTCAATAGCAAATTCATAAATCATAAACTTTAAATCGCGGTTTACCTCAAAAAAAAACTTATTTTGCTTTAAGACTACCAAGTATAAATCAATTAATCTAAAAGAAGCTTATTTTGTTTTAAGAATACCAAGTATAAATCAATTAATCTAAAAAAAAAAAAAAGCTTATTTTGTTTTAAGACTACCAAGTATAAATTAATTAATCTAAATCGTGGCTTTGCCTCTGAAAAATAAAGCTTATATTGTTATAAGAATACCAATATAAATCAATTAATCTAAAAAAAAAAAAAAGCTTATTTTATTTTAAAACTACCAAGTATAAAGTAATTAATCTAAATCGTGGCTTTGCCTCTGAAAAATATAGCTTATATTGTTATAAGAATACCAAATATAAATCAATTAATCTAAATATGACTCGTTGTTTGTTGAACTAGTTGAGGTTGGTCATATAAATTTAGAGATTTCTTGAATCAAAAAATTTTTGTTTAAAAAATTAATACCTTTTTTTATCATGCAAAAATTCATTTATTTTGGACTAAATGTGAAACTAAAAACACCATATAATAGGGACCAGAGAGATTGAATCTTAATTCCAACTAGTAGATGGGTGAATCCAGAATAGTTGGACTCCAATGCAGGGATTGAACACCAAATGGGAAAAATAATGAAATAAATCCCCATAAGAAGAACAAGAAATCCAGAAAAAAAAATGTAAATTAAAGAAGCTGCCTAGTGCACTAAGCTATCGTTATACGCAGGATTCAGAAAAAGACCGTACCACAAGAGTCTATTGTGCAATAATACAGATAATTCTGTAACAAAAAGGTTACAATCAAATGGTGATCTAATTAGGAGTTTATTCTACAGAACTAGAACAGGGTTAAAAAGACAAATCTTATGTACACTTCAAACCAAAAGCAAAATAAAAACAGATAACATAAAATTTAATCTAACAACATACAAATTCTACACATTTTTTATCATTATTACAAGTCAATGAAATCCCCTTGATCCTCTAGATTGATATAGTTCAAGCCTGCTATTTGCTTCCTGCAACAATCTCTCTACCTTTTCGTGTTGGCTCAAGTACGCGTGCTTTGAGGCCCACTCGAGCACTGTCAGTACCTCGGCTTGAGCAAGTGCTTCACTGTCAGGAACGTGCAACGCAATGTAGCAAAGTAGAAGCAATGCAGGACTCTGAACTTTTTGTTCACCAAAGTAAACAAGTTGAATCAAATGTTTTGTCCCTCCGGCGTTTATGATGGCCTTGGAGTGATCCTTGTGAAGGTAGTTATCTGAACAAGCGAATTTTGTAAGGGCTAATGCTGCTTCTTTGGAGATTAATGGTTCGCGCTCGTCAAGTAGCTTGACTAATGGACTAATGATCCTCGTTTCAGTTGCTCGAAAAGTCCTAGCTAAGTTTCCAATAGCATTGATACATGGAATAAGCAAGTCTGAATCTCCTTTTTCGATGATTCTCAGTAATTGATCAACAACAGCTTTGCAGGCTGTTGTGTTAGGCTTGAACGCTGACCGTCTCAAATCAGCATCTTGTTCTGCCACTGCTGTGATTTCCATTATGGACATAGATGAATTGTACTTAACATCGTCTGTTCCTTTGTCCAGGAGTACTGCGAAGCAAAGCAGTGCTCGTGATTCAGTAATGCTGCGACAAATTGAGGAATTTCCCTTGGCAAGTTTCCATAATGCTCGTGCAGCCATCGCCTTCATATAAGCCTTGGTAGCAGGATCCTCATTTTCCCTCCCTTTATTACTCGCCCCGGTTGAACAAACAGTGTTCTGATGCAGATGATTGACATGATTTTGCTTCATCACGTTGCTATTTCCGTTAATCTTGCTAAGCTGATTCAACGTCCGGTTCACACCATTGACAAGATTTTCCTGAGGGGTTTTCGTTAGACCCTTCATCGACATAGTGGTGGTAATCACATCATGCATCTGATTAGACTTATTATTCCCTAATGGATGTGGAACACGAATCTTTCCATCATCCTCGTTCGCCTTGTTCACATTACTATTGTTATTACTTGCCAAAACAACAGCGTGAATCGAAGTGGCTTTGCTGACAATAGCATACTTGATATGCTCTTGAACCGTCTCAAACGCGAGATGGCTAACCAGTAACCTGACTATATTATGCTGCTGAAAAAGATCTTGGCATTTCGGGTAATGTGAAACGAGCTCTGCAACTGCCCATGCCACTACTGACTGAACTTTCATCAGACCTTCTTTGAGGATTTTCGCAAACACTGAGCAAACGCCAGCATGTACCATGTGTTCGACACTTTCAGGGTCGCGTCCAAGAAGTCCAATTGCCTTAGCAGCATTCTCCTGACCTTCCAATTTCCCTTCCTTCAACAATTTCAACAACGGTCCGACTCCACCTGTTCAGATATAATATAATTAACTACGTTAAAATGCCTTAAAGTTCTAATATGACATATCTTAAAACTTTTCAACACAATTTAGATCTATATCAAAGCAGACAGAAGTCCTGGGTTCAATTCCAGAAAAAGCACATAAATTATTGGGATCCATATGTTTAGTCCATTTCAGTCTGAGCAGCGCAAACAAATTATAATTAACTATCATGTATTTTAGAAATGAGAATTTCAACGAACCTTCTTCAATGATCAACTTGCCATACCGATCATTATCCTGAGCTAACGAAACCAAAGACGCAGCAGCATCCGATCTCTCATCCGATGAACCAGTATACAAAATCGCAATCTGTTCCCAAATCAAACACAATATAGGTTCATTAGCAGCAATCGGCGGCAGCCCCAAATACTCATCACCCCGTTCATTCGCCGATGCAGAAACACGGAGGAGCCACGATACATCACCGATCGAATTTTCCAGTAGAGAAGTCATTTTCCTAAATGCAGCAGCAGGGATGATAGTGAAAACACGTTTAACGAGCCCGTTGGCTCGACATTTCGACACGATTGATAGGGCTTTTTCGAGTACTTGTTCAGTATCTTCGATGATTCGTTTCGTAGGGCGTTGGTAGAGATCGTTGCTAGCTCGCGCTGCTTGACGGAGCAGCGCGGCTAGTTTCTCTGTTTTGGATTTGATATCTGCACAATCTTGTTTGAATGAATTTGCTTCGTCTGCTACTTTTGTTACTTGGTCTGCTAATTGAATTGGCTTAGCCAAGATCTGCTTCACTATGTCAGCCATTAAATCCTATCAAAATGGAGAAATTTGACAAATTGAAACGAAAGATTTGAGAGTTAATTCAACGAGCTAGATCAAAAAATACAAAAAATGAAGTGTGTATTCAGTTCATTTCGAGGTTTTGGAGGCGAAAAATGGTGAAATGAACTTAGAAAAATGAAGTGTGGAGTTTTGGATTTGTGAGTTTTAATGGAAGATTTGTGTACATTTGAGAAGTTTGATATTGGAGAGTGAAGAAGATGTGGCAATGGAGTTGGAGTGAGATGCTATTGGAGTGATTTGTGAGTTTAATAGCATTTTTTTTTATTTGGATGATTGCGATTTCTCCATCATGTGGCGAGTTTGAGTCTAGAAAATGAGAATAATTTTATTGAAAATATAGACCTTACAATACGTAAATCTGAATTTAATCTGACTAAGATTTATTGTTGTTTTTTTTAAAATTAACCCTAAGGGTTACACCATTGGAAGAGTTCGAGAGTGAACATACTTGTCGGGATCGGATAGATGGTGAACTATACCTGAGCGGGACGAAGTCAAAGGAAACTCTGGTGGAGGCCCGCAACAATATTGACGTGCAATTTATTCATCTGACTTGAATATAGGAAGAAAGACTAATCGAACCGTCTAGTAGTTGACTGTCCTCGAAATAGCTGAAGCTCGCGTGCAAGTTCTTTCGGCTAAAGTCAATAATTAGAGGGTATTGTGTGTGCAAGAGTTTGATTGGTTTAATACTAAACAGTTATTTAATGGTTGACTCAGTATGTTAATTCTCATCTTAGTTAACCTTTGCGTGATTAATATGAGTTGCAAAGAGATGATTGAGATATTTTGAGTTTTAGTTTTTGAGAATTTAAATCTTTTCATTGGAAGTGGCGTTTTAAAAAATAAGCTTTACGAATTCAAATTTAATCGAATACGGAATATAAATCACAGGAAAAAAAAACAGCTTGCATGGCCTGATGTAGATCAGAAAGTTAGGTCACAGACAATGTGGGATATATTTCACTTTATGAACTAACCTGTCACATGCCAGATTCTGCTGCGCATTGGCAGGTTTCTTCATTTATTTTTTTGAGATGTTTATTCGATGTTCGATATTTATATCGAAATTGGATTAAACTCAAATTTACGCATTACATCACTCATTTCTCATAGCACTTTCATAAGAAAAATTTTATTTTCAAAGTCTCAAACTTAAAATCTCTAATTAAAAGTGAAAATATCTTAATTATTCCACTACGACGTATGTGGGTTATCGATCTCTTCGTTGCACAATACTATTATTTGATGGCCTCGATCTGTGGTCCTACTCTTAATTGACCCAATACCTAGCGTATAAAATAAATGTAAAATAATTTTATTTATAACGAAATTGTTATTTTTTCGGTTATTAAAAAGTATAGCTTAGTGATCAATGAAGCGAGTTAGGTGATTTCTTTTCATATGTTCTGATCTTGATGATAAGTTATTTAATACTTATTATCGGTGAAAGGTAATAAATATCTTATGAAATTAATTGAAATACGTATATATTGATCTGAACGTCACGATTATAAAAAAATAAAATGAAATTATTATGTCATGTCCTTGTAACTGAACATGCCCACTTGGAGACTGGCTGGCGCAGTTGTTGATTAGCCTTTGCATGTTTCAGTTATAGTTCCATGTCTGTTGATTGCACAACGGTATGTAGCACTTTGAAAACACTATGGGCCTAATTCCCTTCTAATCATAACATGTATGGTTAACGTAAAGATAAAAAATACGTCTAAAATATTTTAATTTTTCAAGTTTTATATTTTTATTATTATATGTGTGAGTTTTTTTATCTGAACTATTACTTATAACATGTTTATTGAAATACATTTAAGCTAAACTATTGATCGTTTGAGTTTCATACTTGAAATTCCAGGTAAGAAAAGTGAATAACTAATAGTTAGTTTAAGTATGTTTCAATAAACATTTAGTGAAAGTTCAGTTAGGAATTTACACACATGATATTTATGTATGAAACTCAAAATATCGAAATGCTTTAGTCTTTAGGTGTGTTTTTTACCATTAACTCGTAAGGCTATACATACTTCGGTAGATACTGAACTATTTTGAAATATCAATTTTTTCTATGTCAAAATTTTAATATTATAATATTAGTGTACGTAGGGGTGGCCATGGTATGGTATATACCGAATTATCATATCATATTAATTTTTTTAATACCGTGATTTCGATATTATAGTATTTGATATGGTATATGGTATACGTTTAATTTTTTTTTTGGTATTCGATATGGTATTTGGTATATAGAAATAACATATAGAAATATCAAATACCATACCGAAGTATATGTTACGTAAAAAACATATAATTATTTTAAAATACAAACAAATATGCAGCCTAGTATTAGTATAAACTAAATGTTTAGAAGTTGAAACTTTGACTACTCTATTTTGATTTAAATGTATTTAAAATTTAATTGATTAATAAAATGAGTTGTTTGTACTTTATTTTGAATATATATTTCTACATGTATGTTAGTATGATACAACTAAGACTATTTTAATTGTCAAAATCATAATACTCTATTATACGAGTATATATTAATCGAAATTGAACAAATTAACTATAATTACTGATTTATTGTACCGTAGAATACCAAAATCAAACTTCAAAATACCAAACCATACCAAATCAAATTAATATGATAGTAATATAATATTTTAAAACCGAATACCAATATTATTCAAATATCGTACCATAAATCATTGGGTATTTAATTACATTATACATATTGATTACTAGAATTAAACAAAGATTTTTTCCAATCACGAATTATTAAAAAAAATTGTATTATAAAACATGAGTTTTTTATTTCATTTTCATTAAACTAGTTCACTGGAAAAACGCATGGTAAAAAACAAATTTTCTTTGAAATACTAAGAATAACCTTTGGACTTTTTTCTTTCCTCATAATTCAATTAAAATATCTGTGGAAAATTGAGACTAGCCCGAAATATTTTTCAATAGAAAATTTTAATTAAAAAGTAGTGATTTTTTAGTAGTGTGATTATTTTAAGATTTTTGTGATCCTTTATCGAATTTATTTTAATTACACGAACTCACATTAAATTGATTATATTATAAATTATCAGGTGATGAATCTTGAACTGCTAGTTCACATTGAATTAATGATGGAGTAGTGGTAAGCACGATGGCTTTTTGGGATTTGTTAATTGGTCTTATCGATCGATTCAATTTAATTTAATATATTTTTTATTTAATTTATTAATTTGAAATATATTACATTAATAAAATAATTGTTCTTAATTTTCACTTGGTCTTTAATAATTTATTCGGTTTCCAATTTAACCATTAAAAAAAAATCCTCTAATTTTTTCTTTTTCCTCTTTTCTCTTATTTTCATTTGTTCATATATTTAACCATTGCATTTCCAAACACTCAATCAATATCCGTCATGGCAATAGTTATTATGATTAAGATTTCTTTTCCCTAATTATTATTTTTATTAGTCGAGAACGGTTTAGAATTTAAATATATAAACATGGGCACATGGCTTGTCTAGTGCAGTTTACATCTCTAGAATAATTTTCAGGCTCTTACATAGTGGTGGATTTACTCAGTGCGCAGTGAATGCTCATCATAAAATACTCACTCGAAAGACAGAGGATCTCGCAGAAGTTATAACGATTGTAAATTACCCTCAAATTCCAAAAAAAATAAAATGAAATGGATGAAATAGGTTTTTGAGCAAAGAAAAAAAAGGAATAAATAAAACATCACTATATCAACTAAGGTATATATTACAATAGAATTGTCTACGTTACACTCACATGTGCGATCCATTTCTAAACTTTACTAACATAAAATATACTTTGTCCAACAAACTATTCTTTAATATAAAAAAAAAAATTATAAAAAATTCCAACTCCACCACTTCACCGTTAATATCAACATCACCAAAACAAAAATCCTAGATTCCTTCTCGAGTCCAATAATGCAAAGAGGTGATAAATCATATAAATACATTTGCTTGGCCTCATTATTATAAATATTACTATAGGACGATAAAATGAACTACTTTTCGTGAACCCTTTCCATGCATGAATTATTATTATCACTGTTTTATTGACAAAGGACATGTTGTCATTATCCTTTAGATATGTACGTACGATAAATTTTTCTTCAGTATGATAATTATTAATTACAATAAAAAGGTAAATTACATTAGATAAATTTTGCTTCACTGATTAGAATCAAAATATTTATGAGAGGGGTCATACTATGAAGAAGGCCTCTTTTGTTTGCACTTAATGGAGGTCTGAATATTAATCATTCGGATTCAGTCTATTAAATGTTTATTTTTTAGGTCTGAATTTGAATGATTCAGATTCAGCCCATTAAGTCCATTTGTTTCTTTTTCGAAAAGCCTCTTAATGGATCTGAAAAGATCTAGACAGATCAGATCTACAGGAGAGTCTTAACATCATTTAGATTTATTTAATAAGTTATAAAATAATAATGTATCGCCTCTCGCGGTCTTTGGTGACTTTTGCTCTCACAACTACAAACTTTCTTCCTCTCTTTTCTCAATCAAACACCAATTTTTTCCTCTTGAACTGGTAAGTTTTCATAATTTTTACAAGTATTTTTTTATATTAATAATTTTCTTAGGGTGTATTAATGTTTGTCAAGAACACTTGTTGCAATAATATGTTTAGTGTATTGATGTTCATCAAGGTTTTTGAGTGAAAAAAATGCTATTAATAATTAAAAATAATAACTATGTATACATATTTGAGGTCTCTTATTAGAATTTTGTCTTAGGCCAATAATTTTATTGAGACTCTTTGATCATCAAATCC
The DNA here is from genome assembly GCF_900185275.1 of Solanum verrucosum. Lineage (NCBI taxonomy): Eukaryota > Viridiplantae > Streptophyta > Magnoliopsida > Solanales > Solanaceae > Solanum > Solanum verrucosum. The sequence continues at coordinate 536,315 of NW_026020208.1, read as the reverse complement.
GTTTGTGAGATAACACTAATATATTATTGTTGTTGAACTAGTTGGTGACAAAAATAATGGAGCTCTTTATAATTCTCCATCCCAATCTTCAGTTTCAGCTGGAAAAAAGTTTTGGGGAAGAAAAAAAACTTATTCGTCTGAATTGGAAATTGATGAGAAGATGATTACTGCTCTGGAGTTACTAATTAAAAAAATAGTGCACCTACATTTGAAGAATATATGAAAAAATTAGATGGACTTGAATGGGAAGAGTCATTATACAATACATGTGCAAGTATATTTTGTGAAAGTATCCAATTCACAAGTTAGAGAATTGGATTAAGGTTATCGGAAAAAAGATAAGAATTCTTTAGTTTTTCCAATTAGCCAAAATATATGTTAGGTGTTGATAATGTGATACCGTATTTATTATTTTTCAACTAGTATTTATCATACTTATTGAACTTTTCGATATTATATTGTGCCTATAAAATACTTTTTATTCATGATTTTTTTTATGTGATGCTTGATGATTATGATATTTTTTTAATTAAAAAGTAATATTTTTTGTTGAAATGAATTTTTTATAACATTTTATTAATATAATGTTTGATTTCATATGCACATTCAGATATTGAAAACAAATAATAATCATTCAGTGTTCAGATTTGAAGACAACATCTTAATATTCAGATGTGTATTCAGATTTAGACATCTAGCTCTTAATGCAAATCTTAATGTTCAGACGTGCATTCAGATTCAGAGGTCTTAATCTTAATGAAAACAAATGAGGCCTAAATAAGCACACAAAAAAATGAAAGAGAATTTAGTATTTCCTATATATATGTAAAAAAAAAAAAATCTTTAATCATATATAAATAGAAATAGAATCAACATTTTTACTAATAAAAGAATTTAGAATATGAAGAAGTCGAAGATAGTTCGAATAAATCCCTTTGATTACCTGATTTTGCCTATAAATCGTGTACGACTAGACAATTAACTCGACCACCCTTGTTTTTCACGTTTTCAAAAATTTTCTTATAATTTGGCCCCCCCTCGAGGATGAATCAATAAAGATATTTGCTAATTGTTATATAGCTATACAACAAAAAAGGAAGGAGATTGATTAAGAAAAAAAGGAATAAACAATTAGTCTGCTTAAAATGATTTTTTGTGTCGTTTAATGGATACTGCAATGCGTGAAAATTATTTTATGCCATTTCATTTTTGCTTACTTTTATAATTTATGTGACATTGATAGATTTCGAGAGTCAGCTAAATTTATACATGTTTTAAAAATATTTAAATTATTAATTATTATAATTTATAATAATTGTTAAATAATATATGTTACTCCCTCTAATTTCGTGGCATTGTAGAACTTTGAGAATCAATAAAAAATTTATGCATTTTAAAATTTTTTAATTATCAATTATTGTAATATCTATATTCTTGGGTAATTGATAAACAATTTGTTGGGCAATACTCAACGCAATTACCACAAAATATATCGATTCCAAAATTAATAATATAATCAAGCAATCCTTCCTTTTGAATATCAGTTTCCAACTTCCAATCGACAACAAATAAATGTGTAGGATTACATGCACACATACTTCACAAGGAATGCATTAATCCTATTGCAATAATTCTTGCTAAAAAAGAATGTTCATGTCGTGGTAATTTTATTTGTCTTAGTTGATCTTAATTTGATATTAAATGTATATTGATTTTTTCCCGATAACTGAATACTTCTATTTGTAAATACTATATATAATATTTTTTTATGTAATTTTTAAATATAAAGCCAATTCCCAATAATTGAATACTTCTCGTGAACTCTTTCCAATTGTTATTACTTTTTGTTGATAAGGGACTTGTGGGCACTATCCTTAAGATATGTATGCGTACTATGAATTTTGTTTTAGTGCGATAATCTACCAATCACAGTAAAAAGGTAAATCATATTAGATAAGCTTTGATTTAGGGATGTAGTAAAAAAAAAGGGTCATAACATGAAAAAATAAGCATACGTGAAAGTCAATAAAAAATTGATATATATATATGTAATATTTTTAATTATATATAAATAAAAATGGAGTCAACATTTTAACTTATAAGATGATTCAAAATATAAAGAAGTGAAGTGAACAAAAAAAAAAATTAAAGGCAGTTCGAAATTTCAAATAAATTCTTTTGATCCTACCTGATTCTGCCTCTAGATCGTGTACGACTACACAATCAACTCGACCACTTTTGTTTTCACGTTTACATAATTTATAATATGGTCCCCTTGAAGATGAATCAATAATAAAGATAATAAAAACCTTTCCTATCTAGCTAAACAACAAAGAAGGAAGGAGATTGATAAAGAAAAAGGAATAAGCAAGTTTGCTTTAAAATGATTTTTTTTGTCATTTAGTGGATACTTATATAAAATTTCAGTTTAAATTTTAAATAAATTTACATTTTGATTGACAACATTATTCAATACCATTACGAAAAAATGGTGAAAATCAACCGATAAAAATCGATTGGATTTATCTTTTTTTTTTAAAAAAAAATAAAAAAATAAAAAGTGTATGGACGAATTAATTAGGTAGATTTTTGCAACATTATTTTAATAAATAATTGACCTAATTCGCAAGTTTCTTTCGCAAAAAAATGAGTTCGAAATGTATAAATATTAAGAAGCATCAATGATCTAGTGATAAAAGAAGTATCCATCACACTAAAGACGGAAGCTCGATTTTCAGATGATGCTTTTTATAATTGTGTAATTTGAAAACCGACCAAATCTGGTTAGCATTTTTCAAAAATAATAATACTTTTTTAAAGAACAAACCAATCAAGTGCGATTGAAAAAGTCAAACGCCATTGGTTGGTTATTGATACCAACTAAAACAATTTATCATCGATTTTTGATGTGTATTCCACAAAAATCGAACGGTCAATTTTTCCTTTTAAAATAGTGTACATAAATTAAATTAGTGCAAGACAACAAATACTCGATGAGAAAAAAACATTTTTCGTTGCTCTTTTCATATATAATTCTATTCCGGCAAGCACAAAATACTTATAATAATTGCATGTTTAGACATGCTTAATTAAGAAAATATGGCGCTATCAAATTCTAATATTATGCCCCAGAAATGTTGAGACATGACAAGATACGAGCTCTAATATACTAATTATTTTCACCATTTCAATTTTGTTGTCTAGTTTTAATCTAACACGAAAATTAAGAAATTAATTATTTTAAAAAAAAATCTTATGATTTTAAGCTAAAGCTAGGTAGAATATTGTATCAACTATCAATATGTCATTAATGTTATGATATTAAATTATGTGGAAATTTATAATTAAAGAGTTGTCAAAAAAAGAAAAATATATTATAACCTCTCCTATTACAATCCGTGTTGGATCGATCGATATACCAACAATCAAGTCTTCAGTCAACTGACGGAATGCATTGCATCAACCTGGGAGCATTAGCCGATATGGTACATCAATACATATTCTTATGCCCATTCCAATTTTGTCTAACTTTGCCAACTCCTCCTTCTCTACATGTATCTTGTTCGTTCTGCAAACACGTCTTCTTATTCCATCTTTTCATAATGCGTTGTTATGTCGAGGGTCTATCAGAAATAATCTTTCTACCCTACAAAAGTAGAAATACGATCTGCATGTATCCTATATATCTTTCCAAATATCACTTGTAGAATTACATTGAACATGGTATTATTGTTGTTGTATATATTTGACTAAGAACTCAACAAGTTGTATATTATTGAATTTTAAACTTTATATTCTTAATCCATCTATGTTGGAATCAGGGGCGGATCCACCCGTGGTCAAGGGGTATCAAGCGACATCCCTTTGCCGGAAAATTACATTGTATATAGAGGTTAAATTTTGATTTAATAAATATATATACAAGAATTGACACATCTTGAAACAAGTTGAAGGTTTAGTCTATTGGTTAAGGGGTTGAAAAAAAATCCACGAGGTTGTGTGTTCATGCCCTACTAGCCTTGTTATAATTTTTTTTATTACAATCATTGACACCCCTTAATGAAAATCATAGATCCACCACGCCACTGATGGGAATAGATCACTAAAACTGAACATCAAATAAAAAATAAAAAAATAAAATCATGCCTTATGACTAGAATATTTACATGTGTTTATCATTCTTTGATCAATTGCCAGTTATATATTATTTAAAAGTTCATTATAGAAACTCATAAATTATAAATTTTGAGTTCGTCTAAGCTTTCATAAAGTGAAAATTATACATCGCATAGGAAACTAAAAAAGAAAATCAGGTGTTACAACTTACAACTAGAATATGTACATGTGCTTATCATTCTTTGATCAATTGGGAGTTGTGTATTATTTTAAATCGTTATAATATAGAAATCTATAAAGTTTACATTTGAACTTTATTATTATTATAAATCTCAAACTAAATATCAAAAAAATAGAATAAGAAATTAAAAAAATATATTTACATCAATCTCTGTATTGAGAGTGTTGATTGGTATAGTTTTGGCCTCATCTTGCTACACTGATGTTTCCAAGAAGCACCATAGCAATAACATATAGTATATCCAAAGAGATAAATTTGTCCACATCCCCATGTGTTTCTTTTTGTTTTTATCCAACGTTCGATATTTATATAATTAAAAATCGATAAAAAATTGAGTTACTCATGCCAAAAAATTTATATAAAAAATAATGCACACCTTAATAAAGACGATTTTACATCTAGATCAGAATTCAAAGAAGTTCACATTGGGTGTAAAATAAGGAAATTTTTTCTATAAAAAATATTCCAAAATTTTTCGGAAAGATGATGAAGTTAAACATGCCATCTACCAAGAGTTGATCTAAGTCATAAAGTATCTCTGTTTAATTAGGCTTTATATAAATGTGCCTTTTAAAAGCTTGAAATAAAGATAAGCGAATAAATATTTAATTGTGAATTTAATAACTAAAATAGATTATAAATAATTTGATTATAAATTTTGAATTTTGATTCTACTTCTGATTATTGTGAATCCCTCAATTGAAGCTCGGTTGTTGACATCCCACTCACCGAACTTAGGAGTGACTAGTGTATTGCTTGAATATGTTATTATCGCTACAAAATCTCTCAAGTGGTCTAAAATGACACTCATTTTAACAGTAATTGTAATAGTAACTATGAAGATATTTGATTAAGCTTATAAGCTGATTAGACTAACCAATAAACTTCTTAATTCAATATGTCTATCCGTTTGGTAAACATTTGTGCATGTATAAAAATTACCCTTTTATTTATTCTTACATGTAAAAACCTAATTAGTGATGGTAAAACTACTCACAATTGCAAATTGACTTGCTATTGATGGAATAAAATTGATTTTTCAGATGTTCAGTAATTATTGCTCCCTCTGTCTCAATTTATGTGACTTACTTTCCTTTTTAGTCAGTCCCCAAAAAAATGACACATTTCTATATTAAGTAACAATTTAACTATAAAATGTTTATTTTACTCTTAACGAAATGATTTACAGCCACACAAATTTCTACCATTCATTTTGAACCACAAGTTTTAAAAGTCTTCCCTTCTTTCTTAAACTCCATGCCGAGTTAAACTACCTCACATAAAATGGGACGGAGGGAGTATTTCAGAAAATCATTTTCCTTATTAGAAAAAGTTGGAATAAAAGAAATTGTGAGATAATACATATTAATCGAATTGTTATCTCAGAAATCAACTTATTACCATTATTTGTTGATCTTCTCGCTAATTACCATATTTGCAAACTACAATTTGATTGTCCTCTATATCATTCACGGATTCATGATTATAATATTCCTCAATCCTAATCATTGAACTAATAATTCAACCTACCAACAAGACATTATAATATGTTAAAAAGGAAAAAAGGTACTTCATTCTACATTTTCCGGATTTTTTCGTGTGAAACATAATATCAAATAGTTTTGGGATTAAATTATAGTGTCACTTAATTTATTGTTTGGTTGATAAGTCCAGAATAGCTTATCTCAGAATTAATAATTAGTACTGTGATAAGTTATTCATCCCCTTAGGTGGTATAGTAATTCCAAAATAACTTATCTCGAGATAAAATATGTAAATGACAAAAGCATCCCTTTAAACCCTTTTTACACATATTTTCACATTCATGTATATTTGTATTGTTTTTAATACCATGTAAAATAACATTCACAATCTTCACTACTCTTTATTTTTATGATAATTCTTCATATTTTTCTATTAAAAAGTACACTATATAAATATAATTTTTATTTATAAATTTATTTGACTAATTTTTTTGTTTATTTATATTTTGATTTCTCATCAATTCTCTTTTACTTTAACAAACTTAAGATGGAAGTTCTATTTTTAAGCTAAATAAGAAGAAAATTTTATACATACAATACTATCATGGGAATGCACACACAAAAAAATTCAATCTAAATAAGATGAAAGTTTTATTTTTAGGAATGAATAACTAAAACTTACAAAGAAAATATAAAAACTAAATAAAATGAAGGGTATTTTTGTAATCAAATGACTTGTTCTTAAAATTTATGCAATGCATATTATTATTTTACATACAACAAACCAAACACTAAATAAGAAAGAATTTTATCATAACTGATCCCAACATAACTATCTCATCATAACAAATTTTATGATAACTTATATTCAAGTCAAACGATCGTTAAAGAATCTTACTCTAATTTAGAGTCAATTGAAAACAGCCTCTTCACAATATAAAATTGTGTACACATTATCTTATTTCAGACTTAATTTATAAAATTATATTGTTACTGTTATAACGGAAAGAATCTGAGAACTCAAAAGCAGATTGAAGAAAAAGACACTTTCTATGTGTCAGTGTAAAATGGTCACTCAACTCTTTTTAGAGATAATTGATAACAAAGAATTTCTTGGAAATATTATATTACTAAGAAGGACATTCTAAAATTATTTGAGTGGTCTAGAGAGGGCTTATGTCCTACTTGTTGGATGCATGTTTTTTTCTTGTGAACCTTACTATATGCTTAATTATTATAACACAAAAGAACTTGGTGGTGAATCATAAAAATAAAAAAAATAAAAAAGAGTTTGAAGATCTACTATTCGTTGAAATTTATTGATTTGATTAATTTAAATCTGCATCACATAAAATTCATTAGAGAGAAAATGCTCCTTATCAAAAATTTGAGATTTCTAATTAATGATATTGAATTTCGGTACTCAATAATCACTCTTGAAGTGACCCATAACAAAGCACAAAATTTCACTATGAATATGCAAAAAATAGTATATAAGTTAGTTTTCTTTTTAATCTATCAATACAATATAGTAATGGAGGGAATGTATAGGAATATATAGCTCATATATACCAAAAGTAGAAGAAGAAATAGCTCAAAGTTATTAATTTGTCATAACACATAAATGTACTTTTTAATTTGATTTGAGATGATATTTTTATCGTTTAATCTTTGGTGTGTATAAGTAGACACTTAAACTTGTATAAAGTTGAACATGTAGACACATGCGCCCTACGTGAGCATTTCGTGTGAGATACACTTAAACTGATTTGTATATCTATGTAGAATATAATGTGTATGTCTACTAGGGGTGTACAAAATCGAACCGAGAACCAAACCAAACCGCAAATCGAGTCAAACCGAAAAAAAAACCCGACTAGTGGTTTGGTTTGACTTGGTTTGGTATTGAAAAAAAAAACCCCGACTATATTTGGGTTGGTTTGGTTTTAACTTAAAAAAAACCAACCCAACATTATATATGTAATTTTAAAATTTTATTTTATACATAAAAATATTTACTTTGATATAATTTTAAAATATTTCTTATACTATTTCATAGTTTTTATCTTTTAATATATTATTTCAAGTTTAAAACTTAGAATTCGGAATGGTCCAATAAAGATTATAGTTCATAGATGTTGATAATTATAATAAAACTTGAATCAAAATCAAATTAATACTAATGCAAAAAGAAAATCAATTCAACACTCAGAATGACAATAATATTTAATATTTGTTCTTTAGTTTTACATTGGTTTAGACAATTAAAATACATAATCTAATTTTAATTTTCCTTAAATATTTAGTAATGTAACTAATACTTATTAAACTTATTTTAGCATGATTTAGTACTTTTAAATTATGATCATTTTCATTATGACTTTGCAATATTTATTTTATATGATGATTTCATTATTATTTTTTATTGACTACTTTAGTATCATCAGTACTCATCTCATATTTTGTGTTATTTTCTTAAGAAACACCTTGGATAATTGTATTTTGGTTGGACTAAAGAAATATTTGGAGCACAAGATAATTATATGTTTGTATGCAAACTTTACCGAAAAAATCCAAAAATCTAAAAAAATCTGAGGTTTATTAGTTTGGTTTGATTTATAAATTTAAAAATTTGACACAATGGTTTGGTTTGGTATTTGAAAAACCCGAAAAAATCCAAATTTTATTAGTTTGGTTTGGTTTATAAATTTAAATTTTTTACACAAATGGTTTGATTTGATATTTGAAAAACCCGAACCAACCCGGTCATGTACACCCCTAATGTCTACTTATTCATCTTTATATAATTTTGATTTAATCGTTTATAGTCTATATTTAAATAAATCCAAAATTCGAAGACATAAATATCAATTAAGATCAAATTCAAACGACACGTTTATAAATTATGTATTCTAATTTATAGAGCTATAATATCATGTCATGTCATCTCTTCTTCACCCCCTCACACACGCACCAAAAAGGAAAAAACCTTGCAGAATAAAATGACCCACACAAAAGAATTATTGGATTGATAAATTCAGCAGTATCTTTTTTTTTTTATTTTTAAAAAAAAGTAAATGTTACATTTCTTGCATTGTTATTATATGATTATTACTTGAGTTACATCTTTCAACTTAACCCCTTATATAAACCAATAACTACATATATCTAGGGATGACAATGGAGCAGAGCGAATGCGAGGCGGGGTGAATTTAAGGCTATGCAAAACGGGGCGGGTTTAAGGTTATGTGGGGCGGGTTGAAGTGGATTTTTTAAAAATAAATGCGAGGCGGGGTGAGTTTAAGGCTATGCAAAACGGGGCGGTTTTAAGGTTATGTGGGGCGGGTTGAAGTGGATTTTTTAAAAATAAATGCGAGGCGGAGCGGGTTGCGGGTATATGTGATTTTATGTGGGTTCAAATTTAATTTTAACTTTTTACATGTTATAAGAGTGATAGAGCATTATTTATTGAGATAATTTCATTAAAGCTACTAAAATATTCAAGATAATAAATGAAAATGGTTCAATAAAAAATAACACAGTTTCTGACATGTTTCCCAATTGACCTCTAAAAACTAAAATTTTAAGTCACCATCCTATTAAATTAAAACAATTTAATGAAAAATGAATTTATTTTTAGTATCAAACTTAACTAGAAAAATTAAATATTAAAAAAATTATGCGGGGCGGATCTATGTGGGACGGGTCTATGCGGGGCGGGGTGGGACGGGTTGAAAATGAAAAAAATTGTTATGCGAAGCAGGGCGAGGCGGATTAAAAATTTTGTGGGTTAAACTCAGCCCGCACCGCACAATTGCCATCCCTATACATATCAGTGCAATTTATACGTGTGGTTTGGAAAAGGTTAGTGTATACATTGACATTAGCACCTACCAATTAATAAATAAGGTAGAGCCAGAATTAAGAGTTTGGAGTTCTAAATTTTAGAACATAAGAGAAAAATATCGCAAAACATGCTTTCCTTTTTCGGGGTTCAAACCCACAACACTAGTCTGAAAAGCCTTTTCAATGTACGTCCCTTCCTTGCCATTGAGTTGTCAATCAATGTTATTAGGGGGTTCACAAGTTACTATATATATATATTTATTTAATTTTCGAATACAAATATTGGATCTACGAAAAATTTAGCGAGTTCGTTCAAACCCATGAACCTCCACCTAACTCTGCCCCTAACTACCATGGAAGATAGAGACATTGTTTCCATTCATAGACCCCCAACTCAAGAAAAAACATAACGAAAGTAATAAATGGCAATAGACCTTTATATAGTTAAGTCCAATTCTCTGAACTCCACATATAACAAAAGTTTAATGTACTAGACTCTCGTTTAAGCAATAAAGGGCAAAAGAGAGGGTTTAACAAGTTCTTTCTTAGCAAAGAAATGGCTCGAGCCCCCTTTGGAAACATAAAAGCAAGTTGATAGTTATAGTAAATACAATTAGGAACCAAGAACTGGCTAGCAACAGAAATTTCTGAGAAGAAGAGGAGGTAACACAATTACCCAAAAAAAACAAAGTGCCACTAGCAAATATTACAACGATAAATTTAATGTAATTTTATATATGTGAAAATATTAAATAAATAATTTTGGAGAGATTAAGCTTTCTATATTTGTGGTTGTATATATTTGTTTTTGATTGTTACTTAAATTTCATTATCATATGGTTAAATATATCATTATCAACAACAACATACTCAGTGGAATCTCATAAATGGTGTCTAAAGAGGGTCATGCGTACACAGACCTTACCACTACATCGTTAGGTAATAAAGAAAACTTTCATTTTGTGTGACGATAGATTTTGTGTGGTCCCGTTGTTATCTTAATTTTTCTTTACTTATTATTTAATAATCCTATCGTATCTTTTACCCTACTTTTTTCGTACTATATTTTTCTTGTTGATTTATCCTTCAAATTGTTGATGTGTGATATTATGTATCGACAAAATAATAATAATATATTTTATTCAAATATTATATATATTAAAATAACATAGTACTATATAATACAATACAATACATTATGAAAAGGGCAAATCCCATAAATCCCACTAGTTTAAGTCTTAATTATTAAGATTCCCAATAGTTTCAACTATTACTTCCCCTACCATATTTTATGATTAGGATACATGAGTCCGAATCCATGAGATACATGTATCTGTCGAATTTTAAAATTGAGATACAAAATTTATTTATTTAAATTAATTGGTTGTAACTTATTTCCTTAATTAGAGGAGTAATTGAGGATTTTCAAAATACATAGATAATTAATTTCATTTTATTATTCTTTGAAATAGTAAATTCATTAATATTATTAATATAAGATAAAACATGTATATCTTGGTAATGTAATTTGATTAATTTCAAATTATTACTCTTAAAATAATAAATTCATTAATTTGATGTATCTATTATCAATATATGATGTATCCAACAAACTAAACATTTAGATGCATGAGTGCCATACAAGTACATTCATATGTATCATAGAAGTATCTAGCATTAATTTCATGTATTTGCTATACGTATCTAGTATTAATTTTATGTATATATATATATATTAATTTCATGTATCTTTTATATGTATCTAGTATGAATTTGATGTATCAAATATCAATTGCATATGTTATATCCAAAAACATGTATCTCGAATACATAGTAAACATATACATCTAATTATGTGTATCTAAATATGGAATATACAAAAAGAAGAAGCATATACATCTAATTATGTGTATCTAAATTTCATACGTTATATCCAAAAACATGTATCTCGAATACATAATAAGCATATACATTTAATTATGTGTATCTAAATATGAAATGTAGTTGAAACACATGAATCTATGAACAAATCACGACTGTAGAGTATCTGTCGTATCATTAATATCATTGTGTTGTTAAAAATCATGTATCCGAAATTTAATATATAGTGGATACATATATATACATGTTCAGATACCTCATTACTAAAAATACAACTCGGATATTAATTAAGATTACTACTTATTGGCAGGGGCGAATTTATGTACTAATTTTGGGTCACCCGCACCCGTGGTCATCCGACTAAACTCGATATATTACTTCTATAATTATTAAAGAATATATTAAATTAAAACTTGTTGAACCCGTTCTCAAAATGGTTGGATGGTTCACTGGTACCACTGCAAAATTTCAACTCACAGGTCGCAGGTTCGATCCCAGGCAGCCCCAATTCGCTGCAATTTATTTTTATTAACTAAAAACACATTTTTCATTAAACAAAATAGCTAAATTCTGAAAGTTCTAAAAGTCAAAGACTTCAAAAGTTTCCTTTCCACACACTTTTCAAGTTTCAAGTTCCAACAATATTTTTCTTCTCTCTTCAAATTTGTTTTCTATTTTCCACACAAAGAAGAAGCTTCAAGTCTCCAACTTCAAGTCAAGAATTTAGAGAAATCATCATTGTCAAAGTTTAAGGTAATTTTAGTTTATGATTTCTCTTTTTAATATACAAACTAACAAGATAAAAAAAATATATATGTATGTATATATCACTTTAATTTTAGGGTTTTCATATAAAAAAATCTTGTCATTACTTATAATAGGAAATCATCAATAGCTAAAGAATTGATTATCTCAAACTTACATATTTTGCGGATGTAACTTGTAAGAAATGTGTTTCATATTACATTATCAATTTTGAAGGGTGTGATTCCTTTTTTTTAATGTGAAAGGGGTGTGATTCCCTTATTTTTTTAATGTGAAATGGGTGTGATTCCCTTATTTTTTTAAATGTGAAAGGGGTGTGATTCCTCTTCTTTCTATGAATATGTGATTTCGAATGCAAAAGAGGCATACGTCCTCTTTTTATTATGAATGTGTGATTTTCTTATTGTTAAATGTGAAAGGGATGTGATTCCTCTATTTTAGTTACATTTGCAAGGATTGTGATTCCTCTATTTTATTTGAACTTGCAAGGGTGTGATTCCCTTATTTTTTATTGTGAAAGATATGCGATTCTCTTATTTTATTTTAAATTTGCTAATTAAATTTGTGACTAAGTTGAATAGTTATTTGAATTTGTAGGAACATTTATCCTTGAATATCTAAATGGATAAATTTTTGATTAAGAAACCACGTTCTAATAACGATCTATCTGTTAGTTCACATGTAGCTCCAGAAGCTCAAAGAGAGACAATTACATCTTCTTCTTCAAATGTTGATTGTATTCTTGGGGTTGGATGTCTCAAACGGGATCCCGGAGAAAGAAAACCCATCTTTGAATATGATTCTAATATTCGAGATGTTGTGAGGAGACATTATATTTTGATGGGGCCTTATCAACCAAAACTTCGTGTATATCCTAAAACAACATTTGGGACTAGTAATTGGCAATTTAATCCTGAGTGGTTTAATGCTCCAAATTCTGCTTGGTTTGTAAGATAGAGCGGAAGATATTTGAAAATGTAAGTAATGATGCTATTATAGATCGTTTTCAAAATATGAAGTCTCGTCGAGTACAATTGTAAACTGATGATATTTTTTGTGGTAATGTAATTTTTATGTATTGCTCGCTTAGTTATTGTTATTATAAATTTTTTTTTATCTTATCTTTAAAGCAATGGTGCACCCGTTTTCTTAAAATCCTGGATTCGCCTCTGCTTATTGGATACACATGTTTCAAGGGCTATATCAAAGTAATATTGGTACTACCACATCCATATCACAGTAACCAAAGAAAGTCTTAGAAGAACACCAACAAACAAAAACTCTCTACAATATTCCCTTTGATCCTTTTGCACTGTGGCATAACATAATCAAAACTAAGATCCATTTCTTTTGGAGATAAACAATCAAGACCACTATGAATTGAAAGTTTTCTCTGTAGTAGTTACTGTGATTGGAACTCATGATAAATGAACAATACAAAATGATATTTGGGTTCAGGAGAATTTGTGGTGATGATATCTTGAGAAGAAGAGAGTAGATTAACTATTGTTGAAATGAAATTGTAAGGTGAAATTCTTGAATCAGAAAGTAGGAGACATAATTGAGTGATAAACATGGGAGGGGAGAATTAAGAGATAGTGGTTGATTTGGAGTGACAGAGTTATTTAAGCAGATAATTAATCAATAATAGTTTTAAGGGATGTGAGTATCTAATAGTATTTTCAAATAATATATTAATATATGGTATAAAATACTAAAAGTGGTAATATATATAATTGTTTAAAAGTAAAGATAATATTAGTATATATAGTAGTGATGTATGTCTAATAAGATAGTTTATCCTTATTAAAATATATAACAATCATCCGATCCAAATAGAATGTTAGTTATCACAAATAATTGATACACTTGAAGTACTTACTATATAATTTAATTCATTTAGTTTCACCATTACTACCAAAATGACTCTGTGGCCCAATGGATAAGGTGCTGGTCTACGAAACCAGAGATTCTGGGTTCGATCCCCAGCAGAGTCGTATTTAATGTTTTTTAAGTTAGGTTTTCTTATGATATTTTCTGTACTTCGAACATATTATTTTTGAGAGTAACAATTCATGTTTGTTAATTGATTTGAAAATACTTCAACCAATATTATATCAATCGGTGTTTTAAAAGATGTTGGGCTCGGAGCGGGGTACTAGCAAAACGTCTTGAAACTCAAGTGTGAGGCTTAGTTCTGTAAAACTTACGTCCTAAGCACCCAATTGTACGCCCTAAGCATGCCCAATGTTTGGGGCTCGCCTAACCGATCTTACACAAATTATGTGTTAAATTCTTTAATTAACATTATTGACCCTCATAATTCTTGAATAAATTAATGATACTTAATAGTTTTTTAATCTATATAAATAAGAAGATTGAGAGTAACTTAAATAACAAGTTATAGTATCGCATATTTACTATTTAGTAACACCGTGAGGGTGATCATATATTACATAACATTTCTTTTAAAAATACATAGCAAAAAAAATTACTTTTTCACTTATCATTGGTCTTCATGTTTTTTTTTTTGTAATATGCCTCAAAATTATCATATTTTATTTAGCTATTTGAAAGTAATTTTATTTTTATACATGATGAAGTGATGTCTTTATTATAATACTAGTAAGTATTATTTACTTATTGATTTTTTTAGGGGAGGTACATTGTATAGTATGATAATAATATATTTTTAGAAAAGATATTGTTCCAAATGTTTTACGATAAGCAAAAGGACATCAAAATGAAAGAAAATGTGATAATTGAGAAAGACCCCCCTCACCTTCTTGAAATTTTTCATGGAGTACTTGTCAATGGTAGTGACGATGAAGCTAATGCCACACAATCGCGTAATTATGATTTCATCTTTGATTATTTTCACGATTGTTGGAGAAAAAAATCATGTACGACACAAATCAGGATTGCTCACAAACGTGTTTCATTTCGTCATGAATTTGAAATCAAAGGAATTCATTTTAGGCCTAGTGGAATTGACTCATTAAGAGGTGTGAGATTTACATCTCACTATTACTATGCAAAACTAAATCTCCCATGTTGGTATGTTTCAACATACACTACATGATAGCTTATGAAAAAATATACTAATTGTTCATGATAGCTGGGACAGCAATGTGAAGTATAGTGTCTTGCAGAGGTGAAAGGTGGACAAAATTTGGTGCATGAGAAAGATCAACTTTGGTGGAACTCATTTCAAGCGTGGGGCATCCGAGTATATTGAGAGGTATGCGCCAATGGCCTCTTTTGTCTTTCACATTCCACCTTGCAGCTCGTTGAGCACTCATGATATTCATCTATTTGTTCGAATTTTCGGAGGATCCAACACGCACATGGTGATATTTTTGATGAGTCGGAGAAAAATAGCATGAGAATTCTGCCGTTTATGATCGATCCGGACCGGCCTTATAGGCACTTTTCATGACTGGTAGAGTGTTATGAATTAGTCATACCTTACAAAGTTCTTCTCCCTCACTATATATAAAGGCCGCGAAGAAGGTTACGTTGTTTGCTTGAAGATATCAATCATACTGGAATTTCGTTAAGAGTTTGATGCTTGTGAGACTACAAAATGTCAATCGTTTATGTCCCTCACATTAGATTCTCTTTGATATGCAAATTCCAAAATCTAAAAGATCTACTAAGCTATTTACATCTCCAAGCAAAAAGGTTTAGTAAACATCTAGACTTAAATATGTGTATGGAAGTAATTAGAAGTTCCTTCAAAACATCTACACTCATTCGAGCCAATAATATTTGAATGAAACCAACTGATCCTCCATCATTCACACATTGAAAACACAATGTTCCTTGAAAGCTATATATATTTTTCACCCCCTTTTAAAATATCGACGGTTACATGTGGATCCTCTACAAGTAGAATTTCAAAAAATCATTCAATAAAGTAAAGAAATAAAAATATTTTGGGAGAAGAGGGAAGGGAAACAAAAATAAAAGTAATTAAATATGATAGAAGAAAAGACAAATTTAAAATTTTTTCCGCACATTGAACATTTCGTCGCCGGTGATTTCCGTCGTGATCCTAGTCGGAGAAATCAAACTCATCTCTCATCTCACCTGCATCTTCCGCCGCCGGTGACGGTGGCAGCTGCTCAAGCGCCGAGCTGATAGTTTCAACACCAGTTCCTCTTCACTCGGAGGCGATTTACAGCAGCAAACCTCAAATTAGAACTGAAAATGCTCAGAAGAACCACACTGCACTTTACTTCCAAGATTACACTTTTCTCACTTCCAAAACTCCACTTTTCAACCCTTTCTTCTTCATCTTCCCCCTTTTACCAAAACCCCACAAAAATCCTTTCTCAATCAGACATCAAAAACCTCGTCTTCTCTCAGTATCACCATGGCAAGTTTCACAACCTCCTCCAAAACGTTGTCTCTTTACCCTCTTTCCTCCTCACAGCTTGCCGCAATCTCAAACCAAATGACAAGAATACCCTCACTCTTGATTCTGTCTCAACTCATTTTTTCTCACTTCAAGAACTCTCCTATCACCTCTCTACAAATCAATTTGATGTCAATGTTTGCGGCTTTACTATCCCTCCATCTTCAGTTAAAGGTAAACCACTTGTGCTTCCTAATTTGAAGCTTAAAGTAGTTATTGAAGCTATAAGAATGGTTCTTGAATCAATTTATGATGATAGATTTGTGACATTTTGTTATGGTGGACGTGTTAATATGGGAAGACATACCGCTATTCGTTACCTTAAGAACTCTGTTGAGAACCCCAGTTGGTGGTTTACTGTTTGCTTGAATACTGCAAAGTTTGAAAATAAGCATGTTGATAGGTTGTGTAGGGTTATGGAAGAGAAAATTAGTGATGAGGCATTGATTGGCTTGATAAAAGTGTTATTTGAGTCTGAAATAATGAGTATTCAATTGGGTGGTTGTTGTTTAGGTAGAGGGTTTCCTCAAGAATGTGGGTTGAGTTCAATTTTGATTAACATTTACTTTAATAGTTTCGATAAGGAGATTCAAGAACTAAGGCTTAAAACGAGTCGGGAGAATCCGAGAGTTGATGCTAATGACCTTGCTGAGGGATATCAGAGGAATGCTTTCTATAAGCCGTTGAAGATATATGCAGTTAGGTATTTGGATGAGATATTGGTCATCACGTCGGGGACAAAGATGATGACTTTGGATTTGAAGAGTAGGCTTGTGCAGATTCTTGAGAGAGATATGGAATTCGGTATTGATAAGGTTAAGACTGTTATTCATAGTGCTACTTCTGAGAAGATAGAATTTTTGGGGATGGAGCTTCAGGCAGTTAAGCCGTCTGTCTTGCACCCACCAATGTCACAAAAGGCGATTAGGGCGAGGAAGAAGTACCTCCGGCAGAAAGAAGTTAGAGCTGTGGAGTTGAGAAATGCTAAAGAGAGTAATAGGAAGAAATTGGGAATGAAAATATTCAGTCATGTATTTAAGAAAATGAAGCGGGCCAATGGTTTCAAAACTGATTTCCAGATTGAGAGTGAAGTCAACCAAATCTTTGATTCTTGGGCTGAAGAGGTAATGCAAGACTTTTTGGAATCTGTCGATGATCGTTGGGAATGGCACCGGATGCTCTCAGCTGGTGACTTCCTTTCTTTGAAAAGGATCAGAGATCAACTGCCCCTTGAACTCGTAGATGCTTATGACAACTTTCAAGAGCAAGTTGACAGGTACTTAAATCCCATCAAAGCAAAAAGGCTGTTAGAGGAACAAGTAAAGATAGCAGAGGAAGAAGAGGAGCGGAAATACTCTGATCAAACGGTGGCAGATCTGACAAAGTTATGCCTAAAAGTTGAGGCGCCCTTAGAAATTGTTAAGAAGGCAGTCAAACTGATTGGATTTACAAATAATATGGGCCGTCCTAGGCCGATTAGCTTACTTATGGTTCTTGAAGATGCTGATATCATCAAGTGGTATGCTGGTATTGGGAGAAGGTGGCTTGATTTCTTTTGCTGCTGCCACAACTTCAGAAAGTTGAAGATTATAGTATCTTATCATTTAAGATTCTCGTGCATCTTGACTTTAGCAGAGAAGCATGAGTCCTCAAAGAAGGAAGCAATCAGACATTACACCAAGGATCTGAAAGTTTCTGATGTTGATGGGGTCGAAGAAATGTATTTTCCCACAGAAAGGGAAGTCAAAATGATGGGAGATAATGATCTCATTGATCCAAATCCTGTGGATGGTTCTCTGGGGATGACATTGATTAGATTAGCTTCTGATGAGCCCTCTTACTGTTGTGCTGCTCATTTTTGTGACAGAAGAGATACTATTGTCTACCGAATTAGGTTACTTCAGAATCTTCTTAATTTGGATTCGTTTGATCGAAGTAAGTGGGTTCCAGGAATGGGTGCTATACACGAGAATTTGAATAAGAGATGCATCCCTTTATGCTCTGACCATATTAGTGAATTGTACTTAGGTAGACTGACTTTGCAAGACACTGATTATGCTTCTCTTTTGCATGTGGATTAGTTGATGTCCGACATTATTGTCGGAGTGACATCAAAACTGCTGTAAATTAATAAGAAACATACCCAGTGTACTCAACCACAGCTTGTATATCCATATTTGAGATGTGGTCTTTTTGTTGTGAGAGCCATCCTGCTTATAGTACAATTTGTTTCAGAAAAGCATGGTCAGTTATGCAAAGCATCAGCTATTGAGAAAAGCTGAAGAGTTTTCCAGAATCTGTAGTGGAAGCAATAATTCTTTTGATTGGATTACTGTTGGAGGTTATGCCACATGCATAAAAGATGTCTGTGAAAACACAATTTGGCCTTCCTGTACCACCAATCATGGCTATCTAGAAATAGATGATATGAAGACTATGAGAGTATGCTTTCTGAAAGGTCAGTAACTGCATGGGGACTAGTTGGTCTATAGTTTACTTTTACAACCTTTCTGGTGTCTGTCACCTGCATTTCTCATCTGGGCTTTCAGCTTCCCCCTTGCTTTCTTTTGTAAGTGTTGCATATCAGATATTGCTTTTCTCATCTATTTGATTGATAGGTTATAATGTTGTACATTGATCATGAACTAGGACCCTTATTTGTGAGTTAAACTTGAAATATTTTCGGTCTGTTCCTATGAAAGACCTGCATGTTCTTCTCCTCTAAAATCCAAGGAATATAACAAATTGAAGTTCTCTAGTAAGCTGAACCTTGACTATTTTGACCATTTTTTACATCAGTACTGGCCAGTGGAAATGGAGTAGAAGAATTGTTGTGGAAGGTGATCTTTGACAATCTTTCCACCACTCTAAGTGCAACTCAAGCATTTATGTTATCAGAAACGCACAAATAAGTACTGTTGTAGTTGAACATACATGAGAAAATACCGCTGTCTAGAGTGGCTACAGAAAACTTAATTTTACTTTCTATTTATAAATCAAAAGGTTTCATTTATATATATTAAATTAATGAAAAAGGAAAAGTTTCTCTATTTTAGTTTGACAAGTTCTTCATAAACAAGGTACAATATTTTCGGAATTTAATGATCAATCTCATGTGCAGGAGTGCACCATTGTTGTGTCTAAGATCTTGGCGCCTGATATGGCCTATTAACAGACATGGCCTATTAGCATCAAGCCGCAGCGGAGCCCAAGTTTTCCTTTTCCACTCCAATGCAATAAACTTACAAAAAAGACGAACAAAAATGGGTAAGAAGCGAGGGTTAAAAGATGAATAAAAATGGGTTATATTATTAGGCGGGTCGGGTCGGGTCGGGTCGGATTAAAATTGGGTAATTTAAGTAAAATTGAGTGATTTTTTGGGTTTTCCATTCTATTAAGGGGTATAAATGGTGAAATTAGTAACGGCTAGGGTATAAATAATTTTATTTTAACGATAGGGGTATAGTTAACTAATAAATCAAAGTTGAGGAGTATTTTTTATCCTTTTCCTTATACATAAACTACTTTAGAGAGACTCTTTTTTATATCTAAAACTGCTCTCAACTAAAAAACATGATTAGGAAGATTCTGCAGTTTAGGTTGATAACAAACTTACCTTGAGGAAATATATGCAGTAAAAAATGTAATCAACCACACAACATCGACTTAATGATGTATTTTCATTGTATAAATACTGTAATTTACAGCATTTCTGATGTCACTCTGACAATAATGATAGACATCAACTAATCCACATGCAAAAGAGAAGGACGTCTCTTCCTATTATTGCGAAGTAGAATTCACCAAGTGTTGGATTTTTCACCCACCAAAAGGGAACATGAGCTGGGTTTAGACCGTCAAGTTAGTTTTACCCTATTGATGATAGTGTCGCAATAGTAATTCAACCTAGTACACGAGAGAAACCGTTGATTCACACAACTGATCATCGCGTTTGGTTGAAAAGCAAGTGGCGCGAAGCTACCGTTTGTTGGATTATGACTTAATGTCTTTAAGTCAGAATTCGGGCTAGAAGCAACGCATGCGCCCGACGTCCGTTTTGCCGATTCACAGTAGGGGCCTATGGCCCCCAAGCGCACATGTGTTGGCTAAGTCGTCGCGACGGAAGCGTCGTAGTGACCTGAAGTACAATTTGCATCGAGCGGTGGGTACAATCCTTCGCAAATGACTTAAATACGCGAAGGGGTATTGTACGTGGCAGAGTGGCCTTGCTGGCACGATCCACTGAGATTCAGCCCTTTGTCGCTCTGATTCATCCCCCAACCTCAAATCCAATCATTTCTAACTTTTCAAAAGCGAGGTTTATGTATTGCTTACTTCCTTGGAAGAAAAAAAAACGTTAAGTGTTAGAAAAATAAGTATTGAGAATAACATCGTAAATGAAATGTTACTATTTTGCCGCTAAGTGTTGAACTATATGTTCTATGCCGACCAATAAGTTGTCCAATAACGATGTCTCATTGCGAGGTTTTTTGTGACGTTTAGTTCATTTCTCATGCCTAATGAAATGTCAAGGGCCCAATAATGATCACCATCATAAGTTTTTTGGGATGTTGAGTGTGATCCTAAACCCAAGTGACATATCGAGATGCATACGGGTCTACGTAGACAACATGGGCGTCCCACACGCGTAGGCCTGGCGACATCAGCTAAGCATGCACGCATCAGATAGGTGACGTCAGCCGAGGCCAGACGACATCAACCAAGGTCTGAACGCATCAGGCATGCAACGTCAGACAAGGTCAGGCGACATCAGCCGAGGCCTGCGCGCATCATACTCTTGTTTTAGCTTATGAATGATAGTTTCTATTTCTACTCAAAAACTCTTGTTTTTATTGTAAAAAAACATAGTCAAACACCTTAATTTTTTTTAAATAAGCACTTTTTGCATAAAATAAATATTTTTGACTTTTCAGAACCCAAATGTACATTCACATAAGTTTCCCATTCAAGAATGTGCTAGTTGGGTGAAGGGCTAAGAGTAATTCGTTTAAGAAATTTATAGTATTTCTCTAAATTAACACCAATAATGTAAAGAAACTAAAATTAAAAAAAAAAACACATGTAATTTATTGCTGAGAAAATTATGTGTATAGATATTTCATGTTATTATTCTATAGTCCTTAGCCCTCACACTGCATATTATATCTCTAAAAATCGAAAATTTAAATGCATTATACATTTGTTGGCTATATTAAGTGTTACAATAAGCTAATTACTGATGATTTACTTGGACTTTTCTAATACAAAAAAACAACTCTAGGGGAGTGATTAAAGGACAATGGAGGAAAACATATATATTGAAGAAAGTAAAGGTAGTGAGTTTTTAATTTGTTTTGATTTTTGTGGCTGCTTGAGTCAATGGAGTTCAAGCGTTGGTGGAATCACCGGCAAGGGTGGTAGTAGGATGAATAAAATCGCTTCAAATTTAACCAGAGGTCTACAGTTGAAATCTTGGGTATGAAAAAAGATTTTGTTTGAAAACACTTCCTTTCTTCTTAAATAAGAGTTATACAATGTGAATTCAAATTAATTAGGATCCAATACAAAAATCAAATTTAGATGAGAAACTTAAAAAGAAGAAGAAATTATCGTTGGAATCACTGATAAAGGTTGTGGTAGGATGGATAGGGTCGCTGCAATTGTAACCAAAGGTCTCGAGCTGAAGCTTAGATATGAAAAATGTTATGTTAGAAAATACATTCCCTCCCCTTAGATAGGCCTTATTACACAAGGTGAATCCAAATTAGCCGAAACTCAATATAAAAATAAAAATAAAATAAAAAAATTATCATTGGAATACTAGATGTAAAAGTGTTATATAATGTTTTCACTTTCAAATGTCAACATGACTCCGTGGCCCAATGGATAAGGCGCTGGTCTACGAAACCAGAGATTCTGGGTTCGATCCCCAGCGGAGTCGCTTGTGTTATATTTATTTTTTTAAGAAAGTTCTTATTTTTGTCACTACTTGGTAAATTCAAGCACTATGCTAAGAGAAACTAAATATTAAAGTGGAAATACATACGTAGATGATCGAGTTCATCATCTTATTCGGAACTAGATATATTACTTGTATGAAAATAGATAAGATGGTCAAGCTCATCTTATTTTTGTCACTTCTTGGTAAGTTTGAGCACTATGCTAAGCGAAACTAAATATTAAATACTAAGTACGTGGATTATCGAGTTCATCATCTTATTCAGAACTAGATATATTACTTATATGAAAATAGATAAGATGGTCAGGCTCATCATCTTGATCGGAACTAGATATAGTACTTAAGTGGAAACCGGTAGAGAGTTATGCTCATTATCTCTGAATTTCAACGGCTTGGTTTCAAAATCTAGACAATTTTTTTTGTTCAATAAAAGAAGTCAAATTAATATATACACTAATAATTGGGCTCATAGTAAAATATTTATAAATATTTAAGAAATTTCTAAACATATACATATACAAAGTTATCAGAACTAAAATCACAAAGGGAAAAAAGAAGTGGGTGTGTGGAACACATCAATTATCCCTATAACTATAACTGAAGGCAAATAAAAACTAAAACATGTGTATATATTAATGTGATTAATCTGTGTTATTAATGTGATTTTCTATAACGTATTTCACCTGAAAATATTAATCTCTATAAACAAACTGGTGTGGGTCTAATCATTCATCTTTCATGCGCTAACATTATCAAACTCGTGTATATATTAAGCTCTTGCTCTTCTAGAATTCAAGAAGATGTTTGTCATCAACCCTTTTGCTTCTACTTTTGAGGAATGTGAAGGTCTTTCTCCAAAGACACTTTCATGGAATACGAGCACGGATTGTTGCTCGTGGGATGGAGTTTATTGTGATGAGACGACAAGCGAAGTGATTGAGCTTGACCTCAGATGTAGCCAACTTCAAGGCAAGTTCCTTTCCAACAGTAGCATCTTCCAACCCTCTGCTCTCAAAAGGCTCGATTTATCTATGAATGATTTCTCTGACTCAAACATTTCACCTAATTTCGGTGGATTTTCTAGCTTGACATATCTTTATCTATCCTATTCGACGTTCACAGGTCAGATACGTTCTGAAATTTCTAATCTTTCTAAACTAAGTTCTCTTCGTATCTATGGTTACTCAACTAGTTTAACACTTGGACCGCACAAACTTGGACAGCTTCTTAAGAACTTGACCGAATTAAGAGAGCTTGAGCTTTCCAATATGGGCATCTCTTCAACCATTCCTCCAAATTTCTCTTCTTATTTAACAACTATGCGTCTTCTGTGCACACAATTATATGGGATATTACCTGAAAGAGTTTTCCACCTTCCAAACTTGAGATTGCTTGATTTATCAAGGAATTCTCAACTTTCAGTCAGCTTTCCAATAACCAAATGGAATAGCAGTGCATCTCTGAAGGATTTATCTCTAAATGGTGTGAATTTTACAAATGTACCTGAACCCATGAGTAACTTTTTTGGACCTGTTTGACTATTCAATGAAAATTGGACACAACTAGAATCACTAAATCTTCAATCCAATTTCCTAACAGGTCCAATTCCTTCTGATGTTAGTGGATGTGAAAGCCTACAGCTACTCTCGATGTCATCAAACAGTTTGAATGGAACGATACCATCCTAGATATCCTCCCTTCCGTCCCTGAAATATTTAGACTTGAGCAATAACGGCTTCAGTGGCCAACTTGAGGAGTTCAAATCCAAACTGTTTTGGATAGATCTAAAAAAAAATTACTTGCAAAGTTCCATTCCAAACTCACTCCTAAACCAGGAAAACTTGGATGTTTCTTAGCCTATCATCAAACAATTTCAGTGATAATCTATATTTTAGCATGTTTTCAAACTTGAGTGGACTAGGCACACTTAATCTTTCATATAATAGTTTCTCATGGGCTGATAAGGATCAAGTCAAGTCTAATTTGCTCTACTCTCTTTATGACTTGGATTTGCACTCCAATTTGCTGCAAGGGTCACTACCTATTCCACCAAGTTCTATAGAGAACTTCTACATATCACCTAATAAGCTTAGCGGACATATCCCTTCGACTATTTGCAAACTAGAATTTCTGAGAGTTCTAGATTTGGAAAGTAATAGTTTGAATGGAGCAATCCCACCTTGTTTTGGTAACATGAGCGCAATTGAGGTTTTAGATTTGCGCTACAATAATCTTAGTGGGACAATTCAAACAAACTTTAGTGTTGGAAATCCACTCAGAAGCTTTAATTTACGTGGAAATAAGTTAGAGGGGGAAATCCCACATTCTTTGATCAATAGCAAGCGACTGGAAGTACTTGATTTAGGAAACAATGAGTTGAATGACACATTTCCAATGTGGTTGGGAACTCTACCAAACTTGATGGTTTTGATCTTGAGATCAAATAAATTGCATGGACCCATCAGAACATCAAAGACTAAGAGATTGTTTCCTCAACTTCGAATTATAGACATCTCATCCAATGGATTTTATGGGGATTTACCAACACATCTTTTGGAGAATTTTCAAGCCATGAAGAAAGTTGATGAAAACATGAAAACCCCAATGTATATTGGAGATTACTATTACAAAGATTCCATAACAATTTCATCAAAAGGAATGAACATAGAACTGGTTAGAATTTTTTCGATGTACAGAGTCGTTGATCTTTCAAGCAATAGATTTGAAGGTAACATTCCAAGTGTTATAGGAAATCTCACCTCACTAGTTCTGTTGAACCTATCTCATAATAGTTTGGAAGGCCATATACCAACATCACTTGGAAGTGTATCAGTGCTTCAATCATTGGATCTCTCATTTAACAAACTTGGTGGAGAGATACCAGTGCAACTTGCATCTCTGACATTTCTTGGATTCTTAAGTGTCTCTCACAATCATCTCGTTGGATGCATCCCTAGTGGAAACCAGTTTGCTACGTTTGAAAGTGGTTCATTTGAAGGGAATGATGAATTGCGAGGCTTTCCAATTTCAAAAGATTGTGGTGGAAGTGGTCGTGGTCATGTACCACAATCAACGACTCCATCCACACTAGATGATCAAGAAGAAGATTCTGGCTTTGAGATAAGTTGGGAAGCGGTTCTGATGGGCTACGGTTGTGGACTCATTATTGGAATATCCTTAATATATATTATGTCATCAACTCGCAAACCGATACAGCTTTTCAGGATGATTGCAGAATGGGAACACAAAGCTATAACCATGAGAAAGAAAAAGAAAGTGGCCAGACAAGTCAGGTATTCAACTCTAACTCTACACTAAATCTTCTGCTCAAGTCTAACTATATTAGCAGTGTTTCCTTCAAATGTTTTGTAACTAACTACTAGTTTAAATGATGAAAGTTCTATTATTTTTCAAAACCACTCCTTTGTGGCATTAATTATTGATGCTAAGTTCTGTGAAACAAGAAAAGAACGTTGCTATATCACGATATTCAGATAAAGATTTTCTAATGTCTTAAGCAATACTACAAATAAGATATACAGGAAAAAAGGTGGGAAAGGAGAATTTACCTTATCTTTGTTTCATATATACTCCCTCCGTTTCAATTTGATTGTCTGGTTTTAAGAAATAATGAAAAATAAATTGAAACAGAGGGAGTATATATATATATATATATATATATAGAACTAGGAGGCTAGAGAATACAACTCAACTTGGATCAAAATCTGACAGCAATATACCAGTCACCTATAGCACATAAAATTATCGCACTATAGTTACTTTGAATATAATATTTTTTCTTGGCATCATACTTCAGTTCAGTTGGCTTTTTCTTTACAATTAATGTATTTCACAACTTCATATATGTCACTCTCTCTGTCTCAAATTATTTGTCGTGATTCCTTTCCACCCCCTTAAAAAATATTAATTAGGAGAATTTTTAACTATATTACCCTTTGTTGATATTTGAACCACCATAACATCACCCCATAATTGAGGTATTTGTAGTCTTCAAGAACAATAACTACAATGGTGAAATAAGGAAAATAATTAATTTGTCCTAAACTTCTAAAACGACAAATAATTTGAGAAGGAGGGAATAACTCTACCGTCTCTAGAAACAAACAAGTATCAAAATAGATCAATAAATGAGTATACTATTGTTGCATCACAAGGAGGAGAGGAAAGTGAAATGGTAGTGCTTGGAAAGAGTATATTATTGTTGGGGAGTTGTTAATTAAGAGACAAAATGAAATATGGAATATTCCACTGCACCAATCCAATCAATCTGTATACTTGTCAATTAGTTACTCCATCCGTCCAATTTTTGTGATACCTGTCGAATTTCGAGGTCAAACGAGTTTTTTATTCAATATAACATATATACTTTGAATTGTTAATTATTGTGTCTTAAAGTACTCTTTTGCATAGTTTCCAAATACTGAAGTTTCTTTCAAAGTATTTAAAGATTATGTGTCCGGATTTAGGGTTCAAATTAAGATGTTTGACTCTCGATATTCAAACAACGCCACATAAATTGGGACGAAAGAAGTAATGAAAGTTTTTTCTAAAGAAGGAATTAATCAGTAATAAAAGTTCTACGAAATGTTTTTTGAAGGATGGAATCTATTGATAGATGCATGCTGTGTAGATTACTATATCTCCCTAACATGAACAATGTACAACTTATTATATTTTCTTCACTCTTTTGTAATTAAAGTGTATACACCACGATGACTGAAGAATGGGACATAGAATTATAATGAGAAAGCAAAAGAAAGTGGCCAGAAAAGTCAGGTAGCTTAATAGACATTTTGAGCCATTAATGAATAGCAATTCAATTGGTTTCTGTAAAGCTGATATACCCTTCGTTGAAAAAGTGAAATATTTATAACTCTAGTCTTTACACAAATGGCCCAGATATACCCTTCCGTCGTGTCAATTATTTAGTGTCCCAATATGTCAGTCCTTTGTCTATTTTTACCTCTCCTTGGAAGCTCCCACCCTTTTTCTCCCTTGGTGACTCGAACCCACAACCTCACTGTTGTTGGGGGTGGAGGGTGTTTACCATCCGAGCAACCCCTCTTGTCTAATAAGCCAGTCTGACTATTGTCTCTCAAGAAAAAAAAAACATGATTACTTCAAATCCTATGTGAGCTTACATTTTCTTTATTAAATTCCTTAACCAGAAATTATAACAAAGTTCCATTTCTTAAAATATCCATATCTCAATGAAAGCATTCATGTAAATTCAGAAAATTAATCATGTCTAACTAATCAACATCATTCTAGCTTGAAACTAACAACCAAATTCACCAGGTTTTGTTTTATGAACACTTCTCAAACCAAATCAATATCTTCAGAGCATGGAAAATATACTTAAGAACCTAAAAATGACCAACTTAATGCGACGAACGGTTTTGCTTCCTGTTAGAATAGAAATATGTACATATACTCCTACTTAGAATAGGAAGAAGAATAGGAATCCTAGTTAGAAAAGGATTTCAATGTATTGTCTATAAATAGGGTCTCAATGTAACAATTTAGATACACAATTCAATAATATCTTTCCCATATATTTCTCACATGGTATCAGAGCATTGGTGAGAAATTTTAAGTCATCGTATCAAATTCCGGCGACGACGGTTGGGACTGATTTGTGTCATCTTTCGTTCTGAAGGTGTTGTGCGAAAGACAACACCATCACGAGGCTCGGGAAGCTCAGGCGACCAGACCCCAATCAGATCCACCGAAAAACAACACCCCACGCGCCCCCACGCGCCGGTCGGAGGTGGAAACTTCCCGGCGAGATCTGTCCACGCGCTGGCGCGTGACTGCTGCTCCAGTCATCTTTTTGTGAGCTGTTTTCTTCTGTTGAGGTCGCCCAGTATTTCCGACCAGATTCCATTCAGTTTTCTCTAGATCTGATCACCGGAATTAGGGTTCCGGTGATTTTCAGGCAGTTTCCGGCGAGTTCCCGGTGAAATCAGATTTTTCAAGCCACTGTGGGTAGATTCCGGCAGTTTCCAGCTCTTTTCAAGTCAAATTTCGAAAAATGTCTTTCGGATGTGATGTTTTTGGCTCCAAAAATACGGGGATTGGAAGTTCAAGCCTTACAATCACTTCAGAACCATTAATGGGAAGTTCAAACTATTTAGCTTGGGCTTCTTCAGTTGCGTTGTGGTGCAAAGGTCAAGGTATTCACGATCACTTAACAAACAATGCTTGGGTTGAAGATGAAAAGACAAAGTCTAGTGACGAAGGTGCAAAAGCCAAAGCACAATGGGAGAAAGTGGATGCCCAATTATGTAGTCTCCTTTGGCGCTCTATTGATTCTAAGTTGATGCCCTTGTTTCGCCCATCCCAGACATGTTATTTAGTTTGGGAAAAGGCACGTGCTTTATACACTAATGACATATCTCGATTCTATGATGTGATATCTTGGATGACCAACTTAAAGAAACAAGAATCCGATATGTCTACTTACTTGGGACAAGTACAGGCAGTCATGGAGGAATTTGAAACATTGATGCCTATCACTACAAACGTGGAAAATTAACAAGAGCAAAGGCATACATTGTTTCTAGTTCTTACACTTGCTGGACTTCCTACTGACCATAACTCTGTGCGTGACCAGATTCTAGCCAGTCCTACAGTTCCCTCAATTGATGAATTATTCTCTCGTCTGCTTTGTCTTGCTGCACCTTCCAGTCACAAAGTGGATGACTCCTCTATTCTTGCATCTCAAACCACAGAAAAGCGTACATATCAGTCTATGGAGAATCGGCGAGGGGGAGGGCGTTTGGGAAAACCTCGATCCAAGTGTAGTCATTGTCATAAACCTGGACACACTCGTGATATATGTTATATTTTGCATGGTCCACCACCCAGTTATGATCCTATTGTTCTTAAGGAATATAATGAGTTCCTTCGAAATCGCGCAAGTAAACAGACATCTCGACCAGTAGCATATGGTGCTCAACCTAATCAACCATCCAATAATGCTCATATTGCTCAGACAGAATATGATGAGTTCCTTCAATATCGTGCAAATAAACAAACGTCTCCACAAGTAGTTTCGGTTGCACAACCTGATGTTTCTGTTGCGGGTAATTCTTTTGCTTGTGTGTCACAGTCTAGTACTCTTGGATCATGGGTCATGGACTCAGGGGCTTCTGATCATATCTCTGGTAATAAATCACTTTTGTCCGATATTGTTTATTCACAATCTCTTCCAGGGAAAGATAAATTAGCCCCTCGTGCCCTCAAATGTGTCTTTCTTGGTTACTCTCGAGTTCAAAAAGGGTATCGTTGTTATTCACATGATCTTCATCGTTACCTTATGTCCGCTGATGTTACATTCTTTGAGTCTCAGCCTTACTATACGTCTTCTGATCATCCTAATGTTTCTATGGTCTTACCCATACCTCAGGTTTTACCTGTACCAACTTTTGAGGAATCTGCGATTACTTCTACATCTCCAGATGTAGTGCCACCACTCCTAACTTATCATCGTCGTCCGCGTCCAGCTCTAGTACCAGATGATTCATGTCTTGCGCCAGACCCTGCTCGTACTGCGGACTTGCCTCCTCCTAGCCAACCACTTGCACTTCAAAAAGGTATACGATCCACTCGAAATACTAACCCTCATTATACCTTCTTGAGTTATCATCGTCTATCATCACCCCATTATGCCTTTGTATCATCTTTGTCTTCTATTTCCATTCCTAAGACTACAGGTGAAGCACTTTCTCATTCTGGATGGAGGCAGGCTATGGTTGATGAGATGTCTGCTTTGCATAAGAGTGGTACTTGGGAGCTTGTCTCTCTTCCTGCAAGTAAATCTACTGTTGGTTATCGTTGGGTTTATGTAGTCAAAATTGGTCCAGACGGTTAGGTTGATCGGCTTAAGGCTCGCCTTGTTGCCAAAGGGTATACTCAGATATTTGGGCTAGATTATAGCGACACTTTCGCCCCTGTGGCTAAAATAGCATTTGTCCGTCTTTTTCTATCTATGGCAGCCGTTCGTCATTGGCCTCTTCATCAGTTGGACATTAAGAATGCTTTTTTACATGGTGATCTTGAGGAGGAAATCTATATGGAGCAACCACCTGGTTTTGTTGCTTAGGGGGAGTCTAGTAGCCTTGTATGTCGATTGCGTAGGTCACTCTATGGTCTGAAGCAGTCTCCTAGAGCTTGGTATGGGAAGTTCAGCACAGTTATTCAACAATTTGGCATGACTCGTAGTGGAGCTGATCACTCTGTGTTTTATCGGCATTCTGCACCAAATCAGTGTATCTATTTGGTTGTGTACGTTGATGATATTGTTATCACTGGTAATGATCAAGATGGTATCACCAAATTGAAGCAACATCTCTTTAAGCACTTCCAGACTAAAGACCTTGGCAGATTGAAGTATTTTCTAGGTATTGAGGTTGCTCAGTCTAGATCAGGTATTGTTATTTCTCAACGCAAGTATGCCTTAGACATTCTTGAGGAGACGGGAATGATGGGATGTAGACCTATTGACACTCCTATGGATCCGAATGTTAAACTCCTTCCAGGACAGGGGGAGCCACTTAGTAATCTTGAAAGGTATAGACGGCTCGTTGGAAAATTGAACTATCTCACAGTAACTAGACCTGACATCTCTTTTCCTGTGAGTGTTGTAAGTCAGTTTATGACTTCCCCTTGTAATAGTCATTGGGAAGCAGTTGTTCGTATCTTGCGATATATAAAGTAAGCTCCTGGTAAAGGACTACTCTATGAGGATCAAGGTCATGAGCATATCACTGGATATACAGACGCTGATTGGGCAGGATCACCCTCTGATAGACGTTCGACATTCGGATATTGTGTTTTAGTAGGAGGTAATTTGGTGTCGTGGAAGAGTAAGAAACAAAGTGTGGTTGCTCGATCTAGTGCAGAATCAGAATATCGAGCAATGGCAGCAGTAACTTGTGAGCTAGTCTGGATCAAATAGTTGCTGGGAGAACTAAAATTTGGCGAAATTGATCAGATGGAACTTGTGTGTGACAATCAAGCAGCTCTTCATATTGCATCAAATCCAGTGTTTCATGAAAGGACTAAGCACATTGAGATTGACTGTCACTTTGTCAGAGAAAAGATACTCTCAGGAGATATTGTTACGAAATTTGTGAAGTCAAATGATCAGCTTGCAGATATCTTCACCAAGTCCCTCACAAATCCTCGTATTAATTACATCTGTAACAAGCTAGGTACATATGATTTGTATGCACCAACTTGAGGGGGAGTGTTAGAATAGAAATATGTACATATACTCCTACTTAGAATAGGAAGAAGAATAGGAATCCTAGTTAGAAAAGGATTTCAATGTATTGTCTATAAATAGGGTCTCAATGTAACAATTTAGATACACAATTCAATAATATCTTTCCCATATATTTCTCACACTTCCAAACTTGGTAATTCTAGTAACACATAAAAATTCTGTAAAGGTCACTAATGATTTCCTTCTAAAATCTTGGACATGATAATATGTATGACAGTTAGACATCATCCATCTTTTCACTTATTTGATAAGCTAAGAACTCCAGGCAATTAAATTAATACTAGAAAGCTCAACAATCAACCAAAAACTTCATATGTGAAATTCATACCCCCGCATGCAGGAAATGTGAAGTTGTGAAAGAAGATGACTAATTGAAAAGTAATTATGTCAAAGAATACAATAGCAGAAAGAAAAGAAGAACTCTTCGCCCAAATAAACATCTAAATTATGTTAGATAATTTCAGCTAATACCGATTCAAAAATAAAACTGAATCTATTTTGAAACAGCAGCCCATTTGAAGTAACTGCAATTTGCTAACCTGAACTCTCATTATCATGTAGGTGAATATATGCAGTGGAGACTTCATTTTCCTTTTCCCTTGGATTTTAAAACAGCAGCCCATTTGAAGTAACCGCAATTTGCTTCAGGATTTGATGAAGGTCCCTGAGATAGAGAATGTGGATTTTGTAAAAACAAATTCAGGAAAATAGAAGGATACATGCGCAAATCTCCTATTAGACATAAATTACACCATTCATAGGATGCTACATGAAAAGACCTCATGAGAGTTGAGACTTGAGACTACCACTCATTCTCTTTGCAAATAATACAATGACTCTAGGATGTCAAAAATGTGGTCGCTAAACCCAAAGATGATATGAAGTCAAACAAATTAGAAAGAGATGCAAATTTCACATTCAGCTCCATAGTATCTTCCGACAGAGATAAACGCGAAAATTACAGCAACGATAAAACCTGCCATCCACTTCATTTTTATTTTTTTTATAACCATGGTGTCCGGGCCAACTTGCGTCACCTCGACTAATTCCACAGGATACCTAACACCTCCCACCAAGGCTAGAACAGATGGGAAGAAATCACCTAGTGTTTTGTCAACTTGAGACCTCAGTGCTCAACCCACTTTATTGACCACTAGGCCACACCCTTGGGTGCTCATCATTCATTTCATTTTGATAAGTAGAGAAATAACTTTATTAAATACTACCCAGACAATGCAACAATAATTATTATTATTATTATTATTATTATTATTATTATTATTATTATTATTATTATCTTGACAATGATGAGAGTGCATTTAAATAACACTGGAACTCTTGTAGCTAAGTAAAACAGAGTCCTAAAAGTTCATAAGAGTACCCAGATTATGTATATTATATTATTTACACTAGAAACCAAAAGACAGCAGAAGTCCCATATTACAAGCAGCGCAGTCTTACACTTTCCTCCAAAACATCAAAGATTTTGTTCTACTCACACATTCCAAAGATAGAGCGGAAGGATTACACAAGACCTTTTAATGTCCTTAACTTTTTGCTCCTCCCAACATTCCAGTGCACCTCTCACTGAATTTGGCATTTCACATTGTACCCCAAAAGGATTTTGGAATTAGCACCACAACTACCAATTACATTAACAAAGCAAAAGCAAATGAGACACATTTTGATCACAAGTGTCGCAATACAGATCCCTCTTCTTTGTAAGTTGTCCTGCATTAAACAACCCTCATGCTGCAATTCATGTGCAACAAGTCACTTCTGGGGGAGCCTTGATTTCCAAATCATTCTCCATCTATGTTGCTCGGACTATTCAAAAATACCAACGGGTGTCTCAACTACTCCAAAAGTAATGCATTTTTGGAGTATCCGACACGAGTGCGGCAACAGTTTCGGAGAGTCCGAGCAACATAGTTCTCCATGGCCATTGTGTCTCTCCTGAACCCTGATATTCCATTATTATACCATCAAAGCAGGCAACAAATTATGTTGCTCAGACTCTTCAAAGTTGGTGTTGCATCCGTATCGGATCCTCAAAAATGCACTACTTTTAGAAAATCCAACACTCACCCGGTGGTATTTTTGAAGAGTCCGAGCAACATAGGCTACAAACACCTTAGTGAACAAATGCAATCATTGAGTCTTGGAAGCTTATTTGGAAGACAAAGCTGCCGAGAACGATTATATGTTTCACATTGATAGCTCTCAAAAGAGCCTGTTTAACTCAAGACAATCTCTGTAAAAGGAACTTCCAATTGATCAATAGATGCTACTTGTGTTTGCACAACTCAGAGTTCATCAATCATTTATTCCTACACTATCCGGTGGCTGAAAGTATGTCGATCAATCTTGGATTAAGTTGGACTCCACCTTAGGGTATAGGATGCTATTGGAAGGGTGTTGTAAATGGAAAGTTGACAGGACCATGGGGAAATTCTGAAAGATGATCCCAGCCTGTATCTTTTGGTGTCTATAGAAAGAAAGGAATCAAACATGTTTTTATGGCTTTTCAACTCCAAACAACCTTCTCAAATGTAAATGCCTTTTGCATCTTTTTAGCCGGAACACTCCCCCCACCCCCCTGTAAATAGTGTTGTTATCTTCCTAGATTATCCAGCTCACTCAATCTAGCTTAATCCCTCAACTTTTTGTTCTTCTGTATATTTTTGGTTAGCTCTCTGGGCCTGAACTGTGAAACAATGTAATCAAGATAACAACTGATTACTTTTGTAACTTCCATCTTCTTGATTCCAGAAATGAAACAACTACTTCATAAAAAAAGAGAACTTAAATTGGTAATTCTAAATATCTTACGCCATTGCTACCAAGTATTAAACTCAATCCACTAACAATGGAGCATACCTCAGCTCGAGCACAGGCATAAAATCTGCGGCCCAAATTGGGCCCTGCTTTTTTAACGACCCGAGGAACACAAGGTTCTTGATGGCCCTTACAAAGAGGTACACTATTCTGCATCAATTGCTGAATCCTTTGCCACTCCTGTAATGCCACTTTTCTCTTCTCTTTATCTGAGTCGCATGCATCTAGCTGGCACTTATGTTGATTATTGTCAATTGCACTTGATCTGCAGTCCTTTGAAGCGCCACTTTCATCAGCAGCAGAAGGCACTCCATCAGGCTCAATCTGAGAATAAGATATGTCTGTCTGACAAAGTTTAGAATCAGCAAAGCTGCTGCTAGAAGTCTCACTTCTATGTGTGCGTTTCTGGAAGAATGAGTTAAGTGTGAGCTGAGACCCCTGACCAAGCCTCGCTTTCTTCTTGGTCGCAATGCAGGGAAGAATATTAGCGTTGCTTTGAGAGCCAAGCACCGAAATCTGAGAAGCTCTACTACCATATTTCTCTGGAGTTGAGAGAAAGTCTTCCTGACTTGGAATCTGACGGCTTTCACTTTCCTCTGAAATAACTTGCTCAGTTGTTTGCCTTCTCGTGAACATTGACACTGCACTTTTGAGAAGGAAATTCAAAAGACAAACTACAATGTGATAAACTGAACACAGAGCGCAATGCTGCGCCATATTTACAAAAACCAAACTGAACATAATTTATTAGTGTTTACATGATGGTCAAGAGGGCACCCTTTAAATGACTGATAAATAAACTCAACTAGGTGAGTGGATAGACTCAGCTAGTTATACTTGACCAAACATGGAACATCAGTCATAGTAATGTATATGTACATCACAAACCCCACGCATCACTTTATTGGCAATCATACATGATCCTTTTGGTTGCAATAACTGACTTCTAATTATTTAAAAGCCTTTGGCATAATAGAAGATATAAGTTAAATTAATTTTTCTCAAAGTAAAATTCCCAGGACTTTCCTCTAGTTTTCAATATTATGATGACCTCTCTTCTGGGAGACAAAATGTAATTGAGACTAACAGCTTGCTAAATGAATTAATTTAATTTTAGAATGAGAGAGAGAGAAAGAAAATCTAAGTGACTGATTTCTCTTCTACTCTTTCTGTTTTGAATTGATTTAAACTTGAAGAAGAAATAAGAGATTGATTTGATCCACTAGGCAACTAGCATGAACATTAACTAGCCGTCAGTTAACTAAATTCCTCCAAATAACAGCATTCACAAGCCCAAAGAAGAAGAAAACAGCTTTAGCTGCAAGCGATTGTTTGCTGCTTGATTGCTACCTACCCCCATCAATATTAAACCAATACTTTTTATTTGCACATCACGCAAAAGATTTCTATAACATTCTGGAAATTAATTTTGGAACAATAACATCAAACTTGATATAAAGTGATTGTGAATTGTGTGAGGAGATATCTATATCAAAAAAGTTCCAGTTAAACAAACACAAGAGCGTCTCCAAGAAAATTGATATTTTAATGTAACTTGACTAAAGTCTCACCAAGAGTTTGACTCCCAAAGACCTGGGGATGATATCTGGTAGATAATGGCGGGGTGCTATGCTCCAATACTTCAGGAATATCTACTAAAGTCATGTAAACTGGAACATGATCAGAACCTTCTAATTTGATGCTCCTCCCTCCTTTCCACCTGTGGAGTGTAGATATCTAAAGTGTGATTGCCAGATCCTCAATCACCATGTTACCAGACAACCATGAGTGATAACAGTTGCTAACATGAACAATAATGAACAATTGAAAACCCAATAAAAGTTGGCCAATATCATGTATGTGATTAACTCATCTGGTACTGCCAGAGGTTCTCTTTTGCACTATATATTTTCACGGGAAAAGAGTGATAACTAAGGGTACTAGTTGGAATTTACTTGCTATAATCATCATGACAGATCAAACAGAAACTGTAACATGACAGATTTAAGAGAGCACATTTCTTTCCATCGCAGCAAAGCATCCAGGTTATCTGATCAAACTAAGGAATACTGACATAGAGCTGCTAAGTAAAATTATTATCTTTCAGAACTATCCTCACTTGTCTATAATTACAGATCGCAATTATGTAATTTCCATATTATGAATAGCTAAATGTTTACCTTGGCGTATTTCCAGGTTTGCACCTTTGAAATTGCATCAATATGTCACACTCTGCAACATTGCAAGTAACAAAGTCATGCCCTTCCTGAGTTTCCTCACCATGCAAGCATGATCTGGCACTAAGTATGTGATCAATCCTAGAACCATAATTAAATTCCTCGGCTCCTGTACTCTGTGACCAGCAAGTATAGGCTCCTTTTCTGTAGCAAAATACTAGATGAAGTCAACAAAAGGTTCATAAAATAAGATGACAAGAAATACAAAATTTAAAGGAAATCAAGATGAATACTCTTACTTCTTAATTAACCTTGAGAATCAAAGAAAAACTCATCCCATGTGTCTTTTTTAGAAAAAATGTGCAGTGAATGATTAAGATAGATAGGAATTAACATCGGACATGATTTCCTCCCATTTCCCCTTTGCCGTGTAGTGAGGATTAAGAAATTACAAAAGTAAACATAAATAGAAAGAGAGAAACCTATCAGGATGCTTTGCTCTAAAAATATCAAGGAGACGCCCTCCATTTTGCACTAGCAATGATCTAAACCATTGTCTGAACCTGCAACGCAGGGAAAATTAACTATTTACTAAAATGAATTGTTCTTAAAAGATGATACAAAAGAATTAATTTATATAGTGCATATAAAAAATATTATTTTTTTTAAACTGGTAACTGTTATTGCATATAAAAAATTTCAGGAAACAGCTTACACGTTCTTCTCAAAATCAGGTTCTGCGTCGCACCGATCTATGGAAGCAGGAGCAATATTGAGGTCACCTACAATAATAATCCTCCTTCCTTGATGCATGAGGCACTCCCATCTTCTCTACATAAAGATTACTAGTATGAAGCAAAGAGTGTGAAGTTCAGAATTGCAGGTTTACAATGTACATAACAGGCAATTTCTGCAGTCAATGAAGAAGTATGGTAATAGACATAATACCCATGAAAAGACAGCACGTATGTGTAAATAGCAGAAATAATTGGTTAACAAAATAGAAAGAGAAGTACAGGTCACTGAAGTAGCATTAAACAACCATAAATAAGCGGCCGTAAAGCATGTTAGTAAAAACATCAATCAAATTGATGCTTTCATTTCCTTGTCCCTTTATAAAAAATATAGTAGGTAACTTGTTTTTTCCAATCCTTCTCTTTAAAAGAAAGGAGAAATTTAAGTAAACAAACACACCAAAGGATGACACCAACCATAGCCACCTATCTAGTTTCTATCACCAAGAGGGCTCAAGATGCCACAAAAACGATAAGAGCTCTAGAAGAATGACCAAGTCATCCTTGAGGAATTAGCCATGTCTTTTTCCTTTTTTTTTTGATGAAGTAATATCTTTATTGACGTATGGACTCTAAACGCCCATATACAGTTAGTATAGAAAAGAGTAGAAAACCTACAAAAAAGATATGGTTCTCTACAAAAACCTTCAATCTTCTATACACAAAGGAACCTCATAGGTGCACCAAAAAAGGGAGAGATCATTCCTCAATTGTATAAAGTTCATCTCAACATCTTCAAAAGCTCACCTAGTTTTCTCTCCAAACGACCCACATAAGAGCTAGTGGAGCAACATTCTATGCCCTGTGTCTTCTCTTCCATCTATCGCAATTCCAACTGAACATTAACTCTTTTACCGTGTCTAGCATAACTCGAGATGGTCCAAACCAACAGGATTCTCACCATGACCTCAAGGGTACCTGGCAATGAAGGAGGAGATGGTCGACGCCTTCACTCGAGCTTTTACACATAAAACACCAACTAATGTACGTAACCTTCCTCTTCCTTTGATACTCTACCGACAATATCACTCCTCTTCTTAGAAGTGAATGGAAGAAACACATCTTTCTCAGTACCTTTGGAATCCAAACCAATCTATGTTGAAATGCAACCTCTTTCCTAACAAGGAGTTTCTCATAGAATGACCAAACAGAAAACAATCCATTGCCCCTCTCCCCCTCCAACCTCCATACATCCTGGCTATTCTGTGGTGTTCCTTGTTTGTGAAGTAGCTCAACTAGATTTTGGAACTACGACACTTCTCAGTCTAGAAAGTTCCTCCTAAAACTGAAATCCCAAAAAGATTCTTCATCTTGCAGTAGGAGTCTTCCTAATTTCTGCTACGATTCATCTCCTATTCCGAAAAGTTATTAAACCAACCTACAAAACTAATGTACCATGTAGCAAGCAAGCAATTGAAGCATGATACTAGCTCCCCGGATTCCAAACATCCTTCATCATATACTACATCCATATATATTCAATCCTTCAGCCATTACACCCTAAAGGACTAGAACAACTACAAATATAAAAAAAAGAGAGTTCAACAACAACCTTCTCCCACCTAAAGAATTGTAAATTTACATCCCAGATAACACAGATACTTTCCAAAGCCACAGTCATGCCGTGGTCGAGATTTTGATCCCTAGGTAAATGACAACAATGAGGCAACTACATTGGATTCCCACAACATTGTCCAAATAGGATTTCTGAAGTACTCAGATCCATTTTCTAAGCCTTTGCACCCACCATATTTAATGTTGTGTGTGACAGCAATCTTTTCTACGTTAACATTTAGATCAAATACACTCTGATCCCAAATTAGTTGGGATTGTTTATATGAATTCTCCATATCTTTTCTGCTCTATTTGGGTCCCATTCATTCCAATAATCTGTGTTAAGATTTGGTGCAACTAAAACTTCAAATGGACCTCTGTAGTGAACTTATGACCAATAAGGAAAACAACACAACACATAAGAATACAGGATGCTTGAGATATTTGGTGCAAGACATCCTCATCAATAAAGCAAAAGCTAATCTTATATTCGAAAATAGGAGAAAATATCACTTCTCAGGTTCTCATAATTTGAAAACCGAAGTGGGAATTGATTACCTCTAACATCTTAAAAAATGTGAGCTTAAATTGGATTCTTTCAGAGTCATCTTGAACAGCTCTGGGCCCATATAAATTGAATAGAACTGCAAGAAGAAAACATTTGTCAATCACCAAACTGTGGTAGGAAATAAGATACTTGAATGTGCAACAAAACATTAAGGAAAAGTTTTTTAAGAAAATTGAAGAGTTATATCACATAGCGAGTTGAAAAAAGAGAAGGACAAGGCTCGGAAAAAAAACTTTAGACTGTGATTTATATTACTATTAAGAATCAGACATCCCTGTCGTTTTCGTGGAAAGCATGTACTCACCAAAATGACCATGATCAGTGATCAGACAACGTCCCTCACTATCAACTATAAGAAGCTCATCTCTAGAAAAGCACTCGAGGCCTTCAGCTATTGAAGGGCACTTCTCCTTTCTAGGTTCATATCCTTTAGATGTTGCGAGGAGACCAGTGAAGCCTTCTTCTGCAGAAATTGGCAAAGCTACTTCATTGCTCATGAATGCAGATTTTACACGACAAAAGGTAGCAACACCTGGACAAATAGACATAAAATCGATCGTTTGTTTCATTAGCTACATTGTCCTACTTCAGACATACCAAGTCTTAAGAGAAATGTCAAAAATTATACAAGAAAAAAATTCCTTAAGCTTCACCAAGCGTAGCTTATCCTTGTTGATCACACATTATCCACAATCCACAAGATTTTATTATTTTCTTTCCAATCCATAAGACTTAAGACACTCTATGTTTCATCAACATCAACAGCACTCAACGAGTTCTTTAGGGAGAAAAAAATAAAAAGGCAAAAAATAATTTCCAGCTTTGACACATTCAGAGAATTAAGGGACAAAGGAAATTTAATTTGACACTACAAAATGATTAAGGAATCTGATCAACCCTTCCATTTACAACCTTAACAGTTGCCCTCCATGCAAAGAAACTTTTATAATCCTAAAGACAATGAAAACAGAGAGAGATGCAGGGTGTTGTAGGTATGACGAAAATGTTCTCAGATGAAATCATTTTCCAGTGTCAGGTTATTTTCAGTTGCTGCAAATTTATCAAAAATGAGCTGCTCATCCATACCATATGCACCCTGTAATTGAGCTAGTCCAAAGTTTCCCTATCGGTTAAGATCAGTTCAGCTACAATTCATTGAAAAAATTAACTCAGCTGAGATTGACACGGAATGGAATAATGCAAATTTAGAGTACCTATCAAACAATCAACTACACCTCAAGAAGGGAGGCTGAATGTTGTATACAACGTCACAATTATTTATATGTATATAAAATAGATGTTGAATCTCCTTGATTTTTTCGTGTATTTAATTCTTTATACTTGAATCCCCTTAGTGAAAATTCTCGCTCAGGCCCTCCACCTCAACCTAGGCCACTTGTATCAATCCTCTACATATGTTCCCCTCTAATTCATATTCCGCTCCAATACTCGATAACTCTCCACTTCTTTCGGGCATATTTCATTCCAATAAAAAAATTGTTGATTTGTGTTTGGTCTCTTTGGACAATCCTCCTCTCATTAGCTAGCTTTTGATATTGAATAAAGCACAAAGTTCATTTCTTTATCATGGTATCTGGATCAGGCATATCTCAATTCATTGTTTACCTAAAGTTGGTGTCTAGGACTTGTGAAGGGGTGTTGATTCTTCCACA
Source organism: Solanum verrucosum (assembly GCF_900185275.1). Lineage (NCBI taxonomy): Eukaryota > Viridiplantae > Streptophyta > Magnoliopsida > Solanales > Solanaceae > Solanum > Solanum verrucosum. Next base: position 494,686 of record NW_026020208.1, on the reverse strand, counting down.
TGGGTTGTGGATGGGTGTTTGGTCTCATTATATGAACCTGGACAATTCTTCTCTCATGAGCTAGTTTTTGAGGTTTAGTTAGGGCCCAAAGTCCACTTCTTTATCATGTTATCAGAGTCTCAGGTTTATCCCAATTCATTAGTTACCCGATGTAGGGCCCCACCTTATATTGTACACGCTCCAAATCTATGTTGGTCAAACTCTTCAAAAATGACATTAGGTGCATGTCAGACCCTTCAAAAGTAGTGCATTTTTAGAGGATCCGACACTAGTGCAGCAACATTTTTGGAGAGTCCGAGCAACTGAGCTTCAGATATCTGGTCTTAGGCATGCAGGGTGTTGATTCTCCCACATCGTGATGGGTGTTTGGTCTCCTTTTATGTTGGAAAATCCTCTCCCACCTCATAAGCAAGCTTTTGGGTTGAATTAAACCCAAAATCCATTTTTTTATCATGTATCAGAGTCGAGCTCATCCCACCACCTTATATTGTCCTCTTGGGTGTGCACTGTGCAGGGTGTTGGATTCTCCCACATAGCTCCTTATATGGTGTTGTATAACCCTCCCCAAAAAGCTTTTGGGATAGCCTTAGACCCAAAGTCCATTTCTTTATTAAACTTTAAGCACTTTTTTAAAAGCTATCCAAAACTCACCCTTAAAAAAAATAGTTTTTTTTTTCAAATTGCAAACACAAGCCCTAACACAAATGTGAAAAAAAAAAAAAAAAAAGGAGATATTAAACATGAAACTTACCGGAATATCCAGAAGAGCGTCCACGATCAGAAGTACGAGTGCAACAAGAGAAGAAAGACTCATAACCTTCAGCACGAACCAAATCGGCTCTAAGATCATGCTTCGACAACTTAGTCTCCTGAAAACAGATAATATCAGCATCAAGTGAATCCAACAATTTGAGAAGTGAACCGTACTGCTGTATGCGTGGCCTTAAACCGTTCACGTTGTACGTCACTATCTTCATTCTTCTTCCAATGCAATTCAATTCATCAGAAGATTGCAGAACCGACAATGGAGGTCAGTAGTAGTAAAGCAACTGTGCGGAAAACAGTTTTTCCTTCATTGTTGTTTACTCTTCGTACGGAGGAGGGGAAACAAACGACGTCGTTTTGAGATGTATGAAAAAGCATTCTTTCATGAATCATGACTAGAGCTGTCAAAATGTAACGGGCTAGAGAGTTAAATGGGTTGGGACGGGCTGGCCCTTTTAATTAAAGGGCCGGTAAAATAGCAGTCCAACCCAGCCCTAAGCGGGCCACGGGTTGGGACGGGTTGACCCTTCAACCAAAAAACGGACAACATTTTTCTCTTAGAAAGGATACAAACGTCGATGTTCGATGGACACGACATCAATACATACATAAATTCATTCATGAATTACACATACTTCAGTGAATATTTACAAAACAAATACATTATAGCCAAGATACAACATTCATAAGATTCATCCGAACAAAAAAAACATTACATGATCATTATTTTCATAAACAAGACAATAAAGGAGAAGTGAAAAATTAGGCATAAAACAAAAGTAAAGGAGGTCAAAGATTCATAGTTATAATGGAGCAATGAACTTGGGCTAATAAGAAAATTTAGTGGGCTAATGATCCTAAAATGTAAAAGATATATAAAAAAAATATAGTCTTGATTTTATATTGATATTTTAAAAATATTTATTGATAAAATCTTTACTAAAAATATATATAAAAAATATTTTAAAAAATTAATAGCCCACGGGCTGGCCTCTGAGGCTTGCGGGTTGGCCCTACGAGGCTACGGGCCAAACGAGGCTGGGCTAAAAAGCCTCATTCCTAAATGGGCCAAAAAAATTAAGCCCAACCCCACTTAATTCAAGGGCTGGGTTGGGCCGGCCTCGCGGGCCAAGCCCATTTTGACGGCTCTAATCATGACCCACCCAATACAAAATAGCCCATTCCAAAAACCCAAAAAAAGGGGTAAATGGCTCAAATTTATTTACAAATCAAATTGATCGATAAATGGCTCTAAGTAATAATGTTGATTCGTTATCTTGGTCATGTGATCAAAAAATGTAAGTTCAATGTGAGAAAATTGTCTGTACTACTCCCTCTATTTCAAATTAATTGAATTGTTGAGGTGTTTCACACTATTTAAGAAAAGAAAGATTAAGACATAAATTAGGCATAACTTTTCATTTTTACCCTTATTAATTATGTTCAAATTTATGATTAAAATAATTAAATATTAATTAATCACTAATTTCAATACTAACTAATGAAGGGTAAAATTGGAAGAACACTCTAAAAGTGGTCTTGAAAACTGAACAATTAAGTTAATCTGAAAAATTTAAAATGTCTCAACAATTCAATTAATTTGAAATGGAGGAAGTATATGGGAAGATTATATTAAAGACTAATACACTACAACTTATGTTCAAGTTTATTTTTTTATTATTGAATTAAAGTTTGATCAATTAATGTTGTATATTTTTAGAATATTTTTGTGATAGTATATTATGCCTTTATTGACTTTTGTTTATTTGGTAAGATTGTATAAAGAATTGGGATAATTTTAATAGTTTTACAACTTGTGGATTTTTATGTTTATGAAAAAAACATACACCATAAAAAAGTCCAAATCATATGTCTAAACAAAACTTCAACTTCATGTCATAATTTCATATCATGATTTCATATTCATGGCTAAACGACCCCTTAGTCTTCTCTTTGTCTCCTTCTTTGTCTTTTTTTTTTTAATTCAACGTACCGCAAACGTGAATCATTTTAAGCAAATTATATATTTTAAAAAATTGAAATACTAAAAAGATTTTATATCTAAAATTTGGGATTGTTTTGAGGTGATGTTGAGTTGATCAAGATTGAATAGTCAGTTGTATACTTCATGTATAGTTAAAAATATTCAGTTTTTAGTATATCATAATGTATTGTCAATGTATATAGTTCATGTATAGTTAAATAATATTCAACTTTTCGATTGTATCATCTGTATAGCCAATGTATAGCTCATATACGTATAGTTAATATATTTTTTTTAATGACTTTTGACAAGATACATTGTATACGTATAGTTTGAGAAGAAAATGACATAAATAGTCCCTCAACTATAGGAGTAGGTCTAAAATGGTCCCTGAACTATACACTTAACAGATTTAGTCCTTCAACTATTCAAAAACTTGTCAGCTTTGGTCCCTTAACTATACACTTATCGATTTTAGTCCCTTAACTATAAACTTACCAATTTTAGTCCTTTAAGTATTCAAAAACTTATCAAGTTTGGTCTTTGTCCATTTTTTTAATTCAAATAGCTTAGGTTTATATTAACAGAATCTATGCCTCGAGAAATTAAATCCTTGAGCAACTTTTTCTGTTGGTTCTCTCTCCGTTACTTTTTCTTCAAATTAACCTTACGCGAAAAACCTTAACCTCAACGATTTAAAATTAAATTCACGAGGAAAGAAAATATAAATCATAATTTTATTCAACAGAGGATAAAATGAAGCATATTATTGTTACTAATGACTTGAATATGTTAAACTTTATTATAAAAAGAAAAAAGTTATTATCTGTTAAATTCAAAGTTTGTACTCCAACGATTTCATTGAACGGAATTTGTTTAATTTTCAGAAATGGTGATTTATAAAATGGTAGATTTGCAATTTTTTAAACTTTTTTTAAAAATAGATCAATTTTATTATTCTATTCATTTTATTTTATGTAAAGAAATTTCAGTAAATTAAATAAAATTCGCATTGATTAGCATGATGCATGATAAGTTTCTCGAACAAAAACTATCAAAGTTTAGGATGGTGCGTATTAAAAACCAAAGCTATTTGTATTAAAAAAAATGGACAAAGACCAAACTTGATAAGTTTGTGAATACTTAAAGGACTAAAATCGGTAAATTTATAGTTAAAGAACTAAAACCGGTAAGTGTATAATTAAGGGACCAAAACTGACAAATTTTTGAATAGTTAAAAGACTAAATCTGTTAAGTGTATAGTTCAGGGACCATTTTAGACCTACTCCTATAGTTGAAGGACTATTTATGTCATTTACTCTTTTATAGTTTATATGACTTTTGACTAGTTTTTATGTAAATAAAACATATTTATATTTGTTGTAAACTAATTACTTTATTGTATATATTTGAAATTGTCCCAATATCAAATATAGCGATAGTTTGGATAGTTACCAAATGTGGCAAAACTCGCTATGTATTAGTAATATAACATTATCAGTGATAGAGAGTAAATTTTACTCATTAACTCTCACTATATTTGGTAATTTATTAAAACTTTTGCTATGTTTGGTAATTATAGTGCATATAACACAGGCCCACAACTCTAGCTTTTGTATCCTCTCATAATAAATAACGTCTCAATCCCAAACTAGTTCATACAACAACATAACAGTGTTGTCCCACAAGTGAAATCTGAAGAGGTTAGGATGTACACAAACCATATCCCTACATCTTTATGGGGTAGAGAAAGATTGTTTTCGATAGACTATTTCAATGTTAATTGGCAAAGTACTTAAAGATGGTACAGAAATGGGCAACAGTTTCTGAACAGAACAAACCTTTTTGATACAGCCAATTTACATTGATGGCATATTTATAGTGATGACATAATATTAGAATTTGGAAGGGAGTACTTACTTAACCTGGAGACTCACAAAAGTGACAGAATATACAGTAAAACTACCAGATTACAAGACATTGTAACTGGTTGTTCAGGGAAAAGAAGCAACTTCATGCCAAATTCTTTTATGAAGGGGGCAAAGGAAACTCAACAAACATACTTGGCACGACGACCGCTAGCTACAAAGTGCCACGTGATAGCTACACGTCTCTAAATACCATCATCTCGGAAGCCATCCATGTAGAGAACATGCAGCACACTTGCACAAGCACAAGAGAACATGTATACAAGCATCGTCTTCCCACAAAAATTTTCTGATGAAGCCCACTGTCCATCTCTCCGTTTTATACATCTTTACAAAGCTACATACCCCGTGAATCTCTCACCGTTGGTGAACTCATACTAGCAGTTCTTAAAAGTCTACGAAATTCTGATATGCTTATCTTTCCGTCTTTGTCAATATCTGCTTCCTCTAGAAGTGGATCTATGGAGCCTCTCAAGCCCGTGTGCTGCAAAGAATAGCATCATGTAAGTGAATGCCAAATATTAATGTGGTTATTTTTAATTTTTTTTGATAACCGAGAAATTCGTCTGTGACCCGCCCTTTGGACCAATCACAGCCTTCTAAACTCCGTGGATCACTCTTAAGGGTGATGAAGCATGTAATTTTTTGAGTTAGCATGCTATAATTCTTAGCAACTCTCGCTTCTTCTCTTTTCTGTCTTTTTCTTGGGGTGCCAAAGGGGGCGTTGATTTGGAGTTGTCCAATCTCCGTCTCAGTGAGGTTTGCAAAGCAAATCAAGTCTCGCGCCTGAGAAAGGAGGTTTGCAGTGGATAGATGACCACCAGAAATATCAATTTAACCAATCAACCACGGCTCAATCCTAAGTGACTACCAGCATAAAAATAATCTAACAATGATAAAAGGGGCAGCCCGGTGCACTAAGCTCCCACTATGCGCAGGGTCCGGGGAAGGGTCAGACCACAAGGGTCTAGGGTCTATTGTACACAGCCTTACGGTGCATTTCTACAGAAGGTTGTTTCCACAGTCCGATCCATGACCTTCAAGTCACATGGCAACAATTTTACTAGTTACACCAAGTCTCCCCTTCAATGATTAATCATCTAAATTACACAGAGGATTCATAAAGAGCAACTAGTTTGGCATTGAGGGGTAGTTAATAGTTTAATTGATTGGTAGGGTTGGTCAACGACATGTTTAATGGTAATAACTGACATCCAAGATACTATGAACCATTGCTCCTGGGAGAAGACAGTAAAAATATCACATACTACGATACTAACCATTTTAAGTTCTTCTGGAGTAATGAATCCATCTCTATCAACATCAAATTTCTCAAAAGCAGCTTGTGATCTTTGCTGCCACTTTGTAGAATTATGCTCCTCCAACTGATGGACATGTAGGGTGGCAGCCACAAACTCCGGAAAATCAACAAGCCCATCTGTGTTACTGTCAATCTGTCAAGCAATGAACAAAATACTTTAGGTTTCGGAACTGCAGAAGAGACCATATAGTAGAAAGTAATGAACTTGCATATGATGAAAGCTACAAAGATTATTATATTAGTTGGCACTTGGCAGCAATATTTGCATTGACAATTGAGTAAAGTTTGTAACAAGGATTGGTGCAGGAACAATTTGGAATATACAATCTGACACAAAGAAAACCCCCAAATATTTGGTCACCAATTTAGCAATGGTGTAGTACAAGCGTGAACACACCTTAACTATTCCATTGAGTGTCTCTACCTCCCACCATCGCAAGTACCAAGTAATTTTGCCTCAATAAGGCTCAAGCAGATGGGAAGAAGTCACTTAACGTGATCTGTCACTTACTGGATTTGAACCCTAGTCTTTCATGATTTTCATCCCACTTCATTAACTACTAGGTAACACTCTTGGGTGCATTTGATAACCAATTTCTTCTAAGGAACTTGCACCTATTCCTTGCTATGATCTTCTTGCACACACCTCAACTATTCCATTGAATGTCTCCACCTCCCACCATCACAAGTACCGGGTAACTTCGCCCCAATAATGCTCAGACAGAGAGGAAGAAATCACCTAACATGTTCGGCCTCTTACCGGATATGAACTCTAGTCTTTCATGGTTTTCATTCCACTTCATTGACTGCTAGACAACACTGACGGGTGCATTTGTAACCAATACTTCTAAAGAACTTGCTTCCTATTCCTTGCTATTATCTTCCTTTTTTTGAACATGTTTCTTGTTCTACATTATTAAAGTAGTTCCAAACATGCAACAGCCTAAGGCAACAAAAGCGTTATACTTAGTAATAATTATCTTATTATTTATTAGATGTCATGTTTTGCTCTGATGCTTCATTCCTAGATAAATAAGTTTACCGCTTGAAGAATCTCAAGAACTCGTGATTCTTTCATTTTCCATGGGAGATCCTTCGCAAGGGCCTGCATTAGAAATGAATATGGTAAGTCACCAAACAGATGACGATATATATATATATATATGCATACACAATGTTTTTGATCAAGGCATATATACAGTTTTTTTTGCATCAAGATAACACAAAATAGAGATGTCTCAAATGTTTGCCAATGGCCATTGAGAGTTGCAAGGACGAAACAAGCTCCAACATGAAAGATGAGCAATACCTGTCTCATTTCTTCGAGGCTGATGACACCATTCTTATCCACATCAATTGCAGAAAATTGATCCCGCAGATCAGCGATCTCCTCCTCATCAAGTGTGCTAGCTAACGCCTGCAAGATAGTGAAACAGCATCCAGAAATTTACGTTTTGTATATCTGAAGTTACTTTTTCACAAAAGGTCAAAGAAATAAGAAAGCAATGAACTTACCCGTAAAGCAAACTGTTTTAGATGACTGTATCTGACAAATTGCCGCATGTTGGATAAAACAGAAATGTCCAGTGGAATCTCAGATGCATCCCCTCCCTCTCGGACCCATGGATGTGCTGAAGATGTTCGAGTAGATAATTTTGAAAACAATTGTTCATTATATCAATAAATTTAAAGGAACGACCACAGTAACATTTGTTTACTAATTTATTCGAACACTACGACATAATGCTCTTATTTCCAAGCACTACAAAAAAGTAAGCATATGCTGCATATCTGAAAGTTGTGCCTATAAGTTATCAAAATGCAGAAGCTGTACATCTGAACGGAGAACCATGATTGATATCTATTACCAAACATTGCTGATGAAGTAGGTGAATGAAATGGATAAAGTAAAGTGTACAGATCTTTTTAAGTGAACCTTGCGCTACTGAGTTTTTCATCACCATAACACCTTAAAATCACTAAGAAAAATTGGTGCTTGTGAAAGAACGTGAAGAGCCAATACGAAACCTTAAGACAGATGATGATTATAGACCCTTTCAGATGCTCTTGTATTGCAGGTGTGGGGATTTTTAAGGTTTAACGTCCTTCTGTTGTGCAGTGTTGTCAAAGGTGCGCTTAAGCCCTGAAATGAGGCTCATAACATGTTGAGCGCTTCGTCTCATTTAATGTGCACTTTAGTGTTATCATCAAAGTTCTAAGGCACACTTCTCCTTGCCAATGAGCCTATTCTGAAGAGGCGACACTAAGCCATTGATATTTTACTTTATTGTAAAAAAGATACAATTCTTTTGTACAAATATTTGTCATTCATGCTCATAATCATTAGTCTTGAACTAAACATATGTACTTGTATTTTTTCTCCCTTTGCACCTTTTTTTATTAAAGCCCATGCTTTATTTGCGTTTAGCGCTTAAATCCCCAACAAACCTTAGAGCTATTATGCGCTTTTTGCTTTTGATAACACTCCCAATTCTAGGTTTCCTACACAAACTTTAATGTGGAATGAGGCTTGCTAAAGTTGGTGCCAATACCATGTGAAAGAATCTGAGCATCCAATTCAAAACCTTAAGGAAATGGGTGGAGTGGTCCAAGATTTTTATGTACCCCTTGAAAGCCCTTAGCTGATATGAGAAACTTTATATAACTTAACAGTACAAATTCAGGATGATATTACTTACATAGGGCCTGAGCAGCAGTAAGTCTAGCGCGAGGATCCTTCACCAGTAATTTCTTTACAAAATCTTTAGCACTGTTGCTTATGTTAGACCATGGCTTGCGACGAAAATCAGGCTTGTTGCGTAGGACCTTAACATTTTGGAAGCAAAGTTACAGAAACTATTCAAAACCAGGCAAATCACAAAGAATTTACACAATATAAACATTGTTCTTCTTGAAGAAGTAAAAGTACTTAAATGTCTTGTAGGAAGAAAAATGCTTCAGATAAGAGCCTCTCCCAGGAAGCATCAACCAAAAGTGAATTATGAACAAAATAAATAGCAGTAGCTTCTTTTGACTCAAAAGAGAAAACGATGAAAACTTTAGATCAAAATCACTCAAGAATAAAGTGAAACAAAGTAAAATGTCCACAAAAAAAAAAATATCACAGTATCAAAGTTAAGATGTTTACGAGAGCATGCAACAAAAAGTGAATGGAAATTCTGAAATTCCAAGAGAGATGAGATTTTTATTTTCTTTTGAAACTGGTAACTTAAGAGATGAGATTTATTAAGGGAGTGTTAACTTCAAAAATCCACTTAAAGGTAAAAACAAACCTGAAAAACACTATTGAAAGGACAAACAAAGGTATGCATGTAACTTTTATACAAAAACTGCAAGTTCATGACCCTATTAGAGCCCTAAAATTGTGATATCCTTTCTTTAGGTTTCCCAAGTTGAAACAAAAATTGGATGTTTCTAAATTACACGTAATATATTAGCAACTCACCTCCTTGAATATACCATCCTCAGTTTTGTCCCAGAAAGGCCGACGGCCACATAGCAAAATGTATGTAATTACGCCAATACTCCACACATCTGATTCAGGTCCTGATCTACGCTTTAATACCTCTGGAGCTACATAATATGCACTGCCGACAATGTCTTGGAACTTTTTCCCTGCATATATAAGGTTCCTATGATAAGTTTATAACTTTACGAGAGAAAACCACAACAATAGCCTCCCAGATCATTGAAGAACTAGGCAGATGTATTAAGAATATCAGTAATTCAGCAAGACCAAAATCTGTGGCAGAGAACCAATCACCTGGTCTGATGAAGTCTGAAAGACCAAAATCTGTGGCTTTTAATGGTGAATCCTCCTTTGTAGACTTAAAGAGAAAATTCTACAAGGAAAAAAGTTTGTTTGAGAAAAGCAATATCAAGCAGAGTATTACCAAGCCAAAAGTAGTATCGAACTGCTTGCACACCTCAGGTTTCATATCACGATGCACCAAACCATGTAAATGACACTCAGCTGCTACTTTTAGCATCTGGCGTACAACTATTGCTGCATCTTTCTCGGTATACCGACTGTCTTTTCTGATTAGACAAATTATGTCAACCCTTATCAGTAAAACTTCATAATCAGCAATTTGAATAAAGGGCCGGGGTTCTGCAACTCACAAATAATCAACTGAAACTGGTAATTTCAGAATACTTACTTGGACAAAATTCGGTCCAATAGTTCTCCACCTTCACATAACCTAAAAGAAAACAAAAACTGAAAAATCTTAACTTGCCATTCAAGTGGAAGGATTAGTAGTAGGGAAATAAACCAGGACCTGAGAGATTTTAAAAAAACTTACTCCATTACAATGTAGACATAATTATCATCCTCGAATGAATTATAGAATTGAACCACATTCTCATGACCACCTAAGGCCTTCAATATCTTGACTTCTCGTTTCACATCCTCAACCGCAATGGGAAGAACCATCTGCAGCAAAAAATGAATTGGTACGATACATTGAAACTGTGATAGACTGGTAAACGGAAGACTAGATAATCATACAATTAATGTAAAAGTTAACAAGATTGGACAACAGAACAAAAAAAAACACTTCGAAATTCGTATTTTCAAAATTCATAGGCCCATCATCCTATAGTGTTGGTGAAAACTCCAGATCTGATGAGAGGAGATTATAGAAGACAAAGCAGGCAGAACATTTTACCCAGGAAATTTTAAATTTACAGGCAAACAGCATAAACTTGCTGCACCATGGATCAATTGATAATCGAACATTTGAGAAGTCATTCACCCATAAGAAATAAGAGATTCTGCAAGTGCTCTATAGACTAGAAAGCAGCTTTTATGTGAACCAGGTCAGTTATCCATTTTCCAGCAAACTAAGCAAGACAATAACAGCAGAATTGCTCATGAAAGCCAATAGTTCAGCATTGGCTTCAGTTTATGATTCTCTGAAGTTCGTTGACTTCAGATCACTACAAGTCCACAATCCCAAAAAGGCAATCAACCACCAAGTGCAGCTATGTTTTTCAAATATGATGTCTGTTTACATGGACAGATTCAGTCTCTAGCCAATTAACCATCTACAATAACTACTTAAGCAGGAAAAATCAAGATTCCACCAAAGATACTCCTTTTCAGGCAGAAAAAGCTAGTACAATAGAATGAGATAGCACTAAAAAAACATAGGCATCTACCAACAAAACCAACACTAGAGTGGCTGATGGATATACTTTTCTAAGAACCGAACAACTGTGTCAACAAGAACAAGATGAGCCTAAAGAAGATTTCAGAATCACTGATGACTGCCATCTTCCAAATATCTCTATCAGAATCTAACATCTCAGAAACACATAATAGATTCAAAACAAGAACACAAACAATCCTCTAGAACTCAAAAGCAAAAACTGTCCACAACCCCTACATGTGAAAATCAATAGGAAAAATGAAGTCTTTATACTTCAGGGGAGGGGATTACAAGGTGTGGAATCAAACACTAGTCAACAAGGATGAACTAACCAACTAAGCTGCTAAGATTAACCAGAAAAAATGAAATCAGCTATACAAAAGAGGAAAAATATATCTTTTTTTGATATGGTAATACCTTGTTTTTCTCAATTCTTTTGACAGCCACACGATCTCCTGAAGATTTATCTGTAGCAACATATGTATAACCAAATTGACCATGACCCAACAATTTCCCAATTGTATATCTCTTTTCAAAATCTTTATCATACCCAAAATCTGTTCTTTTCCCACAAGGAATAACCCCACCTTGTCTTCTTGAACTTGGCTTAACATTCTGCTGTGAATTCCTAGGTTGTTTTTGTTGGTTTTTCTGGTTAATATTACCTTTACCTCGATTATAATTCGACCCTTCTTGATTTCTTGAATTAACAACCGTTGTTGAAGGTGCTTTTGAGGTTTCCCTGCGGTTTGGATGAACATTTACCGTTGTGTTTGTGTTTGTGGTGGTATTGTTGGTTGAAGGGGTATTGCTATTTGACCCACTAACTTTGGAGCTTGATAAACAACCACCCATTTTGTCAAATGATGTAAAAATGCAATCTTTTTTAGATCATTAGACAAATGTATTTGTACATATAATCAAAAGAAAAGAGAAGCTCCCTATTTGGGTGAGAATGTGAAAACAATAATGGAGATTTAAGAGGAAAGTTTGAAGTAGATAGGAGGAAGAAGAGAAGAAAGAGAGGGGTGGGGGGGGTGGGAGGTGTTGATGATGGTGGTGGTCAAAGAGACTTTTTTTTTGGAAGAAGGAAGAGGGAAGGTAGGGGGTGCGGAGTGGGGGTTAGGGGTGCGGGGGAGGGGGTTGCTATGAAAAACCCCCCTATTTTTTCCAGTTTGGATTTTGGTGAAAGTTGAAAAAAAAATAATCACATTTTATGAAAAAAAAAATTTTAAAAGGTTTCTTTCTATTTTGTGACTTTTGTCTATGGTGTTCTTGGCATTTTTTTTGTAGTTTGAAGATTTTTTTTAGGGTGTGTTTTGCTTTGGGGAGTAGAAGCCAAGTCCACTCCTTGCAAGCGTATTCCACACGGCCTAGTAAGTACTCGTTAGGTATTCGATATGTGTATTACAATTTGATTTATTTTTAGGAGAATTTCAAATAAGAGTAGAGGGATTTCAACCATTCAACCACAATTCATATTAATATTAAATGTGAAGACTCAAAAATATGGTGTGAGTAGGGGTGTTCACAGTTTGGATAAAAACCAATCCAAACAAAAAAAACCGAACCAAACCGATAAACTAAAACCGATTTTATTTGGGTTTGGTTTGATTTGATTTTAGATTTTTGAAAACCGATAGTATTTGGTTTGATTATGATTTTATTCAAAAAAACCGAATAAATAATCTAACCGAACTGATGAATTATATACATATATTTTATTAATATACATACTTAATATATTATTTTTATAAAGAATTTTAAAGATCTTATACATATTTTCATTAAAATTTCTTTATAATTTACTTATTGAAAGCAAAAACGTCCAAGATGAAACATTTATCTTATTGATTTCAAGTATATGAGTGTCTATAACAATTCTTTGTGGGACTGAAAATGTTATTGTCTCTTCCTTCTAGGCCAATATAGTGAATTTTAAAGCTTTATTGATGGTAAATTTAGTAATCGAAAGTTCAGTAATTTAAGTTATTCTAACTATTTTTCGTTTTGAATGGATTGTTGTCACTTCTTTCACATTTTGAATGAATTGTTTCTTTTATTTTTGTGTATGGTTTATAACCGAATAACCGAACCAAACCAAACCAAAACCGATAACCACCAAACTGATAAATGTATATTATATTTGGTTTGGTTTGGTTTTGATAATTTTAAAACCAATTAAATTGATTTGGTTTTGGTTTTAATCAATAACCGATCCAAACCAACCCGTGAACACCCCTAGGTGTGAGTTTCATTGTTAAATTATGATTGACGAATTATTAAAATGATTTTAAAATTTGAAGTATGAAGTTGAATAATCCAAGAATTATTACAATTTTGTACAAAAGCTTAAAATTATTAATATATTAGTCGCTAAAATTTTATGAGAGATTGAGGTTTTAGCACAATTTTATTATTTATAAATTATGTAATTACTAATTTCTACTTGTTATACACAATTACGCACTATCACCATAAATAATCACAATTATCAACTTTTATTGTACAATTACTATTATCGTCATCTTCTTTCCACCAACCACCTTTACAAGAATTCAACCTCCATCAAACATCCATTAGGCAGAAATTCAAATAAATTCTCTATTATTCTTGTTAGGGGTGTTCACAGTTTGGATAAAAACCGATCCAACTCGAAAAATCGAACCAAATCGATTTTATTTGGGTTTGGTTTGATTTGGTTTTAGATTTTTGAAAACCGATAGTATTTGGTTTGATTATGATTTTATTCGAAAAACTCAAAAAAATAATCGAACCGAACCGATGAATTATATACATATGTTTTATTAATATACATACTTAATATATTATTTTTATAAAGAATTTTAAAGATCTTATACATATTTTCATTAAAATTTCTTTATAATTTACTTATTGAAAGCAAAAACGTCCAAGATGAAACATTTATCTTATTGATTTCATGTATATGAGTGTCTATGACAATTCTTTGTGGGACTGAAAATGTTATTGTTTCTTCCTTCTAGGCCAATATAATGAATTTTAAAGTTTTATTGATAATAAATTTAGTGATCAAGAGTTCAGTAATTTAAGTCATTCTAACTATTTTTCGTTATGAATGGATTGTTGTCACTTTTTTCATATTTTGAATGAATTGTTTCTTTTATTTTTGTGTATGGTTTATAACCGAATAACCGAACCAAACCAAACCAAAACCGATAACCACCAAACCGATAAATGTATATTATATTTGATTTGATTTGATTTTGATAATTTTAAAACTGATTAAATTGGTTTAATTTAGATTTTGACCAATAACCAAAATCAACCTGTGAACACCCCTAATTCTTGTCGTGTTTCTAAGTATACACTCTTTCATAGAATTTCATGGTATGATTAATTCATGAATATAGCTAAAAAAAAAGTTATTATACATACACATTTGGAGGTCTAAAATGTTATTCTCATGACTGAGTTGAGTAATTGGTCAAAATGGCTTCTTCATCTCTTCTTGATTTCACTATCTAATCTCAAATATTTTTTGAGAATAATCTTTAATACACTTTACATGTTTAATTTAGATACTGATAGGATAAACAAACATTATTTATTAGAAATTCAAATTTAAAAATATCTTAATAATCAGATATACATTCTAATTTATAATTTTCATATTAATAAAGCAAAAAAAAAAAGTAATATTATAAAAATTCTTACTATCAATGATTTTTTATCTGTCGTATTAAAGAAATAAAATTTGTAATAACATATTAGTTACAATTTTTGTTAACCTACCATTTAGTGCTTATATATATTTATATATAATCACATCATAAGTTAATTGATTGTATAAATATTTTTATATCAATAATACATAGGATTTAAACTCATATCAAAATGCTCGAGTCTAATCCACATAAATACAAATCACAGTCAATACTTACATGAAATAAATTTATATTATTATTATTATTATTTATTATAAATAAACACCAAAAAATTTCTTCTGTGGTCAAAATAAACATTTAGACTTCACTAGAAGTAACTCGTAGGATTTTAAAGAGATGCAAGCTGCATGAAAATTGAAAACGTGGTAAAATTTATTTTTTTTTATATTATATACTTCATATTTTTTATTTCAACTAACAATAAAATATTATTATTGATCTCTAATATTCAAATATTTTATCAAGACCTTCTTTAATTTTGCCTATTCATTTATTAACCTATCATTTATTTTATTTTTTCATTCATCAATCAAATAACATTTTTCTTAATATTTTTTTCAAAAAATGATTTTCATAGTGTCAAACACACCCAAAGAAAATAAATAGGAAATATAAACTAAGCTTATGATGACAATAGTCTCTTATATTTTAGTCAAACACCATTTTTAAATGAAAATTGTGTATACATAATTGATTGTTTATTATTTTGGATAAGCTAACAAGAATGAGTCAAAGTTCCTTTCTTTCTTACGTCGAAAATAAAGTTTCATTATTTTACATGGAATTTATGATATAATTATATGTAATTAATATAATTTTTATCATTCTAAGTATTATTTACACTACAAAAGGAACCCCAATTACCAACAAAAAAATTTGTTGGTAAATTGATTGGCAAATTGAGTTACCAACCAAATGCCAACTTATATTAATCTGTTGCTAAAAGGCTCGTCGGTAAATATTACCAACCGATTTTAATTTGTTGGTAAACTTACCAACCGATTTACCAACCAAAAATCGGTTGGTAAACACCCTAAGATGTTGTTACAAAATTTTGAAACATGGCCCTGAAATTTCTGTTGGTAAATTCACCAACTAATTTTTGGTTAGTATATCGTTAGTACCTTTACTAACGAATTGAAAAGGAGTTAGTAAATTTTTTTCTTCATTATTCGATTCTGTTGGTAATTATAGTAAATCTTTGTTGGTAATTTACCAATAAATTTTAAATACTTTTATTTTTTTTGGTTTCCCATCTGGTGTCCGGTACCCCACATCGGAGCCCGACTAAAACCGGATTCACGCCGGGAAGTCCCACATTGGGGAGTAAAGCGCTCCCTAACAAAGGCGACTCCGTCCCCGAGGGGAATCGAACCCGAGACCTCTAGATTAAGGATGATACAGTACTTACCACTCCACCACAAACCTTGTTGGTAATAAATTTTAAATACGTTAGTATGATTATTTGTTTTTCTAATAAATTTACTAATTGATTGTTAGTTTGTTGGTAATATATCATTCAAGGCGACTTTGTATCCAGGGGAATCGAACCTGAGACCTATTGGTTAAGGATGTAGGAGTACTTACCACTCCACCACAACCCTTGTTGGTAATAAATCTTAAATATGTTAGTATGATTATTTGTTTTTCTAATAAATTTACTAATTAATTGTTAGTTTGTTGGTAATATATCATTCAAGTTCAATGTTATGTTAGCAATTGATTGACAATATGTTCAAAATATTATTAACTGAATGATTATCCAATAGTAAAATATTTATTAATTTATTGCATTTAAAAATCTAAGAGCACGAATATAAATCCAAAAATATTAATATCAATTTTATAAATCATATTTGAATGAAACAATGCAAAATCTATGACAACAAGTTAAATTAATCTCAATATGACACATCATTATATCAAAAATTTTAATTTGAGCACGCTTACCAAAAATATTGACCAAATCTAAATTTTGGCCAAAATTTAAAAGTTAAGCCTATCAGCACAAACTGAAAATGAAAGCCTCAAAACCTGAACCAACCATCCTATTAGATATAAAAATGACCTTCCAAACCTAATCGCGCTGACGGAATTCTCATCAGAGCACGTTTAAAAAAAATGTTAAGCAAAGTCAAATTTTGCCCAAAAGTTAGAAGTTAAAACGCTTAACGGTACAAACTGAATATGAAAACCTCAAAATCCAAATCAACCATCCTATAAGACGAAAAATGACCTTCCAGAGCTAACTGCGCTGACGAAATTCAAATTTGAGCATGTTTTCCAAAAATATTGACCTAATTCAAATTTTTGCCAAAAGTTAAAAGTTAAAACGCTTAATGACACAAACTGAAAATAAAAGTCTCAAAACCCGAACCAACCATCCTATGAGACCAAAACTGAACTTATATGGCTAACCGTGGTGACAGAATTTCAATTCGAGTACGATTACCAAAAATATTGACTAAAGTGAAATTTTGGCCAAAACTTAAAAGTTAAAATACCTAAAGGCACAAACTAAAAATGGAAGTGTAATGACCCTAAAGGTCATTTTTGGAAATTTTCATAAAATGACCGTTTTACCCCTCCCGATAGTTGCCCCGAGTCCTAATTGTTGTATTTTCAAAGTTGGTTTGGAGGAAAATTGATGAAAAGTTGAGTTTTTGGAAAGTTGAGTTTTTAAGAGTTAAAGTTTGGTTAAAAGTGCTATTTCGAGACATTTGGAGTTTCGAGCCTCGAATCGGATTTTCGTCGATTCCAGCAGTTTTAGAATGTCAAAACGGGTCTATGAGAATTTACGGAGTCGAATTTGGAGTTAAAACGAAGATTTGAGGTCCTAAGTTGCTAAAATTGTGAAATTTTGATCAAGAGTTGACTTTGGTCAACAAACGAGGTTTCGGTGCTCGAAATGGAATTTCGAGGGCACCGTTGGATTCAGGGGTTGATTCTAAGTCTAGAATGAGTCTTGGTTGAATTTTTAGAGGCCCCGAGTGCGTTTCGAGTTTTTGAGCCTAAAGTTAGTTTCTTGACGCCTTATCGGATACCGGGTCAAGGAGACCTCAAATTCAAATTCCGACGATTTCATTGAGTCTGAAATGTCATTTTCAAGCTAGTAGCGTATTTGGTTTGTGTTCGGGAAGTGCCAAATGAGTTTTGGGTGAGCTTTTAAGCTTCTTGGATGCTTTGACACTATTTCAGCAAATTATGGCAACTAAAGGGTTCATTATTAGTTTTAAAGGTCAAAAAAAATTTCCGAAGGTTCTGAAATTTTGAGCATGAAATATAGGACTTATCTACAAATTTTGGTGCATTTTCGCTAACCCGAGATTGGACTTTTATCGCAAATAAGAAATTATTGTTTAGCGAGTAGAAATGATATTTAACTGGGAAAACGAGCATGAAATTGAGCTCCGATTGAACGAGCATGTCCGTATCATTATTTAAGACATTTACAAAAAAGAATCGGGTCATTTCACTATCGTATGAGGAAATTACGGTCTTTTTAGTGAAAGATTAACTGCTGTTTTTCTAGTGCATAACAGTCATGTACTGTTATAAAAATCTCAGAGTGTGTTCATTTGGTATTTTGAGCATATCGGGAGTTTTAGAGATCGGAATGGAGTGATTCTTACGGGTTTCTTCTTGAACTAATATGAGGGTTAGTATTCAATCTTCAATTCGACATTTTCTCATAATTTCTTTATCTGTTTTTTTTTCCTATCTGTAAACCTCTTGGGAAAAATTGGGGTTTTATCGATTTGGACTCCCTTTTTGATGAAAAAGGTATATTTACGATCCTTATGTTATGGGTAAACTGATTTTAACATAAAATTATTGATTCATCGATTATTTTCATCATATTAACCGCGTACAATTTGGACTTTCCCGATAAAGTTAAAGTTTGATAAATTGAGAATTTCAAGGTCGATCTTAACTCCATTTCTGATGAAATTTCATATTTGAACTTATCTAAGCATGGGTAAGATGTTTTTCAAGAGATATTTCATTTTCGAGTCGGGGTTTCGGATCCGAATATTTTAGGCTTCTTCAAGAACGTGGATTTTCCTTCAAATTGAGTTTGTGAATTGATTTCAACTCCATTTTCAAATTGGCTTTCACCATTAGCTTCCAAATACTTTAAGGATCATTATACACCGAAAATTTCCAGATTTGGGTATCATTTTTTGGTATGAGACTTTTGGACCGTTTGCCCTTTTTCCCTAAATTTCTTGATTTTGCTGTCATTGGACTCGAATTGTGATTGTGAATAATTGTTTGAATAGATTATCATGATCCCGATTATACTCGAAAAGGAAAGGCTCAAGTCAAATAACTTTTGGAGTTCGTTTTAAGGCAAGTGGCTTCCAAACTTTGTAAAACTCTTAGACTACGCATGACTACTTTCCTAATTGTGTTGGGAGTAATGGGGATTGAGGATGGGTTTTATTTGTTGATTGAAATTGTTGTAAATGAAAGATGGGGAATAAAACGAGCTAAATGTGTTATATGTGACTTGAAATTGTTGAATAAGTCATGTGATAACTGATATTGAGGGGATAGAAGAGCATGAGTAGGCTATGATTGATACAGACATTGTGATTGAGACAGGTGATGTGTAATGCTATGATGTGATCGTGATATGGTTGTGATTGAGACAGGTGATGTGTAATACTATGATGTGGCCGTGATATGGTTGTGATTGAGACAGATGATGTGTAATACTATGATGTGATCGTGATATGATTGTAATTGATGACATGTGCATATTCATTATTCATCCCATGTGTGAACTATCTGTTGCATGAGTTTTGAGACATTGATATGAGGATGGATGGATATGAGACACAGTTGAGACTAGCTCCGGCTAGAGATATATGAGATGGACTTGCTCCGGCTAGCGATTTGAATGCCGATGGGATCTGGTTCCGGCGGTGATACATAGTCCATGTGTGGCCCCCATGGGTTCTGATTTGAGTATTCAGCGCGGACTGATTACGTCAACAGATGTGTATCGTAGGACAGACATGCATCACGACTACATGACATCATTATTGCATTTTGCATCGCATTTGCCTTATCTTTGTCTGTGATGTGTGGATTGTATCGGTTTACCCTTCTTATGTGGAATTTGATATACTTGCTCTTATTTGTTGATGTGAGGTTGATGAGGATATACTGTTGGTTCTGGCTGTTGAATATGATCTGTTTAGTATAGGTTGGTTGGTTTGCTGCTAGATTGAAGTTTCGGTGGTTCGGTTGGGATTGAAAGGAGTTGTTTGTAGATGCTAGTTTTGCTTAGTTTAGAGTTACTTGCGAGTACCTGTGGTTTTCGGTACTCACCCTTGCTTCTACACAATTGTGTAGGTTGACAGCTCTCTCAGATTTGGCTTAGTATTTTCTTTAGCAGATTGAGCTTCGGGACATACTCGAGAGGTAGCGGTTCAATCCAGACGTGCCCTTAAGTTATCTTTACTTTCAGTTTTGTTCTATTCGAGAACTATACTCTGAGACTTGTATATTTTTATTCGAATTCTGTATTTAGAGGTTTGTACATGTGACAACCAAATTCTGGGTAGTGTTGAGTGTTAATTAAAGTCTTCCGCTTATTTATTATCTTTTATTCTCGTATTTCTACTTCTCTATCGTTGTGGTTGGGTTAGGCTGACGTGTCCGGTGAAAAATGGACACGTGCCATCACATCCGGATTTGGGGTGTGACAGAAAGCCTCAAAACCCGAACCCTCAATCTTATTACATAAAAAATGACCTTCCGCATCTAACTGCACTGACGAAATTCTCATCTGAGCACGTTTATCAAATAAATTGACCGAAGTTAAATTTTGGCCAAAATTTATAAGTTAAAACACCTAATGACACACATTAAAAATGAAAGCCTCAAAATCCGAACCAACCATCCTATTAGATAAAAAAATGACCTTTGGAGTTAATTAGGCTAACGGAATTCTCATTTGAGCACGTTCACAAAAATATTGATCAAAGTCAAATTTTGGCCAAAACATAAGATTTAAACACCTAATGGCACAAACAAAAAACGGAAGCCTCAAAACTTGAACCAACCTTCCTGTTAGATAAAAAATGACCTTTCGAATCTAATGACACTGACAGAGTTCTAATCTGAGCACGTTTACCAAAAATATCGACCAAAGTCAAGTTTTGGCTAAAATTTAAAAGTTAAAACTCCTAACAACACAAACTGAACAAGAAAGCCTCAACACTAGACGCTGGTTTACCAAAATGTTTAACTTCAATTGATAAATTTACCAACTATTCAAATATAAGTTAGGAATTAATAATTTACCAATAAATTTTATCACAGTTGGTAAAAGTTACTATTCAACTAAACATTCATATGTAATATTACCAACTAATAATTAATATGTTGGTAAATTTTACCAATGGATTAATGATCGATTGGTATATTACCAACTGTTTTAATGATGTTAGTAATTTACTAACTACAATCTTTATTCGTCGGCAAAATTTTCAACTAATTGGATATTGATTGGCAAGTTTACCAACAAATTACATTTCGTTACTAATTTACCAACACATTTATATTTGGTTGGTAAATTTAGTAACACAATCTTGCCGTTGGTAAATGTTTGGTTAGTAATTCATTGGTAATATGTTAATAAATTATATAAACATTTTTTTGTCATATTTACCAACCGATATATACTTCGTTGGTAATATTACCAACAAAAGGTGTGCGTTAGTAATATTTCAGTTGGTAATCCATTGATAAAATGTTGCTAAATTTGGCGCCATTTTTTCCCGCCGTATTTACCAACTAAAATACTTAGTTAGTAAGATTTTGGTTGGTAATCTGTTAGAATTTCGTTGTTAAGTTTTAAAATATAATTCAGTTAGAAATATGTTGGTAATTTGTTAGTAGAATACTAACTAACTTAATTCGTTAGTAAAATCTGTTGGCAATTTAGGATTTTTTTGTAGTGTTATTTTTTGACACATAGTATACATTAAGACCTCACCGTTAATTTAAGAATTTTCTTTCCTCACACAATTTTTATAATAATAGCTTGAGCATGATGGGATTAATCGTATTATATATATATATATATATATAGGATCTATTTATTACATTGTAATTTGACTATATAAATAAAATTGAAACCCTTAACTTTAATAAAAAAGATTATTTGGTGTTTGATATATGCATTATAATTCAAAAAAAATTGAATTCGTGCATTTGAAGATTCATTTTTTAAAACAATGCGCCTATTCATTCTCAAGACTCTCCTATCCAATACTCTCATCCTAAATATATGTTGCTTCAAATGATATTGGATAGTATATGTATATGATTAGTCTGAAAAATCTCAACAACTAATGATAATAAAATTTATATGTATCGGGTGTTTATATTAAACCAATGAATATATATATAAAAAATAAAATAAAAATAAAAAAATAAAATAATATATATATATATATATTTAATTTAACATCATGAATAACTAATATACATTTGTATTTTAATTTAATATTTTTAATATTAATGATTTAGTTAGGTGTAACTATTTGATGCAGATAATTAATATTCTTCACTAATGGCATTATATTTAACTTTTTGTTGATCACATCATAAAACAACAATATTTGTAGGGGAAAATATTACAATATTGATACTGGACACGAGTTATAAAATAGAAAATAACTTATCGCAAATACTATATTGTGGTAAGCCATTATCTTGAAAGCGATTTATGTTCAACTCCGACGCAAATCGTTGTAGTCGATCACTCCTCAAGATTTCACAGTTATTTTCAAACACGTGCACTCGTGATTGAAAGTTTGGAGATTGTCCAAAATCACTTGTTAAAAATATTTTAAGAAGAAGAAAGGAGGAAGATGTTTTCTTTTTGGGATAAGGGTCTAAAAAATACCTCAACTTTGGTCGAATTTGTTGTTGTGATACTAAACTTTTATGAGGACTTATTACTTCCCTAGACTATTTAATACTGTATTTTAAACATATATATTTGCCCACGTTGATATAAAAAATAATGCAAAATTATAAAGAGTAATGTGTCCATGTGGGCACATATATACCTTTAAAATACACTATTAAATAGTTCAGGGGGATAAAAAATACACTATTAAATAGTCTAAAGAAGTAATAGGTCCTCATGAAAGTTTAGTATTGCAACATCAAATTCGATCAAAGTTGGATATTTTTCAGACCCTTATCCCTTTCTTTTCTTTTTGGTGTTTTTTCTTATGTTCACCAAAGACACTTCTTATATAGGATTTGTAAGGGGATGAGTTGCAAAGAAGCAAGTTAATTTTGAGAAACAGATTGTGAATGTAAATGATATTAAAAAGCCATTACATTACATTTACATAAAATCTTTTTTAAATTTTTTTTGGAACAGATATGTATGTTCATCTCCTTTGTAACGTAATTGATTTTGTATCATTTGCATTATACTTAATTAATATAAAGGTAGAATTAACTCATTTATAGAAGGAAGAATTAACTCAACAATATTAATACACATTGTGTGTATCTTTATATACGTATTTCACTATATTTTAGGGGTTCTCGATCTATACAATTATTGTTATTGTGTTTTTCAATTAATCTAACACTTGGTTTCAGAGAATATTATATAAATCTAGAATCCTATACATGAATAAATTAAGATGCCAGTAAACTACAAATTGAAATTAGAACCTAACAATCATGACACAAGAACTTTATATTAGGGTTTATGCTTCTAAATCAACTGCTATCAAATTTGCAGTTAATTAGTACTTCAATCTATTTATGAATAGGGTCATAAATCTATTGCAATATGCTCTGATACCAAGTGTTAGATTGATCGAGAAATACAACTAGAATAATCACATAGACCATGAACATCTATAATATAATGAAATAAATGTAGAAAAAGGTTTGTACATTTATCCATCATAGCAACCTGTAACAGAAAACGAACTAAGTTGAATATTTCTCCCTTTTAGCTTATGACGGGTGACACCATATGTAGAAACTTTTTAGATTAAGTTAAGAGAAGGGACCTAGCCTCATATTTATAGGTTTAAAAGTCTCAATTTAGTGTGTCTCTCCATTACGAGCTCACTGATCTCCAACATCCATACACTATTGACAACCAACATCTATTTCATAAAATAATACATACCCATTATGAAATTTAGATAAAATATAAGGCCTGTGTTTTATCCACCAACTATTAATATGCAGCCGACCGTTTTATTAAATCGTAATAATAAGTTGATGTTAAGTTCATATTTAATTAAATAATTATATCACATTATTCATAATTAAAATAAAAGATGAAAATTAAATTATTGTGTATTGTTTAACGACAGAGCTGAAAATTTATATAAGAGATTTCTAAAAAGATTTGAGATAAATTTTAAACATCATTAATTACTCCAGTACTAGAATCGTTTCTTATGTAAACAAAAATCCAAACATCAATCATAACGGAAAATGTCAATTTTAGCTTATTTTCACACTATAATATCCGAAGATTCAAATGAACCCCTTGACCGTTTTAGCAATGTCATTGATTTTGATTTTAATATGTTGGTTTAATAGTAAGAGGACAATATGTTATGATTGAACTAAACATATTTGACAGGTTTATATTCTGCAACACACATAAATTCTATATCTATATTTAAATAGAAATTTATATCTATGTTGACCTCTTTATAACATCATTCTTATGTAACAATACTTTATTATAACAATCACGATTTTCGCAAAATTAATTTTTTTATATCATACTTTAGCTCTCTATAAAAATCATTACCCATAACAAACAGTGGTGGAGGCACATTTGAGGGGTGTTGACCAACACCCCTTCGTCGGAAAATTATATCATACTTTAGCTCTCTAGAAAAATCATTACCCATGACAAACAGTGGCGGAGCCACATTTGAGGGGTGTTGACCAACACCCCTTCGTCGGAAAATTACACTGCATAGCTAACAATTTTTATATATATATATATTGACACTCCTTAGTTGAAAATCTGGCTTCGCCATTGACAACAATAACGTTAATTTTTAACAAAGTGCTATTTGGAAAATTACAACCCCCTCCCCCACGCCCTCCTTTCGAACTCCTACAACAAATATCTTTTTTTTGGTCATATAAAATATAAAAGTTAATCATCTTTAGAAATTATAAGATTATCAATAACATTTTTAGAGAGTTTGATAAAATATTTTGATATATATTTTAATACACTATGCATGATATATTTCTTTCATTACAAGAATTGAAATCTACAAAACAAGCTACTATTCCATCAAGTTTCCAATAAAATTAATTTTTAGGTAGTTTATAAAATATGTCTTAGAGATTAAATCTCTCTAACATTTAATTATGAAATTATTGAAATTGTATTAATTTTTTAATAGCTGTAATCTTTATTATCAAATATGTCTTAGAGCTTAAATCTCTATTAAAGGTTGACTGACTTACTGACAACTTCTTCGAGCTTAGAGGATCCCCAAAATATTTGAAATTGTATTAATCTTCTTTAATTGTTAGTTACATTAGTGAAGTCTACATATCTTTGAGATTTAAAAATTTAAATAATTTTGTTATTTTTTTTGTAATATTTAAAACAATAGGTTTTATGTAAAAAAATAATTATCTATTTAAATGTCAAATATTGTTATATGTGTGTAATAATCAATCCCTATATCTATCAAAAATTTCTAAATGAGTATTATTATTATTATTATAGAAATTTTTGAGTGTATAATAAAGTGTTTTAGGATCGACATGGGTTGTGGTGCAATAGTGGAACTGTTTCACCCTTAACAAGAGGTCTCAAATATTCCATCACAAATTCATGAAATATTCATAAAGAGATTAAAATCTCAAAAATTTCACCACAAATTCATGGAATATTCATAAAGAGATCAAATCCAAATCATCTATTTGAGAAATACGCTACTAACGACCCTCGAGTTATGAAAATCAAGTCCAAATCATAATAGTTCGAGAAATGCACCACTAACTGTTCTCGAATTATAGAAATCAAGTCCAAATCATCCAAGTTTGGGATATACGCCACTAACGACCCTCGAATCATGAATAAATATCTTATGAGAGAAGAATCAATGGAAGAACAAAATTGTACCCGCATTGATTTATCAACAAAATATTCTTGTTTCTTCATATTTTATTTATGGTTGATTTATTTTCCATATGTTTAAAATTTGTTGCAAACACCTGGATATGGTGAAAAATCTGTTGGGAGTGCCACCCTCGAATGAGTCCTATAGAGTGTGTTCTGAATTTAGTCGAGACTCCAATATGATCGAGTGGAAAACGAAAAAAAAAGTGTTTTAGGAAAATCACATTATGGAGTAGTATATTATTGTATCCAGGGGCGGATCTACGGTATCAGAAGGGGGTTCGGACGAACTCACTGACTTTTCCATAGATCCTATATTCGTATTAAAATATCAAATATAAAGTACATATAAATTTACTGCGAACCCACAAGCATAGTGAGGCGAGTAGCCCAGTGATCTTAGTGCACCCAGTGAAATCCCTCGGTCCGCACGTCGTGGGTTTGAACCCATTGAGCACCATATTTTTGGAATTAATTTCTAACATACGTAGGTTTATATAAGAAATTTTTAAAAAACAGAAAATTGGTAAATTAAAAAAGTGTTTTTGGAATTAATTTCTAACCTAAAGATAATAACATAGGTTTACATATTTATTTATTTATTTATTTTTAAAAAACAGAAAATTGGTAAATGAAAATAAACAGAAAAATAGTGTTTGTGTCCTACTCTAAAACAACATCTAACCATTGGTTTCTACTCAAACACTCAAAAACTTTGATCCAAATTTATTTTCAAAAGTTAGGGTTCTAACTTCTATTGTTAATCTGATTGCTACCATCTCCGGTATGTACTAGGTACTCTCGCCTCTTCCTTTTCAATTTTTTTTCTTATTTGTTTTCTTTTACATTGTTTGATTATCTATTCAAAAATTAACTTTTAATATTTGATTCTAGGGTTATCCACATATTGATAATTGATTATGTTAAATAGTTGTTGTTTGCTTTTCGAAATTTTAACTTTTGAAGGCAATAGTGGTTCAAGGTCGTATTGAAACTAGTACACTACATGCTTTAGGTGCCAAAATATTAATGGTGAATCTAATAATTTTAATCTCACTTAGAAAAATATTGAATATTATAGTAATAATGTTCAAAATTTATATTTAAAAAATTATTCATTTTTTAAAATAATATTTTAGAACTTTAAAATAAATTACTCATATCTTTATATTATTAAATCAAGTTTTTACAATAACAATATCTAAGGTAATACTTTCAAACACGATTAGCATCTCATTAATAAAATTTGCGTTTTATAATTTTTAAAATCGTTGTTCTTTATAAAATTTAGAATCCATAGACCTGAAATTCTGACTCCGTCTCTGATTGTATGTAGTTGGAAGATGCACTCTCACACACCACCTAAACCCCACCTCAAAATAATATTTTTTTTGAGTATGTGTTGACAGTCATATAAGTTAAGAACATAGTTCTTTCTATGAATCTCCTATACAAATTTTAAAATAATTGTTTTGGTTGGGATTTTTGGATGTAGTCAATGGTGTTACATTAGAAAATTTTATTTTAAAGAAAAAAAGGAAGAGGGATTTACAATGTGCTATTTAAAATTGTACAGCTGGTGCCTTATAATTAAAATATTATTTTGTCAACTAATTATTTTATATAATACAAACAAACCCCTTGTGATTGGAAACAAGATGTTCAAACTTTAGATGTGAAGTCATCATAGGTTATATATAAATCAATTATAGAGTCTTAGTCCATATTCAACTTTTTATATAATCCCTGGTTTTAATTTGGTTGATTTACTTTTTTTTTTACAGTTCGTTTAAAAAATATATTTTTTTGTTTTAGTAATTTTTTAATTCTAATTTTCTTCAAAATATGTTTAAAACTATAAAATTAAAGAATAATTTAGTATATTTAACATATCTTTAATTTAAGAGCACAAGATGCAATTTTTTTCTTCTTAAACTCCAATGACAACTCAAAATAGGTCAAATGAATTGAAACGAAAATAATAATAAATAAATAACTTAAGTAAGTTTTTATAGGGTATGACGTAATTAAGATGGTAATGATGAAATCTCACATAGGAGATGAACAAATTTCTTAGACGCTTTATATGGCTTAGATAATTCTTACCTTTTAAATTAACTCTTGAGATAAAGTTAGACGCAAAATTCATTTAACATGGTAGCAGAATTAGACCGCGATGTTGGATCCCCAAGATAAATTGTTCATGCTCCAGGTGGGATTTCCAAGCAGAATTGATATTTGTAGTACTTTACAAAACACGATAATATTTTGGTAGACAAAAAGAATATTGAAAAAAGTTCAAGCAAAAAAAGATAAATACAAAATA
Organism: Solanum verrucosum; assembly: GCF_900185275.1. Classification (NCBI taxonomy): domain Eukaryota; kingdom Viridiplantae; phylum Streptophyta; class Magnoliopsida; order Solanales; family Solanaceae; genus Solanum; species Solanum verrucosum. The sequence goes on along the minus strand of NW_026020208.1, from coordinate 466,314 downwards.
TAGACTGTCTAAATTAGTAACATTTAAGCTTTTATATGGTGTTATTCATATAATTCTAACATGTTCTTAAACTTTAATACACAAAATTATTGAAAATAATTCTAAAGTGTGTAGAAGCGATAAGTTTGACCCTAAAGCACGTTAATCTAAATTATTATGCAATGACTCACATACTTTAATATTTTTTACGTTTCAATTTATATAACTGTGATTAATTAGACATAAATTTTAAGAAAAAAATAGTGAAAGTTTAAACTTATTTTTTTAAAAATAAAATATATTTCTTTTAAAATAGACAAAAATAAATATGTCCTATGAATTTAGACTGACACAAATAAATTAATCTATGCAAATTGAGCATAATATTTCTTTTTAAAAAACATTTTTTTAAGTTTGGTAAAAAGATAGTAGCACTAGTCCAGTGGTTTTAGCCTTATTCAAATACAAACACTATTAATTAAAGTGACAAGTCCAAGACTCCAACTAATATTTGTCGTGCTCCCCCCCCCCCCCCCCCAATAAAAACCACCCCATCTCACGTAATTTTTTTTATTCAGTGTTCAGTATTCATATTAGAGTCTAACAATATCCGAATCTGGGTCAAAAAATTTCACATTGAGAGATAAAATGCTTCCAAACAAAGGAAACTCTATATTCAGAAGGACTCAAACCTGAGACCTTTGATTAAAAATGAAGACATAATTATCACTCTATCACTATTCTTGTTGATCACACACAAGTATTCACATTCTAGTCACTAATGAGAAATATATCCAATAATAATATACCTCCCAAAAGAATCTCAACTATACCTTGTTTTCTAGTTATACTTTCTTCGTTCTAAAATATTTTTCATATTTTATTTTTTGAGAGCTCAAATTTATGAACGTTGACCAATAATTTAAGCTATATATATTTTTTTTTATCATTAATATATGAAGAATATAAATCATAATATTTTCATATTATATTTAAATATCTAAATTTTAATTTTAAAATATGAAATTAATCTAAATTTGACTTTAAAAATGAATCTAATTTACTTTTTTTTTTTAAAGTGACAAATATTTTGAGACAGAAAAATAATTACATAGTACTATCTCCGTCCACTTTTAATTGTCATAGTTTTCTTTTTTAGAGTCAAACTATAAAACTTTGACTAACATTTTACGATGTATTTTTTCATCATATTGATATGTAAAAAATTACAATTTATAGCACTTTTCGCATAGTTTTTGAATATCTAATTTTTTTGTTTAAAATATCGAATTAGCGTAATCTAATTTAACTTTGAAAATTAGTCAAATTAATTTTCGAAAAACATAACATGACAAATAAAAATTGACGGAGGGAGTATGAAGTAATTGATGTCCAATCCTTGTCCTTGCCACATGGTATTGACCTGGTCTTTTTGACAAGTTCAAATTTCTATATCTGTTTTGCAAGTCCAAGTCATCTTCCTATACGTTGAAAATTGCAACCTAGTGGAGTATATCTCTTTTTTCTTCTTAATTCATATAATTAGATGACCACTCTAGATAAAATGACAGTAAAAATGATCTTTCATGTCTGGAAGGTTCAAAGTAATCACTTAAATATATTCCTGAGAAGTTTTAATCTTTTAAATATTTTTTGAGAAAATATTTCTTATTTTTATTTTTATTTTAGGGGAATGATGAAAAAAATAGGATTTAAAATGAACTCATATTTGGATGTGTAATATTTGCTATTGTATTTCTTGTATTTTGGGTAGTTTTTGGAACTTTTAAATCTGGAATTTCTTGTCAAATTTTTTCTTTCATAATTTTTGTTAAGATTGAATAATCAGACTTTGTTAAATATTTGATGGAAATCAAAAGGACTCAATTTTGACATACTTAATTAGATAATCAAAACTTTTTAAGAATATATTTAAGGGATTATTTTGATTCTATCCTAAATATAATGTGTTGTTTTTGTCATTTTTCTATAATTCTATGAGATAAAGCTACATGTAACATCTCGCTATTTTTAAATTAAACGAGTTTAATTTCTCAATTTTAGATCAATATTAATTAAAATGAATTGTTTAATTCACTTCACCTCACTATTTTTCATTATAGTTAGTATCTTCTTGACTAATAGGATCTTACTTAAGTACTTAGCACAAAAAGCATTCACATTATGCGAACTTTTTCTTAAAAACTTCACAAACTTACTTTAAATTAAAAGCTAAAAAATGTCAGAGAAAAGCACTAGTACCAGAATATTCTTAATCTTATGATTATTTAACTATATATTTATAAAATTCAAAATCTAAGGTTTACCAAATACCACTTTGAATTAAAATACAAATTGTAGACTTAGACTACATAAATTCTTCATGTGTGGGTGCGTCTCATTCTTTTTTATGATTACACGCATAAAGTTTTTTTCTCGAAATGAGTAGTAGTAAGAATCGAACGTAATAATGACTTATGTCTGCTTAGATTGTATATTTAAGTGTGTGATGATCTATTAACATAGATTGTGATAAAATAATAAGTATATTTTTTTTAGTTTTAATCAAAAGTCTCAAGTTTGAATCATCAATATAAAGTCGACTTTAACGTTTTATTTTATATTAGAAGAAAAGTCTAACAAGTGATTCATGTGCCATTATGGAGAAACTCATAATGCTTATTGTAATTATTTAGGTAAAGCTTGATGAAAGAGCCTCTTATAGTATGATACACACTCGTAAACAAATGAGACTTTTTTTTTATGAAACTATATATTTTTATTTATTATTTTGGGGTTTAATTAAAGGGAAAAATGATAAATATACCTCCAAACTATCGTAAATGGTATGCAGATACCCTCTGTCATACTTTTGGGACATTGGTGCCCCTACCATCCAAAAACTAGAGTATATATACACTTCACTCTAACTGAAGACTAAATAGGGACACGTGGCCCAATCTTATCCGTTGATCTGATATTTAATAAATGTCAAATTTGTGGATAAGATTATGACACGTGTATATGTCCGTTAGTATAAAGGGTATATATGCTCTAGTTTTTAGACGGCATGAGCACCAATGTTCCAAAAATATGACAGAAGGTATCTGCATACCTTTTACAATAGTTCGGGGGTATATTTGTCCTTTTTCCCTTGATTAAATAATTATTTTTTTATGAAACATGTTGAATATATATATATATATATATATATATATATATATATATATATATATATATATATATATATTTATAAATCTCCCCATGAGCTTTCTTTTCACACATCAAAATTAAAGAGAACAGTAAAACGTGTGACTTTTCATCATTTTATTTTAGGTGATTAATACTCTACAATTTACTTTTATTTTTGTGAAAATAAAAATAATGTTTTTCAAATATGAACATAAAATAGCTGCTAGAATTTATTAATTTTTTAAAAAAACGTGCACTATTACAGGTGGACCAAAAATTGATTGTCTGTGGATTTGTGGTGCTATAGTGTTAATGTCGGTGTTTTAAAAGAGACAAATGTTCAACTTAGAGAAATTCGGAGCAAATTACTTAGATACACGCTGGTTTGTAATGTTATAAGTCTTATCTGATTTTGATATGTTCAGATACTTCCAGCTATGTTCAGCTACGTTTAGATACATGTATCTCAGATAAATGAAGTAAAAATTAGGTGTAATTTGTTGTAGATATACTGTATCCAAGTGAATTCGCGTGTATCTGGGATACATAGACAAAATCTCGCTTGCCTCTTTCCCATCTCGCTTGCGTACTTGGTATCCCAGATACATGCGAATCACATAAGATACATGTATCTAAGTTGTATCTAGTGTGATTCGTTTGTGAGATAATCTCACTTGCCTCCCTCGTGTTCTCACTTGTCTCTCTCCCTAGTTCAGTGTATCTGGTAGCAAAAAACATGTATCTAGGTGTATCTGACTTGAAATTTCTACTATGAAATTATTAAATAGTGAGATAAAATGTTATTATTTCAAACAATAGGGAGAATCAGTAAATAGGAATGTTTGGGTAATTAGGGAGTTTTCCAGTCCAAAGTAAATAATTTTATGGCAATTTTTTAACGATCAAAATTAATGAATTTTTCTAAATCCAAAGATACACCAATTATTCCTCTGTTCACGATTACTTATCTACTATACTAAAACAAATGTTTATTTTTATTTGTCTAGTTTAAAAATTTAAGAAATAATTTTTCACTTAATTTCTAATTTACCCTAATTATTGCATTTTTTAAAATATTAAATTTATGATATATTCAAAAGGTAATATAAAAAACTGTCATTCTTATAAAAATTACTTATTTTTTAAAAAAAAATCAGAAACATTCTTCATAAAAAATATTTTTTGTCTATGTCAAACACACCCTAAAGTTGAGAGTTAAGACTATCAACCATGACTTTAGAAAAACAAATATTAAAAAATGGATTAATTATGGAAAACATTTGTGACTCACATGGGAAAAAAAGAAGAAGTGCAAAACACATATATTTCAATGCTTTTATTTATAAAAACAAAAGATAAAAATAAAATATTCATCCATTTCTTTTTTCCATCTAGTTCACTTTTTTAATTTTTTGTTTTTATCCATGTGCAAACACAAGATAATATTTTTTTTCTTAAAGAAAAAGTTGGAATTATGTCTTTGGTATACTATTTTACCTTTGAACTATATATGGTTGATTTATATGTTTTTTCCTTCCATTTATTACTACTTACTACTTCCATTTATTACTACTTACTAATGATTGAAATAATTTGGTGTAAATATCAAGTATTGATGAGTTCATATGGTGGCGGATGCAACATAACAATGAGTTTATTCGAACTTAATATAACTACGGCACTAAGCATATTAGTGGTGTGTATATGAGTTTTCTTTCACTATCAGAATCATTTTTTGGCAGGGCTACTAACACTTCAGTCTCTCCTGGACGGAACATCAAGTACATTTATTTTTACCGATTAATCAATTTCTAAAGACTGGAGTACATCCTAAAGACCTACCACTCCCTCATGAATTTATCTTAAATCGAAATCTTTTGGCTCAACTTTATTCTATCGAGGGAGCAACCCCATTTTCCACCTTGAATTGATCAAACTATGTGGAATGTCTTACTTTTCTAGAAGGGTTAGATGTATGAAAATCCACTAAAACTTCAATGAATATTATATCCAAATCCATTTATTTTAGAAGTGCGATAAATTAATTTTTCATTTAAGAACCTCAAAAATTAAATATTTTAAATTTATATTTTAAATTCGTCTCAATAATATCATAATCTAAAAATTATGATGGACTAACCAATTCTTTGTCTAGTAGCAATAATTCATAGTAAGTACTCCCCACTAGCTTTTAATATAGAATATGGGGTCAACTCTTGAAATAGAAGTCTCCTACTTTATTTTTAGTTCATTAATACTTTCACTTTTACTTTGTCATTTTTTCCTAAAATAAATTTTTTCAATATTTTACCCTCATCATTAAATACTTATTTTCCAAGACCTTTAATAGGGGATAGTTTGGTAAAATACATATATCAACAATTATTTTCTTAATGGATATGCCAAATCAAACTGTGACAAGTAAACGTAAACGGAGGGAGTATAAGAAGCATGTGTTCGTTTTTTTTTTCATCAATTATATTTTTTGAAAAATAACTTTTTAAGAAAAATTAAATTCTCTAGTAAAAGTAGAAAAAAATATTCCACAATTGACATTTTATATTTTTTAAAAAAATACTTTTCGTAAAAAATATTTTCCTTCCTTAAAACACCCAAAAAGGGGGTAATACAGTGTGGTCACCTTCTCATCAACTTCTGTTTTTTTTGCTTCCCACTTTGGGCTTTGGGTTATTATGAACCACAACTTTCATTGCCCCATGCCAATAGAAAATAGGTTCTTAATACCTCGACAATCTCTTAAATTTCATTTTGATCTTCAAATTATAACTTATTCTAATTAAATATTTGAACACAAAAATAATAATGTTTTTATTAGATATTTTCAAGTCAAATTTTAAGAAAACTTTATGTTTATTCTCAAGTGTTAATTATGTAGATAAGTTAACAACTTAAAAATATATCACATTTTTTTAATTATACACTGTACACATTAGCCCCAATAAGCCGTAAAACCTCAACCTTGTTCCAATCTAGACTAATAGATATTTTATAGTATTAACTTAAAGACGTTTGAGAACATACGCAACTGACGTATATAATTAAGCCGCGAAAAATCTATTTTCTAAATAGATAATAGATTTTTTGTTTTTGTAAAATAAAGTATTGTTTAATTAGTAGGCATTTGGAATGTGATGGGGCAACTAACAAAGAAACCAATATCAACATCAATTAACAAACATATGATATAATTCTAGTGAAGTGAAAGCCAAGATATGAAACTCTCCACCCATACTATCTTAAATGATTTTTTTAACCTTCTAATTAGGTAATAACTAAAAGTGTAATAATACTACCAATTTTGTAACAAACAATATGGTCACTTTTTTTCTTAGTTCTTCATGTCTATATATATTCAAAACTCAGACCATCAAATGACAAACACCAGATTTCATCATCTTTTTTCCTGCATATTGAGTTCTGACTGAGTAAGAAATGGAAAGAGGAGGAGGACTGGTGGTGCGGGGACGTGTAGAGATCGATACGAGGCAGCCATTCGGGTCAGTGAAGGAGGCAGTCATGTTATTTGGAGAGAAATTTTTGGCAGGAGAAATTTATGCCAAGCAACTCAAAGAGGTTCTTTTTCTTCTCCTTTTGACTTTAACACTTCATTTTGAATTAACCATGTAAGAGTCGATGCAGTCAAGCAAAAAATCATATAGTCGACCCCAACTTGCTAATGATTGGGGACGTAGTTATTGTATGAAAGAAACTACACAAGGCAACATAGATGAAAACAACAATGCTAATGAAATTGAAAACAAGAGAGAAATATAAGTTTAGGAAACAACTAAAAGTGTCAAAAAGCTGAATTTAGACGGATCAAAATAAGTTGTGTTAATAAATGGACAGGTCATTACTTAGGCTGAAATGGGCGAACAAGCCATAAACCAACCCTCTGGGTTGAATTGGACAGATCAAAATAAACTAAGCTAATAGATAAACGGGGCGTTATTTTCATCGACTAGTTTTGTCACTCTAAACACAACTACTTAAGCCCTCAACTCTAATGTATGTGCATGAAGCTTAATTATTTCAACTATCTCAGGTGCAGAGCAAGGCAAGTGGTGAACAGAACCAGTCTAAAGTTGAATCACCAGTAACAGTAGAGCTTGAAGAAACAAAGCAAAACCTCCAGAAAAGTAAAGAAGAAGGAACATTCATGGCGCATTGCCTTCAATCTTTAAAAGAAGAGCTAGAACTAACAAAAAGAGAGATACAGCAATTGAAGACAAGAGAACTGAAGCAGAAAGTACCGTTAGCGCTGGATAATCCTGAGATTGATGAAGAGCTCAAATTCATCGAGAATCCGTCATCCAAAGTTGAAGCCAGAACACAGTTTCAAGAGGAAGATGACAATGAGATAGAGTTCAAGACAAAGAGGTCTGTTAAATTTGCTAGTACACCTTTACTCACAAGGATCATTGTCAGCAAAGATCATGTAAATAAAGAAATGGAGACTAGTCCTTCACAACTTAAGAAGAAAATGAAAAGGAAAATGAGGCCTTTAATCCCTTTGATTAGTGGATTGTTTTCCAAGAAGAAGGGAAATCAAGAACACTAATATTCATACAAACGGTTCGAGCTCTGGATATGGAGTCATCTTTGTTAAGGATAATTTTACCCCCATTGTGGGACTTCCCATAAAAAATCCAAATATAGTCACCGATCCCAATTACAGATACCAGGCGGGAAACCAAAAAAAAATAACCACAAAAGCGATGTTAAGTTTGAATTTAGAATAAGGATAATGGTAGAGGTCTCAAGAAAAGATTTTTACCATTGAATAATTGGTTGTTACTAAGTTTTCTGTTTATTAGGGAATGTGTTGGTTCATTTGTTTTATAATCTAGACAAAGAGTGCCTGTAAATTAGTTCAATATTCTTTAAATATGCATAATTGTACACATTGAATATGTATACAACAACAACATACCAAGTGCAATTACACAAGTGGGGTATGTTGTTGATGTATATATGTGAATTGAGAAGATGATCAACATATTCTTGTTCATTTGTTGTGTATCAAATTTGATGATTTCCTCTGGCAAATACTCGAATAGACTATCATTTTCAGATACATCAGACTGGAGAGACAGACAGAGGAAGCAATTGCATCTCATGTTCGCTTTCACCAGGAAAACAGACAATTCAATATAAATGTATCAGATGACTCAAGTTGATACAGTTTGCAATATCAGTCTCAGAGTATTTGATGAAACAGTTCAATGATAAAATAGAGAACATACTGATACTATTCTCTTGAGTACCTTGGTCACCTGAAGCAAAACTGGTAAAACAATCAATTTACACCATATCTACTAATGTACATCATTCGATGTTCACCAAATCTACTAAAACTACACACAACATGATAAAAAGTTTAAAGGAGGATACCAATGTATCTTGTAAAGCTACAACAAATTCAAGTTGGTTATAACTCAAATGCTATGCAACACTAACAGATTGAGCTGGCACGTCTCTCTCACTTTTGCACCTGTACAAGCAAAAGTCCTAGATGTCAAGACACAAATATATGTTTTGAAAATGGATGGTTGGGGATCAAGATTGCAAGCAAAATAGATATTCCTCATCAAGTTTTCTCAGTTCCATATTTGTCTCTCGGCCTACATATCTCAGGTGATGCAGTTAAGCCAACACCGCTTCCCTCCCTCTGTTCTTCCGAAGGGTGAATCTTTTTAAACATTAAATACTTTACATGTGATTGAAAAACCTTTTATTTTTAATCAGAAAAAAGAAAATGTGATTGAGAAGACCATCATCACAATGAGAATACAAAGCAATATGAAATGCCCAAATGCAATTTTAAAAATAATTGCTAGTACCTCCTTAAAGAACAGAAACTACAACTAAGCTGGAGTAATCGAAGTGAAGTTAAGGTAATCTGAGGTTTACCAGCATTTGCTTACTAGCGGTTCACAGAATTATGAATTAAGCAGCCCCCAAGACTTTAACTTAGTGGTAAGAGTGCAACGCGTGATGTGAGTGTAAGCATACATCATTGGCTCAAACCTTGCCGCAGACAAGCCTAGTAGTTAAATGGAGACGGGTACAGAAGCAAGCCCATTATCCATTGAGGTGCACCACTGACCCTCGGAGATTTCTCCTTTATGAAAAGAAAATTCTGAACAAATTGAGAATTAATTAATCAAGTTTGAAGCATACCTATTACAATTTGATCGAGAAGCGTAGTTATGATTACTGCAATTTGTGCACATCCAGTCCCCATCACGCCATTGCTTTGCCCTGAGAAAAACATCCAACAACACAATTTAAAAAATGAGTGTAAAGAATGGTCTCTAGCACTGTACTTAGATGTAGACGATGATTATTTCGTCTGGAGCTAGTCATCTTGCATTATCAGTTTGCAGTTGGTTTTGCCAGTTGCATCGTGATAATACAGATCTGAAACATATTAGATGAAGTTGTGCAAACAAAAGATTGATATATTTTTAATGGGTAATTGCACGAATATCCCTTAATAATAAGGTACAACAAGCCCTGTTAGGTTGCTAGAAGCCCTCTATCAGTTGTCTTTCAATGTGGTCATTGGATAAGTAAAGGAATTTTCAGCTAAAAAGAGGAAAAAGAAAAGGAAACAAACAAACTGAAAATACCCTCAAATCACATCAAACTTCAGACATTTTTATCTTTTTCAAGACAGTGGTGTCCATGCCATTAGTCGCACCTCGACAAATTCCGTACCTGGTACCTGCTACCTCCCACTAGCACATGTACTGAATAACTCTGTTCTACAAAACTTAAGCAGATGCGAAGAACACACATATTAGGTAACACAGCCCACTAGCATAACCTTATCTTTATTTATTTTTTGAATTGGCAACTTTAACCTTATCTTTATCTTTTGCCCTTCATTCGCAACTATAGATTTCGAGTTGTAGCTTGTCCATTTTTCTCTTTCCTATTCCTAGTAAAGATGTCATATATGCCTGCCTCACAGCCTATTCACCTTTTTTACAATTAGAATATGTAATTGTTCCTATTGGAACAAAAAACTCTCGATGATGGCTTGTTGTCCGGCCTCTTAATTTGGTGGTGTTTAGGAACAAAGTTCAACAAAATTGTTCCTCTAATACCAATAATCCTCAACAACCTGATGTCACTTCAGCAAAGGGAGGAGGGGAGGAGGGGGGGGGGGGGTATTATCCTGTGATTGTTGCACTACTATTTTCCAAAATAAATGATCCTAGTGCTAAGTCAGTTTGAAGGACAAATGTGAGTATCTTCTGCTGCCTCCACTAGTCAGTCTAAATAACCCAGAAGCAAAAGTACATAATAAAATCTTACCCTTTACCAAGGAGTGTAGGTGCTGCTGGTACACGAGGAATCTGCATGTTGGCTTGCAAAGGAAGCACCATTGAATTTTCTCTAGGGAAGATCGTTGGGATTGCAGTTAGTTGATTTCCCCCTGAATCCCCCATCCATTCTGCTCCTGGATAGCCTTGTTGATATCCAAATGTCTATAAGTTCAAATAAAAGAATATAAGAATGTCAACCAAACAATCCATAACATCAATTTATCGATATCAATACCAGAAGATGGTTCCTTACATGCCCTGCATTCAGCCTCTTGTTGTCCCAATCATGAACAAGTTCCTCAGATGCTAATCGCTTAGTTCCAAGAGCTTCATTGTGCAAGGGAAGACAGGAGAGATCACACTAGTTCAGTTACATGCACAGATTACTGGACTAAAAGCAAACATGTGCAGGTAAAAAGACAGACACAATTTTCTTTGCCAAAGAGCAACAACATACCCAGTGAAATCCCACAAAGTGGGGTCTGGGTAGGGAAAAGTGTACGCAAACCTTGCCTCTATCTCGTGGAGGTAGAGAAGCTGTTTACGAACGACCCTTGGCTGAAGTGAAGCAAATCAAAAACATAATGGAAAGGAGAAACAGCAGTGAAGAAAACATGACAACTAATAGGAAACCGGTGCTGAGCATACAAGTAAGGAACAGTACCATCAGCAAAATAGTGAGATCACCTACTCAAGCATAATAAACAACAGATGATAACAGATGCCAAAGCCAGAAAATAGCAAGTCCAAGCAACATAACTTACGGCTTCCCTTTAAACTTCCAACTATGTTACAGCAAAAATATAATTCTTTTTAAATAAAGATTCAGCTCAGGAACATCAACATGTCCAAATGTTCACATCACTTTTTCCTCCAAACACAAGTAAAATTAATTGGAAGCCCTTGCTCAATAGATGTTTTGTATGTATAGGTTCCAATGGTTTGGCAGGAACTAAAATGAAACCGGGAAAACTAGTCAGAACTAGCCAGCTATAAAGTAGAAATAGTTAAAAAGAGTTCTGCAAGGACAGTGACTGTGACAAGCGAGGGCTGCTCAAGTGTAAGAACCCTCAGCCTCCAACCCTGAGGTTGCAGGTTTGAGTAACCAAGGGAGCACAAAGTGGGGAGCTAAGGTGGAGGGTCACAACAAAAATTTAAAATAAGGACAGTGACTGTATAAGCATTCTGATATATATATTTCTTTTGGATAAAGTATAAGCTTTTTTTTTTTCAGTTAACTTTAAAAAGTATAAGCTTGTGATCTATACTCATTAATTAAATGGAAAACCAATGAAAGATTTACGATGTGCAAACCTGTTATAGGGGTACTGGTAAGAGAAGACGATGAAGCTGGAGGTGCAGAAGCATTGCATTTTTTGCACTACAAGAGCAGATGGGCATCCACATGAAACTGCCAGTTAAAAATGGTTTTTGATACGTTGGAAGTATTTAGTGTTCTATTTGCAAATACCTGAGCTCGAGAAGAGTAGTTGTGAAAGCCACAACTGCAGAGCCAGTCACCATTACGCCATCCATTTGGAACTGGAAGCAGCTGATTCGTTTGGCTTGCATATGAAACTCCAGGAGTTTGCAGCAGTCTATACCGATCAGCAGGCTGGCTTTGGTATTGACCAGCCTCCCCCAGAGACCAGTTAGAGCTCAAGGGAAGTTGTTGGAGAGCTCCATGTCCTAAGAACCCAATGTTCAACCTTTGTTCCATACCTCCTTGTGTCCTGGCAAAATAATTTGTATGAGATGGGAGAGATGCTCCAGGGATTGCAATTGCTGGCATTGCTGCTACCTCCTTTGGTTGTCCACATTTTTTGCACTTTTCTCTTGATGCATAATTGTTGTTAGTGCAACCTAATGGAGCATTCCCACACACACGCAATACACATTGCATCCAGGAAGAGGAAACAAGCCAAGAATACGCACGCCAACCCCGCCATCCAAGATGAAAACAGACAGGAGAAAACATAAAAAACTCAACCTAGCTGAAATCAGGTTTCTTATAAAGTTTAACATAACAAATCAATCTCTCTTAAAATATGAATAATGCATAACAACCTCCACTATATTTGGTAAACAACAACATATCCAATCCACTGAAATCTCACAAGTGAGGTCTGGGAAGGTACAATGTATGCAAACCTTACCACCACCTCGTGGAGGTAGATAGATTACTTCGAAAGACCCTGGGCTCAAGTGCAACACATTTTGGTATAAAGGAGACAATGAAGAGAATATAGCAAATAACAAGGAAACAGTGCAAAGGTCTACTAGGGTAGAATAGTAAAAAAACAATAATAAACAATGATAAAAATAAAAATCAAGAACTACAATAACACAACTAATACCATCGCACACACCAGCCACCCTAAGCAAGACAACACTACAATACCTACTAACCTTCTACCCTAATACCTGCCGTCCATACCCTCCTACCTAGGGTCATATCCTTGGTAACCTGAAACTACGTCATATCCTGTCTTATCACCTCTTCCAAATAATTCTTCTGCCCACCACTGCCTCTCCTCGTACCCTCTATAACCAACTTCTCACACCTCCTCACTAGTGTGTCTATGCATCTCCTCTTCACATGTCCAAACCATCTTAGTCTCGCTTTCCTCATCTTGTCCACCACTATATCTGGTAAAGACAATTCAAAATAGTCAAGTACTAGTAGCTTTTGGTTTATAATTTGCTCATGAACATCATTTACATCATTTTTATTTAGTCCATTTGGATTCTATAATTTGCCTAATGACAACATACGCTTATAATGCACCCTATATTCAATCTCATTGTTTGGCTTTTCTTTATAGGCAATTAATTGATGTACAAAGAAACTAAGTGAGTTAAGAAAAAAAAAGAGAAATAACCAGGAAGTGCATAGCTCACCAAAGCCAAAGAGCCAATAATGCAATGGTTATGCCAAGAGTAACTTCTAACCATTGTCCTATTTTGTTGCAATGCGGTGAATGGGAAAAGCAAAAATCCTACTTCAAGTTTGAAAATTGGTGGCTTGAAGTAGATGGTTTCTGGGAACAAGTCCAGAGGTGGTGGAGTGAATTTGAAGTGAGGGGATGCCCTGATTTTATACTAAGCAGGAAGCTAAAACAAAAAATCAGAGAATAAGGTAGTTTGTGGTGAGTTGAGCACCAAGAAGAACAACTTACTAGCTGAATTGGCTGATATTGATTTGGCTCAAAACACAAGGAATCTAAACGAAGATGAAATGATGGTTAGAGCAACAGTCCTGGTTGAGCTGGAAAAGTTAGCAAAAAATGAGGAAGCTAGGTGGAGACAAAAATCTAGAGTTCTATGGCTTAAACAGGGAGATAATAACACACAAAATTTTCAGAGGATGGAAACAGCACACAAGATACAATGCTATTGATAAATTGTTAGTAAAAGGGGAGGAAATCAAAGAGCCAGAACAAATCAAAGTAAGCATAATTGAGTTCTACGAGAACTTATACTCTTGAGTCAGAAAGCTGGAGGCCAACTTTTGATATTGCTAATTTCCCCAGAATCTCTCCGGAAGAACAAGACAGGTTGCAAGGCCATATACTGAAACTGAGGTATTGGGTATTATCAAGCAGTGCGATGGTGACAAAACCCCTGGCCCAGATGGCTTTACAATGCACTTCTTCAAGGAATGTTGGGGAACCTTGAAAGATGACCTGATGCAAACAATAACCAATTTCCACTAGAATGAGTTTTTTGAGAAATCTTTCAGTGCTAATTTTGTAGCACTTATCCCTAAGAAGCATGGAGCTGAAGAGCTAAAAGACTTCAGACCAATAAGTCTGATTGGAGGAGTTTATAAAATCATAGCTAAGCTGATCACTGAAAGATTGAAGATAGTTATGGGGATCCTAATTGATGAACACAAAATGGCTTTCTTGAAGGGCAGACAGATAAAGGATGCAACTCTTCTGGCAAATGAGTTGGTGGATTCGAGGGTAAACAAAATATACCATGAGTGCTATGCAAGCTTGACATAGAAAAGGCCTACAACCATGTGAATTGGGCTTTCCTCCTCAAAGTATTGAGAGATATGGGATTTGGCGACAAATGGATTAACTGGATCAAATTTTGTATATCCACTGTGAAATGTTCTCTCATAATAAATGGCAATCTAGAGGGTTTCTTTCAATCACAGAGAGGGTTGAGCCAAGTTGATCCTATGTCACCCTTTCTATTCATCCTAGCAATGGAGAGACTAAACTACATGATCAGAAATGCAACGGAGAATGGATGGATTAGAGGTTTCTGTGCTAACAGAAACATGGGCAATGCTTTGGAGATATCTCATCTCTTGTATGCAGACGATTCCCTAGTATTTTTTTGAAGCAGAAGTCCCACAGATAAGGCATCTGAGAGCTATCCTAACCATCTTTGAGGGCATTTCAAGACTTCATGTTAACTGGCATAAAAGCTGACTTTACCCAGTTAACTATGTGCACAATATGCAGCTTCTAGATGAGAATTTAGGGTGTCAAGTGGCATCCCTTCCTACTAAATACCTAGGAATGCCTCTTGGAGCAAAACACAGAGAACTAGAAATGTGGAGTGAGGTTTTGGAAAGAAGTGAGAGGAAACTAGCTAGATGGAAAAGTCAATTCTTGTCTTTGGGTGGTTGACTGGCTCTTATAAAAACAGTCATGGATGGCCAACCTACATATATGATGAGTCTATTCCCCTTACCAAGGAGCATAGAGAAGAAAATAAATAAGGCAAGAATAGTTTTCCTATGGCAAGGCAAAAAGGAAAAGAAGGGCTACAATCTTGTCAAATGGGATACGGTGACCCTTAGCAAACAACAGGGTGGAATGGGAATAAAGAAGTTGGGTGCACACAATGAAAGCTTACTGAAGAAATGGTTATGGAGATTTTGTCGTGAAGATATGGCACTATGGAGGAGTTTCATCTCACAGAAATACGGGCTTCAAACTAGCTGGGTTACTGAGGAGGTGATTGGTACTTTTGGATGTTCAGTGTGGAAAACAATTAGAAGAATGTGGGTATCTTTCAATAACAACCTGAAGTACAAAATTGGTAATGGAGAAAAGACAAGTTTCTGGAATGAACTATGGATTGGGGAAGAGGATCTGAAGACTACTTTTCCAGACTTATACATCTTGAGCCTGCAACAGATGGATAAGGTGGCACAATTGTGGAGTCCTCAAGGGTGGAACTTGATTTTTAGGAGGGCACTAAATGATTGGGAAATCAACAGAGTAGCAGATTTCCTGCAGATTCTAAATGCCTTCCCAGGGACAACTGTAGGTCCTGATTTGCCAATCTGGAAGATACATAGCAAAGGGTCCTTTACGGTGAAACCATGTTACTGGAGCTTGAATTTTAGACAGACAATGACAACAAAATGGCCATGGGAATTGGTTTGGAAGGTCAAAATACCCCATAAAGTTTCATGCTTCATTTGGTTGGCGACCAGGAGAGCATGCTTAACCCACGAAGTACTACAGAGAAGAGGTATCTAGATTTGCTCAAGGTGTTTTATGTGTGAGCAAGAGGCAGAGATAAACACTCATTTATTCATGCATTGCAAAACAGCCACAAATCTGTGGAACATGTTCTTCTATATACTTGGGATAAGTTGGGTAAAGCCAAGGACCTCATTTGATATGCTGCAAAGTTGGGAAGGAGTGGAGAGAAGAGGATCACAAGAAGACAAATGAGACCAACAACCATCTTTTTCTACACTGTGGAGTCACAGGTCAACTATGGTCTTTATTTTTGAGGCTCACTGGTAATAGCTGGACGATGCCAGAGCATACTGCTGACCTGTTGAGTTGCTGGATTAGGAAAAAAGGAAGTAAAAGCCAAAAAAAGTGGTGGAGAATTTTCCAGCTTGCATATGGTGGTCAATATGGAAGGAAAGAAATGGAAGATGCTATGAGAACAAATCAAACTCCATACAGAAAGTTAAAGAAAATTGTATTGCATATTTGTATTTTTGGTGTAAACAGGAATGTATAAAGGAGGTAGAACAACTAGTAGATATGCTAGGATCTTTGTAATTAGCCTCCCTAGTTCCTCTATGTAAGAATTTTTGGAGGTCAACAACATATCCTTAATGCTGAGGAATACAACATTACTAATTTAAACAAAAAAAAGAGGATCACAAGAAAATTGATGGAGAAGCATTCTGGCATGTGTCTGGTGGACCCTATGGAAGATGCCATGATAGCAGTCTCCAAAAGATCAAGATGAAGAGTATAAGTTTTTTGTATTTTTGGTGTAAACAAGAAATAGTGGGGGAGATAGATAGCTTAGTTGATTTCATAGGACAATTGTAAAGTTTCTATCTAGATTTTGGTCTTGATGATGCCCTCTAGGGTTGTAAATCCCACCCCATCAGCTTTTACCTGATGGGCTTTTTGGTGTGAATATACAGTTACCATTATCAAAAAAAAAAAACAAATTGGCAAGCAGCCAATTTATATATATTACTTTAAAAGCATGAAGTCCTTAGAAATATTGATTGAATTCTTTGCTTTACATTAAAAAACTTTACAATAGACAAAATTTTCATTTACTATTAGTTGCCTTTAGTTTTTCAAATGACTATTTTGACATGACATGCTTCAAATATATTTTACGACACATTTGAAAATTGATATGTTGTCGTGCGTATAATTCAAACGCATAATATAATATTAAGAGATCTAACATGTAGGAGACAAAAAATACTAATAGACAAAATAACTTTAATAAAAATCATTGCAAAGTACATGTAGTACGTACCATTATTGAAACAAAATAACAAAATTTAAAAATATAAAAATATAAAAATAAAGCACAGATAATAATATGAATTTAAATTTTCATTTTGATGCATAGGGCTTCGATAAGATATATTATTCGATAATATTAGTGAAGCACTAGATCAATTACTTCCATCCTCTGGTGGGGATTGTACAGAGGACGAAGCTCCATTTTCTAGCTGCTTCAATTGGACATTTAACAAACCCTCAGCGGTATTTAGCCATTCTTTGAACTTGGTTATGTCCACAGCATTGAACTGGTCCATGGCCTCCCACCAACCTCTAACTCTAGCCTCGTTCATTTGATCCATAGAACGTATTTTTTCCTTTGCAGCTTTTTCCCTTGCATCAAATTCATTTAGCCTATCATTGTATTGAATTACCTTGTTGCGTGCCTCAGCAGCAACGAGTTGTGCACCTAGATCTACTGTTGTGGGATTTATAAAACGATCAATGACTGCATTCGTAGTCGGATGAACAAATGAATACGGTTTACCGGTTTGAGAAGAAATAAATATTCTAAGATCGACATCACATTCTCGAACGAGTTCACTTGCTTTTTTATATAAGCTTAAACGACGTTTAGAAAATGAGGCATATCGAGCAGCTTCTTTTTCTATTTTCTCTAATGGAATTTTTTGGCGTCCTGCTGTTTTCTTACCCTCCATGCTAGCATACAATAGAATATGTTGATCAATTGTTTTCAAGAAATGTGACTTGCAAAAAAATGAAATATCATGACTATTTATACACATAAATTGGAAAATTATTCACCATGATAATTAAATTTCAAGTCAAATATTGCAATGGAAAGTAATCTTTTTTTCATAATGAAAATTATAGTAGAACATTTTTATTGGATTGATACTCAAATTTGAGCTTTATGGTAAGTAAATCTGAAATTTTAATTTAAAATAGGTAAATTATTTAATATACTAAATGAAATTTATTTATTGATTAAGTGTTCTGAATATAATTTGATGGGTTATTAACTACATACCAAAATCTTTCATGACTATTTATACACATAAATTGGAAAATTATTCACCATGATAATTAAAAATTTCAAGCCAAATATTGTAATGTAAAGTAATCTTTTTTTCATAATGAAAATTATAGTAGAACATTTATATTGAATTGATACTCAAATCTGAGTTTTATGGTAACCAAATGTGACATTTTAATATAAAATAGGTAAATTATTTAATATAATAAATGAAATTTATCAATTAGTGATTAAGTATTCTGAATATAACTTGATGGGTCATTAATTACGTACCAAAATCTTTCAATTCCTTTATAGTAACTAGATCAAAATTTTCACTTGCTCAAATAAATCTATCATTTAACTTGGAAAGAAAAATATAGTAATATACTTACAGTTTTAAACATAAATAGATCCTTCACTTAGATTGATATTCATTCAATTTAGAATGACATTTAATATAATTAAAAATTTAACTTGATCCGTAAATGCTTTAATAAATAACTATATTGAAAATCAAACTTTTGACATGTATTAAAATAACCAAATCTAAAATTCAACTTAAATTATAAAAAAAATATATGCTTATATGAGATTTTTTTTTTTATGACTAATTATTTTTTGGAAATGCATTATCAATTTAAAAGTTGAATTTTAGTGCAACCTTTTACCATAGACATACTTGATTTCACTCCCTCGCATTGACTATGCCTCTTTTGGCATTAACCCACCCCACACCCACTCACGAGCCACTGAAATGATGTAACAATATCAAAATACAAGCCACTAGTGATACTTTTCGTAGTCCTATATGACTTTAAAAGAATAAATATCTTAAAAGAGCACTAAACTATGAGGAATTATGTAGCAAAGTCATTAAACTTTGTTTTATATCAAATTAAGTCACTCACCTATAGTAGATTAGCATTAATGTCCATTTTCTGGTTCCCCTAAATACCCTTGCCAACACATTAAGTAAAGTAACTTTTATGTTCTTTCATTCAAGTGCCCCAGTTTCTCTCTTATTTCGCTGCTTCGCTATCTTTTCAAAATTATAATATTTGATATCATAAAATGTACTGTTAGAGAATTAAATATAGTGCTTGACCAAGCTTCAGAAGAAAATAAGTGCTTATGAAGAGTAGCATAAGTTGTTTTTCGGAAGCTAAAAAGAGCAGTTTTTTCCTAAAAGTAGTTATTCAAAAACACTTATAAGATAAATACACGTAGAAGCACTTTTGAAGAGCTTGGTCAAACAAAATAGCTATTGAAAAGTGCTTTTCAAATTTATTGATCAAATACAATTGGTACTTTACAAAAACAGTCATTTTCGGTGCCATTATTCCTACTTCTGCAGCTATAGGTTTACATTTTTTACCCAATCTGAGAAGCAGCATCCATTGATGAATGGTTATACAATGTTAGTCCTTATGAACTAATTGTTCAACACTTTTTACTTGACGTAGCTTGTTACATGGGTCATGAGAGGGAACTTAACTTCTGTCTTCTCACCAAAAGTACTTTCTGAAAACTTGTTTCCAAAATGAATTGATTTTAAACCTTGACCAAACCGGCTATAGATGCTTATCAACAAAATACCCTTGCCAACACATTAAGTAAAGTAACTTTTATGTCCTTTCATCCAAGTGCCCCAATTTTCTCTTATTTCACTCCTTCATTTCAAAAGTATCATATATTGATATCATAAATGTATTGTTAGAGAATCAATTATTGTATTTGGTCAAACTTTTGGGAGAAAGTAAGTGCTTATGGAGGGTAGCATAAGTCCTTTTTTTTTATGACAAAGGAAACCAGCAGCCGCTATCATTTGGGTGCACACAGGGTAAAATCCCCGCCCCTATGCAATAGATCGCAAACCACATAGGAGAGGTAACTCGCAGTAGGCAAGCCCGATGCAACGAGCTCGACCCAGAAGGCTAACCCCTTGCTTTCGCTGGCAAGGGGTTTTGAACTTGAGACCTCCAACATAGAAGTCCCAAGCCCAAACCACTGGGCCACCCCGAAGGTTAGCATAAGTCATTTTTTAGAAGCTAACATAGTTCACCTTATGGTGGATGGTCTTGACCTCGGTGTACACTTTGAGGTTGCTAGTTCAAATCTCACTTGAGGCTTTTAATATGCCTTTTTTTTAAAAAAAAAATGCAACACTAGAATCGAACTCAGCACACTCTGCTTGTGAGTTGCGAAGAAGCGCAATGAACAATGTTGGGCCAATGCACCAACTCAGCTTATGTGTTTAAGAGTGCACATTTAATTATATGATCCTTAATTAGGTATATACATGGGTTAACGTCTCTCACACGTGGGTCCAACTCTGTTATGAACTAATTGGTCTACACTTCTTATTACTTGGAGGGTAGCTTATTACATGAGCCGTGAGCAGGAACTTAGCTTCCATTTCTCACCAAAAGTACTTCTTTGAGGTAACACTTTACAAAATGAACTGATTTTAAAAGCTTGACCAAACCGGCTATCGATGCTAATCAACTAAAATCCAACTCCTACATCACCTCGATCAGTAAGTTCACATATATACTACTAGTACAATTTCATAACTTAGCACAATCAATCAAAGAACTGAAAAACAGATACAACTATAGAAAGATACAAACCAGTGCAGATCCAATCGCCAATTCGAGGAAACCACTTTGAATCATGAGGAGTTTTGTTGTCAACAAGGAGACGAGGCTGCTTACACCTATTGCAGAAACATCTGAATGCATAATTCTTATTACCACAACTACTACACTCCCAATCTCCTTCTCGTCCCATTCCTCTCTCTGTGTATGTTATCTTCTTCGTCTCTCCGACGAGAGAGAGGGAGAATCGCACCGGCGAGTTACAGCTCTTTCAATACAGCAAAGAGGGATTTATTGCCCTATTTTGGCCTTTGGCGAAAATTACACTCTTACCTCTAATAACACGAGAAAATACTTACGTTAAGTAGCTCAATATAATATATTAATCTATATATTTTAGGAAAAATTATTTGAGATATATTTGAATTTTAATTGAAATTATTATAACAATTTCAAACTTTGAGCATGACCTATTACCCACCTACACTATCTAATAGTGTATTTTTAAATCTATATATGTGTTCACATGGACACTTTTCTATTTATAATGATGCAATATTTATGATGTCTACGTGGACACATATATACCTTTAGAATATACTATTAAATAGTGCAGGGGCAAAAAAGTCCTTTCCAAAGTTTGGTATTGTTACAATAATTTCGATTAAAGTTCAAATATATTTCAGACCTTTTTTCCAATATTTTATACAATTTATGTGTACTTTATTAGAATCATAAATTCACAATGTACATACGATTTAGATATATATTTTATACATGAAAATCAGATGTATTTTTGAGAAACCTAATATGAATTTTATATAAAATAGATAGTTATGAACATATTTCTTGCAAAAATTATACAATAATAATGTATAAAACCGTGAGCGATACTTGAAGTTGTGAGCTAGATTAGAAGAGTGGTTTTATATACGTTTTGAAACAAAACTAGAGTTATATTTGGTAAACGAAAAAAATGGCATTTGTATTAGTTGAATTTTCATTATTTATTTAATAGCTAATTTTATGAGATAAATATTTTCATTAATGCAAATATATATATTTATATTTGGATAGGTATTTGTATTTAAATTAAAGTATTATATATGTCACAAATGTATTATCAAGTTAACAAGATCTTCTAACTTCAAAATATAATATTTTAAAATGTTTCGAGTTCTTTTAAAAATAAAAAAAAACTCACAACAAATGTGAAAATATGTGAATATATAAAAGAACAACTTTCACATATAGCAAACATAAAAATCATATTTATATATTATAGCTATGGTTTGCATAATTGTGCTCCATAACAAATTTTATGTTTGCTATTGATCTTTTGATTTGTATAATTCGCTAGGTACATCCAATTTTGTACAAATTGTTCAGTTTTGTATAAATTCATTTATACATTGTAATTTGTATAATAAGATCTGTATTTATATAATTATAAGTGTATATGACGAAAATATATGTATTTGTATTTGTATATACACTTTTCTCTTGTATTATACAAATACAAACGCATTTTATACATTTTATACCGAAATGTATAAAATGACTAATTGTATACCGAAAATGCATGGCTACTTGTATACCGAATCAGATGACAAAAAGATGGGATGTTTGTTGCGAATTATAAATAAAATAAACTATGGCTATAACATTTAATTTGAATTAATAGTTTGTTATTTCATACCAATTTCCCTATATAAAATGTAGTTATTCTCTTCACATGTTCATATGGCATCTAAACAATTTAACGTGGAATACACATGCAAAACACATTTGGTTAGATGACAAAAAAAATACAAAACAAATATTATTTATAAGGTAATATTAGTGAGATAAGACTAATTACATGATTGAACCTCATCAAATTGAAATAAACATATACATTATTGCATTTAACTAATAAAATTTTCCATTGACCATCTTCATAGGTTTGCGTGAATAAGAGATATATATGACGATCCACATTGAACATTCACAAAAGAATCTGCAATTATAATTTTTGCTAAGCTTATTTTTCAAATCTTCGCTTAAATAAGCAATATTATTTATTATAACATATATTTTTGGAATTGATAATCACGTGCAACACATGTGTCAAAAAACTAGTGTGTATATATATATATATATATATATATATAACTCATTTTTAAACTTCACACTTGATCAGAGTAGCTTGTTTGATAAAACTTCAAAATATGTTTATTTTGAAAGCGTTCTTTTGTCCAAGTGCTCTTAGAAATAAAGTACTTTTGAAAGTATATGTTTGTGTTTAACTAAACAATTTAAAATGCATTTTTACCAACATTAGAAGTAGTTCGTTGTGCTTGGTCAATGTTTCAAAAGTCCTAAGAAAATAACCCCTATTTTTTAAGCTTCTAAGAGGATTAAGGAGTTTAGGGATGGCAATATATTGGACGGGGCGGGGCGAATTTAAGGCTATGTGGAATGGAGCGGAGAAAATCAATCTCTAAGCGGGTGTGAAAAATACAAATACTAGTCTCCTCCCATATTTGTTAATGTAGTTTTACAATCTGCATTTAAGCAACTCTAGTAGATAACTAGCTTTGCAATAGTGAACTTTTAAATATTAAGGCCTAATCCATCGGTAACCCTTTAAATTTGGCACAAAATTTCACTTAGACACCTTAACTGGGCTGTGTTCATATTAGACACCTCATGTAGGGTATCGTTGTGTCATTTTAACAATTTTTGCTTACATTGCTTAGTGAGTGTAATACACTCATTGACTGCATGTGAAAAACCTTTTTAGTTGACTTTTTAAATTTTTTCTCTTCTTCTTTCCCATTTTCAGCCACCATTTCTGAAACTGTTGACACCCAATTTTGGCCCTCCAATATATAAATTAATCATTGAGTTTCTTCAATTTCAAACGATTTTATAATAACTAGTTTCATAAAAACTTCAAAAAAATATATAGTTTACAAGTTATTTCAAATAGTTTTGTCACTTTTATAATTTTTAAATAATATATATATATATATGATTAATGTATTTCATGAGTATTTAAAAATCATCTCAAAAAGACTTTATATTTTAAATACTTTATTAGTGATGGTTATAAATTTTGAATTAATGAGTTTTATAAAATTATTCAAAATACTTTCAAGTTATTTCTAAAGAAATTTCGTCCTTTAATAATTTTAATAATATTAAATAATAAATATGTATATTTTTACAATCACGTTATTTTATAAATATCGAAAATTATCTCAAAAGGATTTTATCTTAATGAAATATTCTATTAAATTAGTTTAGTTTGAATTATAGTTATAATTCTAAATCATTTGGTTTATATGTAAATTAATTATTTTATTTCGTTAAGATTAAGAAACTCGTTAGTTAATTATATTAATTCGTCTTATTTAAGTTTAGCCGAAGTCATCAACTTAACTCAAATTGGCTAAATTTTAAAAACTTTAGGTGGCTAATTTTGCAATTCATTTAGCCACTTTTCATAAAGTCTTAAACCCATATAAGACTCAAAATTGGGCCTATTTATCAGCCCAATTCCAATTCCAATCCAATTCAAATTAATTCCCAGCCCACATCTTTTGCTAATTTTTTTCCCCTTCCAGCAGTTCCCAGCCGACCCAACCCTTTTCTCCTTTGACCCGGCCCAATCCACTTCAAAGATAACCCACCAAATATTAACGCTTCAGCCACAACAGCGTGCAAAGCCAGACGACCCCACCCAGTTACTCTCCTTCTTCGCAGAACCAGACTCAGACGAAATCCTAGCAGAAATCGCGCTGCATCCGAAAATTTCATCCAACTACTCTACAAACCCATACCCTAGCAGTCCCTAATCGATCACTTCGTCGTCCCCTTTTCGCGGAAGTCACTATTTTCCCCATCCCTGCCACTGTTGGCTCGAAAAGGAATGGATAGATTCAAAATTCAAACGGGTTTTACCCCCTAAATCTGCCCTTTCGCCCTTCTATAAATAGCCCTCTTAGTTTTCATTCAAAGGGGGGCATAGGAAGAGACATTGAAGTTTGAGTTTTTTTTTTTTTTTTTTTGGCGATAGTCATAGTACACTCAAGAATTTTTATCATTTGGTTCTCTGATTTTAAGTTTTCGAAAAAAGGGTCAAAATTCTGTCCCAAGTCTCTTGTTTTTGTGATTAGTATTCGGATTTCGTGGTAGAAGAATCATCGTTTTCCCCTGCTCGTTGTTCCTAGTTCGTTGCTCCAAGAAAGTCCCACTGCAAGTAGAAAAGATGATGAACAGATTGAAGGCAGGACACAAAGCTGGAATTTGAAATTGCAAACCTCCGAACGTCCAAAATGGGTAGTATACAAGATGTATACAGTTGTATACATTGATATACAGGTCAAAAACGTAGGAATACAGGGCTGGAGCAAAATACATGTATTCGGAAGCAAGAGATACATGAAAAGAGCTGATATATGCGCTCATATACACTGATATACAGTCGGTGTATACAAAAACGGGATTGGTTTAAAGGCCAAAATTTCAGCGAAATTGGCCCAAATTCATTTCCTCCTTACTCTTTAATTATGTAATTATTTAATTATGATTATTTATTGTTTGTTGTTTAACTCTAACTTTATAATTTTTAATTAACTTAATTAGATTCCCCAAAAGATAAGTTATTTTCTTTGTGTTGGTTAACTTTTAATATTTATTTTATTTTATTAATCAAATATGCTGATCAAATTATACTTTCTAATTAAGTTAAACTTTTTATTCTTAAGATATATGTTTTAACGCCTCTTCATTTACTCATATTATACTCGTTTTTTTAAAATTATTATTTTTAGTTAAAATATTTTTCTTAAATAAACTTTAAAAATGTTAGTCAAAACTTTTCCAATTAAATTAAAAAAAAAAAATATATATATATATATATACTTAGCCGTTTTTCTCAAAAAGGTTAGTCAATTAATTAAAAAATGATTTGTATTCCTTAATTTATTAAATTGGTTTAAATTATTATTTCAAAGTGAATAAAATAAATTCTAATTAATCTAGTTTTATTGATGTTTCAATCACTTGTATTTCGTGTCAAATGTTTCATTTTGGACCTCTTTCTCTAAAAAATAAAAAAATAAAAAAAATGAAATAAAATGTGTCATTTATTTAACTTATTTTTTAATCATATATTGTAAGTTATTCTAATGTTAAAACACTTTTTTTCTAAAAATTAGTCAAAAATATATTTTAGTCAAGTCGCAGGTCAACCGCATGTTAGCGGGCACTTCGAATGCTTAAACCCTTCTCGAAGTGTAAATTGAACCCCGAACCTTCTTTGGTATTTTCAAATGATTTTTTCTGTTTAAATCTTTGAAAATTATAAGTTTTCTTAGTTTCTTTAAAAAATTAAGTGGCGACTCTTTCTAAGTACTTCTCAAATTGTTTTATACTTAGAACATTTCAAAAAAGTGATTTTTCTAGAAATAGAAAAATTACGACACAACAGAAATGGCGAACATCCAACTATGGTGAATCAAAATAGTTACCATAAACAATTGAAAAATGATGAAAATTGTTTTAGAAATTTAGAAATATACCCATTTCAAGATTTACTAGTAAATTAATTTATGAGATTCTTTCCCAAAAGGATTGAATATTTACATAGAAGTAATTTTTATTTTTATTTTTGTGAATCTGCTAATTAGGGGAAAAAAGAAACAAAAAGATATTTTAAAAAAAAGCACTAATAATGGAGCAATGTGTAGGTTGGCATGTTTCTCATATGTTTTTGCAAGTATTTGGAGAAGAAAATCACCTTGGGGGGCGGGGGGGAGAACGGGGTGTGTGCAGATATTTTTGCAAAATGGGTGGGGTGGGTGGGGGGTATTTTTGCAAATGGACTGGGGTGTTTGGAGAAGAAGACTGGTGGGGGTGGGTGAGGGAATTTTATTGGATAATTTTTTTTTAAAATTATTTGGGCAAAAATCCATATGTCATTGATTCATTGGTTACTTTTTATTTTTACTCAAAATTTATTGTTTAAGAATTGTTTTTGACACAAATGACAAATGTCATAGTTTAATTTGTCACTTTACACGTCATTTGCGAGTGTAACACACATTCTTCATATATTTTTGTTGATTGGAAAAAGAGTGTCAAAATGATATAGCGGTACCGTACATGAGGTGTCTAAAATAAACATTGTCCAGTTGAGGTATCTTACTGAAACTTCGTGCCAACTTCAAGGGGTCATCGATGGCTTAGGCCTTTAAATATGTATCTACATGAGATGTCTCATGCAAAATTAATATATTCAATCATAAAATAATAAAAGACATTATAAAATATCAAGTTCTATAAAATAAAGAAAATGATAAAATATATATATATATATATATATATATATTTTTTTTTTTTTTTTAAAGAAAGTCTCAACTTGTAATTAATAAATAAAAACATGAACACTCATCTATGGTTGCATTGACAAATACTGAAGCAGGAAACAATGGAGTAGGTTTATAAAATAGTTATAGATGAAAATTTTGTTAGCTAATAGCCTAATGAAATAATTTTAAAACAATTCTTAAATTATTCTAAATCTAACAACGGTGATTTATAAACTTTGTGTCACAATTTTGACCGTCGTGATTAACACCACACTAAACAAAATGGTGGGAGAACCAAAGTCTAACCCGAAACCAACGCAACACCAATTAAAGAGACAAAGTTCATCATAAATAAAGAAACAATTTAGTAAGCTAGAGAATTGGGTCCCCATAAACTCGACCCAATAGCCAAAACATCTAAATGCGGAAAGCAACCCATGAGATTTGAAAGTCATCATAATAAAACTTAAAATAGTCAATTGGGGATGCAACCCAGAAACTAAATATAAAGTCAATTATTAATGTCTATGTACGAATATATGGACAAGAAACAAGGAAGAACTCATTGCACCTCGAAAGATGTAACTCACCTTTGAATTTGGATCAAGTGTCTCTCAACTGAAGTCTCGGATCATCTACTGGAAGATTCGGTGCACTCAATAAGAAATAAAACAAGTGCACTATTAGTATACAAATCATCGTGTATTGATAGGATCACACGACCAGTGAAATATACATATATACACAATTCTCTACCAAATAGTAACTCAAAGCAATATACAATATAACAACAATTATCAGTCACACTGATATTCTCAGTCACATGTCACAAAACAACAATGCATGAATCAACCAATTCCATAAAAATGTCTCACATGATCATAATACAAACATTGATCCTCTCATGGAACCTCAAGCATATACTTGGTCCTTTTACGAAACTCAAAACAAACTATCAGACGTGGTATCCGAGTCAACCGTATATAATCATACTAGGCGCGGTACCCTAACCAACCAACAATATCATGTACTGACATGATACCCAAGCCAACCAACAAGCACATCAAGCATGCATAATTTCATAGCACAATAATCATGCATAATCACATAGCACAATGAATAAGACCACTTGAACCCACAAGTTACAATCACACATTCATTTCATATGTTTCCCTACAATGAGTGGTATTCAAGCCAACCAATAATATCCTATATCGACATGATACCCGAGTCAACCAACAAGCACATCAAACATGCATAATCACATAGCACAATAAACATGCATAATCACATAGAACATTGAACAAGACCACTTGAACCCACAAATTGCAGTTACAAGTTCATTTCATATGCTTCCTTACCACGCATTGCACAAATGAGACTACAAAACAGTAGGCATGCATACAGACATAATTGGCATGCATACACACATAACAGTAGGCATGCATACACACATAACAGTAGGCATGCATACACACATAATTGGAGTCATAAAACCATCACCTACCTCGAATCAAATCACTTGAAAATTCTAAATAGCCCGAGCTTTCCCATTGCAAAATGTCTTGACTTGTTCTTGGTTAAAAATAAGCAATGCAAACAATTATCAATTACTAATGGCCTATAATTTTATCCGAATTATGAATAAATCCCATCCCCGCCCAGAAGTTGTAACACCCCTAAATACTAACCAAGAGTCGGATGTCGATACACCATTGCTTAATTACAACAAATATTTTATTCTCATTTTGGGAACTTGAAATTTTATGATATTTGCAGACTTGCTTAACATAATTGTGATTGTAATTTAAGGTATTATATTGGGGTATTTATGTAATTTTCTAATTGGAATTATTTATAACTTGGAAGGGAGGTGAGATATATACATATTGGGATATATGTATACTTTTGGGCAGCAAACTTTTTACTTTTGGACAACCAACTTTGACTTTTGGCTATATCTAGTAAGTGATAAACATCACTTTTACAATATATGTTTTCACACCTCCTCTTTAAGAATTTGTGTTCCTTAACTCTAAGAAACCGGTAGAACTTCCTCTAACCAGATTACTCACAAAATTTAAAGAAAACCTTGGTCCTTTTGGCTGGAATTCGAGACACACCCTTCTCTTTGGTAAGTGCTGAAATCAGTTTCTGAGCTAGGTAGTTTGGTATTTTATGCATATCTCGTTCTCTAGAACTTCGTTTACACTGAATAAATATGATTTGGAAAGCTAATTTGTATACCTACAACTCTTATGTTTATATAAAACTCTAATTTATCTGTTATGGATTCGGAATATGGGACACAACATAGGGCAAGTTCTGTTCAGATTTTGAAATTTGAAATCCTGTATGATCAACTGTTAATGTTTTCAATATATCTTTTTGTACAAAATATATTTTGTGGTGATTTTTATTTATTTGCAACCTTAAGAGATGTACTTACATCTTTATTGAAGTATATAAAGTCCAGTTTTGCATTTTTCCTTTTCAAATCTAAGTTGCGACTTGAGGTACCAGGCTGGACAGATTCACTGTTTTGGGAGCATAGTTGTATTTGTACATGCTAGGCTTACTTGTAATGATGAACCTGTTTTACGTCAACATTATTGAGCTAATAGAAGTTAAAGAAGTTATTTAATTGTATTTTTAAAGTTATATATACTCGTGTACAAGTTGAGAACCTTGATACGTTGATCGGGCTACGGTTTGAATTCTTGAAGTTTTGTTGGACTGTTTCTATGCTAAAGCCCGAGGTTTGCATATAAACTTGTACTTGTACTCTTGTTATCTGCTTGTATATTTGAAGGGTTATCTCGATACCTTGGTTACTTCTTGTCACATTGTATTGTCGTATTGATATTCTCTGAGACTTTCAAGACACTTGTGTAACTCACCCACTTGTACGAATTGCTTGATCACCTGGTATTCTTTTTGGGACTTTGTCCTTCTTGTGGATTTGATTTGTCACTATAGGCATGCCTATTAATTCAGATTATTTTCCATCTTGACTCTGGATTTTTGGTTCGTATTAAGTATGGAACTTGTCCATTTTAAGTATGAACTAGGAACCCAGTTTTAATATGGTTCTTGATTCTCTTGATTATTGTGCTTTGACCCTTCTTGATACAGGGCTTCGGTCCTTCTTGATACTTGGTTATGCTGGGTGTGAAGGTATGATGTATATATCGGGCGAGCCTTAATATTGGATCTCTTGGGAAATGGTGCTATGAGCGTTCTTGACACTTGGATCTTTAAGTATAGAACTTGATACCCTTAATATATTGCTTACTTGATTTATTTATTATGTTTCTATTGTGTTGTCCATGACTTTTAAAAGGTAACTTTGTGAATCTAGCGGCTCCACAGATATAGTTTTTACACCACTAAGTTTTATGCTTAGAATAGTTTCTATCGTAGGGAACGTTCGAGGGGATACTTGAAGCTGGCCATAGGAGACAGAGTTTTTGCGAGTTTTATGGGAAGATCACATTTGCATATAGGCATCTATAGTTTGCATAAATCTTGGGACTTGTACATGATCTATATGTTGTACATTTACATGAAATTTTGAAGGCTAATTTGATCATGTCACCATGGGTTGTAATATAAGTATGGCTATATGTTTTGTTCTTTTTGGGGTGTGCAAATTCAAGTCTTGTAATACACGAAATTTACTATTTGTTTTGAATGTTTGTGTGAAGCATGAATCGACAAATGTTTGTACTTGGAAGTTGGTAATATTCTTTTATATTATTTTAAGTGTGAGGATGAAATATGCACGAAAACCTAGTAAGTTATTTGCTTAGATTATTTTGGAAGGGTTCTTCCGCCATAGGATAAAATGTTACGCAGTTTCAGTTTGACATCAAATTAACGTATAAATGAGCAGGTTTCACTTCTTTAACTATTTTTTTTCTATGAACCTAATTCCTCTACTAGACTAGAATCAATATGCCCTTTGTTAATCTCTTTTAAATGTCGCAATAAATTAGATTTCTCCTTTAAGTGGTAGCATCCTTCTGAGAGGGTTGTTACATAAGTAATCGTCTTCCACAACTTAGGGCTCCTTGTTGCGCCCAAACGCACACGCAAATGTACATGATCGTGCAAGTAATAAAGTAGCTCTTTTTAAGAGCCGAATGTCATACCCACATAGACTTAAGATTAGGTTATCTGTGATTTTTTCAATAATTATAAATTAACGCAAGTGTTTCCAGAAAGATTTATGCATTATTCTGAGTGATCAATTATTTAAAGTAACTAAGTAAACTAATATGATTCAATTTCAAGTTGGAGTTAAAACAATGACTTAGGAAATTCCAGGGCTGCTGCCTGCTTTGGATTCATGCATATTATATCATATAATGGACATCAACTAGTTATCGAATCACTGCTACAGGGTTAAATGTATGAGCATGGTCTCTGACTTCTAATCGCCTACCGTAATTGGCAGTCTAACTACATTATTGAGCGGGACTGAACCACTTACGGAACATTACATTTTTATCTTATCTATTAACCAAGTAAGGTCTCTAGGTATATCCCTATCCTAGATACAAATAAACCCTAATTCTAGAGAAGATCGTGCTCCTTTTGTCCCACGTTCTATCCTTCTATTCCTCTCCTGAGTTCAATTCAGACAATGAATTTATTTCAATGGTGGTCAATCATGAAATACTAAATTAAGAACAAAAGAGTGATTCAAACGAAAACCAAAATCAAACCATCACATTTAACAATATACAATCAATCCGTAGTTGTAGTCCTAGAAAAAAGGAATTTAGCTACTCATTATACGATTCTCAATCTTAAAATATTCAATAATCATAAGAGAAATTGAATAAAGTAAATATTAGGAATGAACCCTAAAATAGAAGGGATAGCTCTCCAAGTCGTCATTCTCCAAAAATGAGAAAAAGAATAATTAAAATAATAAAATTGGAGTCTATTTATAGTTTGAGAAAAATCAGCAAATATCCAGGACTTGTGTTCGCGATGCGGAGGTGTATTGCAATTTCAGCTTTATCAACTTATCCTCTCCACGATGCGGAGAGAATATACAGTCTTCTGCCTTGAACATATGCGTGTGGTGAAATAATTAAATCCCTCTCCGCGACGCTGAATGGATATAGATCAGTGTATTTTTCCATTTTGACTTCCTTTTCTATTTGACACTTGAGCATTCATGCTCTCGCACTTGGACCCAATCTTCACTTCACGAGCTGCTGCTTTTGTGCCCTTTTTTCCTTCCGTTTCCCAACCTATAAACACTAATCATATTGGTTAATTATTTAGTGATTCATAATGCTTGAGTTAGTGTTCCACTTGTAGTCAGCCAAGATGAAGGTTCGCTTGAGGGCCAACAATGGTTCTTGAGTGCCGGCCATATCCAGGGTGTAGCTCGGATCGTGACAAATTTGGTATCAGAGCACATAGTTCAAGTGTCCATGAAGCCGTGTTAAGTAGGATCTTATTTATGATTGTGAGGGCCCATTTCTATAAATAAGGGACTACAAATATTTAGCAAAAGTTTCCCTTCTTTCATACTCTAAATCGTGTTATAGAGGTGTGTCATAAGGAACGTATTCAAACTCCTGCGTTTCTCAGATTCATTTGACTACCCCCCATACTCAAGGTAGTTGAAAAGCAAAGTCATTTCCTCATCGATGAGTTACTCTCATCAAAAGTCTTGAGAAAGTCATGAGACTGCAGAGGGGCTTGAGAGAAGCCCGTGAGTGAGCTTAAGTGTTCTGATTCGAAAAAAATGCACTCTTATTCATGTGAATCGTGCGTTCGAGCTAAAAGAGAGATTTACTCCCAGACTCTCTTCTCTAAACCTTGTTTCATTTGAGACCCTTATGAGGAAATGTGTTTTAGAGCTTGGGTAGTATTTTTATCCGAAACGACAGTATGACTTACGATGTTATAAGCAGTAGTAGTAAAAGTGCCCAGGGTTAATAGGATACATGCAAAGTTATAGTAATATAAAAAATGGAGATAATGATGAGGTAAATTATGTTGTTGTAGTCATAAACCAGTAAGTGTAATGATGAGTTTTACTTTGTGAGTATACTAAAGAATAAAAATCTAGTATAAAGTTCATGATATGAGGTAGAGGAATAGTTACTAGTTAGGATGATTAAAAATATACTTTAACTAGAAAGAAGTTTATGATGATGTGCCATTGTGTTCGTAACGACCAAGTGTAGGTGTTGAATAGAAAAGTATAGTATTCATAAGGTGATAGATCTAAGCCAGGCATATGATTTTTAAGGGAGAGCCTATAATATTCAGGAGCCTATAATATTCAGAGGGTTATAGTACTAATTAGGCGATGATTTATAGTGAATAGGTAAATGTTACTTAAGTTGTGAAAGGAAGTGTGACGGTAAATTGTAAGTATGAAGACTGAGGGATAACTATTGACTATTTTTTATGAGGTTTTAGTGGGCGAGTGTTTCTTAATTTTTATCTAGTAGTTGTAAGTTAGTATAGTAAGCGAGCAATCAAGTTGATATCTGGGATTAGTAATAAACATTAATCTTGAATTTGCGATGAGTGTCGTGATAAAAAGAATTGCAACATGAGGGTGATGATGTTAGTCTTGAGATCTGATCTGGTTGGTAGACTTGACATAGAGTAGGTGAGGTATTGAGATGTTAGCTGCAATGAATATGAGAGGTACAAATGAGAGATCCTAACTTTTAAGATAAGGGAAGTGAAGTGTGGCTAAGTCATAAGAGTAACAAGAGCATTAAGAGGTGTATCGATATTATACGTAATCAGACGAGGTTCTAATTAAATTAATGATTTTCCATGTGTGCCTAGATAGTATATTGGAGTTGTCAATGTAGAATAGGCTGATGTAAGCATTATATTATTTTTCCTTAAGAGTTAGATGAAGCGGCCTTATAAGCCAATGAGAAAAGATTAATAGAAGCATATTAGAGAGAGGTTTTAGAAGGTGTTTTAGTACCTGCTTATGGAGAGTTCAGTATCCATGAGATAAGTCTTTCCCGAGTATCAGAGTTAAGGTAATGTAGAATAGTTTAGAGATGATATAATAGATCCATAACTTTAAAGTTAGCTTCAAACCTAGGGGGAGATGATAAGATGAGAAATCAAGTCAAGTGTTGAGAATGAGATAGTTATGTCTTCAGAAAGAGTTAATGAGGTACATCAATCCATTCATACTCTAGTGTATTACTCAAAGTTCAATCATTACAACATCATGATGATGTTCTTATATCAGAATTGTGTCTATGACCTATGCTTATACACTTTAGAGAGATTCACATCTATGCTCAGTTTCCAAAATGAGGGGCAAAACCTTTAGCCAATTGATCTCAATCTTACTCCATAAAGTTATAGATATCAACCCCAAGATATGAACCTATTCATATAAGCACTCATGTCTCATAATATGCTCAGTCTCGCAAATTCATGATTTACTCTCGAAGGCTAGCAATATAATGTTACGTAATCTATATTCTTACATCAGATTTCTCAGATGAATCGTGCTTATGATCTTTCTCCCCTAAAGCTCTTTTAGTGATCCTTTTCAGTTTTGATAGTAATGTTGTCGATAGTAGTTGAGTAATGATAGAAAGAGAGGGTTCATGTTTCTTATTGTGGTAGTGGTGGTCTTATTCTTCCATCTAAGGTTATAAATGTGGATGAAGAAGGGGATGATGTTTTACCATGAGTAATAGTCAAATGGGAGAAATTAGTCAGTTCCTAATAGTAATACATGAAATTTCAAATGGTAGAGAT
This sequence comes from Solanum verrucosum, assembly GCF_900185275.1. Classification (NCBI taxonomy): domain Eukaryota; kingdom Viridiplantae; phylum Streptophyta; class Magnoliopsida; order Solanales; family Solanaceae; genus Solanum; species Solanum verrucosum. Next base: position 431,265 of record NW_026020208.1, on the reverse strand, counting down.
GATGAAAAATTCTTAGAAGGATTGGTTAGGAGGAGTCCATGGAGTGGTTATAGTATTAGGCTTAAATGTGGTGTTGTTAGCATGTGGAAAAATGCATGATGCATTAGGTGTTTCTTGATATGGGCTCAAGATTGGTTGAAGGCAGCTATAAGGAGAAGTATTATTGGGATGAGATTCCCTATAGAGGTATAGAACCTGAATCTTGTGGTTTAGATAAGTATAACCATATCATGTTTAGCACCTTGTGAATTAGTGATTAGTCTTGAACACAGAAGGAAGAGCAAGCGATTTGATCTGGACGTTTGTAAGAGTAGTCATATACTCTAGTGAGAGCTAGGATTTGTAGCTAATGAAGTGTAGTAAGCAGAAATAAGAGCATAGTTGAGAAGTTTTTCAAAGCTTGAAAGCTACCAATCATATCACTCAAGGCATAGTAATCCTATTCTTACTTCGTGCCCAGATATCCTAGCTTTATGTCAAATAATTTCAGACAGAGTGTGACTATGTTCAAACTCATATTGTTTGTGACTTATGTGCTCTAGTCCAGTTTCAAAACTATTAGTATCAATCTATTCAACCTATGTTAGTAGACAAGTTTAGAAGTCAGAAAGATAGTAAGAGTAACTCCTTTCCTTTCCATTTTAAGTTTAACCATCATTCAAGGACGAATGATTCCAATTGGGAGATATTGTAACACCCCAAAAATTTCTAAGCTAAGACATGAACTATTCTTCATTTACGTAAAAGGTCATGTCGGATGATTCTTAAATTGCTCATATGTGTAAAGGTAAAGTTTTAGTGTGGGAATGATTTTGGATATCAAATAAGGTCACTAGAAATTGCTAGCACAAAGTTGAGTTGAAAGTTTCCTTATCGATTAAGTTTTGATGTAAGATTCTCTTAGGGTCAACTTCAAAGAACCATATCTCTTAGAATATTAATGTCACATCCCAAATCCCATTAAGACGGATAGGCACCCGATGCCCTCTAGACCCGAGAGAACCAACATGTAACATGTGCTTACTATGCATATAGCTATGACAATCTTGTGACAAGTTCACATAGGATGCAACGATATGAACCATCATAACTAGACCCAAAACTTATATACAAGACTTGGCCGTTAAGGCCACAACTTGTTATGACGCAACTGAACCATAAACATAAGTCTACAAAGCCTCTAAAAGATAGAAAACCTTAGAGTAGGTCGGGACAGACCCTGCCTTACTCTTAACTACGATACAATACCCAAAATGAATCTACCAAAGACTCAGTAAAGCTCTGAATCAATTTGGAGCTCACCAAAAGTAGCTGAGTGTCGTGTGCTCCTACCGAAGAGGTCTACTAGCTGAAGTACCTATGCCTGCAGCATCCCCCGCAAGGGACGTCAGTACGAGAAAATGTACTGAATATGTAAGGCAATAACATATATAAAATAAGAGTTCGAATGAAACCAAGTATCAATATATGTGTGCATAAATCAGAAAAGAAGACCACTTGTTAACTCTTGTGGGATCATGTATGTTACATTCTTGTCTTTACCTTTTCGTGTGTTAAGATCTTTATAAGGCATGTGATACGAATGACCAGCTGATCAGTGGTAGAAGAGGATGACCCATGCTAGGCATTTTAACCCCTGGGATGTGGTCCTCATAATTACACAAATCGGGATCGGCCCATGCTAGGCTTACGCCCCTGAGCTGCCACCCTTCTATACCAATTGGGATCGGCCCATGCTAGACTTTTGCCCCTGAGCTGCCACCCTTAATTATACAGATTTCTTTACTTAGATTCTTTAATCTTTGAGATTACTGTTTTGGTGGTCATAATCATTTTTGATATTTGGAACTACGGACTAGTAGTAGAAGACATGAAAATTATACTTCAAGGCAGTAACAATGACATAAGGATCTATGTAACATCAATGCATTACTTGTGAGCTTAAAAGACACAAATGACTTCAACTGACTAAGATGAGGATTCACCAAATTTGCTTTTGCAAATACCATTTCTATACCAGCACATAGGAGGATAATTACACAAGTATAGAGTACTAAACATATAATGAAGTAATTCTACACACTAAGGAGATGGGGAAAATATTGTTAGCTATTTGGAGATCATACACGCTGCCACTATGTTTCCTTTACTAGGAATAAAACTTAGAAAATTCACTTATTGATATTAATCTCAAGTATCAGATTTCTTGCCGAAGAATATTGAATCGAATAGCCTTACATACCTTATCTACTGATCAATACAACTATCACAATTCGGCCTCCCCTTTCAGGTTTTAATTTACAATATAAGTCATGATGAATTTAAATTAGCAGTTATTACACCGTGAGCCTCGTAAAACAGTAGCTAACTTTGACGGATAATGAGCCCATACATCCCTTAAAACAATGTGTATCACCACACCCTCCTTCTTTGTCCAATACATACATTATATATCATTTTCCAAGATTACCCAAACTGCACCAACAACAATACACATAAAACAACCTCAAGTATTCTTTATCATACAACTAATTATTGAACTCACCACCCTCTTGAGTTCTTTATGACAGCACACCCATAATTCCTCACTCAAACTCATACATAAGGAGGAAGAAAGTTGAGCAGTCACCTTACCTCAATTTCTGCAACTTCTCCTTATAACTTGAATTCCTCTAGAACTTCAACTTCCCTTCACACTTAAACCAAAGAAGAAGAAAAAAGTATCTTAATAACCAAGGAAGTGAGCAGTGGCTTCTGGAAATATTATGCCTTTATACCTATACTTGAGCATGAATAACATGTTTTCCTAATCATCCATGGGAGAATTAAGGTAAATCCATAAGTGTTTTCACTTACCTTGTCTTGCAGAGATGAGGGTTTCTTCAAGAACCCTAGAAGAACTTTAAGGCTGCTGTTTAATCCTTAAGAGAAAAGAGAGAGAAAGAGTTGGAGCTATTCCTCAATAATGTGTGTTAAAATGAGTGAGAATAGCAGCCAATATATCTTTATATTGAGCTTCTTCACCTTTAAGAATATCCACTAGAAAGCTTCATTTTCAGCCACTAATTGGTCAAGTAGGTGATGCACCTGCTTATGTATATCAAGCAGCTCAAAAGGTCAAACTAGGTGATGCACCTACTAGCTTTTACTTGGGCTTAAATATATTGGGCCTTGGCAGATTTGGCTGCTGGGCATTAATTACATTTTGTTTTATTTAACATAGTTTGGGCCTCAAGTGAGTCCATTAGCATAGGCCCAAATCTGATCCATAAACCTTGGCCTTTTAACTAGATCCATATAGCTCAAGTAGGTGATGCACCTACTTGTCACCTACTAACTTAGTTAAGTCAAGCAAGCAACTCACCTATTTTATTCCATTCTCTAATTATTAATCTCTTTTTCTGTAACTTAGCACTTAACTTTCAACTTTAAGCTCAATTACCACCTTTCCGTCTCGAGTTTAAATACTTCCGTTGGAGTTATAACTTGCAGTACACATGCTGCAACGTGCAAGACATCATATCACCTTCCGAGCTAGTTTAAACCAATGCTAATCATATAAGAAACATGGCCCCTCACCTATACTATAAGGCTATGTCAAGTATCACAAGAATAGAATAAGCATATGCATAATACAGGCTGTTACAATAAAGAGTTATGTGGTCCATAACCTATCAAATTAAAGGTATTTGAATCTTCTTACCAACTCCACCAATTTCATGTCAATTCGCATTTTGAGTAAAAATTTAGGACAATTTTAGAAACCTGATACAGTGCAGTGACGAATTAGCCTACGGGAAAACATTAAAAAGGGTCATTTTTGTCTTTCTACCTATAAGTAAATCCTAAACGAATTTCTTGACTAATTAAAGACCCAAAACAATCAGATTTTGATATCTTAATTCATCATTCTCTTCTCTCTCAAACCCTAAGGAAAAACCCTAAAGAAAAATCAAAGTAGAAGACTCCATTCAAGATTCTTTCAATCTTTTTCAAGATTCTTCTTCAATGTAAGTCTTTCTCCAATAATTTCATTCTTTAAAACTTAAATTCCCCCATACAATTATGAATCACTAATGAAAATCATAATTCTTGGTCATAGAGATTTCAAGAAACTAATTAAAGAATATTAAGAAAGGTTTTCTTGATTGTTCTCCTTCAAGATACGGTTTCATGGTTTCTATCCAAGTTCTTTTTTAAGATTGTTCGAGAACCTTGTTCTTCCAGGTATGTAAGACTATCATAGTGTTGGACTAGTTTGTCCTCACACCCTACATCTACTTTCAAATCAGTAAAAGAGTAATCTAGGATACTATCCCTAGATTTGAGTATTCTTGAGATGAGTTTTGAGTTCTTGAGTTCCTTACTATTTTGTGAAATTTTATTCCTAATTATTGAATGGCTATATGTTATGCATTGAGATTCTTGAGTTGATTCGTTCATGTCTAAATTTCAGCATGAACCCTATGAATTGAGTATTCTTGAGATGAGTAATATCCTTGAGTTCTGAGTAGTGAGTTTCCTTATTACTATTAAGATCCTTGAGTTGAGTTGTTCGTGCCCATAATTCCGCATGAACCCTATGAATTGAGTTATAAATTTTGAGAAGCTTTTTAAAGCCAACACTTGAGTTTTTAAACTGAGTTTTTGAGGAAGAGTTTCTAAAACATGATTAGTATGACAATCTATTACGCCATCAATGTTTAAGTAGTATGGTATCTAGCTATACCATCAATGTTTATGCAGTATGACTTTTCGAGTTACCAATGATCATATTACAATATGATTTTGATATATTTTTGAGAAAGAGTTTTGAAGTATAAGTTGAGTAAACGTATAAGGGAACTAAGTAATCCCGAAGGTATTAGTTTTTACATTGATAAAAGAGAAATTTTAATTTATAAATGAGTTATATGTTAAAAGATATTTCAAGAGTAGTTACCTCTTTTAAGAGGATAGTTTGAGCAATTATCTCAAACCAGAGGAAGAGTATGTTTTTAAATATTGAGCATGAGTATATATTATTGGGAATAGTATTGAACACCGATATGGGGATGAGTTCAGACAACTCACATTCCTCATAAACCATGTATACTAACATGGGTACGAGATCATACTTTTTAGATGAATTCTATGTGCCTTCGGGCAGAGCTTATTAGATCCACTTAGTTGAGGTGTTCTATACCCTGGCAAGGTATAGGACAGTTCTGGCAGCGTGTGCGAGACGTTGTATCATCATGTAACTCATCGTGATGGTTGTCAGTTGGAGAATCTCCCAAATGGAGTTAAAAGTGTATTTTTATTATATTACTTATTATGTTGAGTTCAAAGATGAGTAAGTGTTTTTGTAAAATTTTAATGATTTCACTTATTTATTTCTTTTCATTCAGTTGAGTATATATCTATATCTTTTACAGTCCATTTATTCAGTTATTTATTATTCAATTTATTACATACTCGTACATTCAATTTACTGATATCATTCGACCTGCATCTTTTAATGATGCAAATATAGGTTCTTAGGATCCTCAACAAGAGTCTGTTAAGATCACTTCATCTGCTCGTCGGCTATTAAGTAAGATTTCCTTGCTTTCGAAGTACTCCAGATTTATGAATTGTTAGTAGTAGTTCCCTTGAGTAGCGTGGTCTTGTTCCGATACTCATCTTTGTATAGTAAAGGCTTCATAGATAGACAATTTTGGAGAGTCTTTCAGTTTCAGATATTTTATTTAAAACTTATGTTTCATACCTAGTATATTCAACAAAGTTTTAAGATTCAATAAATTGTTTTTAAACTTTTCTTTTAATTTGATGCTTATGTATGCTTGAGTTAGTCTTCCGCTTGTAGTCATCCAGGATGAGGGTTCACTTAAAGGACAATAATGTTCTAGAGTGCCGGCCATATCCAGGGTGTAGGCTCGGGTCGTGACACTCATGTCGTCTTGAAATGGCTCATCTGACACAAAAAAAGTGTAACATCTTTATACAAAGTTGGCCGAAAGAAACCAGGCTACAATACATTATGTGTCGTACTCTCTCCCCCATGGTGGCCTCTATATGGTAAGGATTGTTCCCACTTACTATAAGGTTCACAATATCAGCCTAATAAGGCACTTGAGCAATGTCTAAGGCTAACAATTGCTCATCAGGAAACTTATTACGAATTTGCCCTTCATTTTTCACATGTGATGAATCCTCCAATATGGACAAGCGGTCCGCTATTTGATTCTCTGTGTCATTCCTATCCTTGATTTCCAAATCAAATTCCTGGACTAGCATGATTATCTGATAAGCCTTGGTTTTGCATCCTTCTTGTTAAATAGGTACCTGATTGCAACATGGTCACTATAATCAATAACTTTAGTATCTATCAAGTATGATCTGAACTTGTCGAAGGCAAATACTAACGCAGGCATCTCCTTCTGAGTGACTGTGTAATTAGCTTTTGCCGAATCGAGGGTCTTGCTAGCATAGTAAATAGAGTGAAACACTTTCTCTTTTCTCTGGCCTAGCACCGCACCCACTGCTATATCATATGTTTCACATATTTCTCAAAAGGTAGCTCCCAAGTAGGAGCAATCAAGATCGGAGCTTCAATTAAGTTTTTTTTCTGCAACTCAAAGGCTTTCACACAACTTTCATCGAACACAAATTTCACCTCCTTCTCCAACAGATTACACATAGATCTAGTTGTCTGAGAAATCATTGATGGACCTTTTATAGAACCCAACATGCCCTACAAAATTTCTGACTCTTTTCACTAAGATAGGAGGTGGCAACTTTTCAATTACCTTTACCTTGGCTCTACAACTTCCAACCCGTTTCTTGAGACTTTATGACCCAACACAATGTCTTCTCGAACTAGGAAATGACACTTCTCCCAATTCAACACAAGATTTGCTTCCTCATATAAATAAATGACCCTATTAAGATCATGTAAACGTATATCAAAAGACTCACTGAATACCGAAAAGTCATCCATGAACACTTCCATAAAATCCTCTACTCTATCGTGAAAGATTCCGATCATATATCTTTGAAATGTGGCTGGTGTATTACAAAGTCCAAAAGGCATATGCTTAGAAGCATAAGTCCCACATGGACAAGTGAACGTCGTCTTCTCTTGATCCTCTAGTGCAATCACAACCTGGTTATACCCTGAGTAACCATCTAGAAAACAATCATACTTCTGCCCTGCCAGTCTATCTAACATATGATAAATAAAAGGGACTGGGTAATGATCTTTTCTGGTGGCCTTGTTTTGCTTGCAATGATCCATGCAAATAAGCCACCTAGTGACTGTCCTAGTAGGGACTAGTTCGTTCTTGTCATTTGTCACCACAGTCATGCCCCCTTTCTTAGGCTCACAATGCACTGGACTTACCCACTTGCTATATGAAATGGGGTAAACTATACGTGCATCTTACCACTTGATTACCTCTTTGTGTACTACATCTTTCATGACTGGGTTCAGTTTGCGTTGGTGTTGTGCACTAGGCTTGTGGCCCTTTTCCATGTATTTCTTATGCATGCATAATGCCGAACGAATCCCATATATGTCATCTGCCAACCAATGGTTGCTTTTCTCTTTTTCAAAATTTTCTAAGCCGCTTCAACCCTTAATTTCGACAAATTGCAGAAAAAATCACTGGTAGGGTCTTTTTTTTCTCCCAGAAATGCATACCTCAAATGGGATGGTAGTATCTTTAATTCAAGATCGGGTGATTTTTCAATTGATGACTTGGGTAGAGGCCCCAACACCCTATTGAGTGACTCCCAACTGACCTCCAAAAACTACATAATTTCCTCTGCCCCAGCATAACCATAGATATCATGGCCTATCAACACTTACTCTAGTGGGTCTCTGGATGCGATGTAATGAGCTTCTGCTGCAAGGTCTACACTGTTATTGCCGACAACTCTTCATACACAACCAACAATTTCAGTGCCTGATATACATCAAACACCTTAACTTTATCATGAGCCTTTATAGTTAGTTGACCTGCTGCAAGGGTCTCCCAAGAATGAAAGGCATATAATGATTTGGATAATTATCATAAAAAAATCAACTGGAAATATAAGTGATCCAACTTGGACCAAAACATCTTTCACAACACCTTCCGGCCTAGCTACCGAATGATTTGCCAATTGTAAGATAATGGTAGTTGGTTTAGGACTACCCAACCTCAATTCATTGTACAGAGATGTTGGCATCAGATTAATACTCGCCCCTAGATCACATAACCCTTAAACATGAATGCATTGCCCTATAGTGATCTAGACCATAAAACTACCCGGATCTTTCATTTTAGTGGACAACTTATTTTGAATGCTGGAGCTGCACTCTTTAGTCAGTGCCATAATTTCATATTTTGTTAGCCCCCTCTTGTTCGCTACAATCTGCTTCGCATATTTAACATACCTTGGTATTTCTTGCAAAACATCAATAGAAGGCAGGCTAATGTGAATTTGCTTGAGAAGAGAAAAAACTTACCAAAGCATTTATCCTCGCTCTGGTTTTAAAATTTTGAGGAAATGGTGAATGTGGTTTCACTGTTGTTTGCACTATTTCCTCATGTGTACCATGTCCACTCTCACTGTTCTTTTTTACCTCCCTTGAGGTTTCACTACTTCTCTTCTTTAGAGTCAATTGCTCCAATTGGAACTCACTACGAGTACCCACTGAATTTACATGTCTTGAGTTAGGATTTGTATTACCGGGCAAACTTCCTTGAGGACATGAGTTTTGAGTGTTGACACCTAATTTTGGACCTCCACGATATGAATTAATCATTGAGCTTTTTAAATTTCAGAAATAATTAGTTTTTATAAAGTTCAAAATAATTTTTCAAGTATCTGAAGTAATTTTGGTCGCTTTTATAATTTCTAATAATAAATATGCTTTTATATAATTAGTTTATTTTATAAATATTTCAAAAATCATCTAAAAAAGATTTTGTTTTAATTAAATATTTGGTTAATTAGCTTAATTATTCAATGGTTTATATTTTAGATTAAATAGTTTATAATTGAGTTAATTATTTCATTTTGTTAAGATTAAGAAGCTCACTAATTAATTATATTAATTCGTCCTATTTAATTTTGGTGTTAACAACTGTCCCTCGTTTGACTGGGATGGATGAAAGAGATCCGAGGCAAATGAAATTGACAAATCCAATTTTGGCCGACCATATCTTCATCTTTCATAAAAGGATTTTGGTACGGACTTTAAGAATTATGGCCGAACCCCTGAAATGAGTCTCCTACATATCTCAGGCTATATGAGAATTTAGGCCACTTGTAGTTCGATACGCTTGATTTGACGCACGATTTTGAAAGAATTCAAAAGCTATCTCAATATCAATTTATGAAGAGATCGGAATGATCGAGAATAAGTTTTAAGATCGAATGTTGGAATACAACTGAGTTTTCAACACTACATATCCTCAAACTTTAAGAATCAGGTTGTTTGTAGTTCGACTCAATCGGTTGAAAAAGAAATCTGGTATGCAAGATAACCTTTGGTTCTAGAAGAGTGACAATAAATCGATTGTGAAAAAGAGGCTTGCAACCTCTTAGCCATGAATGTGGAGCCCTTCACACCCATAATTAAGAACTTATACGGACATAATTTTCCAAATCTCTTGGTGTATTGTCACTCGGATTGAAAAGTTACTCCCGGTGAAAGTCAAGGATTTTCGGATGCGAAACTGAACTCGATAACCCTAAGAAAAGCCCACATGCCTTATAAGGGGTGTGATTTGATCGTGATGGGAGTCGTTCCTAAGCTCGCGTCCTAAGAGTTTTGCATTCCTCTTTGGACTATGTCCCACTTCGCTACTAAGAAAAAGTTTCACGTTATGCTGCATCCTTTTTGATGTTGTACGCACCTGTGGTTTGTTTGAGAATTCATTCTCTTGGGATGCTCTCGAAAAAGACTGAGATAAAACTCATTATATAAAAAATATAATTCAAATAGAGAGATAACGCCTTTTACCATGTTGACAATTAGTCCCTCTCCGTGAACATTTAATGTCAGTTCCTTCAACTTAACGTTAGGCCAATAAAACTTGTATCTTATATGTGCAATATAATTCTTCGATGTACTTTTTTTTATATGAAGTAATAAGAAATAGACTTATGTAATATGTTGATGGCTCTCTTGATGATGTTCTTGCAAATGAAAATAATGATGATGATTCTTTATTAGTAAGATGACGATAATCCATTCGTAGGATGATGCTGATCCATTGGTAAGATAATGTTGCTACATGATAGGATGATGATGATGCTCCATCGATAAGATGATGATGTTGATGCTTTATTGATAGGATAATGACTCTTCATTGATAGGATGACGATAATGATAGGATGATGATGCTACTGCTCTGTTGGTAGAATAATGATGCTTCATTCATAGGATGATGATAATGATAGGATTATGATACTACTCCATTGATATGATGATGATGCTACTGCTCCATTGGTAGGATAATAATGCTTCATTGATAGGATGATGATAATCTATTAGTAGGATGATGATGTCCCATTGATAGAACGATAATGCTCCATCGATAAAATAATGATTGACAATGATCTATTGATAGGATAATACTGATAAAGATCCATTGGTAGGGTGACGATAATAAAGAACAGTTGGTAGGATAATGTTGATGATCCATTGGTAGGATAATGCTGATCCATTGGTAGGATAATTATAATGAAGATCTGTCGGTAGGGTGACGATAATAAAGAACCTGTTGTTAGGTTAATGTTAGGATCCATTGGTAGGATAATGATAATAAAGATCTGTCGGTAGGATGATGTAGATCCATTAATAGGACGATGTTGATCCATTAGTAGGATAATGCTAATCCATTGGTAGGATAATGATAATGAAGATCCGTCGATAAGATGATGTTGATCTATTGATAGGATGATGTTGATCCATTGGTAGGATAATGTTGATCCATTGGTTGGATAATGATAATGACGATTTGTCAGTAGGATAATGTTGATCCATTGATAGACAAATGATAATGAAGATCCATCGGTAGGATGATGATATCCCATTGATAAAATGACGATGATGTCCCTATGGGTGATGATATTATCTCATTTGACAATACTCTAGGAATGTCCATTCGGGTGATAAAGATGATGTCCCTCTGGGCATTTCACATTATCGCGTTTGATATCGATGAAATTTGTGAATATTCTTCAAACGTTCTTAATGTTGAAAAATGTAATCTCGTGTCATAAAAAATGCTTGTATATGTTGAAAGTGACGTTTTCACTTGTTCCCATTTTGAACACTTTGTTTTCGTTGTGACTTATGCTTTACTGGGAATTTAAACGAGGTGTTGTTGATCGTATTCTGAACTCTTTTTTTTTCTTCTGAAAAACTTCAATGACTTTTCTGTATTCACAGAAAAATTGTCAATTTTTGGGAGCTCCCCACCCTTTGAACTTCTCCATATTCGTTGAATGGAGGAATATGATGAACTTGAGGCAATCTTATAGTCATACATCAACAGAATAAATTGTTAGTTTTTAAAAACAAACTAATCTGTGTTGACTTCTTCAATCGCTTGCTCATTCTCTTGCTATCTTTAGTTGATCGTTCTGATCTCTTGGTTCTCGATAGACAAGAAAAAATATTTTATGCAAAAACATTTGAAACGTATAGATAAAATCTTTAAGAAAAAGGTTTTCAAAAAGCTATAATTGAAAAAGGTCACTGCCAAGTGTCATGTCACGTCAAGCTTAAATGAACATCCTTGGTTCAAAATTTTGGTATGTCTTATAGCTTGTTCTGGAGAATTCAAAATTCTTAAAGCTTGGGAAATTTCTGTCATGGTTCTCCCGAAATCTACTATAATCGAGAAGTTTTCTAGTTGACCCTGAAATCCAACGATGCGGGAGATTGTTGAAGTTGACTATGAACTTTAACAATGCCAGAGATCATTTGAAGTTAGTTTTAAACTTCTAATCATACTTGAAATATTCAAAATGGACTACAAACTTCTAGTGATGTTTGAAGAAATTTTTGAGGCCATCCTAAAAATTTCTATCCTAGTTAGATGTCTTGGAGTATCTTAAACTGTTGATATGACTTGTAGAATTTTTGAGACCCTCTCAAAAATTCTGTCCCAGTTGCAACTCTCAATGTATCTTCAGTCTCAACTTATTGGAGAGATCCTTTACTTAGGAATTTTTGAGTCCCTCTCAAAATTTTTGTCCCAGTTTCTATTGTAAACAAAAATAGAAATCTTAGGGAGATATGACCGAGACATTATGGCGCCTACGTATCTCATTCTTGAGAATTCAAGTCAAACGTAGTTCCCCTCTCGAGGATCTACAAAAATAGGAAAAATTACAAAGAAACCAACCTAGGTCGACATAGGCCGCCTACATATCTCATTCTTGAGAATTCAGGTCGAACGTAGTTCAAGTAAAAAAAGAAAACACATTAAAAGGGATAAAGGGGTGACCGAGGCCGACATAGGCCGCCTACGTATCTCATTCTTGTGAATTCAGGTCAGACATAATACATTACAAAGGAATAAATTCTAAGCATAAACTATTGAAGGAAATAAAGGCTGTTACAAGGAAAAGATAGAAATCGAGTATTCAAACATGATATCTTTCGACAACATTTAACTAGATTGATGACTTGTGAGATCCAATGTTCTTGCTCAACCATGTGATGTCATCAAACAAATGTATTGATGTGTTCTCCAAGCAAATTGATGAGTTCTCTTTCTTGCGTTTTTGTCAGATAGGCACCAATTTTGATTTCTTTGATGCGTTCATCATTTTCCTGATTCACTATTCTGATCTCTTCTGAATTTGACTTATCGTGACTTTCGAACTGTCTGAACTCCTCAACCAGGTGTTTTGGTACCATGATCTTCTCATTGTAGTCCTCAAATTCCTCCGCATCTACCCCATTTTGTTTATTCAGCTTGTGACATGACATGATATTGACATATTTGAAAAGATTTTCACTGAAATCATAGACATATATTGTTAGATAAATATAAAGCAACTAAAGCAAATTTTCGCAATAAGGGAGATTTTCGTTTGAAATAAGAAAATAAGAACTTTTGCCATGACGATAAATCATTTTGCATTTTGAAAACATCAGGAGAGAGTTTAGAACATAGTGAGGGAAAAATAGAGTAAATGATGGGTCTCGAACCTCATTCGAAATACCACCAACTTTTAGAAATAACATATAAAATTGTATATGTCTACCAAGACGAGCGAGGAATCGAGAGCAGAATGGATGTCCAGTTAGGCATTTTCTCTTTTGGCTCACTGTCTAGTATGAGTGGTGTCTCAATCATCTCTTCAAGCACAATATCACCTTCTTTGATCAAATTTTTGGTTCCTTCCCTTACACCAATTTGCATTGGAAAAAACTGATATAAGTGAGACAATGATTTCTGAAAAGTTTGATCGATCTTTTGCTTGTTCTGACACTCATTCGGCATTAAAGGAAAAGCTTAATGGAGTGCCATGATCAGAGGTTTAAATTTCTCTCTTTTGGTTGGAGAGGCTACAACTTTCTCAAGCTTTTCAAAGTTGACTGAGATTAAACCTCTGATCATGGCACTCCATTCAAATCTTCTTCGACTTCAACCATATTAATAGTCATCCCTCCATGATTCAGCATGGGGTTACTATTGACATTAGGAGTGGTAGTATGAAGAGTGACGACCTTTTGATCTATCAAGTCTTGAATTTTATACTTCATGTTTATTCAATCCTCAATAATATGCCCAGCACCTCCTGAATGGTAATCACAATGAAGATCGGGTCTATAAAGCTTGAAGTTGACATTGATATTTTTTGGATCAATTGCCTGTATCAGGACAACTGATTTCAATCTCTCAAAAAGTTGTGTTCGACTCTCAACCAAAGGAGTAAAGACTCTAGAAGGTTTCTTCTCAAGATTTGGGCGAGGAGAATTGTACTTATTTTGTGGATATAGAGGTACTTGACGGTAGTTTGGAGGATTTTGATGAGTTGGTGCTTGCGTTTGGAAATTTGGGTACTGTGGTGCCCGGTAGCTAGGAGGGGTACTTTGGTAGTATGGGGGTAAATTTTGGTAATTTGATTGGATATTTGAGCAATTAATTGATGGAGCTTAATGATATGCATGGGTATTTTGGTAATGTGGAGGTGGAGTTTGGTAACTAGGTGGTTGAGTTTGGTAATTGGGAGATGGGATTTGGTAACTCGGTGCTGGAGTTTGATAACCTGATTGGGTATAACAAGCTGGATATAAATTTTGTGGAGCTCGAGGATAACCTTTGTAAGGTGAGGATTTTCTGAAGTGTCCTTTTCCATCAGATGCTCAGGAAATAGAAGACGCATCTTTTCTTTTCTTTTTCAACAATCCTGAAGATTCGGTTGGGGCAGCAATGCGAGAAATCTTTCTGATTTTAAGCCCATCTCCAATGAGCAACATTATCCTGTCATAATACTCTGGCTCTTGAATGTGTATGAACACTTCAACGATCTCCTTCTCAGACATAGAGGGTCGAACCCGGGAGACCTCTTTCCTCCACCTATACTCATATTCACGATAACTTTAAGTGGATTTCCGCTTAATTCTCTCCGAAGAATAGCGATCAGGAACGATATCCACATTGTAGGCGAACCGTTAGACAAAATTCTTAGCTAATACATTCCAGCTAGACCATTTATTTATCTCATGAGAGGTAAACCATTCCAACGCTTCCCCATTTAAACTTCGGCTAAAGAGTCGCATTAACAAGGCATCAGCCCTGTCAACTCCTACGAATTAGTCACAGTAGGCTCTCAGGTGCGCTAATGGATTCCATGCTCCTTTGAAAGTGTCAAATTTTGGCACTTTAAACTCTTTCGGGAGGTCTAGATTCGGATGGATGCACAAATCCTCATAACTCAACCCATCGACTTCAGGAATATAGTGCAGCTCCTTCATGGATTTTCTGATCTCTTCTTTCATATTCAGTTTGGCTGCTTATTCCTTTGACTTCCACTCTCTCTCATGTTCCTCATAGTGATCAAGCTCGGAAGAGTTGGCAGAGGGTTCATTTGGAATTGGAATTCGAAAAGTAGTCTTTTGAGGTAATGGTAGAGCAATGAAGGGATTCTGGGTATTTTGAGTGGCTTGGTAATTTGGGGAAAAGTCTAGAGGTTGGTAGGCTGATATTGGTAATAGGTGAAGGTTTAGGGATTGCTAACATTTGGTTTTGGAGGGGGAGGATAAGTTTGTGGGTTGGTATTTTGAGGAGGAAATAGCGCTTGGTAGAAAGCGGAGGCATGAGGGGAATTTGAGGCGGTTAGATCAATGATGGGGGAGTTTTAAGCAGGGTTAGGAGATGGGTTCTGAAACTGTTATGCCCTTGGAGGAGGAAAGAGGAGTGGAGGTCTTCCATCTCCTGGAGGGTTCAAAGTGAAAGTTGGATTAGGCAAATCTTGCCTCCTTTGCATTTCGACCCTCATATCGGCAATCTGTTGCATCAATTGCATAATTAATTCATTTTGATCAGCGGCGGCGGTCTAAGCCACGACAACATCAGTCAGGCCAATCTCATCATTGTTATCACCCATTACTACCTTTCCTTTTTGTGAACTTTGATCGGGGAAGGAATCTTTGGGCGCCTTAGATCTTGTGAAATAAGGATGACCAGCCAGCTTATCAACACAGATCAGTTCTAAGTACCTGACAAAGAAAAATAACTCAAAAGATAAACGTGTTAGTCTATGTAGATGATAAATAATACAAAATATCACATATTGGTGCAAACACACAAGAGTTGCTCTATTCGAAGATAAACTAGCTCACATATTTAGATAAATGACTAAATAGATAGAAATTTGTCTATTTGGTTTTGAGCTTAGTGAATTAGAAACGTCAATTTAAGTCGAGACAAAGTTGATTGTATCTTTCACTTTCATATTTTTGATTTTCGATTGATATGAAACTCTGTTCTCCTTGCAAGAGTTGGAAAAGAAAAACAAATTCTCAAAATGGGGACCGAGCCTTGAAAGGCTGCCTACGTATCTCACGAGGGAGAATTCAGGTCCTACGTAGTTCGATTCTTGAATTTTTTTCGATTTGAGACGGTGAATCTTTTTCTAATATGGGAGAGTAGCATTTGTAAAATGAAGTTTGAATTTTGTTGAAAAACTAAAGACTTAAAGACTATTTGGACACACTTTCGATAGTGACTTGATATTTATGCTTAAAGGGTTCTAGAAAAATTCCAAGACGAGTAGGCTATAACATCTTCAAATAAAGCAATATATTCACACAAACAGTTATAACATATAAACAAATATTGCGCGTTCTAAACAAATATGTGACCTTTTGTGCTAAGGGTAGGCCTAATGATTTGAAGGATGTATAACGTCGTTTGAAACATTCCATTGCCTTAAAATCTAAATTTATACAAATTTTACGAATAAAACTGAAAGGGGATACATAATAGGGAAAAGGGATACAAATAATCAATTCCACACATGGGTACAATCCTAAATAATGCTTCCATGGACGATCCTTCTTTTTAATTTCTTGTCATCTCCAAATGTTCACACTTTGGATGAAATGGTAACTTGATCCTACTTCGACTGGAACAAACTATTAATTCCCAACCCCAAAAGACAGTTTTGCCAAATGACGTATACATCCTTCAAATTTAAACACATAAGTATGATTTTCTTTTATTGACCAATGAGCCAAATAGACATAAGGTTGGATTCTAATGGGCCCAACATGCCTTGAGTGTTAGGTTAACTTAGTTCAAAATGCGCTAAATTTGGGATTTGGTTTCGCTCTTCGCTAGATGACTAAGAGTGGCTTTTGAAAGACCGAAAACCCAAACGGACAACTTAGGCTGAAACTCACGACAATCATTGGATGCCTGATGTACCAATAAATTACCGATCATTCCAGAAAAAGGGTCAAGTATAAAAAGTCCGGCTGCGATTATGCAGAAACTGTCCTTCATATACTATACATACAAGTTGGAAAATGTCATGAATGTAATGACAGTTTATAACAATTTAACAAGTAAAGAATATAAACAATTCAACAATTAATAACAATTAGTCAAATAGTCAAATCTTATGGTTAGAACTTAATTAATCCCCCAGCAGAGTTGACATTCTGTTTTATTTAAAACATAGAAAACGACAGGTTTTAGAGTTGCCACTTAATTTTTAAAGAAAAATCAAGAAAATTATTTTTTTTCAAAAGATTAAAACAGTAAATCTAATGAAAATATTTAAAGGGTGTTCAGGGTTCATATTAACATTTTGGGAAGGATTTGAAAGCACCCGAAATGTCCGCTAACATGCAGTTATCCAGTAATTATCTATTTGGCTAAATGTTTTAAGAAAATAAGCAACTTAACTAAAATTGAGAAAACTAACTATCTTAAAATTTAAAAATAAACAACTTAAAACTTGGATTATTTTTTAAGGGAAAGGGAGATAGTATAAAGGATTTACTTAAATAAAATATTTTACAAAGTAACTTAAGTAGTAAAATAAGTATGATTATTTAGTCTTTAGAAAATTTAGAATTGACTATCTTTTGGGGGAAATCGAATGAGGACAACCTTAAAATCGACTAGCAAATAAACAATTAAACAAATACGAAATAAATAAAATAAAGAGAAAGAGAGTTTTGGACCCAAGTCTGGTTATTTGTCCTCCTGGGCCAGTACTTGGCCCTAATTTGTCTTGGGCCTTTGGCCCATTTAAATCACTTGTATCTGTCTTAGTCTAACATAAAAGAAATATTTTTCTTTAGGGCCTTAGGCCCAATTTTTCCACCTGTCCTAAGAACTAACAAGTAATAACAAGTAAGAGAAAAAAAAAAACCTTAGGCCCAATGTAACAACATTCAACTTTGAAAAAACAAAGGTGAGCCTTTTTTGATCCAATTTCTTCAACTCTCCGATCTGCGGCACTTATGATTTGGGTTTTTAACCCAATAAGACTAGCTTTCCTTTTCACGACTCAGCGGAGGTTGACTAAAAAGGAAGAGAATGCAAGGGAATGGGAGTCCAAATGGACTCAAACGGGTGTCACATGTGAAAAGAACAAATGTAAATATTAGTATTCATTTTTGATAAAAGTAAAACTTATTATTGAAAGATACAAGCAGCCATGATAATCAACCACTTACTAAAATCAACACTTGCTCACTGGAAAAGGAAACAACTCGTGATTTTTTTTTAGACAAGTGAAACAGGTAGAGATTTGTTATAAGCATAATTTATTCTAGCGGGATTAATTAAAGGCTTTTATAATAAATTACATCGCGCTTCGACAAAGATCAGTTTTTGGCAAACAAATATAAGATGTTCTCAATTCTATCATATAAAGCAACTGTCGATGCTAAAAGAACCAAAAGATAACAATTTCACATCAAAACAGGTTAATCACTCATCTAAAAAAAATGAACTAAGTAATGCAGCGAACGTAATAGCAAGAAACTAACCACAAAGTCTAACTCAATCAAGGAACACATGAGTGAAACATGGAGAAAGCAAAGGCATGGAAATAATAATCTACTGGAAAAGAATCTTAAAAATCAATGAAGAGGTAAACCGACAACTCTTCCCATTTTTAAGATCAAAGCAATACTCATTGTGAAGCAACAAGTGCTAGAAACAATAAGGAATACAACAACGATTACGAAACTAGGAATTAAAGATGATAAGAATCTAATATGCTCATAGAATCATGTTAGAACTAAAAGAAGCTCCTCTATGATTACGACAAAGTAGTAGCACAATTTAGATGAGAAGAAAATTAAACTAACATGAACATAGCAAGAGGCTGAAGCTCAAAACGAATATGAAGTGAGAATTTTGAACAGCCCACGAACCTCAAAGAAAATACCAAATTACAAGAGCATATGCATCAACCAAGAACAACATTAAATTTAAGCTAAACAAAGGCATGTTTTCAAACCAAAACTAGGGAATTCATGGATAAAAATAAATAAAATCATTTTTTAAAGTCGCAGCTACTGAAATCGACTAAAAAATATAACCAAAACAGGTTGCTAGCAAATTAAACTTGAACAATTATTATCCACGCCAAAAACACGAGCAAGGGTGTACTATCATGCTAAAGAAGAGAATGTTAGAAAATAAACAAATAATTTAAAAATAGTAACTCTTGGCAGAGAGATCGAACGAAACATGTGACACTTCTTAGATGCATAAACACGAGATCGGATGCTTAACATTTACATGAACAAGTGTAAGGACTAGAACCGAGATACCCAATACTCTTTAGAACAAACTAGATGAGCAACACGAACGAAGGATCAAGAAAGCTAGGAGTACTTATAACAAAATATGAACAACAAGAACAATAGAAACATTAACAACTACTCAAATATCCAACCAGAGTTTTGCTCATGAACACTAAAAGAAAGCTAAGAACACCTCAATAGAAAAACATAAAATAACTATGAAGTAAACAAAACTAGGAAAGAGTTACCTCTTTCCGGGCAGCGAGCGAGGGACCACGAGCTAAAGATACCGAACTTTCACCACCACAAGCGTAAACCTTGAAGATTCCGATAAACCAAGAAGGCGAGTGAAAACGAAAAGAATCGAAAAAAGGTCTTCCTTGCTATTTCGATTATATCTCCTATATATTTATATTATTCTATATCTATTTCTCTCTATTTCTATCAATAAAAAAATCCAACTTTTCCCAACCTTTTTCGTCCAACCTCTAACAATAAAGAAGAAAGAGGCTTAAATAGAGGAGAATAGGGCTAAAAAAAGGGGGAAATCGGGTGGGTCTTTGGGTGAATTTCAAATTCAAAATTCGAATTCTTTTGAGGATAAGGTTGAGGAGCTGTCATTTGTACAAATCCTCAACGGAACTTTGAGGGGAGCCGTCCAATTTAGGAGAAAGAACGCTCGAAGAAGGAGATTGCTCCACCTAGCACTGCTCACGTACAGAGGATGAAGAAGAGAGGGAGAAAACGACACAACCGAGTCGAGCCTCGCGATTCTAGGACGTTCGCGAGTGAGCTGAGCTGCTGGATTTGCAGATGGGTCGAGTTCGCTAGACTGCTACTGCTGGGTCACGCTGGTTGAAGAAGAAGAACGCATGGGTCGGGTCGAGTTGTATTGGAATGTATTGCAGATGTTTGTTGTATGCTATAATGGGCTGGGTTATTGTTGCTGGATAAGAGTTGGGTCTTAGGAGAATTAATAGTGGGTTGAGGATATGGGTTGTAACTCTAGCCAATTTAAGTTTAGAACTTAAACCAAATTTAATTGGTGAAATCGGGCAATTTAAGTTTCACTGCTGTTTGCACTATTTCCTCATGTGTACCATGTCCACTCTCACCGTTCTTTTTTACCTCCCCTGAGGTTTCACTACTTCTCTTCTTTGGAGTCAATTGCTCCAATTGGAACTCACTACGAGTACCCACTGAATTTACATGTCTTGAGTTAGGATTTGTATTACCGGGCAAACCTCCTTGAGGACGTGAGTTTTGAGCACTAGCAAATTACCCAAAATGCTTCTCTAGATTTTGTATTGTCAATTGATTATTTCTCAAATCATCAGCTATCTTATCCATGTTCGCATTTGCTCTAGCCTGCTCAGCCAATGTTAACAATCTAGTTTCTAAGGCTTAAAACGGTTTAAAAATTGGGGAGTCGAATTCTTACCCTAACCAATAAATTTCGTGGAAACTGATGCAGACTACCTAAAATCGCCTCTCTCTGTTTCAAGAACTCAAATTACATAAGTAAGGGTTTTGAGCATTTTTCTGCATAAAATCCCGATTTTCTCACTATAGCGGCCCATATCTAGCTATAGCGACGTCGTTACAACAACAACTAGCGTTGCTATAGTGGTATGCACACTCTACTATAGCGAGGTTCCCTCTACTATAGTGATGTCGGTGATAGATCTGCAACCCAAACTCCGAAAAAGGCTACTTTTACAACACAAACTCTTCCCTTGACATCTTGACTCATACTTTTCACGCCAAATTTAATTATGAGAGTTCTACTTACCCGAATTCAATTTCGAAAGGCCCTACAAATACTTTAATGGCTACAAGTATACATCAGTCAAATCTCAAAACAAGACCTTACCCTTTCCCAGATTTCATCTGAGGCTGACCTAGCCAAGAATTTTTAAGTTACTATCCGAAAAGTTTTCTGGCTCAAATTTTTTTCCTATATATGGATGGACCTACTCATAATGACTGATCATGTTGTTACACTTTGAAATATTTGTATACGTAAATAATAAAATAAAATGAAACTTAAGTAGGATAGGGCGGAGTAGATTTATACATGGTGGGGTCGATTAAGAATAGAAAAATTGCTATACGGGGTGGGGGAGGGCGGATTGAGAATTTTGCGGGTTTGACTTAACCCGCCCAACACCCTCCCCATTGTCATCCCTAGAGGAGTTGTCAAAAATGAAAATAACCAACAACTTGCATTCTCTTGTTTCCTATCAACTTAAAGAAGTAAGAATATAACAAAAATAGAATCATTTACAATACTCTATTCATTTACATTTGTTTGTCTTACTTTAATTTTTAGCCTGTTTAAAAATAAATGCATTTTTTCTTTATTGAAAACTCTTTAATTCTAACTTTTCACGTGACATATTTAAGACCATAAGATGGAAGAATATTTAGTACATTCTACATATATTTAGTTTAAGACCACAAATTTTAAAAGTCTTATTTATTTTTATAAAGTTAGAATCAAATCAAAATCAGACAGACAAACAAATTAAAACATAAGGAGTATTTCACTAATTATCAATTAGAAAAATTCAAATTCATTAACAATTAAATTTAATCATTTGATGTGTTATCCTTATCGAACTAAAGGAACACATAATCTTCAATAATTGATTTACTATTGTTGAAGAGTTTCACATTAGTATTTCACAAAATTACATTTTAAAGTACTTTTAAAAAGTTTGGTCAAATATTAATTGATATTCAAAAGTGTTTTTATAAAATACAAATTATTTATCACAAAATATTTTTTAGAAAAGCACTTTTAAACTAAACTAATTCAAAATAAGTTGTTTTTTTGAAAGTTTATCCAAATAGGCTGTAAATTGACTTTAGTAATAGCAATTATATATTCCCTCGTTAATTTACTCTCGATAAATATTGCACATTTATAAACATGTCACATTATGCACTCAAGGGTGTGGCATAATGGTCAATGAAGTGGTTGAGATTCCTGAGGTCTCAGATTCAAATTCCAACAGAGCCAAAAAAAATACTAAGTGATTCTTCTCATTTATCCTAGTCTTGATAGACGAAAGTTGGTTTGAAAACCACACTCATAAAAAATAAGATGATTATATATTTGTCTAAGAATATCCAGATGATGAACTATTTGAAATAAGACTAGGAGACATAAACGTTTCCTTATATAGTGTGATCAAACTCCTTCGTTATAAAAAAAAACAATCATTTTGTAGCTGAGTCATTTTTATTCGCATATATTGTTTGCGCCTTTATTTTCTCAAATAATTATTTTGGCATGAGTTTTTATTTAAATATATTCTACGACACATTCAAAAAACTGATATGTTGTAGTGCATGTAATTCAAACTCATAATACAATATTAAAAGACCTAACATGTAGGGGACAAAAATCCTAATACACAAGATATCTTTATTAAAAATCATTGCAAAGTACATGTAGTACGCCATAATTGAAACAAAATAACAAAATAAAAATAAAGCACAAATAATAATATGAATTTAAAGTTTCATTTTATTGCATATAGCTTCGATAAAAGATATTATCCGAAGATGATTTTTATGTAGCACAAATATCAGTTATCTACATCCTTTGGTGGGGAATGTAAGGAGGACGAAGCTCCATCTTCTAGCTGCTTCAATTGGACATTTAAGAAACCCTCAACGGTATTCATGATACCTTCAAACTTGGTTATGTCCTCTGCATTGAATTGATCCATGGACTCCCACCAACATCTTACTCTAGCCTCATTCTTTTGATCCATAAAACGTATTTTTTCCTTAGCAGCTTTTTCTCTTGCATCAAATTCATTTAGCCTATCGCTGTTTTGAATTACCTTGTTGCGTGCCTCTGCAGCAACGAGTTGTGCACCTAGATCTAATTCTGTTGTGGGATTTATAAAACGATCAATGGCTACATCAGTAGTCGGGTGAACAAATGAATACGACTTACCAGATGGAGAAGAAAGAACTATTCCAAGATTGACATCAAATTCTCTTACTAGTTCACTGGCTTTTTTGTATAAGCCTGAACGACGTTTAGAAAATGAGGAATATCGAGCAGCTTCTTTTTCTATTTTCTCTAATGGAATTTTTCTGCGTCCTAATGTTTTCTTACCCTCCATGCTAGAGTACAATAAAATATATTAGTCAAATGTTTTCAAGAACTATGACTTACAAAAAAATGAAATATCATAAGTATTTATACACATAAAAATAATTTTTTTCACCATAAATATTTCAAGACAAATATTGCAAAGGAAAGTAATCTTTTCTTCATATTGAACATTATAGTAGTAAATTGATATTGATTTGATACTCAAAATCTGAGTTTTATGGTAAATGAATCTGGAAATTTTAATTTAAAATAGGTAAATCATTTAATATACTAAATGAAATTTGTCAATTAGTGATTAGCCATTTTGAATATAATGATGATTCATTAATGATGTACCAAAAATCTTCAATTCATTTATAGTAATTAAATCAAAATATTCACTTTCTCAAATTATAAAAAAATCTATCACTTATTCTTTTATAGTAACAAAATCAAAATTTTCACTTTTTCAAATTAAAAAGAAATCTATCACTTAACTTGAAAAGGAAAATGTATTAATATACTTACAATTTTAAATATATATATAATGAAGATTCATTAATTATGTACCAAAATCCTTCAATTCATTTATAGTAACTAAATCAAAATATTCACTTTCTCAAATTATAAAGAAATCTATCACTTATTCTTTTACAGTAACTAAATCAAAATTTTCACTTTCTCAAATTAAAAAGAAATCTATCACTAAACTTGAAAAGGAAAATGTATTAATATACTTAGAATTTTGAATATAGATAGATCCTTCACTTAGATTGATATTCATATAATTTAGAATGACATTTAATATAATTAAAAATTTAACTTGATAGTAAATGCTTTAATAAATTACTACAATGAAAATCAAACTTTCAACATAAATTAAAAATAAATAAATCTAAAGTCTAACTTAAATTATAAATATTTTAGCAAAAAGGGTCATATTTGCTCTTGTACTCTTAGAAAATGGTCATATTTACCCTTCGTCAGACTTTTTAAATATATTTGCCCCTGCCATCAAATTTTAGGTACATATTTACCCTTAGATTGTTAAGTCTCATGTCCCCAATGTTATTATCCTATGTGGTGCCTATGTGGCACGTGTGTATATGTATATTTATTTCACTTAATATTTATTTTAATTTAATATTATATTCAACCAAATATTAATTATACCCATCTATCTAACCCACCAAATCCAACTTCTAATATATTTTTCATTGTCAATTTCCTAAGAGAAAACCACAATACTTTGATGAGGAGAGTTTTGGTAGCTCAACCATGAGAAATTGGGCTTAATTTGCTACTTTATTTGTGTGTGTTGCCATAGTGCTAAAACATGTTGAAAGAATGTTGATAGGGTACTTAAAACAATGCTTAATTTTTTACTGCATTTTGTGTAACGACCCGAACCGTCGTTATTTAGGGAAAACAAAAATTTGGGAAAATCTAGACCACTGTCCCGCCAGGGCGGGACATATGCCGCTAGGGCAACAGTGCCACAGCAGGGCAAGTAGTCACCAGAGCGGGATAAGCGAGACAAAATGTAAATAACACGAATTCTTAGTTACTCCTTCTTCTTAAAATACCTAAATTAGTTGGAGAACACCCTAGAAACCCCCAAAAAGCTGTTCCAAGCTTGGGTAAGATGGAGAGAGAGATTTTTAGCGTGAGGATGGCGATATCTTGTGAATTCTTGCCCAAATTCACCGTCATGTCGTTCGGAAAACCAGAAAATTATCTGCAATTCCTCCGTGCAACTGCTTGGCGCTTAGGTAAGCTAGGTTTTATGAATTGAGTAGTTATAAATCTGTGCTCACTGCGTAATATATGTAAATCAATGGTAGGAATTATGCGAGGCCTTAGTGCACCGAATGAAATATGATTAAACCCTAGAAATAAGCCTTAGATGATGAGCTAGGGATAAGCATGGTTGAATTAATGGTTACATGATTTATGTCGATGAGTAGTTTGTAGGTGATGGTTGTGATTTCATGTTGTGTGATGTATGTTTGTTCTTGCTTCATTACAATACATGTATGTATGTGAATGTTGCATTATTGATCACATTAATTGTAAATGAGGATAGATGAATGATGAATGCCATGAATCATGACTTGATTATATGATTATGAGAATGTACTTTGTGATTGTGATTGTGGCTTGTTGAATGGATCGGGTGTTGCGTTCCGACACACTAACTTGGATCGGTTGGCACATTCCAACATAATTATGGAATCGGTTGCCACATTCGGGCATAATCTTTCGGGTACCACGTTCCGGTATGCTAACAGTTTGAGTTTGGGTTCCTGAGAGGACCAATGATTTAATTGTATGCTTGAGGATTGTGAAATTGTACCTTGTTCATAATACTAATTGATATTGTGTTTCCCGAAGTTGTTATATGGTTATGAGGACTTATGTTTAATTGTTCTTCTATGGTGTGCAAACTTGATATGTACCTTGATGTTGGATGAATCAGAAGGGACAAACCCAATCGGGATGTGATACGGTAGGTGGGGAGTCCGCATTTCAAGAATTATTAATGTCCGAGTAAAGGGTGTTGTGTGTTGTAATGGCGAAGAGTGGGGGTAGTATACATGATGTAAAGTGGATTTCAGTTTGAAGAAAAAGATTTGTGCTTAGGGGTTAGAAAGCTTGACGTAATGTACTATGTGGCCTTGGCGGGGTAATATGAAGAAGAAGTAAGGGTATGACGGGAGCGATTAGTTGGAATGCTTGTAATTGTATTGGGGACTATTCTATGTGTTAGAATGTTTAGGCTATGATCAAGAACCTATTAAGTAGGTTGACCGAGATAGTGTTTATTAGTTAGAGTACTAGTGTAATTTCGAGGTTTTCAAGATAGGGTAAAGGTGGAGAAGCGAGTGGATTATTGCATGTTCTTGTTGGTTGTTTTCTTATGTTATGTGGTGGGCGTTGACAAATGATGCCTACCAGTACGTGTGGTTTGTACTGATACTACTCTTGCTATGTCTTTTTGACATAGTCTGGATGCAGGTTGGTGAAGTTACCTTAGATGACGATGAAAAACTCTCCAACAGCTTCTACTTTTCCTTCCGCATGGTGGGAGTTGTGTCTTTTATTTATTATGTCCAGTTGTACTCTTAGTAGCTCTTGTACCTGTTTAGACTAGATTCTTGGGGGTGTTAGTTGCTTTACAAATTTTAACCCAAAATTGTTTAAAAGTGTTATTTATGAAAACCTTATGATTTCTTTTATCTTCGTTTTTCATTAATCTTCCGCATGTTCTAATTATTGGGATATGAGGGTTCTCTTACTTAGGTGTTAACGTGTAGGTGCCCGCACGGCCCGGTGGGTTAGGTCGTGACAAATTGGTATCAGAGCCCAGGTTACCGGTCTCTCCGTACAAGAGCAAAATGTGGACTAAACTCCTGTGGATTGGTGTGTTGACGTCCACATCTAATCCTCAGGAAGCTAGGAAGCATTGTAGGTCTTTTCGTGCGAGTGTCGCTTGTGGTATGAGTTGAGTCCAATTGGTATCTCCCGATTCCAATTGGTATCTCAACGAAGTAAACCAGACGTCGTGGTCACAACTGAGGGGACACAAGCAAAGAAAATTGGAAACTGGAAAGGTTCCAATTGGTATATGGCCCTAAGGGTTGCGAAATTGCATGGATGACCATTATTAAGAATTTGTACTTGTCTGTGCTTTGTAACTTGAAGACGGTGAATGTGTGCTTCTTGTTATGCGAACTAACTGTGAATGTGAAGCCATAATTGCTTGAATGTGAGAATATGATTTCGTGTACTATAAATGTGTGTTTAAACCTTGTTATGTGTAATATGCTGGCTAAATTGTTTGAAATTATGCAAGTTGTAACGACTTGAGTAATGTAAAGCCATTGCGAAAAGAAGGTCCGACTAGATGTGATGAGAAGGTTTAGATAAAACTACGAGGCAATTTGTGAGGAAGATCTGAACGTGTTTTGCGCTTGTGTAATAACCGTGTGAATGTGTGGGTGTATCCTGGGGATGTGTTGGTTGTGGTACTGAATTAATAAGAACGAATTGGTTGTGTATTGTGGTTTTGACTTGGAGTAGTTAAGGATTTCTCCTAGTTCGCATGATTATCCTAAGTTTGTTCGGTAAAACTGGAAACCTTAGTGAAATTTAGAAAAGCGAGAAAACCCAGAAAAATCTTGGTAGAGGTTCTGTTTCCGTTTTGGCCACTGGGGCGGGATTATTTCCACTAGGGTAAGACCGCCAGAGCGGGAATTCTTCTGCCAGAGCTGGATGAGGTGAGACAGAACCTTAGCCTGCCCTTTCTAGTTTTTTCCAAGTTTCCCAATAAGGACCCCAAATGGTATCCGAGCTAACCCCTACAATTCTATCAGTGTTCAGCAGTCGAGAATAGTTTATAAAACTTAGTAATTCACCATTTACTATGGAAAAAGCAGGAAATCTTGCATCCAAATGCTTACAAAACATAAGAAAGACAAAAAGATAAAAACCAAGTTGTCCTAAAATTTACAAGCCCAAGAAGGGCGAAAGCCAAATCAAGAACCCTCGAACTATGTGGTGTCAACATCTGAGTCTAGATCCTCCGGTGGTACCAGGACGATCGCCGCCTCGTCCATAAAAGTAAAGCGCTGGAAATCTCCTTTCTCGACCTGGGAAAACCCTTGGCCAGGGGCAACACAAGTGAATATGGTCATCACAATCTTCCATATCTGAACCATCAGACGATCCCTCTCCAGACCTTTCCTCCTCTCCTGGCGTAACTTGCGAGGAAACATCTCGACCTCTACAGCAGTGCTAGGTGGAGCAGGAGTGAAGTCAGCAAAGGCACTCTCCAACCTCCTCTGGATGGCCGCCAGATCCTCCTCAACCCGTGCACCTGAGAGTGGGGCCTCGTCATTCGAATCCACAGTCGCTTTACTGTTGCTAGCCCTACCCGTTCTCCTCCTCTTGCTTCGAGAAGTAGAAGTCTGTCTAACCAAAAGAGGGTGAAGAGAGGGATCCATGGGAAGTACCTTATCAGTGTCGAGGGCGGCATTCCCGCCCGCTTGCACAATGCAGTGATAAGACTAGGGATGAAAAACACCTTTTTGTTAGCCCAGTAGAACATCTTCCACTCAGAAATAATCTGCGCACCAACATTCAATTCAATGCCTTGCACCACGCACGCCACTACCAAAGCAAGAGGTACGTCACGTCGGTGCGGTTGCCCGACGGGCGAATCCTTCTAGCAACCAAGTGTAGCCACCTCTTAACATTCGGTGGCCAGTCTATGCTAGTAATACCCTCAGCAGTAGGACAATAGAGTCTATTCCGACGGGCAGGTTTCACTAGTGTATACCTTAGCCATTCCAGATCCATCTCCCTCAATTGGGCCTCGTACTCAGCGTTCGAGACCTCAGGCACCTCTAGAGCCTCATTAATGGCGGTGACATTCAGAGGGATGTCGACCCCCAGATGCGAATGATAGGGTGAGGGTCGTCTCAACGGACGGTAGGCAGGATAGCATAGAACTCCCGCACCCAGTCAACACATGCGGCAGAGGGAGCCTCAGTTAGTGAAACCAACCCGAATTCCATTAAACGAGCATAAAAGGCAGGCTCTTTCTCCTCCAGCCTGAGTAAGACGAAACCTCTCTTGCAATAGAATTTATTATTCCAGAAATCGTGATGCCTCTCTCAACTGGCAACATTGAGAAACCAGACGAAATATAGATTATCCTCATTTGCATCAGCCATTTAGAGAAGTCTGCAAGTAATGGGAAATACACATTAGAGCTCGATAGGAATAGACAATCTAAGGCTAAAATGAGAAGGAGAAATTTTTGAGTTAAGGGATGCAGGCCACTGGTCTGGTATATCAAGCCACAAAAGCCAAAATCTCACCAGGGCGGGATTATGTAGGCCGACACAGCGGGATGTGTCTCTGTAATTTGGGTCATAGCCTAGGGAGGTACTTCTACCTTTTCCCTTTAAAAATCAATACCCCTTCACATTTTGAATGAGACAATACATCCTCTCTATTTTAAATCGATGACTAAAAATAAATTTAATTTATTTCATATATTTTTAATTGTAAAGAATGATCCTCAAGTTAAATAATAGTACAAGAAATGAATCAATATTATTTTCTAATCTCAAGGTTAAGGGGCTTGAAAACAACCTCTCCACCTTTACAAGGTAGCAATAAGGTTAGCTTACACTTTATCCTTCCCAAACTCCACTTAATGAAATTTCACTAAATATGTTGTTGTAATCTCAAGGCTAACAAAATATACGTGTATCAATCAATGTATTATTTTAATCTATATGAGATATTGTTTTCTTAGAAGTGCTAATGTCATGTATACAAAACCAACTTGTTGAAATAGAATTATGAAAAAGTGATATTAATGACCGAACGAATTCGCAATAAGTTGGACTTCTTTGTTTGCGTTGTTAATGAAATTCAAATATGAAGGGCATTGTTTCTCAAACTCAAATGCTAAGAAGGTAAATTGTGATTTTATTATAAATAATTTGGTTGAGTGATTTTATAAGATATAAACCTTAAGTTGAGTGATTTTATTGATACAAAACAAAGTTTAATGATTATTGTACATAATTTTTCATAATTAACTGATTTTTGAGATATTTACTCACTTTAAAACGTTTCTCAAACTCAAATGATAAGCAGGTAAAGTGAGGTATATATAAAGCTTGCTTTTTTATATACTTAGTACGATCTCCCCAAATGTATTTTGTTGATGTGAGATTCATCCAAGCGTCACATATACCCCTACTGACTCAACATCCTCCCTGAGGTTTGGTTGGGGGTGATTATGATACCATATGTAACACCTCAACACACGAGTAATATTGCCCGTTTTGGACCGATGTCCTCATGACTTTAAAATGTGTCCCTATAATTAGGGGTGTGAATCGGTCAGTTCGATTTATCGAATTTCGATTTTTAAATATGCTAAACCAACAAGATTACTTTTTATCGATTTTTGGCCCTAACGGTTCAATTTCCGATTTACCCAATAAGAAAGTGCTCACTTGTAACATCTCGCAAATTGAAAGAACTAGAAAGAGCTAGAATTAGAAAGAGTGATTTTTGGAAATAATAAAAAATCTGGAAAAATTGTTTAAGTTAAGTTTGAGTTTTTGGTCAACTTCAAATGACCATAACTCCTAGATCAAGATGATTTAGGTGTATTTCCAGATATCGTAGGAAAGATCTTGGAATAATCTTTCCAATGCCGCCGAGTTTGCGTGATTTCGAGTTTGTATGAGCGAGTTATGCCCATTGGCAGTTGTGTTGCTCAAATAAGGAAAGTTCAATCCGGATTTTAGAAGGGCATTATGGTCTTTTCACCACCCAATTAAGTTAATTCGTTTTTAGCAATTAAATTGGGGTCTAAACTGAATTGGTTCAATTTAGACAATTGGAAATTTACGTTAGGGTTTTTGGAGAAAGAACGCAAGAGGAGAAAAGAGAAGAAAGAGCAAAGTTCGTCGTTCTTGAATGTTTATCTTGTGGATTTCGTCAAGGGATGATCCTTATGAGGTATGTGAGTCTTTTATAGCATTGGGTTCGTTCACCCACGCGCCAATCATGTTTATTTCAGCGAAGTTTATTCTAGAAAGTTGAAAGTTAATGAAACTTGAATGGTGTTCTTTAAATTGGCATTCGTTCTTGAGTTAGGTTTAGATTGAGGAGTTCCTTGAGGTTAAAATGTTGTTTCCTTGAGTTGTTTGATTTAGATTCTTGTGTATACACACTGGGTATCTGAATCTAAAGGGAATTTGAGACAAAGAACCGAGTTTGGGCGAATTAGGGCTAGAAAACGAAGAAGAAAATTAGTCGAGCAAATCTGGGCACTAGCTCTGCGTTGCGGACTTGCTCCCCAAATTTGGGAAAAGTCATTTTGCATCGCAGAGCGGTCATGGACCGTTCTTCCTCAAAAAGTATTTTTGCGATTAAAATTTAAATACTTCTCCGCGTCGTAGACCCACCCTCAGACAGTGATTCTTTTAAATTTTTTCTCATGTTTAGCTATCTAAAATCATTCCTAAACATCATGAGATCTTTCCTATCACAAATCATAATCCTTGAATCCATAATTCAATTCAAGGAAAGTTAAGAGTCAAGTCAAGAGAAGTCAATAGTCAAGTTAAGAGAAGTTCATAAAGGTTTCCAAAAGTCTTTTACAAATGTTTTAACTTTGTTTTAAGACTTGAGTTTTGAGTCGAGTAAAGAGTAAAGTTTGAAGTTCATTTCTTCAAAAGAGTATATCGGGACTATGTATTCCCAAAGAGTAAATGTTTTTACATTTAAACAAGAAAGGAAACTAAGATTTCCAAAAGAGCATTTGAGCTAGTTTTTAGTAAAAAGTAAGAGTAAAGTTCATTCTTCAAAGATTATTCGGGAACTAAGTATTCCCAAGAGTTAAAATGTTTTCACATTTGAACAAGAAAGGAAACTGAGATTTCCAAGAGAGCTTTTAAGCTAAGTTTTTGAGTAATTATCTCAAACCAAAGAAAGAGTTTTGTTTTTAGAAACATATGAGCTAAAGTATATTTTGGGAGTAGTATTGAGCACCGATATGGGGACGAGCTTGAGTTCAGATAACTCACGTCTCCATAAACCATATAGCCATCATGGGTAGTAAAGGATCATACTTTTTAGATGACTCCTGAAGATGCTTTTAGCATAGACTAGTGGATCCACTAAGCTAAGCGTTCTATATGACAACAAAGTATAAGACAGTTTTGGCAGTGTGGGAAAGTCGTGTATCACCACTTATGCTCATAGTGGTGGTTGACGGTTAGAGAAACTCCCACATAAACTATATTACTTTATTATATGAGTAAAGTTGAGTTTGTTATTGCATATTCTTTAACGAACTAAGTTGTTTTCTACTGTTTTAAAGGCTTTTTATATATTGCATGCGTTTTATTGCTTTACATTGAGTTAAGTTATTCAGGAGTTGAGTAAAGCCAAGATAAGTGTTTCTTTCAGATTCTTTTCAAGCTTAAGTTATGTTTAGCATTCCAACTCACAAACTCGTACATTCAATGTACTAATGTCAGTTGACCTGCATCTTATTATGATGCAAACGCAGGTAATCAGGATCAACATCCAGCGTCTCGTTGATCCAGTTGAGCACTCAGAGTCAGTTGGTGAGCCTCCTAGCTTTTCGGAGGATCCTTTTATTGCTTTCATTATTTTAGTTCATTACGATGTCGTGGGTCTTGTCCCAACGTCCATCTCAATTGTTTAGAGGCTTCATAGACAGAGTTAGTGATGTTAGTTCATGAGTCTTTACTTTTCCTTTTCAGTTAAGTTGAGACTTGAGTTTCCACTTTGACAATGAATGTTATTATAATACATTCTAAGTTATATTTTGAGCAGTTCCGTTTACTTGTTTAACAATATTTATCTTGAGTAAAATCTTCCACTGAGTAAGTAAGCCAGACCAAGGATTTGCTTGGGGCCATCAATGGTTCTCGAGTGCCGGTCCCGTCCAAGGTGTAGGCTCGAGGCGTGACATCACTTGAATAGGTTTACTAGTTTACAGAAGAGGAATTAAAAGAAATAGGCTATGTTGAAAATGAGTAGATTTCTAAAGTTTCTTCCATTTATTTTTTTCTTACGGGGAGAAAAGAGCCCTTTATCAATTATATGACCGATCGGTCAAGGTTACCTCTATCTATGGTATCATTTTCTTAAAATAATAATGAAACACAAAAGTAAAAAGTTATTAATAAGGAAAAAAAACTTACTTTAGCTTTCGACGTTTTGTATAATGCGAAATTGTAATTTAAACTACTATGAAATATGAATTAAATGCTAAAAAAAAAGACAGTTACTAGCAAGACTCTTCGAGATGATACTTCTAGTCCTACAATAACAATTTAACAAAACAAACAAATAAATCTCATATGATTAAGTCCAATAGGCCTCACAATTTTTTCTCTCGAGCGGTGTTGTCATCAAACACGCCTTTCGTATAAAATTATGCTTTATTTTATAATATTCTTTGGTTTCCATTTTGATATGAAATTTGTGTTTTTCTTTAGATACTTGCCAGTCTAGAAATATGCCAATCGTTCTTTTCTACTCGTCCTCCTAATTTTTCTAGATAATACCTTATATTAAAACTTTATGATAAAATTAACTTTAAAGCGTTTTATCAAATTTATTTTGTAAAGAGAAATCTTACACTTTGTTTGTATGGTTGTTATTAGGGGCGGATTTAGAGGAAACTGAAAGTGTTCATCCTAACCCTCTTGACAAAATATTACATTCTATAAGTAACTTTTTATAAAAATATAAATACATAGGTTTTGAATTGCCTAAATACAAAAGCAAATGTTAGACTATTGGTTTAGGAGTTCAAAATTCACTTTCTGCTATTAAGTTCAAATCTCAAAACACTATTTTTTTTCCCGAACCCCTTAATGAAAATTATGAATCGTCCATTAATTATTACGTATTATTTCATAATGTATCATATTGTATATTATTATATTGTATCATATTCCATCATACTGTTTTCTTTAAATAAATACAATATTTGGATAAATTGTACCATTTTCCATCGTAACATAATGCCACACATCGATAATTTGAAAGATAAACCTACAAGAAAAATTAGGTATACAATAGAGCTATTATAAAAAGATAAAATAAAATAATAAATAAAAATAAAATATTTAAATAACTCTGCAATTACACAAAACCACTCATTACATAAAATGAGATTATTCATGTTATCTAACATGAATTTAACGATACAATACTATATAATAAGTAACAACTAACCCAACAAAATGTTAATAACTCAATTAACTACGTAAACTTTCGCCTTGCGGACGGAAAATTACTCTCCTAATCACCTTTCCTATTTACAATTATAAAAAAAAAAAAACAGCAAATTCATTTGGTAGCCATCTTCAGACAACGCGTGTTGGAAAGCAGTGTCATCATATTATTTTTCATCTGTCCGAATTTCTCTTCTTCATCCATAGCCCATCTGAAGCTCCCAATTTTCAATTTTTTCATTAAACTTTACAAGGTGACTCTTTTTCTATGCTTTTTGGAATTTTTTCTTATAAAATATATGTACTTATTCTTTAATTTATCTGCTATTTTTTTCTTGATCTCTTGTCTATTTGGTTCAATTTTTTCTTAATTATTGAGTATTAGAGGTGAAAAAATGAAATGGGTATTTGGGAATGATAATCTTTCTCCAAAAAAAGAAAACCCCCAAAAATTATTGAGTATTAGAGAATGAAATGGGGGAAAGAATTAGAAGATTTATGTAGCTGAATCCAATTTTTGTGGGATTTTTTTTGTTTGTTATGGTACTACTGCTGTTGGGAGTTTGCTGGGTGACAGTAGGTAGGGTTTAATATCAATTTTGTTCTTTGTTCATGATCTTGATACGATGTTTATGATAAAATTATGTTTGCTCTCTTGGGAAAAGTTGGGTTTTTTTCTTTTTGCTTGGTGGTTTAGATATTTGAGGGAGGGATAAACTATAAAGATTCTATCTTGGGGTTCTATTGGATTAGTTAATGAAGCCAAGTTGAAAGTTTGGGTGGACTAGAAATGGGTGTCTTTAGTATTGTCTGAATTCATTGCTAAATGAAACATTTCGTAAACTATAAAGTTTCTGTCTTGGAGTTCTATTGGATTTTTTTGCTAAAGAAGCCAAATTGAAAGTTTGGGTGGAGTAGAAATGGTGTCTTTAGTATTGTCTGAACTCACTGCTAAATGAAACATTTCGTAAACTATAAAGTTTCTGTCTTGGAGTTCTATTGGATTAGTTAAAGAAGAGAAATTGATAGTTTGGGCAGACTAGAATTGATGTCTTTAGTATTGTCTGAATTCATTGCTAAATGAAACATTTCGTAAACTATAAAGTTTCTGTCTTGGAGTTCTATTGGATTAGTTAAAGAAGAGAAATTGAAAGTTTGGGCGGACTAGAATTAGTATCTATAGTATTGTCTGAATTCATTACTAAATGAAACATTTCGTAAAATATAAAGTTTCTGTCTTGGAGTTCTATTGGATTCATTAAAGAAGCCAAATTGAAGTTGGGGTGGACTAAAAATTGTGTCTTTAGTATTGTCTGAACTCACTGCTAAATGAAGCATTTCGTAAACTTTTAAGTTTCTTTCTTGGAGTTCTATAGGATTTGTTAAAGAAGGCAAATTGAAAGTTTGGGTGGACTAGAAATGGTGTCTTTAGTATTGTCTGACCTCACTGCCAAATGAAACATTTCGTAAACTATAAAGTTTCTATCTTGGAGTTCTATTGGATTTGTTAAAGAAGCCAAATTGAAAGTTGTGGTGGGCTCAAAGTGGTGTATTTAGTATTGTCTGAACCCAAATGAAACATTTTGTAAACTATGAGAATTATAGAAAAAGAATATTATTGAATTGTCGTCTCTATATTATTAGAGAGAGACCCTATTCATAGACTCTACAATAGACTCCTTTTCCAAATAGGACACTACAATACAATCCTTTTCTAAAGAAATATAGTAAATGAATATTATTGAATTGTCGTCTCTATATTATTAGAGAGAGAGCCTATTCATAGACTCCTTTTCCAAATAGGACACTACAATACAATACTTTTTTAAGTAGGACACTATATACTATTCTTATTACTATTACTATTCATATTCCTATTCTAAGTAGGATTGTACGTACTACTATTCTAACATAAACTATGAAGTTTCTGCTTGGAGAGTTAAAGAAGAGAAATTGAAAGTTTGGGCGGACTAGAATTGGTGTCTTTAGTATTGTATGAATTCATTGCTAAATGAAACATTTCGTAAACTATAAAGTTCATGTCGTGGAGTTCTACTGGATTCATTAAAGAAGCCAAATTGAAGTTGGGATGGACTAAAAATGGTGTCTTTAGTATTCTCTGAAATCACTGCTAAATGAAAATTTAGTCAACCATAAAGTTTCTGTCTTGGAGTTCTATTGGATTAGTTAAAGAAGAGAAATTGAAAGTTTGGGCGGACTAGAATTGGTGTCTTTAGTATTGTCTGAATTCATTGCTAAATGAAACATTTCGTGAACTATAAAGTTTCTGTCTTGGAGTTCTATTGGATTCATTAAAGAAGCCAAATTGAAGTTGGGGTGGACTAAAAATGGTGTCTTTAGTATTGTCTGAACTCACCGCTAAATGAAACATTTCGTAAACTATAAAGTTTTTCTGTCTTGGAGTTCTATTGGATTAGTTCAAGAAGAGAAATGGTAAAGTTCGGGCGGACTAGAATTGGTGTCTTTAGAACTGTCTGAATTCATTACTAAATGAAACATTTCGTAAACTATAAAGTTTCTGTCTTGGAGTTCTATTGGACTCATTAAAGAAGCCAAATTGAAGTTGGGGTGGACTAAAAATGATGTCTTTAGTATTGTCTGAGCTCACTGCTAAATGAAACATTTCGTAAACTATAAAGTTTCTTTCTTGGAGTTCTACAGGATTTGTTAAAGAAGCCAAATTGAAAGTTTGGGTGGACTAGAAATGGTGTCTTTAGTATTGTCTGAACTCACTGCCAAATGAAACATTTCGTAAACTATTAAATTTCTGTCTTGGAGTTCTATTGGATTTGTTAAAGAAGCCAAATTGAAAGTTGTGGTGGGCTCAAGTGGTGTATTTAGTATTGTCTGAACTCCCTGCTAAATGAAACATTTTGTAAACTATGAAGATTCTGTCTTGGAGTTCTATTGGATTCGTTAAAGAAGCCAAATTGGAAGTTGGGGTGGGCTCAAAGTGCTGTCTTTAGTATTGTCTGAACTCACTGCAAATAGAAACCTTTTTTACTTCTTGAACATCTGACCATTCTTGGTGTAGTGTATATGAATTCTTTTGATTTAATCTAAAAGAAAGGAAGATATTTTTAGTTTCTTCGCTTGGTTATGCACCTGGTTGATTTGGCAATGAATTTGTGTGCTCTCATAGTGTCTTTTGCTAAGAGTTTATCTGGAACTGTAGTATAAATATATATCTTATAGATTCAAAGGCAGGGTTAAGGTCTGCATGCATCCTACTCTCCTCAGACCCACTTGTGAATTACACCGGGTATGTTGCTGCTGTTGATTCACAGTATGAATATCTGAAATTTGATGTCAAAGAAACACTGATAGAAGTTGCATATAAGAGGCACTATCTTGTTAGTGTAGTTTCCTTTTTTTTTCTTACCTAGTTCCTATGTGCAAATTTTCTGTTTTCTCTAGGGAGAATATGCAATATTTTTATTCTCATCTTACAGCAAAATTTATGCATTGTATGTCTGTTATAGATTGTGTTTTGTATTTTGATGACTTAAGTTGGAAGTGCATTGCGCTGCAATGAACTTGTTCATGCATTTATGATGCATTGTTTGAATATCAAGAACTGTGTTGTGGTGATTGAAGTTACGAGTTGATTGATTAGAAGGAAATGGTAAGGAAGGAATGTAGCGGGTGACAAAGATAGTACAGTTTCAGTCAAAATTACTGTCTTATTCGGTATTTGCTTTTAATCAACACCTTAGTCTTCTAATATGGTCTTAGTGAGATTCTTTCGTCCAACTGTTCTGTACTTGCTGATACTAACTAGTAGTGTTAGATCTTTATTAATGACCTAAGTTCCTAATTTGAATTTACAACACAGGTAATGGCAGTTGAGGAAGATATTGATCTTTCAGATTTGAAGTACCAACTGAGCCAAACACATGTTAGTTGGAAGCAAGAGATGGAGGAAAGCCAGTCCCAAGTTGATGCCTTGCAAGCAAAACAATTAGATGTAAAAACTTGTATTCAGGGGTCAGAAGAAGATACAAAGAAAGAGTTAAATGTCCTTTGGAGCAGAGTCAGAACTGCTGCAACATTAATGATGTATTTGAAAACTAAAGCCAGAGTCATGGCTGTTCCTGATTTGGCCTCTACGTCATGCGGTATAAAAGAACTATATGGAGTAGGGCTTATAGATAAAAATGGTGTACCGTTGTCCAGTTGGTCAAGGGACATAGATCTCTCGTCTTTTGATGATGCTGATGATGCAGCATTGATTAGACTTACAAGTACACAAGATTCTTTTGATGAACAAGATGGATCTTATAGGAGCGAATCACTCAGAAGTGTACAATTGGTTACATATGTTATGGAAAATCTTGTCAAGAGGGTTATAATGGCTGAATCTGAAACTGCTTTAGAGAAGGAGAAGGTAACAGTAGGTCAGGAAGAGATTCAAAGAAGGGCACTTCAGATTGAAAACATGTCTACTAAGTTAGAAGAGATGGAAAGGTTTGCTTTAGGTACAAATTGTATCTTGAATGAGATGCGCCAGAGAGTTGAAGATTTGGTCGAAGAAACTTCTAGACAGAGGCAGCGAGCTGCAGAAAATGAGCAGGAGCTTTGTTGTGTTAAGAGAGACTTCGAATCTCTGAAATCCTATGTCAGTAGTCTCATTAGTGTCAGAGAAACTCTTCTGTCATCAGAAAAACAATTCCAGACAATTGAAAGGCTTTTTGAACGGTCAGTGTATCCCTTTCGCTGGTGAACAGAATTTCTGTTTTCATATAATGATGATATAGCTGTTTATTTATGTCCTCTGAGTAATAATGGTCAGTGTGCCTGTGATGTCAGAAGAGACTACTGCGTAATATGTTGTTGATGATATGTCTTAATACTTGCAATGCAGTTTACCAAGAGTATATACCTTTCAATATCTTATAGCACACCTTTCTGAATCAATAGGGTTAGAATCTAAGTATGCACCCAACATTATACACATGTTTTCTGATCAAGTTATCAATTCATTTGAGACTTTGAATTTATGTCTAACCATTTTTTCCAGCCATATTCTCCACGACACCAGAATGTTATCTGGTGTAGCGGGTTATAATTAATTTGCAATGTCTTTATGTACAAAAATGATATAAAATGAAATGGATCACTTGGATTAAGAATGAGGAATCATCCTTATTTTAGTGCAAAGGTTTTAAGGTTGAATATAGACTAGCGTTATGACATTTCCTAGGGTACTAAACTTGGAACAAGAAGGGCTGAGTGCAGGTTTGTAAAATCTCTTCTTTGATCCATTTGTAAAAGCACAGAACTAATGAAACTATGAAAGTAGTGATAAATCATCTTTTACAAATTTTTTTAGAATGGTAATATTTTATAAGCCCTACTTGTGGGAATACATTGGGTATGTTGTTGTTGGTAAGATTTTATAAACAGAAGCAGTGAAACACAAAGTTTGTGCGGAATCAGTTCCTTTACATCACTCTAGGAAGTTGAGAAAGTCTTAACATTTTATCTGCTGTGTGCTGACTGCTGATCTTCTAGTCTACACCTAAAACCAAAAAAGATACACATTTATATTTCAATTTATGTATATTTTCATAGTTGCTTTCAAAACATCGTTGATTCCTTTCTTTCCAAATCACCCACCATATGCATGAAGGAATGGTCTCCTAGATTTTTCTTTTCTCCTTCTCAATACCCTTACCAGTCCAACAATGCAGCATTTGTTTGATAGTTCTAGGCATCACCTAGCTTAACTTGAAAAATGTTAAAAAACAGATTCCACATTTGAGTTGTGATGCTACAAAGCAGAAATACATGATTAGCATCGTTATTCTTTTTCACACGGTATACATCTACTATAAATAGCTATGCCCTTTCCCTATAGGGCTGTTGTGAAGTGCTTCATATGTGAGAGTCTAACAAAAACATGTCACCTTGTATGGTGCCCTGGATTTCCATATCTGCCTCCAAGGCCAGAAGCTGTAATTCTGATCCAATGTATAGGAGGTCAATAGGAATTTGTAGCAGCTGCTGACTGAGAAGGTACCTTTACTTTGTGGAACCCATACTAGCCAGTCAACTACCATTTCCTGGAATTTGAAGCTTTCCGATATTTTGATGAGTTGTGAGAACCTATCGACTTCCTATCTACTTAAACAACAACAACATACTCGGTGTAATTCCACAAAGTGGGTCTGGGGAGGATAGAGTGTATGCAGACCTTACCCCTACTTTAGTGGTAGAGGTTGTTTTCGGTAGACCTCAGCTCAATGAAAAACAATCCGAAACAGTAGGACAAAAGAAATAATGGAAGTGAACAAGCTATGGCAAAATACTATAGAAATCATATGACAAATCATTTTGAACAGTAATTAAAACAAAATAATACGACAAGCAAAATGCAAGAAACAACAAGTAGTAATAGAAATCGAGGGACAAGAAACTACAAGAGTAATACTACGACTACTATTATGGAAGGAAAATGCTCTACTACCTATTAACCTGCTATCCTAATTCGTGTCCTCCACAACCTTCTATCTACAATCCTGTCCTTTGTAAGCTAAAATCGCGTGATGTCCCGTCTAACCACCTCTCCCCAATAGTGCCAATATTTCTTTGGGCTACCTCTACCGCCCTTGGAACCATCCATAGACAACCTCTCACACCTTTGCCATCCATGCATGACCTCTTCACATGCCCAAACCATCTCAGCCTCGCTTTCTACATCTTGTCCTCCACTGAAGCCACTCCTTACCTTGCCTCAGATATATTCATTTCTAATCCTATCCTCCTAGTATGCTCACACATCCATCACAACATTCTCATTTTCACAACTTTCATCTTCTGAGCGTGAGAGTTTTGAATTGGCCAGCACTCCGCCCCATATAACATAGTTGGTCTAACTACCACCCTATAGAGCATGCCTTTAATTTTTGGTGGTACCTTCTTATCACGCAAGACTCCAGGTGGGAGCCTCTATTTAATCCACGCTGCACCAACATGATGTGTAACATCATTCAATCTCTCCATTTCCTTGGAAAATAGATCCAAGATCCTGAAACCTCATCTCTTTTTGATTTCTTGTGTATCAAGCCTTGCTCCACGCTAGCCTCATGTGTCATATTACAGAACTTGCACTCTTATATATCCTGTTTTGGTTCTGCTCAACCGGAACCTTTAGACTCCAAGGTTTGTCTCCAAATCTTTAGTCTTGTCAATTAAAACTATGCCATCCGCAAATAACATACATTGTGGCACCTCTCCTTGGATATGTCGCGTCAATTCATCCATCACCAAGGCAAACAAAATCGGGCTAAGAGCTGATCTGTGGTGCAACCCCATCACAACTAAGAAGTACTTCGAGTCTCCTCTCGCTGTCCTTACCCGAGTCTTGGATCCATCATGCATATTCTTGATCGCCCTAGTGTATGCCGCAGCTACCTTTTTTTTTTTTTTTTGAGAAGGTAACATTCGTGTATATTCATTGAACCAGTACATGGGTTGCAATAAAAACCATATTTACAACTTGTCAAAAAGTAAGAAAACTGAATCTGAATCTGAATCCGAATCCTAACAGGAACCTAGGATATCTATAATGGATTCAGTGTCCTCTAAATACATCTGCTTGCACCAGAAGCA
This sequence comes from Solanum verrucosum, assembly GCF_900185275.1. Taxonomy (NCBI): domain Eukaryota; kingdom Viridiplantae; phylum Streptophyta; class Magnoliopsida; order Solanales; family Solanaceae; genus Solanum; species Solanum verrucosum. Next base: position 389,429 of record NW_026020208.1, on the reverse strand, counting down.
AAAAAGCCTGATACAATTTAGTTTGATCTTTTGAAGGTCACAGCTTTTGCTCTCAAAACATCTAGCATTTCTTTCCGCAGGTACCCCTTTAGCCTCCAAGCATCTCCATAGAACCTCCCTTGGGACTTTGTCGTAAGCCTTTTCTAGGTCGATGATTACCATGTGTAAGTCCTTCCTCTTCCTATATTGCTCCACTAATCTCCTTGCAAGATGAATGCCTTTTGTAGTTAAGCGCTCCGACATGAATCCGAACTGGTTCACGATAATAGCTACACCCCTTCTCACCCTTATCTCCACCGCGCTACTTTCAAAGTGTGGCTTAGGAGCTTGATACCCCTATAGTTGTTGCAATTTTAAGTGTCATCCTTGTTCTTGTTCAATGGGATCATTGTACTCCACCTCCATTCTTCGGACATTTTTGCTGTCTTCAAAGCGACAATAAACAACTCAACTAACCACCCTGCACCTACCCTACCTGCCGCTTTTCCAAAATTCCAACAGGATCTCACATAGCCCAGTTGCTCTTCCCCTACACAACTACGAATGACACCCTTATCTTCCTCAACCTTTATACACCTACAATACCCAAAATCGTGACGCCTCTCAGAGTGTTCTAAATTCCCCAGCACAATGTCTCTGTTCCCCTTTTTGTCCAAGAGTTCATGAAAGTATGACTGTCATCTCTGGCTAATGAGAGTGCCTGCTCCACCAGTATTTTGCCCTCTCGTCCTTGATGCACTTCACTTGGTCTAGGTCACGGGTCCTCCTTTCTCTTGCCTTGAGACTAGCCCGTAGAATTTCTTATCCCCGCCAATTCAACATACAGGCGTTCAAAAGGCGCCGTAACCGCTAATTCGCCTCTAATTCAACATACTTCCAATCCACTTCACCAAAAAAGAAGAAGAAGAAGAAGAGAGCCTATCCACTTCCCAAGTCATTGGAATTTCTCCTGAAACTCAACTCCCACCAGTACTAGATCTACATTGTGCGGTAGTATGATGGGTATACCTCACTTAATTATAAAGATCTGGAAATAATTCCTTCAGAGGGAAGTGTTATGCATCATGCCAAAAAAGAGTGTTGCCACCATTACCTACCAAAATTCGTGTTTCTACCAAGGTCATCCCAAAAACTTCTTATATGTTTCCAAACACTGACCACTCCATGTGCTGGTTAGTAATTTTGGTACTCCAGTTATGCTCTCTTCTGTACTTTTTGGTAACCACCATTTTCCATAACGCTCCTTCATTTTGATTGAATCTCCATAACCACTTGAAGAGTAAGCCCCTATTCTGGTATCTATGATTTCTTACTCCCATTCCCCTTACTTCTTGTTCAACTGGACTATCCGCCATTCAAATAGTGGAATTCTTTTTTCTCCTTGTTTCTCCTCCAGAGAAACTCATTTCTTATAGTATCTAGTCTATTTTCCACCTTGGCAGGCATTGGAGAAAGAGACATTGTATGTGTAGGAAATGAATCCAAAATACTATTAAGCCGACCTGTCTCCCAAAAATAAGTACTGTCTTTTCCATTTAGCGAATCTTTTATCAGAGTTCTACAGGATATTCTTCCATATTATTGAAGCTTTGAATATTTTTTTGAAATGGTTAACATCACTGAAGCTTTGTAATTTGGCACCTAAAGGAAGTTCCAGATATACTGTTGGCAAGCTCCCACTGTTACGCTTAAGTATTGCTGCCAACTCTGTAAATCTGTACTACATTTACTGGAACCAAGTGACTCTTAGTAACACTAATGTGAAGACCTGACACTCCTTCATCAGCCTCAGGAATTGAGCCCCTTCTGCCTCACATAGAACTAAGGTATCATCTGCATACATAATGTGGGTGATAAAATTGTCTGTTTGGCATCTATTATCTGAAGCCCTGGATCCACCTTGTTTGTTCTTCCACCTTCAACATACTACTGATTCCATAACAAGGATAACAAGAAAGGGGCATACGGGATTCCATTGCCTTAATCCTCTATAAGCCTGGAAAAAAGCCTTCCGAGCTTCCATTGATAATCAGAGAAAATCTCACAGTTGAAATACTCACTTGGATCCAGTTTATCCATTTATTACCAAATCCCAAAGCCTTTAAAAGATTAAATAGGAACTCCCAATTAACATGATTATATGTCTTAAGTCTAACTTGCAGATGACTCCAGGCTTCCCTTGTTTCTGTCTGGTGTCCGAAATTTCATCGGCAATTAACACGACATCCATGATTTGCCTCCTTTGATGAAAGTCATTTGAGTATCACCAACAAGCTTCGCCAATGGCTCTCTTCAATCTTTCAGTAAGGAGTGTGGCAATAATTTTGTCTAAGCTCCCAATCAAACTAATTGGTCCGAAGTCCTTCCAATTCTTCTGCTCCTGCTTTCTTAGGAATAAGAGCAATAAAAGAGGCACTGAGGAAGTTCTTCTCTAACTTCTCAGTATGATAAAAGTGAAATAAAGCCACCATTATGTCTTCCTTGATGATTAACCAACATTTTTGATAGAATGCCATAGAAAATCCATCCGTTCCAGGAATCTCATTTCCTGCCAACTACTAATGACATTATAAACTTCTTCCTCAGTAAAAGTACCCTGAAGAAAGTCCTCCTGCACCGACAGGTGAGAATATTGTTTCGTTAAAATCCCAGGTCTCCACCTTCCAAGACAGATTTGGTGGAAGTCCTTCAGTAAAGTAATTGCTCCAAAAATGTCCAACACTGATCTTGACTCTTATAATTTGCCAGATGATCTGGTTTATCCACTACTTTAATCTGGATGTACTTGGTTTACTGGGAAAAAAGTTCCCTTTCACCCTTACTGGCCAAGTGAAGAATTATCTAGCCAGATATAAACTCAATCGGTGAAGTTCTTTAGGTTAGTTGATAAAATTCAGCAGTGTTCTGAAACAGAGAGCATGTCTTTGGTCCCATCAGTATTTGAGCTAGTATGAGTTTGAAATTTGTGCTCCTTACTCTCTGTTGTGATCCTGCAATCAGGCTACCTGCTCTTACAACTGTCTTCGTGGGCTTCTCTTAAACTCCGCTTTGCTAATCATGATAATAGTGTTATAAATCTTTGTATCTCATACTCATAGATGCACCAGAACAGATGTCTGAGCACATCTAGTGGCTTATACTTGGATTTTCTTCTCCAGAATATAAATGTCTTGGGAGTTGGGACATAGATATTCTAGATACTTCCTTCTATTATGAATCACCCTACATTTCCATTAGATTCATTCCGAAGCTTGCTTTGTTGCAGCAAGATGATCAGTCCGAGGGCTCGTTTAGTTCAGAACAAGGTTATCCCATGATTATGATCCCACCTCCTTTATGGGATAGATAGCACCAAGATTCTTGTATAAGATTTATACAAGTGTTAGCTAATACCAATAACCAAACGGTGGATAAATGCAATCCCATATTTAGTACCTGGATTAGTATAGTAATCCCGGTAACCAAGCAACCCTTTGGAAAATATTCTTTATACAGATGGAGTTGTGGTTCTTGCAAGAACTACAATTGTAAAAGTTCGTCTTATATGTCGTTGTTTACATGAAAGAGTGTATTATAGTAATTATAACAGACGGTAAAGTCCCATATCTGCGATTTTTTTTGTACTCAGTTTGTTTTATGTGAACCAGGTTAGCTGCAAAGACGACTCAATTGGAGAGCGAGAAAATGCAGAAAGAGGTTCAAGTCCAAAAGCTTATGGAAGAGAATGTGAAGTTGACAACTCTTCTTGACAAGAAAGAAGCACAACTCTTAGCCATGAATGAACAATGCAAGGTTATGGCACTTAGTGCTTCTAATATTTAAATTCTCTGAGATTTTCTATTCTATGAATGCATCTTTTGAGAGGAATATGCACCTATAGTTGTATTGTTGTATTTGCTCATTAGGTGGAGTGAAGTAATTCAACTATCCAGATGAACTTTGTTCTTAAATTTAATGGTAAATTGTGCTGCACCGTTTTTCGTGCATTGCCTTCTGTCTCTGTGCAACGACAACTATACCTCACTCCTAAATAAGTTGGGTTCGGCTATATGAATCCTCATTTCTTCTTTTATCTCTCTGCGTTTTATAGACATGTGCTTTTAGTTCGTAATGTTCTGCTCCTACCTAAGGAGTAAGGACCATGACTAGCTATATTTTTACACGTCCGATTAGTGAATATCATGTGGGATCACTTCACTACACAAACATGATCTTACCGGCAATAGCTTAATTGCTGCTAAATATGTATTTTTAGCGACAATTAACACTCTTTGTAAATATCTCTAAAGCCTATAGGGACATTGAATCTAATGATACTTAATTAATGCTGGTAAAAACTTTGACACTTTTTGTTAATGTGTATATTTATTGCTGCTAAAAGTTGTTTTTTCTGTAGTGCTTGCAACAATGGTTTGTTCTTGTTGAAGAAAATATCTGTCGAGTAATGAGTTCTCGATAGAGGCAAAATATAGGATCTAGAGTGTGAGTTCAGAGTGAGTGTGGTCTTATTATATGGATACGAGTTTGCTAAGTGCTTTGAAAATAGATGATATACAGAAATTGAAATAATCATATGTTTATTTTATTTATGCCTATTTTTTTAAAATGTTTTTTGTGTGCATTTTAGGATGTATATATAAAAAACTAAATCACATCATTTTTGACAAATATTAAATTTGAATTCATTATTCCTAAAGTAAAATGTGTTCAATGCTAAAGACCTGTTTTTTAGGATGTATATATAAAAAATTAAATCACACATTTATTAAATTTGAATCCATTATTCCTAAAGTAAAATGTGTTCAATGCTAAAGACCTTAATGTTAAACTCGTCATTTTTAAATCCTAGATTGGCTTCTAACTTTTATATATATAAAATAATACTTGGTGTAATAATTGAATAACACGCAAGCTGGTCCCACTTTAGGCTGGCTAGCAATGACTGCCTTCTTAACGAGGTCATTTGCACTTTTGTCCCTATTTTGTGTTTGTCTTTAATTTTTTTTCCTTACGGGCAATAATTTTTTTTTAGCAAGACATAAGTTTATATTTTCATATCATAACGTGATTGCCTCTTTTATCTTTCTTTTGTTTGGTTTTCGTGTCAGCCAAACCTCTTTAAGCTTTTGCTATTCAATTTTCACCCTTGTAGGCTTGTAACATTAGTTAATCGAGTCTTCGAGCAATAGTAAATTTGTCTCTGTGCGACTTAAGTGGTAAAAATTTGAGTTGTGGATCAATCATTGATACTTGCATGAGGACGTATTGCCTATATTAAAGGTGAAGCCTAAATTTGAATCTTATGGGTGCGAAATTTTATTCCTTTTTAAGTTAATGTATTCTAAATTAGCATTTTCTATATGTTCAAATTTCTTAAGACAAATATAAGATTTAAATCAAAGTTATTGAGCTCGATCAGTCAAACTGTAAGCTATACACTAGTTCTGCGTCTGGCCTACATTATACATCCTGGGATACGAGATGCTTCATGCACCGTGCTACTATTACTTTTTTAGGATTGTAGCATTAGTTGCATGTTGTAATGTTGGAATGCTTTTTTTAATAGGTACAAAAAGCTCAATTTAGCTAAGTTGAGGAGGTTGTTGATCATGATTGATGTAAACATGGAGGGTTAATTAGAGTACATAAATACATGATAAATAATATAATGTTATCAAATAAATAAAAAGAACATGTGATGTTTTCTTGTACATGAACAAGCTCAACTTAGAAAAGGAAAAATAAGTACATTCATCCCCTTTTTTATCACTAAATCACTGTCAAAATTAATCTCCCATGACCTGCATAACACTATAGTCCTTTTCATCACTTTGATCCCCCTATGTTGTGGATAATGTAAACATGTTTTTTTGCTAGACAAAATCAAATTGAGATAGATTCAAAATTTGGATATTAGGAGTCGTTTGGTCGCTGATTAGAGTTATGCATGCATGTATTAGTAATGTAGAGATTAATAATGAGCGAATCTATGTATTATTTAATGCAAATATTAGTTATGCGCAAAGATTAGTTATTTCACCTGCTATATATCCTCCACAAAAGAATACATAGATTTTTTCATAACTTATACATATATTAGTTATGCGAATTCGGAATTTCTAAATTGTGAATCAAACATTGTATTGACTTTATACATGAACAACTTATTTTCAGTCTACCTACCAAACGCCATATAAGTTATACAAAAATTAATATATGAATAACTTGTTCCTTATCCAACTATGGGTTCCAGTTCAGGATTCTACATAATTTATTTGATTTACTTTGTTTAAATTCAATTATATGTACTTATTTTGTGACTGTTCTTAACACATGAAGTGTCGTTTGGTAGAGTGTATTAGCAAAAATAATACATATATTAACTTCGTGTATTAGTAATACCTTGTTTGGTACACTTGTCTTATTATATATAACCAATGCTTGCATTAGTTATACAATCTATTGTGTATTAGATTGTGTATTACTAATATCATGAATTTTTAGGTTTTAGTAATGCAAAGAGTTTTAACTTTAATGTACGCATTAGCATGGTTAAAGACCCCATTGCCCCTCAATTTTTTTACATCTTTTCCACTGTAATTATGAAGAGTATTTTTGTAAATAAATATTTCTATGTAATACATGTTATTTTTAATACACCAAACTAACAATGCATAAGAAATTATATGTATAATTAATGCAAACATTACTAATGCAATCAGTACTAGTACACTCTATTTAATATTATTTTTATACACTCTATCAAACGATCTGAAATAGAGTTCGAGCTAAAACTACTGAATTCGTATGCATGTGACTTTGAATTTCCATTGGTTACATTGTTGTACTGACATTATTGTTTTGGAAACAAAGCACGTAATGGTCCATCTTTCTCACTTCTAATTAATTTGGTGTGTTCACATTAGCTGTGGTCTAGTTGTTTCATGTCCATTGTCTAAATTGCCTGCAATTTAGGAGGAATTTAGGGTTCCTAATGTGTGAAATATTATTGAAATTGTAACATGAGTCTGTTTGGTTCTTTGCATCTAGTTTTGAGGTCGTAATTATATTTTGATTTTTTTTTATAGATTTTTTTTCAAGGGTTTCGTAATTGAACCTTAAACCCCTTGTCGGGAGTTACCGGTGTACGTACTGAGCGTTGCTTTGCTATGGTGCTATCAAAGAAAATACTATATTAGAAGATGGTGCTAGAGCAAATACATTCCGTGCTTTTAACCCAACTTAAGCCAAAAGAACTTATTCTATGATCATCACTAACTAATTTTGGTCTCAAATCTTTGAAGTTACTTTTTCAATAAACGTTGGTTACATTTCGCTATGTAATTTATACCAGTAACCAAATAATAGATGAGTGCTCTTAGAATAGTTAGTTTAGATTTGAACCTACATGCATATAACGTCATGCTTAGACAAATCCTTAGGATCTAGAGTGGGTAACATACTTAGCTAAATTGTCACGTCCCAATTCTGAGATAAGACGGGATCGATATTTGATATCTTCAATTTTTATTTTGTTATACGTGTTTCTAAATTGTTATGTCCCAATACATGCATTATTAGCTATACGAGTTTCTAAATTATTAATTAAACATCGTATTAATTATATATATGAATAACTTATTTCCTATCTACCTATCAAATGTTATATAAATTGTATGAAAACTAATACATGAATAACTTATTCGACTATAAATTCTAGTTCAGGATTTTACCATAATTTATATGATTTAATTTGTTTAAATTCAATTATATGTACTTATTTCGTGATTGTTCTTAACATACAAATAGAGTTCGAACTAAACTATTGAATTCACATGCACATGACTTGAATTTCCATTTGCTACATTGTTGTACTCCTGAAATTTATGCCCACGTCTCAGTTTGTGACTTATTCATTTAGGTCACATTATTGTTTTGGAAACAAATTAAAGTAACGGGCCATCTTTCTCATTTCTTATTAATTTGGTGTGTTCAAAAATTTCGTCTCATTAGCTGTGGTTTAGTTGTTTCATGTCCTTTGTCTAAAAGTGCCTGCAATCTTGGAGGAATTTAGGGTTCATGATGTGTGAATTATTGAGAATGTAACATGAGACTGCTTGGTTCTTTGTATCTAGTTTTGGTGTAGCAGTTATATTTTGATTCATCCTTTTTTAAAGGGTTTCGTAATTGGATTTTGGACTCCTTTCATATGACGGGAATTGTCAGTGTATTGGGTGTTGCTTTGCTATGCGCCACATGATGCTACTGTAAAAATACTTTAGTTGAAGATGGTGATGATGCAAATACATTCCGTACTTTTAATCCAACTTTAGTCGAAGAACTTATTTGTTGATCTGTAAATATCTAAGTGACATAAGATTTGATTTTGTAGGATTTAAATTGATGTGGAATAATCAAATCTGATATGTTGTTAAATAGTGTAGGATATTAGATCAAATAAAATCATTCCTTGATTCTCAATTTTCCTAGAATCAAGGGATCTTATTGGCAGTTAGTTTATTTTTATGTAATATAAGTATCTCTATGGATGAATAAGAGTGTACAATTTTGGTACCAAAACTTACGTGGTATCAGAGCATGTAAAGGTCTTGAGATCGAATCTCACCGCCATCCAAATCAAAAATAAATTTAACGTGCATGGCCCATGAAAAAGAATCAGGTCTGTACGTGAGGGGACATGTTGAGAATATAATTAAATAATAAAAATGTGTTCTCTCTAACTACTTAGGCTTTTAGATAAGATAGTCACAGTTCAACATGGTCAAATCAAGATTATTCTTGTAACTACAACACCATTGATTGGGCTACATCATTCAACGACATCAATATAAGCCGAGAGTTCTATTAAAAAAGTTTTGACAAAGACAACAATGAAGTCATGGTGTGAATTCTACAAGAAAATACGGGGACACTCGTAAGACTTGTTGTAATATCCGTGGAAAACCGCCAAGATGGAACACTCGTCAAGCCTTTTAGTGTACCAGCGAAGAATCAGGGCAACGATCTTCTCTAGAAATGTCACCATTCACTAAGGAACAAATAGAATTACTACAAAAATTCCTCCAAGTTCTCCAACCTTAACTCCAAAATCAGTAAATTTGATCCTTGTACTCCCACTTGTTGTTTTTCCCAAACAGGTAATGTACCATCCGTTTTTGTGAGTACAAATTCAACCGGTATAAGTCCTTGGATCATAGATTCAGGGCTAGTGATCACATGACATGAAATTCTCATTTTTTCCTGAACTTACACTTCTTCAGCAGGAAATAAAAAAGTTAGAGTTGTTGATGATTCCTTCTTACCAATTATTGGAAAAGGGATAGTCAAATTAACCCTTCTTTTGATTTTTTTTTTATGTCCTCCATGTTTCAAAATTGTCTCATACTCTTGTCCATCAACATATTGACTCAAAATTTTAATTGTCGTGCTATCTTTGACTCTATTTTATGTGTATTTCAGGATAAAGTCTCGGAGAGGATGATTGTCAATGTTAGAGAGTCTGAAGGTCTCTATTTTCTGGAAAATGAGGATATTTAAGTAAATTTTAGTTCAGCTTGTTTGATCTCTGTTCAAATTGATAATAAAGTCATGTTATGACACTATAGACTTGATCATCCTAGTTTTCATTATTTGAAACTCTGTCTGAAGGTCTCTATTTTCTGGAAAATGAGGATATTTAAGTAAATTTTAGTTCAGCTTGTTTGATCTCTGTTCAAATTGATAATAAAGTCATGTTATGACACTATAGACTTGATCATCCTAGTTTTCATTATTTGAAACTCTTGTTATCTCATTTGTTTATGAATAAAAGTAAATACTCTTTAAGTGTGAATTTTCTGAAATGGCTAAACATAGACGTTCATCTTTTTCTTCATAAAAATATCATGCCATGAAACCTTTTAAGTTAATCCATAGCGATGTTTGGGAACCTTCAAAGATAGCATCTGTAAATGAAAAAAATGTGGTTTGTGAGTTTTATAAATGCTCACACTAGACTAACTTGAGTGTACATATTAAAAGATAAAAGTGAAGTAAAACATGTGTTTGAGGCTTTTTATGTGATGGTCGAGACACATTTTCATGAGAAAATTAAAATATTTCAATGTGATAATGGGAAAGAGTATTTTAATGACCATCTAGATAATTTTTTCATTTCCAAGAGAATAGTGCACCAAAGCTCATGTCCTGATACACCCCAACAAAATGGAGTAGGTGAGAGAAAAAATAGGTATCTTATGAAGGTAACTAGAGCCTTAATATCCATAAGTGGAGTTCCTAAATTTCTTTTGGGAGAAGCTCTTGACTTCGACCTATTTTATTAATAGGATGTCTTCCCGTATTTTAGTCTTTAAAATCCATTTCAGTATGTTCAAGACATACTTCCCTACTTCTAGATTGACCACTGATCTATCTTTGAGAGTGTGTGGGTGTAGCGTATTTGTTCATGTTCATAATGGGAGTAAACTTGATTCATGTGCTAAAAATATGTTTTTTTTGCTATGCCCCTAGTCAAAAGGGATACAAATATTATGACCCCAATACTAGAAAGATTATTGTCATAATGGATGTCACCTTTTTTGAATCTCAATTATTTTTTGGAACTAATCTTCAATGAAAGAAACATAGTGAAGATTCAATAGATAGTAGGATTCTCTAGACTTTACCTATGAGAAACAAAATGATTCAGGTTTTATGATACGAAAAATTGTACTTTTGGTAATAACAAACTTGATAAGGATATAGGGATCCCAACTTAAATAATGAAAATAAGAATACTGAGATAGCTGAGCTTTTTCATAATACAATTAATGACAAGGACATGTAACAATTAAACGAATTACATGTTTACATAAGAAATTAGAATCAAGAAAAAGAAACTAAGGACTCTCATCAGAACCAATGTCCACCCTGCAAGTTCTTACTGATATACAAGGTAATTCTCCATAATCTAATTTTGATTTTCCCCTTGTTACTTCAAACCTTGATCTTTCAATTGCCAAACATAAATGGGTACGAAAAGTCACACACCATGCCATGCCAATTTTTTTTTCATATATAAACTTGTCCCTTCCTAAATAACTTTTCTTTCTCAATTATCTTGAATGGAGATATCGAAAAATGTGCAGGATGCTTTGAATGTTTCCAAGTGGAAAAATGTAATTCTAGAGGAGATACATGCTATTGAGAGAAATGAAACCTAGGAAAAATGGAACTGCCACATGGAAAGACAATAATGGGCTGCGAATGGGTGTTCACCATCAAATTTAAATCAGATGGGTCCCTGGAGAGGTATAAGGCACATTTGGTAGAAAGAGAGATCATTCAGACCTATGTGATAGACTATCTTTAGACATTCGCTCTTATTGCCAAGTTGAATTCAATCAGAATTCTTCTGAGCATTGCTGCCGATCTTGATTGTCCCCTAACACAACTAGACATGAAGAATGCATTCTTGAATGAAAAACTTGAAGAAGAAGTCTAGATGAATGCTCCTACGGTTTTTGAAGAAAGGTATAGAACTAGAGTGTGCAATTTAAAGAAGCCTCTTTACGGGATCAAACAATCTCCAAGAGCTTGGTTTAGGAGGCTTACTCAGTTAATAAAAAAAAGGGTACACTCAAGGGCAAGCATATCGTACCATGTTCATTCAACACTCTCACGAAGGTAAGACAACTATCCTGATAGTGTATGTCGATAATATCATATTTACAGGAGATGACTTGGAAGAATTAAAAAAAACAGTTGGCCTCAGAGTTTGAGATCAAAGATTTGTGCCAAATGAAATATTTTCTTGACATGAAAGTAGCAAGATCAAAAGAAGACATTATGGTGTAACAAAGGAAGTACGTACTAGATCTACTAAAAAAGACAGGGATAAGCGATAGTTGTCCAACTGAAACACCTATTGATTCAAATATAAAATTCATCAAAAATAAAGAAGAGAATACAGTTGACCAAAGTCAATATCAGAAACTATAGTGGAGAAGTTGATCTACTTGTCACACATTCGATTTGATATAGCTTTTGTGATAATTTTAGTGAGTCAATTTACGCACACTCCAAAGGAAGAATATCAAGAAGCGGTCTACATGATTCTAAGATGGGATTACATGGGATTAGATGCAATTTGGAGTTCTTCCTTATTGTCATAGTACATATCAATAAGAAACTTTAGATGCTCTTTCAATAACCCAGTCAACTATACTAGTTCAGTTTGTGCCGTACTCTTATATGAAAATTTTGATGACCGATGTCCTTGGATTCAAAGAGAGCAAGACAAAGGCAATCAAAAAAATTCAAATCTATTACTCCTTTCTGTCCCATTTTACGTGAGGTAGTTTGGCTTGACACGAAGTTTAAGAAAGAAGGAAAGACTTTTAAAACTTGTGGTCTAAAATAAATGATAAAAAATTGTGTGACTATAAATAATTTCATTAAGGGTAAAATGAACATTTTAAAGTTAAATTGTTACTTCATATAGAAATATGTCATTTTTCTGATATTGACCAAAAAAAAATTAGGGAAAATTGCACGTATAAGCAAACATATAATAGTTAATTACTTAACATAGCTATAGTTTGCCTTAATTACAATTCGCGGCCTACTTTTAGCTATAATTACGCAACTCAACTTTTTAGTTTTGTATAATTCGCACGTTTGTATAATTTGGAATTTGTATAATATAATTTGTATAACTTTTGTATAATTCGTAATTTGTATAATTGTTTACACTTCTGATGTTTGTAATTATACAAATTCGTTATTTCGAGTTTATACAAAAATAACAAATTATACAAATGTACCCAAGAATTATACAAACCTGCGAATTTATACAAATTCGCGAATTATACAAACAAGATAGCATAAATTGTAGATACAGCTCATAAATATGCAAAATATAGCTATGGAGCATAATTAAATTTATTATAATGGCTATTTGCGAAAGTTAAGTCATATAAATTGAGACAGAGGGAATATTAACTATGAAAATTTTAATAAAAGAGAAAATAGAGTACAACAAGTTCACAGAAATCATGCAACACAACAAAGTCATCACTTTTCAATCTCAAAAGAAAAATTCAAATAATTTTTTATTGAATAATCATCAATAAGAATAAGGAAATATCTATATATCTATAATAAGTACAAACTTTATATGAATCCCACATATCTGTGTACAACATCAAAGGATTTAACAATTAGTGCTCATGGTAAAAGGTAACCTTGTCTGTTTAGCTAATGGATATACATGACAATTAAAAAAACTAAACTCGTAAAAAAATTCTTTATATATAGAATTTTTTGAATTCTAGAAAAACATATATGCATGACCAAATCTTTATTCTCAAAATGTGTTGGATTTTAGGATATGTTATTATATTAACAATGTCACGTTAAATTAGAACGAAAAGAATAATATATATTTATATTAAATTTGCATCTACATTGTCACCAAACAATAATGAATGTAATGGTATAGCAGCATCCCTTGACCTAATTATAAATTTTGAATTCATCAATAACTAATTTGTATGTTCACGTGCTTATTATAAAAGAAAAAAAAAAACTACTCAAAGAAAATGCCATTTGTGTGTTCCATATTAATGTTACAAGTCCTTGGGTCCTAGTGTGATCCATTCTCATTCATAGAACATGGGAGGGTGCACCCCACTCCATTAATCATTTTTATTGACCTTCACACTTTTAGAGGGTTATTTATGTTCTTTTTGTTATGTGGTGAAGGATAATATTGATCAATCATGAGTATCTAAGTTAGCTTTTAATTATAAATTTTGATTATCTTTAAAATATGGTTGAATTTCAAGAATTGGTAAAATTTTGGAAAAATTACTCAAATTCACATATGATTTTATCATAATTTCTAAAATTTCTTATCATTTATTTTTATTTTTTCAAAAATACCCTCTTGGGTAGATCACTTCTCTCTCGTTGATACATCCCGACAACCCTCCCCTATGTATCCGGATCCTATCCCCTCTCTGATACATTCCTCTCATCTCAGATACATCCTCTCCTATGTATTTGGATGTCCTATCCTTTCACTAATACATCCCTCCCCTCTTTGATACATCCTCGCCTATGTATCCGGATGTCTATTGTTGTATTTGGAAGTCCAGTGATGCATCTGGAAGTTCAGTGATGTATCCGAAATCCTTAAATTTGAGGGACTTTTGTAATTTGCAAAAGAGTAGAGAAATAGTTTAATTAACTCTTAACACTATGAGATTTTATGCAATTAATATTTTTTTTCCAATTAATATTTATGTATATCCAAACACAACTCTAAGTTTCAAAAATCACAATTTTACAACTTAATCTTTCAAGTTTCAACTTCAAAAGCTATGGTCAAACGAGAGCTAAGTATGTTTTTGGATGAGTTAAGTTTGAAGTGTTGATAGTGTAAAAATATTTAGATAACCAGATTACTTATTAGATAATAATTACAGATTAATTTCTTAATAAACGTTAAATGGCAATATGAAACAACATGCTATGAGTGATGGAGTCACTCTTACTCAGGGGACACCCTTTTACTGAAAAATTTCCGTCATACTTCTTTTTACTACTCCTGAGATATAGTGAAAATATTTTTTTATAGTGGATAGTCGGGAAAAATCCCAAGTTACACATCGTAGATTGGTATATATATATATATAATCTTTTTCTAGACCTTACATAAATGTGAATATTTAGTGTGCCAGACCATCTTTTATATATATAATATTTTGAATTCCTTTGACTTTCTCGTATATATTTTGATTTTTCTTAACAAAAATTCTGATGCCGCTACTAGTTGCTATCACATGATATAATTTATTGATAGAATGTAACATACACAAGAATCTTTGAAGTCAAGTCTATTGCTTAAATCCTTTAGGTATTATAGCTAGCATATGCCAACTCAAGTCTTGCTTGTTGTTTTTATATCTATATTTGTCATGACAAAAAAGCTATTGGATGATTTATTTCTTTGGTATATAAATAATAGAGCAATTGAATACAAGAAGGAAGCTTTATTGGCCATTGAACATGGGAGATCAAAAAAAGTTCTCATAACATGCCATCAAAGCACAAGACTGATCAATTCTTGTGGTTCAAAATTGATTTTATTTTCATATGTTTTTTTGTGTTTTTTTTTTTTTTTGGCTGTTTGTCTTTCAACATTTTTTTTAAAGACTAATTAAGAAAAATGTATTTTGTCAGCTTTTGTGTGCTTATGTTTTTTGACAATTCATAATAAGTCACATGCAAGGTTTTCCATGTTGAGACATTTCAATTTTCACATTATTACAAAAATATTGCAAAAAGAAACATAACAATATATATATATAATATAGTTTTCTAAATGAATGTTTTTGTTCACTAAGGAATCTTCATGAAAATGAGAAGACATGCTAATAGGTTATTGTCACTTATTGCTAATTTTTTGATTAACTACAATAAATACGACATCAAAATCATCCTGCGTGATATTTTATCTGTTTAAATATACTTGTAAAATATGTTTCTTGAGAATTAAATTACAAACTTTTTATCTATAATTTAAGAGATACAATTTTTTAATCATATTGAAATAAGAAAAATTAACAATTATAGTACTTTTGTATAATTTTAAATATTTAAATTCAATTTTTTTGTTAATCAATTCAATTTCACTTTAAAAATTATTACTTTCTATCTTTTTTGTGTCGCTTTTAATAATGGTTATATAAATACTTGTCATGTTATCCACTCCAAGACACTAGAAGCCACGTGGACAAATATTATACGAGGGTTAGAATTGTCACATGGATGAGATAACAATTAAAAAAAATCATAAAGTTTGCAAACTCTGTGGAAGATTTTTTTTTTATTTTTTTTTAATTCGGTACATAATTTAAAAAAGATGTTTGAATTTTGTAGTTTAAAAGTTGAAGGTATATACTCCCTCTATATCGTATTGATTGAATTTGTGAGCTAATGCACATATATTAAAAAAAATATTTAAGAACATAATTTAAACTATAATTTTCAATAATATCTTTTGTGAAATCATAAATATAACTTTGTAAGTAGTGTAATTTATCTTCTAGAAAATCTAAAACTTCAATAACTGAAAGGGTAAATATGAAAAAAAAAAATCAAACATATATCTTGAACTTTGAACAATTCAATTATTTTGAACAATGTAAGAAGTCTTATGAATTCAATTAATATGGAATAGAGGGAGTATAATGTATTAAAATATATTTTAACTTTTTTATATCTTAAACGTACTATGTGAGATATTAAAATTAAACAGTTATCAAATTAAAGAAGAAATATTCTTTCTAAAACAGATTAGTTCATTAAGACTTTAAAAGAAATAAGAATTTTAAAATTAAAAATTCTTTAAAATATTAATATACTATTTATTCAAAAACTGATTATAAAGAAAATATGTGACAAAAAATGAATGAGGGAGAATATTAATTAACTAGGACTAAACATATTTCCAAGTCAAACAAATATAATAGAGTAGTAAGTATCTTTTCATCTTTAATTAGAGATTTTGAGTTTGAGTCTCCTTGAGTATGGAGTCGCTTATGTTAATAAGCGCTTTACTTCTTGGCTTGAATCTAGATCTGATCAGAATTCCGATATAAATATTGAACACAAAGTTTTAAAAAAAAAGTCAAGCAAGTATGTGTTATATGGTCTTCCCATCAACAATTGTTGCAATTTCATTTGACAATCAATTACACATCTCACATTTGATGTGATGTATACCAAATTTAAGAAGAAAGAAAAAATAATTGTCATATTTTAATTTTTAAATTTATATTATTTGGTTAATTAAATATTTCAAAATTTAAAAACTACAAAAGAATATTATGATTTACAATTTTTCTTATATCAATATTGTAAAAAAAATATCTTAAAATTTTGATTGAAACTCAAATAATTTAACTCTAATAAAATAAAATATAACAAGTATATTAAGATGAATGGAGTATTTTTATAACTTAGTGATATGAATCAAGTCATATATATATATTGGCTAATACCTAATTATAGCCACAAAAAAACAGAATTCATAACTATTTACAATTTCTTAATATTCATAGCCACAAAAACTAAATTGATAAAGCTAATTCATAATTTTTATCATAATTGCATTCTAGTAGCCTCTTTGTGTAAATTGCTGAAAAGATTCACGGTTTATTTTTTTAAGTCGATATAAATAAATTTTATATTGATTATATAATTATTATGTAATCAAATCTTGTTATAATAATATTATTGTATCAAAATTTTATAATTCTTATAATAAGGTGCTATTATATATGTATAATGATGTTTAACGTTCAGATTTTAGGTAAAAAAAAAGTTTAATGATTTTATATTTCAAGAAAAATGAATGTATTTATAACTAAGGAAAAATAAATAGAAAGAGTATAACCGTAAAAATGACAAGCACCAATAGTTTTTTCTTGTGCAATTATGACCATAACATATTGGTACCATTTAAATGCATATTTTTTTCTTTTAGATATTCATATTTGAATTATTGTATGTGCATGATATAAATGACGTGTACCAATATCTTAATCTTTTAGTTTTATACATAATATATTTCATAAATAATATTTGAATATAACTAGCTAGCATAGAAGGATAATTTTATATAATGAATATCACTGCTATATGTTACAGGTAGAATGATGTTAGAGAGAAATAAAATATAATAATGACACATAGATTCTAAAGAAAATCCGGACATTATAGTGAAATATTCTTATAACGAAGTTTGATCGTGCATACTTGTATACTTCCTCCATTTTAATTTGTTGTCAGATTTTATTATTTTAACGACATAAAATTTAAGTAACTAAAAAGACTTAAATCTTGTAGCCTTAAACTTAAAATATATAGAATATACCTAAATACTTTCAAGTTTGTATTCTTAAACATGTTATGTGGAAAATTAAAACTAAAAAATTATCAAAACTCCAAAGAGACAATTTTTAAAACCGACTAAATGGAAAAGTAGCTAAAAAAAAACTCAAATATTAGTAAACAATTGTCACTTCCGAAAAAGCAAAAAAGTGAGACCTCCTAAAATGGGTAAATGTAACGACATGTTCCCGTCGTTATAGAAATGCTAACGGGGGAAAATTTGGGGACGGAAAACTTTTTCGTATTATTTGGATTTTTCCAACCTTGTCCAGATTTGGACGATCAGAGTCATCGAGGTGTAGGAAAATCTGGTAACAATCGGGTGAATCATTTATGATTTTGATTACATGAGTGGTTAGATAACTCGTTAAGAAATCCGTACGACTTTACAGAATTGAATTCGGGTGAGTAGAAAGGGTATTTTCTAAGCGTCGTTGGTTAGAGGTGTGTTGTGAAATGGAGATTTTGGAATTCTCAAAATAGCTCTCTATTTCGTTCTAGCCGCTTTGGCACTGGATTATGCCGCTCTGGCGGGGACGCTGTAGCGGGTTGGTGACCATTGTGGCGGGCTAGACGCGACTTAAAGTCGTAAATAAACCCCTAAACAACTTTATTTGACACTTTTTAATTTTTAGAACTAAGGAACGAACCCCAGGCGACTCCTACTCGTTTTTCACCATTCTTAAGGCTAAAGGTAAGCTTTTCACTCCCAAGAATCCATTTTTCGATCCGTAGAACGTAATAGAATTGGTGAATATTAATTGGGGGGTGGGGGTGGTTTACTATAGATTCTATGGTGAGAACAACCTTAATTTGGGTAATTGGTATCATGAATTTGATCTAGGGTTCATAGAATTGTTAGTAACTCGGGTAATTAGTGATTGTTTATTGATTCCCGTATTATATTGATTGTTTGTAGACCAAGAACAAGCGGAGCGAATTCGGAAAGGGAATGATCAAGTTTCTTAGGGTTTCAAGCTTGTTTCGAGGTAGGTGATGGTTGTGATTCTATGATTGTGTGATGTATGTTTGTTCTTGCTTCATTATGATACTTGTATATGTATGAATATTGCAATATTGATCACACTTATTGTAAATGAGATAGATGAATGATGATTGCCATGAAATCATGACTTAAATGTATGATCTTGATGATATAGTTGTGATTGTGATTGTGGTGTATTGAATGGATCGGTTGCCACGTTCCGGCATAACTAAATTGGATCGATTGTCACGTTCCGGCATAACTATGGGATCGGTTGCCACGTTCTGGCATAACTATGGGATCGGTTGCCACGTTCTGGCAAAATTATGGGATCGGATAACACGTTTTGGTATGCTAACTATTTGAGTTTGGATTCCATGAGAGGACCAATGATTTGATATAAAATGTGAAGTTGTTCGTTATTCGTAAATGTTGATAATATTGTATAAGTTGATATATATGCATGTGATTATAATGTTGTCTTGACTTGCTTATGTTGCACTTAGTGGGATAGATGTGTGATCCTACTAGTACATTGTGGTTGTGTACTGATACTACATTTGCTCTTATTTTTGTTGAGTACAGGGCATCTTCAAGCGGCTACTGACAGACCTCGCTTAGGAGATCAATGATCGTTCGAATTCAAGGGCGAGCCAATTCTTCCGGGATGCCACGGGTTCTCTTTCGTCTATGTCCACCATTTTCGGACTTAGACTATGTTCTAGTTGGTTGATTAGTTCATTAGTTGGGGGTTGCATCCCTTCTTGTTTAGACTTGGTTCATTGTTAGATGTTTTGGTACATTGACTTTCAGGTTCTAGGTTATTTCTTCCGTATTGTTTAGTTCTTGTTAGACTTTTGTTGGAGTTTATGAGAACTCCCTATTTATTTCCTTAGTATTTAACTTGTTTCCGTAACTTAAATGTCTTAGTTTTGGTTTAGTTGCTTGAGTTTGGTTGTAGTAGTGGTTCTCCCACCAGAGAGTTAGTGTGCGTGTCAATCACGACAGTCTGAGTCGTGACAAAGTTGGTATCAGAGCCTAGTGTTGCTCCCCAATATACACGCAAATGTACGTGGTTGCGCAAATAATATAGATTCGTAAAGAAACGAGTTATCGTTCCCAAGTGACTTATGATCAATTTATATCTAACACTTAATTCTACAAATAAAAGTAACAGTTTAAGAGATTGTGATAATTGTTAACTACTACTAAATTATGCACTAAATAACAGTAACCAAGATTGAACGACTCTAAGATGATGTTTCAAGCAAGTAAAAGACAATTCCAGGGTTGCAGCATACACTGAATCTCATGTATCATATTATCGGCTTAGAACTAATTTCAGTTGTCAAGCAACTGGTTTATAGGGTTAATTATATGAGTCGGGCTATACACCTCTCGTCACCTTCTCCAATTAGCTATCTAACTACATCGTTGAGCGGGGATAAATAGACTAACTAGCGAGCATTTATATTTCCTCCTATTTCGTAACCAAGCAAGGTGTTCGTCCGGGCGTCACCCCTGAACACTAATCACCTCAATCAAATGGGTCGACCGAGCTCTCTATATTCTCTGGTCTATCTAACCTCTTCTCTCCCGATTTTAAGATTAAACAATATATTTATCTTATGGTGATCAAGCATAAAATACTAAAACAAGAATATAGAAACAACTTATAATGACAACCAATAATTAATTCAACATTTAATAATCAACAATCCATTCGTACCTACAGCCCCAGAACTAAAGCGTTTAGCCACTCATGCTATTAGAAAACCACAAAATACAATTGTTCATGTGATTTCTAGAAAATAGAAGAGTTAGAAGATCAAAACCTATTACAAACGTTGATACTTGCTCTTGCACACCCAATAAAAGTCAAACCCTAACAATGGAGCCCTAAGGGTCTATTTATAAGAGTTAGAAAAGTTGGAGTCAAAACCTACTACAATTAGGAATCCTATTTTAAGCTTTTTTACTTGAAAAAGTTGAGACTTTAATGGCGTGTCGCACCTCTCATCGCGCCTAGACTTGGCCTCAGAACCTTCCCTCTTGGCGCGGCGCGCCTAACAGGATGCCTGAAAAAGGGCTCTGAACTTTGGTCCTTGGCTCGTCGCGCCTAGCAGTACGCCACAGAATCACCTTTGAACTTTAGGCCTTGGCGCGGCGCACCCACTGTGCATTTTTGCGTTGATCCTTTTCTTATGTGTTTTTTCTCCTTCTTTCTTTGTTCCAACTCCAATTCCTTCGAGAGTTCCTGAAACAACTAATCATGTGTGTGAGTGCACAATTATCACAAGTTACACCAAAAATCAAGCTAATAAGATCATTCTTCAATCTAATCAATTCATGGGCAAATATTGACAACTTAAGCATATAAATATGCCTAAGATCACCACCCCACACTTAGACTTTTGTTTGTCCTCAAACAATCTCTAGACTATCAACTCTTTTTCACAATCCTTGGACTTATCAACCCACCTTAAAATCAACCAAACATTTTTAATCATGATCTTGTAGTTCACAATGGATGCAACAGTTCACAACATTTACACCAAGTTACAACACATGCTCAAAGAATGACTCTTTTATTATTTTTCGGGCTAATGCAAACTCGTACAAACACATCAATTTGACAATCCTACACATGTCATGAATGCCCTCACTTATTCTTGTTTAGTAAAGCCTTTCACTCAAGCCATCACAATATCAACAAGGCCTATTTTTCAAACAATCAACTCACTCTCACAAAAGAAGTTCTTACTTTTCTCAACATACCATAAGCTTGCCCATCGTGTATTCTTACTTTCACATTATATTTCTCAAGGAATCAAGAGGACTTTCATTTGGTTGTAATGTCAGATTAAGGTAAGGGAGGGGATATTTAGGAATCATTTTATTGACTACACATCCCTAATGCACATGTCATTATTTTGCCAACAATATCCTTCATAGTTTCTCTTTCCTCCTAGTACACACTTCATGAATATTTACCCCTTTTTGTTGCTCCATCTTTGCCCTTTATTTTTTATTTTTTTTATTGCTTTTGCACTAGCCACCCTCACTCTAGATTTTAAAGTCCAAGTAAGGTACACGTTATCCTTGATAGGACCAGGGCCAATGTTTAGAACATATTTCTGAAAGAGTCACCCTCAATTGAGTTGAGGTGCACATTGTCACTAAGGACTAGGGCCAAAACATAGTTTTTATTTATCCTTTTCTTTTCCACACAATGTAGCATTTCACCCTTAAGTATATCAACCGACAATTTTCAACCCTTCTTCTTAACATAGTGCATTACGGATTTTATTAGGATCAAAAGAACTTGGTATTAAACAAACAAGTTTCGGCTTATCATGTGGCTTATCAACAAACAAGGCTAAAGGCTCAATGGGGCATCACTAGGGATAATTTCAATGGTAGGCATACAAGTAGAGTCAAGAATTGGCTATTTCAAAAGAAACGCCTCAATCACATTCCCTAAGTCATACAAGCTACTAATTCAACACACACAAGGCAAGTTCTAGATATCAAGTTAAGCAAGAACCAATCAACTCTCACCACACATGACATCATGACACATATAAGGATATATCAACTAACATGCTCATTTGCATTATGGTATCACTACACAATTAAGCCCATATTTTTTTATTTTTTTTATTTTGAGTCAAAACTAAGAACACATGCTTGTTACAAGATTAGCATTCTAGTGCACTTTTCCAATTATGACTACCTATAACGTTTGGCTGACTTTTTCGAAGATAGTTTCAAAAGACCAAGGTTGGTTTCTTAATCCTAATCCTCTATGTGACTAATTTTCCCTTAAGACAGTAGTCATCCATCCATCATTGGGAACTGTTACTCCTATGACGACTCTAAGACTCAATAAAGCAGTAAAACTAGTCCTAGTCGGTTCAAATGGACTATCCTCAGTAAAAGTACCGAAAACTAACGCGGAGGAAAACGAACGCTGAGTGTTGACATTCAATTTTGACCCTCCCCCGGTAGAAATTAATTTTTGAGCTTCTTAGATTTCAAATGATTTAGAATATTCAGTTTTTAAATCTTCTTTATACTGTTAAATAAATCTTATTTAAATCTTTACATTCAATCACATAGAATTTATGAGGAAATTAATTATACAAAGGAAGAAAAAATATCAAACATCGTAAAGAAGGTTTTGTGGGGGGTAAATGATGAAATTAAGTTTATATGAAATAATGTACAAATTTTTATGTGGAGTTTAACTGTTCTAATTTTCCAACCAAACCTTCGTTTGATTACTGTGATGTTCTGTGTTTTATTGCATTTTATTTTTTTATTTTTTTTATCATTATAAGTAATATCCACTTGATGCTTTTTTTTTCTCATAATTTATAATACATGTGTAAATTAGAGTGAATTTATATATTAATTTATATAAGTTATAGTGTGAAAGAAGAAACATAGAATATTAGTAATGTATAAATTAAACACCTAGAGAAAGGATTAACCTTCATAATAATAAAAACACATACTATTATTTTGCTTAAATGTAAACATATGATTTAAACCATATCTCATGTACTAGTTTGTCTCAACGTTATAATCATGCATTACTAAATTTTGTATTATACTTTCTGTATTCCCCATTGTTGAAACCCCAATTTTGACCCTCCTCGATAATCATTAATTTTTGAGTTTCTTAAAATTCCAAACGAGTTGAAATAATTGACTTTATAAAATTCAAAATATTTTTCAAGTTAGTTTAAAGTAATTTCGTTATTTTTACAATTTTTTGAATAATATGCTTGTTTTACATAATTATGTATATATTAATTAGTATATTTTATGAATATTTGAAAATAGTCTCAAAAAGATTTTGTTTTAATTAAATATTTGGTTAATCAATTTTGGTTATATAATGGTTTATATTTTAAATTATTAGCTTGTAATTAAGTTAATTATTTTATCTCGTTAAGATCAAGAAGCTCGTGAATTAATTATATTAATTCATCCTATTTAAACTCTAGTCGAATTCACTAAATTAACTCAAGTCGGCTAACTTCTTAATTTCCCTTGGCCATTATTGCAATTTATGTGGCCATTACAAATCTTACCAATTTTCTCTCCTCACCTTAAACCTTTTTTTTTTTTAGATCAATTTATGCCAAATTTTGGTCCTCCTTCAGTAGCAGCGTTTCAGCAGCACAGTCCAATTCCCAGCCCACCTCAATTGTCCCCATCAGCATATTACAACAACAGCAACCCGACCCAGCCCACTCCAATACTCCTTTTCCTTTATTCCAAAGAGGAACCCAGAGACAACGTACCATTCCCAGTAAACGACAACAATTCCAGCTTTCATAATGTTAAACACCACAGCAACCAAATGACGGAAGGACATCACATAGACTGTGTGAGCAGCTAGCACGAGCTTTTCCCCTTTATTCCTCTTCCGGAATGAGACGTTTTTTTGGAGAAAAAGTTGTATCCCCTAAATGGTGAAAGGATTTTTTGATTTCGAATTTCAAATGGCAAAATTCCATCCGAATTTCCCCCCTTTTTCTATCCTAATTTCCTTGTATAAAAACTCTCTTTGCATTTAGTCTTAAGGAGGGGGATTTTTATTTTTATTTTTTTTGGAGTTGAAAATTTGGTGTTAGAGAAATTATTGGAGAGAATATCAGAAAGTATAGGAGGGAACTAAGACACAAAAAAGAAATAGTTTACAAAGAGATTTTCTTGTGGTTAATCGCTTTTATAGTCGAAAGATTCTCGAAAAAACTCTCTACTTCTAAATTTTCGAAAAGCTCTTGGTCTGGGTTTTGTTTGGTGGGCTCAAACCGGATTTCGCGTGGAAGAAGTCGCTGCCTCCTCTGCTCATGTTGTCTTAGTTCAGCTGCCCGGAAAGAGGTAAAAATCATTCCTTAAATTTTGTTTCGCTTTGACATTTAGCTGTTACACTTAATGTTTTTGTTTTCTCCTCAACTGTGACTTGGCATTTTTATTTATTTGTTTATGTTGGAATCGGTTAAAATTGGTTTAACGTTTTAGCTAAGTCCTTTTTTATTTATTGAAATCATATTGTTGGTTTGCCTGCCGAAATGTGTAGAGTGTTTTGCTTTCGTCATTTGGCCGTTGTTCACCATTTGTGATTCTTAATGTTGAATCCTTTAAAAAAGAAATTTAGTCCATCATCTTGTTGTTCGTTTAAAGGGTATTCCTGGGGTCGACCATATTTTGATTCATTATTGTTAATGTTGTTTCTGTAAAAGAATCTCGAAGTTAGTTGATGTGAAAATCATGTGTTGTGTCGTCTATTTTGTCTTCTACACTATCCACTTCGTGATTATCCTGCTGTCCAGCATGTTGTGTTTTGAACCAAAAATGTTTCCTTTGCGTTTGTTCAATGTTAGTCGAAGATCTAGCCATTGACAGTTGAGTCGATAAAATATGTGAAGTTTTGGTATTTCTCTAAGTCATCCCGTAAGTCTTTTGACGTTTGGCTTTGTTAAAATTAGATTTGTATTCGAATAATCAACGTAGTCTTTGTTTTTGCCTTAGCGGGCCATTGAATCTGCCATGAAGATGGCTAAATAGCATGTTCATTATCTCTTAATGGTCTCATCACCGCCTCCCCAATTTATTTGAAACTTGATCCCTCCATTAGTAATTGTTATTGTTTGTTATGTTGGAAGTTCGGGGTGACAGTAGCTTAAGAATGTGACAAGAGACTGCCTAAGTTTTGGTACCAGTTCTTCATTTAAATTAGTTGATCTTTAGTTAAAAGTGGGGATTATTGAGTCAAACATTGGGGCAAAGGCTCTAATTTGTTCATCTTATATATAAAATCAGCAATTATTATCATTTGGAGGTGTATTTCTCAGTTGCTTTCGATGTTATCCAGAGTATTTAAAAAAAAAGAATTTTCTTGACCTTAGATATGATCTTTTGTTGTTGTTGCTATGTTTGAGTTTACAGACTTCTTGTTCATCTGATGCTCTTTGACTTATGACTTGGAATTCGATTTTACATGCCCCCTAATTTGTTTATCCCATTTACTTATTCAGTTGCTAAAAGCGAGAGTTAATAGTACAAGCATCTGATCACTATGGCTTGCTTTTAATTCTTCTTGTCATGTATTTGCCTTTGCTAAACTCATGGTCATTGCTAGCTCTTTCATATATTGATAAGTTGTGCTCCTTTTGGTGTATTTATCATTTGGCGATCGGTTAATTCTCGTTTATCGATGGTTCAAAGATTTTATTTATCGAGTACTAATTTTTATTTTTTTTGTTGCATGTGAAACCTGTCTTGGTCCTACGGACCCCTTGCATCTTCCTTTAGGCCATGGAGGCCCAAATTATATTTTATCTCGAGTCGGACAGCTGTAAAAATTGATGTACAGGACTCGGAGTCGAAAAAATACGAAATAGATCAAGAAGTTAAAAGATTGGGCCAAAAGCCCACTTTTAATTCCAAAGAGATGTATTTTGTTATTTTGGACCTAAGCCCTCGTCATTTTATTTATTATTACCCTTGTTAGAATTTAGGACAGGTGGCAAGAATTGGACCCTTCGGTCCAAGATGAAATTAGGCCCAAGTGCTGGCCTAGGCGGACAGAAAACCAGATTTGGGCCCAAATCTCTTTCCCTCTTCATCTTAATTATGTTTGCTTACCTGTTAATATTTGTTGTTAATCTTAGGGTGGAAAAGTTCAAATCCCCGAAAGACGCTTATTTTGTTTCAACAATTTAACTGAATCAGTCATCGCTTAACAAGACTTAAAGAATAATTTTTTTGCAAAATTAGCTCACTTAGATAATATTTAAGTACTTCCCTTTTCCCTTTTAAAATAGTTCTAACTATAAAACAACTCAATTTTGCAATTTAAATTAAGTTAAATTATTTTAGCCAAATAATTAATTGCCGGATAACCACATTAGTGGACATTCTAGGTGTTTTTAAAACCTTCCTAGAATGTTAATAAGAACCTCGAACCCTTTTTTTAAGTTTTCATTAGATTTCTGTTTTAGTCTTTTGAAAACAACAGTTTTCTTGATTTTTCTTAAAAAATTAAGTGGCGACTCTTAAACCAGTCCAAAATATATTTTCCAAATAAAACACTGAGGAACCCAAAATAAAATAAAAATTAAAAAAATTAACTAAACTAACCTAAAACTAACATTAGACTCGATAAAGCAGTAAACAATTATATACAATAGAGACATATTACCCACCCCACACTTAAAAATAAGCACTGTCCTTAGTGCACAATTAAAGCAAAGTATAGAGATAGGAATACTCCCTCGGGACTCTAGGCCTTGTCATCACCTCTATAAAAAACCATTAATGCAGTTGCCTCATCATTGACGGCATCAACATCATCCTCTTCATCTATTGCCTCATCCACCGTGGCCTCATCATCATCTAAAGGCTCCAGGAAGGTGGGACCAGACCTGCACAGAAAGGCTGCACTCTCAATCAACGAATAGCTCCAGCTCCTCATCAGTGACCGAACGTCATTCTATCCGCAATTGCAATTCTGCCATGCCGAAAATCATGGCCATAACACTATCATCGCAGGCTTGCCTCTCTTGGGCTGACAAGACAGGTCCATGAGGTGTCCAATGGCTTCGTCCTAGTGACATCAACTATATTGCCCGTCAAATCAGGGTGGTAAGCAACAATCATGTCCATCACTTCTTCTTCAATACCCTCAGCCCTCAGCCCTTAGAAAACGGGTTATCAACCCCCCGTAACAAAACTGCTACCTCAAATTTTTTCTGAACTTCATCATATTTTGCCTCAGAATTGCCCCAACATTAATGGGTATTCCCTTCATCAGCATATAGACCAGAACCACCATATCCCTTGTCACATTAGTCAAATGTTTGGCAGGAAACAACACACTACACACTAATTTCAACCACACTCAGGCGACTTGATTAAAGTTAGCAAAGTGGAGGGTATTATGCCTCTAGTATCCTTACTTCGCTCCCACCTAGCAGTCAACTCAACCCCACACAATGTATGTCGGATATCCCAATAAGGAGGTTTATCCTTCAAGCTATTAAACTCTTCAGTATCACAATTCGGGGTTCCTAAAAACTCATTCAGAATTCGAGCAGAAAATTTCACATTCTCCCCTGTAACAATTTTATATTTTGTTTCAGTTAGCATAAAACGCCCTAACCAACGTCAAATTGCAATCACCCAAATTTTCAAAGATAAACTTCAGCCCTAACTCCATCACAGTCCGATAAATAACAAGAAATTGTGACTGCAATCTTACCTCATTCACATATTCATCGTCCATATACTTAGCTTCCCTTTGACATTCGAACCATGCCAGCCGTATCTTTGCACCGCTTTTTTTCTGAATTTTTGAACAGGTTCCCAGCCACTAGAGGACCCAAAAGTTTCGCCATTCCTACTCCGCTTAGAACCCGTCACATTCTTAGCCTTAGGAGCCATCACCACCTGTTAAGAAGAGAAAAATGGAGAAAAGGAAAAATTCAAAAAATTGGGAGGGGGGAGTCGAGTTAAACAGTGGATGGAGGGGAAGAAGAAAAATTTGAAGTGAATATGAGAAGAGAGGTGGGAGAAGGGAGATTAACTAGTGAGTTAATGGGGGAGAAAAAGAGTCGGCTTGGGGAGAGTGAAAGGTTTTTAATGGGTGTTAATGGTGGAAATTGGAGAAGAAGAGAGGTTAGAAGAGTTGAGGGGTTGGGGCGGTGGTTTTCGAGTGAATTGGGGATGAATTTTAGTGTTAGGGGTTTTATGTAGGGGCTGGGTCGGGTAAACCGGGTTGAAACCCGGTTTTTAAAAGAGCTGGACAATGGGGCGATAAGAGGGGCAATACCCCTCTTAGCGCGCCTGAGATGGCGCTCTGAAGTGCGAGGCCTGACGCGGCGCGCCTCTCAGTGCGCCTGAAAGTCTTCTCTAACGTTCGATGTCAGGCGCGGTGCGCCAACCAGTGTTCCTGGCTCCAGATTTTTTTATTTTTTTTCATTTTTCAATATTACAAACTAAGTTACAAATTAAAAAAATCTTATTAGCTACAACTAATAAATAAACATGCTTCCTATAGTCTAAGAATTGAAACTACGCTAAAACAAAAAAATCAAAATTCAAAAATGAACTACCTATTTATCACATATTGTTCACGGACTGCCTCCCGTGTAGCTCTTGATTTAACGTCACGGCATGACGCAACTTGGATTATTCATCATTTAGCTCCAAAACCTCCCGATCACGATCTGAATCCTCACCTAAGTAGTGTTTCACCCTTTGCCCATTTACCAAGAACGTAAGCCAGTCTTACCTTTAAGTTCAACAGCCCCATATTATGTCATTCTTACCACTTCAAAAGGACCAATCCATTTAGACCTTAGTTTTTCGGGGAATAACCTCAATCTAGAGTTAAAGAGTAGTACCTTTTTCCCCGGAGTGAAAGTACGAGTAACTATGTGCTTGTCATGCCACCTCTTCGTCTTTTCTTTGTAAAGTTTGGTATTCTCATACGCGTGGAGCTTAAACTCTTCAAGTTCATGCAATTGATTCACTCTTATTTTACCAGCCAGCTCGGGGTCCAAGTTCAACTTTTTAATTACCCAATAGGCTTGGTGTTCTAATTCTGCCGAAAGATGACATGCCTTCCCAAATACTATGTGATAGGGAGAAGTCCTTATAGGTGTCTTGTACGCAGTCCTATATGCCCACAACGCATCATCTAACTTCTCAGACCAATCTTTCCTCTGCACACTCACCATTTTCTGCAAAATTTACTTCACCTCTCTATTCGAAACCTCCACTTGGCCACTCGTTTGAGGATGGTAAGCTGTAGAAACCTTATGACGAATACCATACTTACCAAGAAGGTTTTTAACTATATGGTTAATAAAATGCTTACCTCAATCACTTATGCTTGCTCTTGGAGTGCCAAAGTGAGTAAAAATGTGCTTCTTGATGAACTTGATCACCACCTTTGAATCATTCGAAAGAAGAGCTATAGCCTCAACCCATTTACTCACATAATCCACAGCCACAAGAATGTATTGGTTTCCACTAGATGGTGGGATGGGACCCATGAAGTTAATAACCCACACATCAAAGATTTTCACCTCCAAAATGTTACTTAGCGGCATCTCATGTCTTTTTGAAATAGTACCCAATCTTTGGCATTTATCACAACCTTTCACAAAAGCAATAGAATCTTTAAATAATGAGGGCCAAAAGAAAACAGATTGAAGTACCTTATGCGTTGTGCGCTCTCCTCCGTGGTAACCTCAGTATAGGCTAGCATGACAACTTTCGAGCACTTTGTGCACCTCATACTCTGGAATGCACCTTCTCACTACCCGATCCACACCTTGCTTGAACAAGAACGGTTCATCCCAGATATAGAACTTAGCATCATGATTGAGCTTTTTTTTTTGTTGGGTGGTTGCACCCGGAGGATAATCTCTGCTTACTATCAAATTCACAATGTCTGCATACCATGGCACTTGAGAGATATCTAATGCCATCAATTGTGTTCATCCAGAAACTCTTCTTGGATTTGCTAACCTTCATTCACATGGGAAAAATCCTCCAATCTAGACAAGTGATCAGCTATTTGATTTTCACTACCTTTCCTATTTTTGATCTCAAGGTCAAATTCTTGGAGAAGCAATATCCATCGAATCAACCTTGGTTTAGCATCCTTTTTATTGAATAGGTACCTAATAGCTGCATGGTCAGTAAAAACAAACACTTTAGTACCAACCAAATACAATTTGAACTTGTCAAAGGTGAACACTAGAGCTAGAATCTCCTTCTCAGTCACTGTGTAATTAGCTTGTGTAGAGTCAAGGGTCTTGCTTGCAGAATAGATCGAGTGGAACACTTTATTCTGTGTTTGTTCCAACACCGCACCCACTGCTACGTCACTTGCATTACACATGAGTTCAAATGGTAGTCCCCAATCAGGAGTAATTAAGATGGGAGCCTCAATTAAGTTCCCCTTCAACATCTCAAAAGCTTTCAAGCACATCTCATCAAAGTCAAACTTCACCTCCTTCTCCAACAGATGGCACATAGGTCTTGCAATATGGGAAAAATCGTTGATGAATCGCTGGTACAAACCTGCATAACCAAGAAAACTGCGCACCCCTTTTATAGAAATGAGAGGGGGCAATTTTTCAATAACTTCTATCTTGGCCTTATCAACCTCTAAACCTGACTTAGACACCTTGTGTACCAACACTATCCCCTCTCTAACCAAAAAATGACACTTTGGTTCCAGGGACACATATAGCAAGTATTTTATCAAGATTCCAGAGACATACCTCAAAAGACTTTCCAAAGACAGAAAAATCATTCAACAACACCTCTACAAAGTCTTCCACCATATAATGAAAAATGGCCATCATACACCTTTGAAAATTCGCCGGTGCATTGCAAAGTCCGAATGGAATGCGTTTGAAAGCATAGGTACCATAAGGACAAGTGAACGTGGTCTTTTCCTGATCCTCGGGTGCAATCAAGATCTGGTTGTAACCAGAATACCCATCTAAGAAACAAAAGTACTCCTACCCTGCTAGTCGGTCAAGCATTTGATCAATGAAGGGAACGAGGTAGTGATCTTTCCGGGTGGCATCATTAAGTTTCTGGTAATCCATACAAATTTTCCAACTGGTCACTGTTCTGGTAGGAATTAACTCATTATTTTTGTTCCTTACCACTATCATACCTCCCTTCTTAGGGACACATTGCACCGGACTTACCCACTTAATATCAAAAATCAGGTACACAATTCCAGCATCTAGCCATTTTATTACTTCTTTTCTAACCACTTCTTTCATCAAATGATTTAGTCGATGTTGATGTTGTGCACTTAGTTTGTTATCTTCTTCCATGTAGATTCTGTGTATACATAAAGCCGGACTAATCCCATGAATATTAGCCATCTTTCATCCAATCGCTTTCTTCTTCCGCTTTAAGATCCTCAATTCCGCATCAACCTATAATTCAGACAACTCTGCAGAAAGTATAACAAGAAAAGTTTCATTAGAACCCAAATAAGCATACCTTAGGTGAGCCGGCATAGCTTTTAGTTCCATCTTGGGAGCTGCTTCTATTGATGGCTTTGGTGGAGGTCCCTAACTCACGATCTAATGACTCCGCTCGAAGCTTACGAGTGTCAACTAGTGCTAGATTCAAACATGTTTCTATCTCTTGAGCCTCAGTATCTCCTTCCACCTCATGACCCACTAATACTCTCCCTAAGGGATCTTCGGGCACAACTATTTGTGATTCTACTATGCGATCAACCATAGTAATAGCAGACAACTCTTCACAGATAGAAGGTAATTTCAAAGTGCGGTAAATATTGAATACCTCAACCTTATCATATGCCCTCATAGTTAATTGACCAGCTGCTACATCAATCAATGCCCTACTTGTGGCCAAGAACGGACGTCCCAAAATGAATGGGACTTTAGAATTGGGTTCAAAATCTAAGCCCACAAAATCCACAAGAAAAACTAATGAACCTACTTGAACTAACACATCTTCTACCTCCCTCTCTGGCCTAGCAATGGATCTATCAACAAGTTGGAGAATAATAATGGTTCATTTTGGACTTCCCAACCCAAGCTTTTGATACAATGACAAGGGCATCAGATTTATACTTGCCCCCAAATCGCACAACCCCCGGGCATGAACATTTTACCTAATTGTAATCTGCACAATAAAACTACCCAGATCTTTTAACTTTTTGGGTAGTCTATTTTAGATTCTAGAGTTGCACTCCTCAATAAGTGCTACAGTTTCATACTTCGTGAGCCTCCTCTTGCTTGCCACAATGTCCTTCACGTATTTAACATACTTCGGGATACCCTGCAAAATGTCAACCAAAGGTAGATTAATGTGAACCTGTTTAATGAAAAAGAGAAACTTACCGAAGCATTCATCCTCATTCTGCTTTTTGAGCCTTTATTGAAACGGAGGTGGTAATTTCTTTTGAGGAACGGGTACCTCAACATTGGAGTTTTTTACTACCTCTTCCATTTTCTTTTATGTGGTACTTGTTTCAGTGTCTCTCTTCTTTGGAGGTAGTTCCTCTAATTGTAACCCACTTCTAGTACTTATCGCATGCAATTACTTAGGGTTGGGTTTAGTATCATCGGGAAGCCCACCTTGGAGACGAAGTTCAGAGAACTGGCTACTTGCGCAACTTGTTTCTCTAAACTCATTTGGGACGTTTGGATGTTTCTAATGTTCTCATCCTGCTTATCTATTCTAGCATTTATTTTGGTCCTGATTTCAGTCATAAGCTTTTGGAATAGCTCTTCATTGGTCATCCCCTTTTTGATGCATTTGGATTTGCGCCTTGGTTAGGATTTTAGTATTGTTGCCCAACCCCTTGAGAACAGTATTGGTTACCCCATTACCCCTGATTTTGGTTTTGATTCCCACCCCATGAGAAGTTAGGATGGTTCCTCCAACTAGGGTTATAAGTGTTACCATAATTTTGCTGAACTCCACCCATTTGCGCATTACCCACATAGTTTACGAAATCTGGGTTCGCCTCACATTGCTCGGTTTCATGAGCTCCACGACCACATACCTTACACCAATTGGATGTCTATTGTATAACGGTTACCGGTGCATGATTTAGAGCCATCTGTTTAAAATGCAAGGACATGTTATGTTTCATTGCATCTAATTTGGCATTTATAGCAGTAGCTTGATCTACATCTAAGATTCCCGTGGCCTTTTGGGTTATGTTTCTAGGCATATCCCCCTCATATCCTGGGTTCCCTTCGGAGAGTCTATCGAGTAAGTCGAACAACTCTTCACATGTTTTAGCTAGGGCCTGTCCACCTGCTGCACTATTAAGAAGCACACGAGCATTATAATCTAAATCCTCAAAGAAAGTATGAGCAAGTACCTCATTAGTTTGCATGTGGTGCGGGAAAGCATTCAACAATTGTTTGAAACCAGCCCATGTTTGGTACATGTCCTCCTCTTGATTTTGCTTAAAGCATAATATCTCACTCCTCAACCATGCGATTGCCTTGGATGGAAGAAATCGACTCAACAACTTCCTTGCTAGATAATCCCAAGTAGTGATGGATTTTGGTGGCTCAGTATCTAACCAATGATTTGCAACTCCTAACAATGAGTATGGAAACAACGTCAGCCTCACATAGTCTGATGAGACTCCAACTGGGATTTATGTATCAGTAACCTCTATAAAGTTCCTAAGATTGATTTGAGGATCCTCATGGAAGAGACCAGTGAATTGCCCATTAGAATGGAAAAGTTGTACCATGCCCTGTTTATTTCAAATTTACCCCCCGGTGGAGGTTTCCTAATACTAGACGCCATATTGACTGTGAGTGGGACTGCCACATCACGGACTGGTCTTGCAGGTACGACAGGGGGTACTTCTTGGTTATTCAAGTTTCCTTGGTTGTTCACATTCTCAGGGTTATTCACGTTGTCTTGGTTATTATCATCATTGTTTACCCGACCAAATCCCAATTCTACAGGACGTCCTTGATTCATTTTTCTGCGCTGGCGTAAAACTCTTTCAGGTTCATTGTAAGGTTCAATAAGTTCTCCCTTCTGAGCCAGACCTAAAAATCAAGTGTCTGCAATAAACAAGCTAAGATCAAGTAATTAATACCTGAATATTCTAATTGTAGACTTAAGAAGATCGAATATAAATCAATTTCTAAGTTCCCGGCAACGGCGTCAAAAACTTGTTGCTCCCCAATATACACGCAAGTATACGTGGTCGCGCAAGTAATATAGATTCTTAAAGAAATGAGTTATTGTTCCCAAGGGACTTATGATCAATTTATATCTAACACTTAATTCTACAAATAAAAGTAACAGTTTAAGATATTGTGATGATTGTTAACTACTACTAATTATGCACTAAATAACAGTAACCAAGATTGAATGACTTTAAGATGATGTTTCCAGCAAGTAAGAGACAATTCTAGGGCTGTAGCATATACTGAATCTCGTATATCATATTATCGGCTTAGAACTAATTTCAGTTGTCAAGTTACAGATTTATAGGGATAATTATATGAGTCGGGTTATACACATCTCGTCGCCTACTCCAGTTAGCTATCTAACTACATCATTGAGCGGGGATAAATAGCCTAACAGTGTGCCAACCACTGTATATTTTTGCCTTAGTCCATTTCTTGCGTGTTTTTACTCCTTCTTTCTTCGTTCCAACTCCAATTCCTTCGAGAGTTCCTGAAACAACTAATCATGTGTGTGAGTGCACAATCATCACAAGTTACTCCAAAAATCAAGCTAATTACTAAAGATCACTCTTCAATCTAATCAATTCATGGGCAAATATTGACAACTTAGGCATATAAATATGCCTTAGATCACCTACGTTCGTTGATCTCGATGTACCAAAACAAGTCTAGTAGAGTCTTGCAGAACGGTACGGGGACGCCTTTACTTTTCTTCGAGAGGCTATAGGACTTTAGGAAATCTCTCTGTTTTCTTTTGTCTCATTTCGTGCTATGACTTGATTCTAATTGGTATCTGGCGATTCAAATTGGTATCTAACCTCATTCACTCTTATATTCGCAAATGGTTAATATTAGACTCAACGACGTCAAGCATGTAGCTCCTATCAATGCTCTGGTTGAGGAATCTACAGCGAGAGGTCGCGGTCGAGGCAGGGGTAGATGAAGAGCTGGAAATAGAGCTTCTGTTGAGAATGTTATTATGAATGAGAACCCCCATATGCATCATGAAGAGTTTGAAGAGAAGAATGTTGATGTTGAAGATATTGAGGATATGGGGCAAGAGGAAGAGGTGCAGGCTGGGACTACATGCGTTCCTCATTTGGATCCAGTGTTAGCTCAACTGATCATGTCGTTCTTAAAAGGATTGGTTGGTCTTGGAGTGATTTCTTCTGCTCAAGCAACTTAAGCTCCTACTAATCCTCTTGTTGTTAGCACTGCGCCCAAGGTGGGTGGGACTGGAGGTAATGATGTTTTCTTCCATCCTTTGTTGGGTTCTGTTATGACTGGGAATGAGCATGAAATGTTGACTAAGTTTCTGAAGCTAAAGCCTCATGTGTTTCGTGGTTCTGAGAATGAGGATGCTTATGAGTTCATTCTGGATTGTTATGAGAGGCTTCATAAACTTGGTATTGCTCATCAACATGGGGTTGAGTTTGTGTTTTTCCAACTTCAAGGTGAGGCTAAGCAGTGGTGGAGAGCTTATATGGAATGCAGATCTTCTACTTTACCTCCACTTACTTGGACCCAATTTCATGCTCTGTTTCTAGAGAAGTATGTGCCTAGGAGTTTGAGGGATCGCAAGAAGGATGAGTTCATGGCTTTGGAGCAGAGTGGCATGACTGTGGCTGCTTATGAGGCCAAGTTACATGCTTTGTCTAGATATGCTACCCAATTAATGACTACTGAGGAAAAAAGAATCTGGTTATTTATTAAGGGATTAAATTCTGAGTTGCAAGTGTTATCTGTTCATATGACTTCTGTAGGAAGGAGCTTTAATGAGATAACAGACTATGTTAAGAAAGTGGAAGGGGTGAGGCGAGATGGTCAAGCTAAGGCATGGGCGAAAAGGGCCAAGAACTTGGGCAACTTTCAAGGTTCTTATTCCAAGGGGTCCAGAAGGCCAATGTTTGTAGCCAAGCTAATTCAGTCTGATATGCCCGCCTCTGCAGGCAGTTACTCGGAAAATCCATCTCATAATTTTCAGGATAGCCAGAGAGTCGCGTATTCGACGGGCAGTAGACCATCTTTTGATCGTACTTGTTACAAACTGTGGAGAACCTGGGCATATGAGGAGAGATTGTCCCCACCCACGTGTGTTAGATTCTGTGCAGCAGCAGTCTAGAGCAGTGGTACCCACAAGGAATGGTAATAATAGTAGAGGACATCCACAAGGTGGGTGATGAGGTAATCAGCGAGGTCGTGGAGGTAGAGGAAATGGTAGTACAGGCAGGGGTAATGTGCAATCAGGCAGGGAAGTGGTTCTTCAAGATGATAGGAGTAATGTGCAATCAGGCAGGGAACTGGTTCGTCAAGATCATAGGGCTCAGTGTTATGCCTTTTTGGGCAAAAATGACGCAAATGCGTCTGACGCAAAAATCACAAGTATTATTCTTGTCTGTGACCAGATGGCTAATGTGTTATTTGATCCAGGTTCTACTTATTCTTATGTATCTGTGTGATTTGCCTCAAAGTTTGTTATGATTTGTGATATACTTGATGCCCCAATCCATGTTTCTACCCCAGTTGGAGAGTCAGTCATATTTACCCATGTCTATCGTGTTTGTCCTATTTTGTTTATGGGTTTTCAGACTTGGGTTGATTTGGTGATTTTGGATATGACTGACTTTGATATAATCTTAGGCATGACTTGGTTGTCCCCCTATTATGTTGTGCTTAATTGTAATACTAAATCTGTAACTTTAAAAATTCTGGTAAGGGAAAAATTAGAGTGGGAAGGGTACAAGCCTAAGCGAACTAAGATCATATCCTTCATTCGGGCTAAGAAATTGATAGGGCAGGGTTTTTTGGCTTATTTGGCTCATATTAGGGATGTTGAGATTGAGGCTCCATCTATTGGGTCTATTACTATGGTGTCAGAATTTATAGAAGTGTTTCCTAATGATTTGCCTGGTATGCCTCCTGATAAAGATATAGATTTTTGCTTTAATTTAGAGCCTGGTATGCATCTCATTTCTATCCCTCCATATCGCATGGCTCCAGTAGAATTAAGAGAGCTTAAGGCTCAAATCCAAGAGCTTCTTGATAAGGGATTTATTCGTCCTAGTGTTTCCCCATAGGGTGCTCCAGTTTTGTTTGTTAAGAAAAATGATGGTAGTATGAGAAGGTGTATAGATTATCAGTAATTGAATACGGTAACTATTCAAAATAAGTATTCCTTGCCCCAAATAGATGATCTTTTTAACCAATTGCAAGATGCATTAGTTTCCTCTGAGATTGATCTAAGATCCGGTTACCATCAATTGAAAATTAAGCTTGAGGATGTGCCCAAGACGGCGTTTAGAACTCACTATGAACACTATGAGTTTTTGGTTATGTCCTTTAGTTTGACCAATGCGCCTGCAACTTTTATGAGTTTAATGAATGGGGTGTTCAAGCCATTTCTTGATTCTTTCATCATAGTCTTTATTGATGATATTTTAGTCTATTCGAAAAGTGAGAAAGAGCATGCCAACCATCTTCGTAGTGTTTTGGGTGTTCTTGGGAAGCAAAAGTTATATACTAAATTTTCTAAGTGTGAATTTTGGTTAAAATCGGTTACATTTTTGGGGCATATAATTTCAAAAGAAGGGGTAATGGTAGTTCCCCAAAAAATTGAGGTGGTTAAGAATTGGGTTAGGCCTAGCTCTATGACAGAAGTTAGGAGTTTTGTTGGGCTCGCTAGCTATTATCATCGATTTGTGAAGAACTTTGCTTCTATTGCCACACACTTGACTAATTTGACCAAAAAGGAGATACTATTTGAATGGACTGAAAAATGTGAGGAGAGCTTTCAAAAACGCAAGACTTTTTTTACCACCACACCTATTCTAGCATTATCGGTTGAAGGTGAAGACTTTATTGTTTATTGTGATGCTTCACATTCTGGTTTAGGTGTTGTGTTGATGCAGGATAAAAATGTTATAACTTATGCCTCGCGTCAATTGAAGGTGTATGAGAGGAATTATCCAACACATGATTTAGAGTTGGCAGCGGTAGTGTTTGCTCTTAAGAAATGGCGGAATTACCTCTACGGTGTTAAGTGTGAAGTGTTTATTGATCATCATAGTTTGCAGCATGTGTTCACTCAAAAGGATCTGAATTTGACACAACGAAGGTGGATGGAGTTACTTAAGGATTATAATGTGACCATTCAATATCATCCGGGCAAGACTAATGTGGTGGCAGACGCTTTGAGTCAATAAGCGGTGAGTATGGGTAGTTTAGCTTGCTTGAATGTATCCAAGCGACCTTTGGCTAAAGAAATTCAGACCTTAGAGTCTAAGTTCATGCAGTTGGGCATCTTAGAAAGAGGTGGGGTGTTAGCTAGCATTGAAGTGAGGGCCACATTCATTGAGGAGATCAAGGACAAACAATTTGAGGATGAGAATTTGGAGGATCATAGAAAGAAGACTGTGAATAATAAGGCACAAGAGACCACTCTTAATTCGGATGGTGTGCTCAATTTTAATGGAGGAATTTGTGTTCTTAGAGTAGATGACTTGATTGAGAAATTATTGGCAGAGTCTCATGGTTCGCGATATTTTATTCATCCGGGTGTGACCAAGATGTATCGAGATTTGAAACGAATTTATTGGTGGCCGAGCATGAAGAAAAATATAGCAGAGTTTGTAGCGAAGTGTCAAAATTGTCAACAAGTGAAGTACGAACATCAAAGGTCTGCATGTTTGCTTCAAAGAATGTCATTCTGGAATGGAAGTGGGAAAGAATAGCTATGGATTTTGTGGTTGGTCTTCCCAAGACTTTGGGGAAGTTTGATTCTATTTGGGTAATGATTGATAGATTGATCAAGTCAACCCATTTTATCTGGTAATAATAGATTATAATGTTGAACAATTGGCTAAAGTTTATGTGAAAGAGATAGTGAGGTTGCATGGGGTGCCCCTCTCTATCATCTCAGACTGTGGTACCCAATTCACATCCAAGTTTTGGAGGCAATTGCATGATGAATTGGGCACACGACTCACTTTTAGTACACCCTTCCATCCACAAATAGACGGACAGTCAGAGAGGACTATTCAAGTGTTAGAAGACATGTTGAGGGCATCGGTGCTTGATTTTGGAGGGCATTGTAATAAATTCATACATTTGTGTGAGTTCTCCTATAATAATAGTTATCACTCCAGCATTGATATGGCACCATTTGAGGCACTCTATGGGAAAGGATATAGATCACCCATAGAATGGTTTGAGGTTGGAGATGTGAAACCTTTGGGGGTAGATTTAGTACTGAAGGATGTTCAAGATAAGGTGAAGAGTATTCAAGTTAAGCTTTTAGCAGCCCAGAGTAGACAGAAGAAGTATGCGGATCATAAGGTAAGAGACATGGCGTTTCAAACCGGTGAAAATGTTCTTCTTAAGGTATCACCCATGAAAGGGGTGATGAGATTTGGTAAGAAACAAAAGCTAAGTCTGCGATACATTGGTCCATTTGAGATTCTTAAATGTGTGGGATCGGTAGCGTATAGATTAGCTTTACCTCCTAATTTATCGAGAGTTCATCCGATATTTCATATGTCCATGTTGAAGAGATATCATGGTGACAGGAATTATATCATAAAGTGGAACTCAATTGGGTTAGACAAGGACCTCTAATATGAGGAGGAACCGATTGCAATTCTTGATCGTGATGTGCGTAGGTTGAGGACCAAGGAGATTAAGTCTGTGAAAGTTCAATGGAAGTATCGTCCAGTTGAGGAAGCTATTTGGGAAACCGAGAGGAACATGCGAGAC
Source organism: Solanum verrucosum (assembly GCF_900185275.1). NCBI lineage: Eukaryota > Viridiplantae > Streptophyta > Magnoliopsida > Solanales > Solanaceae > Solanum > Solanum verrucosum. The sequence goes on along the minus strand of NW_026020208.1, from coordinate 348,971 downwards.
AAGTATCCCCAATTGTTCGTCGATTCAGGTACTACTTCATTCCTTTCTTAGCCTATTTTTCTAAGTTTTGTCACTCGAGGACGAGTGATGGGTAAATTTTTATCTATTGTAACGACATATTCCCGTCGTTATAGAAATGCCAACGGGGGAAAATTTGGGGACTGAAAACGTTTTCATAGTATTTGAATTTTCCCAACCTTGTCCAAATTTGGACGAAATCAGAGTCATCGAGGTGTAGGAATTCTGGTACCAATTGGGTGAATCATTTATGATTTTGATTACATGAGTGGTTAGATAACTCGTTAAGGAATTCGTACGACTTTACGGAATTGAATTCGAGTGAGTAGAACTTCCGAAATTGATCTTAGCGTAAAGGGTATTTTCTGAGCGTCGTTGGTTAGAGGTGTGTTGTGAAATGGGGATTTTGGAATTCTCAAAATAGCTCTCTGTTTCGTTCCAGCCACTTTGGCGCTGGATTATGCCGTTGTAGCGGGGTGGTAACCGTTGTGGCGGGCCAGACGCGACTTAAAGTTGTAAATAAACTTCTAAATGACCTTATTTGGCACTTTTCGATTTTTAGAGCTAAGGAACGAACCCCAGGCGACTCCTACTCATTTTTCACTATTCTTGAGGCTAAAGGTAAACTTTTCACTCCCCGAATCCGTTTTTCAATTCGTAGAACGTAATAGAATGGGTGAATATTGATGGGGAGGATTTTGTTATAGATTCTATGGTGAGAACAACCCTAATTTGGGTAATTTGGATCATGGGTTTGATCTAGGGTTCATAGAATTGTTAGTAATTCGGGTAATTAGTGATTGTTTATTGATTCCCGTATTATATTGATTGTTTGTAGACCAAGAACAAGCGGAATGAATCCGGAAAGGGAAGGATCAAGTTTCTTAGGTAGGTGATGGTTGTGATTCTATGATTGTGTGATGTATGTTTGTTGTTGCTTCATTATGATACTTGTATATGTATGAATGTTGTAATGTTGATCACACTTGTTGTAAATGAGATAGATGAATGATGATTGTCATGAAATCATGACTTAAATGTATGATCTTGATGATATAATTGTGATTGTGATTGTGGGGTGTTGAATGGATCGGTTGCCACGTTCCGACATAACTATGGGATCAGTTGCCACGTTCCGACATAACTATGGGATCGATTGCCACGTTCCGGCATAATTATGGGATCGGATACCACATTTCGGTATGCTAACTGTTTGGGTTTGGGTTCCATGAGAGGACCAATGATTTGATATAAAATGTTCGTTGTTCGTAAATGTTGATTAAATTGTATATGTTGATATATATGCATGTGATTATAATGTTGTCTTGACTTGCTTATGTTGCATTTAGTGAGATAGCCGCATGATCCTACCAGTACATTGTGGTTGTGTACTGATACTGCACTTTCTCTTATTTTTGATGAGTACAAAGCATCTTCAAGCGGCTACTGACAGACCTCGCTTAGGAGATCAGTGATCGTTCAAATTCAAGGGTGAGCCAATTCTTCTAGGCTGCCATGGGTTCTCTTTCGTCTATGTCCACCATTTCCGGACTTAGACTAAGTTCTAGTTAGTTGATTAGTTCATTTGTTGGGGGTTGCATCCCTTCTTGTTTAGACTTGGTTCATTGTTAGATGTTTTGGTACATTGACTTTCAGGTTCTAGGTTATTTCTTCCACATTGTTTAGTTCTTGTTAGACTTTTGTTGGTGCTTATGGGAACTCCCTATTTATTTCATTAGTATTTAACTTGCTTTCGTAACTTAAATGTCTTAGTTTTGGTTTAGTTGCTTGGGTTTGGTTGTAGTAGTGGTTCTCCCACCGGATAATTAGTGTGGGTGTCAATCACAACGATTTGGATCATGACAGTAAAAAAACAAAAAATTGAAACAAAAATATATATTATATATCTATTGACTATTCTCAGTTTAAGCGATTGATTGGATGATTTTTTAGGTTAATTATTTTCTACTAGGGTAGTAGACATTTTTTACTTTTTTATGTTTTACTCGGTGATAATATTTATATTGATATTTAATTAAATTTGAATTTATACGGAAGAGTTTCATATTAAGGATATTGTGATTCCTAACATAAGTGATTTTATATAAAAAAAAAAAGATTAAATCCAATATTTTTAATCATAAAAAAAAAAAGTTTATAACTTCATTACGATCCTGATAGACTACCTGGAGGTACTTGGCAGTATGATAAAAAACAAAATTGGAATTTAGTAAACTTAGAAGGTTCCATCTCAAAAGATAATCAACAATTCAACATCATGAAATCTGACGAACTTAAATCACCAAAAGTGATACTTTTTTAGTGGTTCTGTTCCTCATATTACTGGACCCACACCATGTTTCTTTTCAAAAGAAAATTGTCTCAATGTGGCCATTTAAAAAATACTTTTTCTGTTATATTTTTTTCAAATATTTTGGTTAGATTTTTTTGTTCATCATTTTACATTTTCTCTTTTAACTTAAATATACTCCCTCTATCATAATTTATGATAATGTATTTGATTGAGCATAAAATTTATTAAGAGAAATAAGAAGATTGTTGAAATTTGTGGTCTAAAAAGATAAGACATATAAAATTTTGAGAAAATTACATAAATTAGATCCATTAGATAAATTATTTATCCAAATTGGATAACTTTTGCAAATAGCCACTAAAATAATTTTAATTAGGCTCAATAGCTAGAGTTTGCTAATTACGATTTATAGCTACATGTTAGAGGGATGAGAGAGGCGAGCGAGATTGGGAGAAGGGGGAGAGAGGTGAGCAAGAGAGGGAAGAGAGTGGAAAGAGGTGAATTGTATTTGTATATCCGTCATATAATTGTATATGTATGTGTATGATTTATATTTGTATATGTATAAGCGAGGAGAGAGGAACAGAGGACAGAGGCACACGTAATTATAGCTAAATTTAAGTTGCGAGTGATAATTAATTCAAACTATAATTATGTTAGTTAATTTACTAGTATATACTTGTTTATCCGCGTAATTTCCCCATATATTTATCTTGATTGGACCCACAACCCAAACTATTTACCCGACTGCCCCCTTGTTCTATTCAAATATATATACTATGATAGTATCAAACAGTAATTGATTAGTATTTTCACTGAAACATTGTATGTTCCTCCTTGATGCCATCAGAGTATATATATACTCTAATGGTATGGAAGAGTAACTGAGTAGTATTTTCACTGAAGCACTACTTCTTCCTCTTTAATACCATCAGAATATATATATATATATATATATATATATATACTTTGATGGTATTATGCAGTAAACGTGCATTAGTAGTTAAAAACATGGGATAATAAAAATAAGGGGGTAACCACTTGTAAATAATTATCCTTTTTGGGGTACAAATATTTTTTTCCCTAAAATTTTGTGATTATAAACCATTTTATTAAAACCTAAATAAAAGTTTTAAAATTAAACTATTACTAAATATGAAAAATATCATTTTTAAAAGTGTCAAATAAATTGATAGAGAAGAAATAATTATTTATGCAGGTCAGAGATGGACTGTCGTGTCCCATATATATTTGCCTAGTTGCCTGTAAAATGCTTCTCCATACCTACATTCCTATCTATATTTTAAAAAATCATTAAAAAAAAGTTTTGGCGTAACATTTAAAGTTATTATAGTAAGATTTAGTGGTTTAAATTGCGAAAATAACTTTTTTTTAAATGCTAAGTAAAGAAATGTCTATAATAGATTTATTGTAATTGGCCCCTCTTATGTAGGCACGAAAGCTAAAGTACACCGAGTTGTCTTTTTGCTAAAGATAAAAGAAACACCAGGGCTGCATTTTGGGTGTTAGCTAGGTGCTTGACTGGTGTTTTACTTTCTTCATATCCCCATTGCTATCTATGTTATGAATTATTTTACCAAATAAAGTCTTTGACGCAACGATAAAGTTTACAATCTTGTTAAGGTCGTGAATTTATTACATCATGGAAATAACAATCCTAAAAATGCTATGTAAAATTATGTACAATAAACTTAATGTGTTTCGTTCTTTTTCTGGACCTCACACATAGCAAAGGAGCTTATGTACATTGAATTGTCTTTATTAAAGATTAAAAAAACCAACAAAGGTTTTGGGTGGAGTAGTAAGTCTTCAGTTATCCTTAATCAGAGAACTTAAGTTCAACCCTGCTGGGTATACAATTGTCTTTGTTAAAGAGCGTTTTAACCCCAAACGTGAACCTTTTGAGGCAAATCCACATTTAATACTGAACACAAGATGTGAAACCAAAAGAAGATATGATCGAGAGATTGCTTGGATGGCATATAAGCACCCTCCACCTCTAATCATAATGTTATCAATTCGAGTAACCAAGGGAGAAAAAAGTTGGGAGGGGTAAAGAAAAAGTAAAAGCAAATTTAATCTATTGCCTCAATGCGGATTTCAAACACCATATATGAAATCAAATAAGATAAGAAGGGGTTTCTCATGTGGTAAGCATCATCCACCTCCAACCATTAGTCAGGAGTTCGAGCAACCAAGAGAGTAAAAAGATGGAAGCTCGAATAGGGGTAAACAAAAAACAAAAGTGAGAAAAAATCATGGCAACATATTTGGTTGCTAGCTAAGGAGGTGAGTGTGGTCCAAGTCTAGTGTTTTTAGGTGGGATGACATAAGTAGGGCATATTACCAATGGATGAAAGAACAAAAGAGACTCAAGCCCTTGCATACAAGACTAATCCCAAAAATCAACATTCAATACGTATTTATTTCTTCCCTTCTCACAACACACCATGTGCTATTGTTTTTTCCACTCTCCCCATAAATACTTTCCTTTCCCTAATTCCAATTCCACACAACTCAAAAAATTCAAATATTCAAACCACACCTCAAGTGACCATCCTTTCTAAAATCCCCAAATCTCCTCATATCAAAAAACCAAAAAAAAAAATGGCTCTAAAGAAATCAAGCAAACACATAACTCAAAGTGTAGCCCTCAAACAAATCTTGAAAAGGTGTTCAAGTTTTGGAAAAAATGAGAATGGACTTCCTCATGATGTACCAAAAGGCCACTTTGTAGTATATGTTGGTGAAAATAGAAGTAGACACATAATTCCAATTTCTTGGTTGACACATCCTGAATTTCAAAGTTTGCTTCAAAGGGCAGAAGAAGAATTTGGATTCAACCATGATATGGGACTTACTATCCCTTGTGATGAAGAAGATTTTTGTTCTCTAATGTCAATGTTCTAATAAGAGGTAAAACTGCATACAAAAGATCTAAATGTGGTTCGACCCATTCTTTGGAATAATCTTACGCACTACTAGAGCTTACTGCATCAGACTGCCCTTTGAATCAGCGAGACACTATTGGAGATTACTATGGAGCAGCTAGATTAGGCCATTAAGTGAATATAGTTGAATTTATTTTTTATTAACTTATCATAAAGAAATCCCTTCTAATTAACTTTTGTGGGATTGAGTTTAATTTGTACAATCTCATGTGTTACTAAATATTTTGACAAGTGGTGTTATATTTGCACCCATTTTTAAATCTTGATGTTACTATTCATGAGAAAAAAAGAGAATATCCACAACATTTTTCAAATTAATATAATTGAGTTGAAGTAAAATTAAAATGGATCATCAATATAAATAATTTTTTCACTATCAAAATGCTAGCGACGTAAAAATAGTGTGAAACTTTAAATTGAGTTGAAGACATAAATTTCAATGTAGACGTATACTTAATGACTTCACCTGAATTTACTATTTTCAATATGAAAAAGATACATATGCATGACTTTTTTAAGAAAAAGGTACTCAAATTTCAGCAAATCAAATTTTGAGTCGATAAATTTAAGAGTACAATATATTAAATAGCAATAACATTGAAGATTGAATTTAACAAACTTAAATTCTAAAATTGTCTTTGATATCAACTACTTTTATTTATCAAAGGTAGATACTAACTATTTAAGTATCTTGGTGAACACTCAAGGTGTTTAATTATAGGTCAAGTAAATAGTCATAAACACTTTTAGTTTGATAGTTTTTCTTTTTACTATTTTATTCTTCATATATATATATATATTAACTCGCAAAAAACATTTTCCAATACAAAATCTCTAATTTCCACTCCATTCATATTCATTGTCCTGTCTCTTTTTTTTTTTAAACAAATCTTTCTATATGAAATATTAGGGCATTTAGTCATTTATCAAAAGAACAACTTATCTTTTTTTTTTACCAAATACTTAAGGTTCTTATTATTAGTTTTGATATTTTTATCAAACACGTAATATAATTACTTATTTATAAAATTAATTTCCTATTGTTGGAAATAAAATCATCTAATTATTTTTAAAAGGGGGAAATGAAAAAATAATAATAAAAATTTGGCATAAGCATCAATTGTGAAATAGTTTAGGAGTATCATCTCCGAATGTGTCCTTATAATGCGCGATACAAATTTAATCGGGACTTTAATGCAGATGCAAACTTCAGACACCGAGTAGAAAAAAAATGTATTGTTTATATCTTAGCTTTGATTGACAAGTTAATGCCATTGAATGTGGAGAGTTTTTGCTTAAATTTTGGTTACAAATAGGACCTTATTGCCTTGCACCCACTGCCAAGCTTAGCCCTTTGCTTAATTGACGGGCAAACAATTGCTTTTTGAAAAAGTATTTTTCAAGAGTAGTTATTTGTATTTAACTAATTATTTTGAAAAATATTTTTGTCAATAGTAGAATAACAATATGTGTTTTGACCAAAATTCCAAACATTCTTTAGAAAAAGGTTAGTATTTTTTTAAACTTTTACTACGCTCAAAATCACTTATTTTTTTCCTAAAAGTTTTAGCAAACACTTTAGTTCTCTAAATAAACACTTAAAAGAAAAAAAATATTTTTGACTTTTCAGAAACTTTGTCAAATCGGTTATTAAATCTATAATATTTTCAAGCCCGAATTATTTGAACAACTAAGAAAGAGATAAAATCACATCTCGATCAAATGTCAATTCACCCGTTTGAAAGAGAAAAAGAGCGGAGATGTGCCGAAAAAATTACTCTTGTTATTTTAATTTGATTGTCTTGTTTTCTCTTGGCGCGTAGTTTAGGAACGTTTTTTTTTTTAACCTTGTCATCTTAAATTAAAGACATGTAGACTGAATCAAAATGTCTTTTAATCTTGTAATTTTAAACTTGTCATATAAAAAGTAATGATTAAAAAAATTGCCAAAAAAGAAAAGAGATATTCTTTTTCAAAAGGACAAAAAAAGAAAAATAGTACAAACAAAATGAAACAGGAGGAATTATTATTATTATTATTATTATTATTATTAATTGATTAATCAAGTAATAATAGTGTCAATGATATAATCAAGTACTAATTGTTTTGATTGGATTAACTGATAATTTGACCATATGTTATACACACATTATTTTGAGCACATGCTAGTAGGACCCTTATGACCATAGCCTTAATTACCTCCTAATCAATTCTTATTCAATGATATAGATTTTGAAACAAAATAGTTAAACATTGACATTTTTTTATTCTCTCGTTGTTTGGTTTGACACAATATTTAAAAAAAAAATTAAAAATTTATGATCTAAAACAATTCTTAACTATTTATCCTTTGTATATGTAAATAGTTAGTATTTGAATATAAATTTGTATATTTTGTTCACAAGCTCAATCAACATATGTAAATCTTTTTAAAAGTAAAATATTTCATTATAACATAGTGAATAATTTACCTTTTTTTCAAGTATTAAATTTCATTTTTTTTCGTTACTTTTCAAGGATTAAATTGATACCTAATTACCTGTCAATCAGATCTATAACCGTTACCAATGTAGAGAATTTTATTATGTACTTTTTGTGCAATAGATAATTCGAAAATCACTATAGTGGTATCAATTTGTACTATTAGATCGAAATCAAGAAATAGACTAACAAAAATTCGTACTAAGAGAGTAGTAGAATGAGATTGATAAAAATATTGTTCTCAATGATCGAATCAATTCAGACGACTAACCGAAGACCTACAAATCAGCCTTGAACCCCAAACATTAATTCAAACAACTTTATGTAGAAGACGAATAACAAGCTTTAAGGCATTCAATTTGAAACCTTCAGATGTGTTGTGTGATCGGTAGGATTAGGATATCAATCTCGAAATAAAATGCGATAAATAATTATTAAATAATTTAAAAATTATTATATTTCATCATTTTTATGTAAAATTAGGAAGATATTGTAAACATATGAATATAACATGGGACAAGATTCAGTACTAACGTACAATAAATAGTAGTAATGGGGACAAGACCACAATGTTGCATTTACCAACCATTGAGTATCACTAGCATGCACTAGCAACCTCATATATTTTAGATTTTTAAAGACAATAATGGACCCTTTTAAAGATTATTTTCTTTGGCTCTTGTTCGATGCTCGGTATTCGATATGTTTCACTAAATTTAGATTCATGCTAGGAAGTCACACGTTAGGGAGTAAATTCTTAGGGTTTTGTTTTGATTTTTATTCTTTTTCTTGAAGGAAAGTTAAAGTATTTCCATAAATGTTTTAACTTTTGCCGAAAGAAAAGTATAATTTTTTTCTATATTTGGGTTATTGCTTTGTCGGAAAAAGGTTTGGAACTGTATAAATTGAAGACTCTTCTTCTTATACCACAATACAATGGTATCCACAATGACATTTAAGAGTTTACTTTATGGAGAGATTATTCTCCCAATAAAGTTTATGCTTTTTGATATTAGTTTTCAATATGTAGATTGCTTGAACAAATCCTATTAATAATATGTTTTTATTTGTTATCTGATTTATCACCGTCTTGATTTGCAATGGTAAGTTTTTGCATGACGCCCTGATTCATTTTGAACTCAACATATATTACTCTCTAACAAAAGCGATTTCATATTCAGTAGGATTCGAACTCAAAATTTTTGATAAAAAATAAATGAGTATTAACCGCTCTATCACAACTCTCATCGGTGACCCTTCTTTTTCAAGATTTAAGATGGAGAGAAACAACATACTTCAAAAACATATGTGAAAATTAATTAATTATTGGACAAAAGGAATTGGTCCACACAATTATGTATGGATGAAACTGTTCAAAATTGTTACTAGTCTTTTTCATTTAGGTTTAATGTTAAGTTCATTTAGGATTAGAGAAAAGACAAAATGAGGATTATAATCACTAGTTTTAAGCCCTTGTCTTGTTGTCTAATGCATCTATATTTCTTTTTGTGTACCTCATTGGTAGCCTCACTATTTGTCCCCTCTAGTTTTCCTACCACACAATATATCCAACTTGCCAAATTTAATATGAGGGAAAAGAGTCAAATTTGGCCATGTATGTACTATCATAAATTTGAGTAAATTTATTTTTTTATGAATGTTTTTCAATTTTTGATTAGTCAAAAAAAAAAATTGGAAAGTATTTTTTCTAAAAGGAAGATAATTCCTTTAAGAATAAGGAAAATGACTTTCTCAGTAAAAGTAAGAAAAACAAATTTCATAAGTGACGTTCCAAATTGATATTATCCTCATCATCCTCATACACACCTCATTTGCACTCTCACTGTCGTAGCCTCCGTTCTAGGGGTGTGCACTATTCGGATTAAACCGAATAACCAAACCAAATCAAATTGATTTTTTATTTGGACTGGTTTTTTGGTTTTGGATTAATAAATTAGTACTTTGTTTGGTTTTTTGGTTTGGCCTTGTCTTTCATGTGATCATGTTTATATTTTATGTTTGAACATCTATAATAGGTATACTTACAAGTATTGTGTTTTAAGTTTTACTTATGATTTATATTAGAAAGTATATTTAAGAGACTCAATACTATTACTTTGGTTATGTTATTAATTATTGACATAACTGGAAACTGAAAAAAGTCGAACCGAATAGAGGAAAATCAAACCAAACCAAATTTATTTTGGATCGAATTGGGTTACACTTTTACAAAACCAAAAAATCCAAATCGAAAAATCGAATGCACACCCCTACTCCGTCCCCACCTCCTACAATATATAATGTGTATGGTATGAGGGAAATGTTTTTCCATAGAAATTGTTTTCTTGAAAATGTTCTCAAAGAAAATTAAGTGTGTTTCTTGCTTATTTTCTTGTGTTTGGTATAAAGTATTATTCATAACATATTGTATATAATCTAGTCAAATACTGTGAGAGGAGATAGTGGGAGTTAGGAGTGATGGGGATAGGGGATTTGATGATGGGGTGAAGATGAAGTGTGTTGGAGGGTGACAAGGACACAATCAATGTGAAATGTCACTTGTGGAACTCGTTCCCCTACTTATATTAAGGAAGACATTTTCCTCATTTTTAAAGAGCTTGTTTTTTAAAATAAATTGTTTTTCAATTTTTTGACCAAATAAACATGAGAATTGGAATATAAAATGTTTTTCTCCATACTAAACACACCTTATATATAAAAAGATTTACTTACGTATGAAACACAAAAATAAGTAAGACTCACTTAATTTTTCAAAAAACATATTTTCCTCCGTACCGAACACGTTTTTATAACCAGATGGAGCTTCAATTAATTTTAAATTATAATCAAAAGTTGAGGAATACATTATATACATATAATAGATGGGATTTCTAACTTCAAAACTTTGAACTCTCGAGGTTCTCAAATTTCGAATTCTTTTTATAATTAATTGCTTCCCCGTCATTTTTATTTGGCATATTACGTTTTTCGAAAGTTAATTTAACTAATTTTCAAAGTTAAATTAGATTACATTAATTCGATATTTTAAACAAAAAATTTAGATATTCAAAAACTATACAAAAAGTACTATAAATTACAATTTTTGACATATCAATATTATGAAAAATACATCGTAAAATGTTAGTCAAGATTTTTTATAATTTTACTCTAAAAAGAGAACCTATGACAATTAAAAGTGAACAGAGATAGTAAGTTATTATTTTATTGTACTTCGAGTCCTCAAACTAGTTTACTAGAAATGTTTGACCTCAATTAAATTGTATGATTTGGTTCGAAACATTGATTTAACTAAGTGATGTATATTTGACATCGATTAAATCAAATAAATATTGCATATGATAGGGGAGAAAAGAATATTATTCAAACATGGGGAAGTTCAATTATTAATATTGTGTCTACTATTGAATTATACACAACTTATTTATTTTTATCTTTTACTATTTGTCATTTTTGTCTGCAAGCCAAACTTTATTGTTAGCTCTTAAAAAATAATTCTCCAGAGTAATGATACCGAAAAAAAAATTTAAAAAAAAAAGAGATAAATATTTGAAACACTCTTAATTTGGCACAAATTATTACTATTATCTCCGAATTATTGACAACCTTAAATACACTCCTCATACCTCTATCTGTCAGACACATGTCATAGCAAGTGGTCTCAAACTCTCATAGAAGCATGAAACTCTTAATAACAAAAATGAGAGAAGTGTTAAAAGCACCCCTAAACTTGACGAGAATTTGAGAGTGTATTTAAGTTCAGTTAGTCAAGTAACTGGGTCTTTTTGAGGCTGTCAATTATTTAGAGATGAAACTAATAATTCACACCGAATTTAAGAATGTTTTCAATAATTCTCTTTAAAAAAAATAATAGAAAAGCTAAATATGATCTTCCTTTTGCATGTTGATTGATTATGAGAAATAATAAATCAATCATGTTATTGCTAATACATAAACATGCCTTTTAACTTAAGCTTAATTAGCTGACATTTATATCCTCCAACTTATAATGTGTACAAGTAAACTTGAAAAGTCCCACATTAGAGATAAAATGCTCCCTAACAAAGACAACTCCTCACCAGGAGACTCAAAACCCAAAACCTCTAATTAAGGATGAAGAAGCAATTACTACTACACTACAACCCTAGGTGGTGTACTTCAAGAATCTATTAGTGGTTACTTGGTGTTGTTGGGTTTTCTCTTCTATAACATGGAAATTCAAAAAGTAAGAATACATGTACAAAAAAAAAAAAAAATCAACCCAAAAATTACCCTCATCAAGAAGGCCACATTTTCTAAATATTGAAAACCAACACCGAATACTTGCTTCCTTATAAGTTTTTTTAATCATTGAGAAATCCTAAGGGCCAACTGTCACGGTTTGAAACTTGATGGATAAAGGGCTAGCCTCGGCCTTACTCTACTTAAATGCCAAGCAGTTGTTCTTGATAGGGTTTGAACTCGTCATGTACGCCTAACTTACACCTCATGCATTATACTCTTACTATTGAACCAAAGCCATGGTGTTAGTCCTAACAAAAGGAATACTGTAACATTCTAGTGAAATTCATCGAAAGCCCTTGGATACCAACAACATGGAATAAAAAACACCCAGCAAAGATTTAATGGAAAGATGTAAAACCAAGCCATTAATTGCAATACGAACTAACCACAAGAAGATGCCTTCCCTAAACCGGGCTAGATGATTTCTTCCCATCTATTCTAACCTTGGTGAAAATACCTAGTACCACTTGTTGCTGGTAGAGGTGACAGATATCCTGTGAAATTAGTCGAGGTGCGCATAAGTGGGCCTCAACACTACAGTTATCAAAAATAAAAACATATCTAAGCTACACATAGTCCCAATGAAATACTGAGCCATAATGAGAAACTTGCCCCAATACACATTGCAAGAAAGACTGGTAAACATCCTTGTATGTTGTATTCTGAAAATCACATACTTATATCTAGTCATATCTGGAATAAAGAGTCAACATCCTACATTGAGCGTTTCTCAGATTGCACATTTCTCGATTATAAGAACAAGATCAGTGATACAAAGCTTCTCATGCACTATTACAATGAATTTACGAACTCAAAAACCAGATACCAACCAATGCGGGGAGATTATCTTCTTACAGGAGGCACAACACCTCGACCAGGTGCTGCTCCACGACCTGCAGCCTGAGCCTGCAAACAAGTTCATAATCAGGCATGTCTATTTGCTAGAAAAAAGCAAAATTGTTGGCAAGTGAAAATACACGTAAAATTAGAAGCGGCACTGACTTTAGCTCGCATGGCCATTGCACGTCCCCGTCCAACACCGAGTGATGTACCTTTTCCCTTCAATAAATAAAATCAAACATAGGTCAAAGCACTTCATTAAAACAGATAAATGAATATAGGTGCAACTAAAGTGTACCTTGATTCTGGATTCTAGCCGCTTGAACATGGGAGCATTCTTAAGCATATCGGGAATTATCATGAACCTGGCAGAAACTAAATTTCAGCTACAATCTTACCAGAAGCAGCACATAATTATGGAAAGGAGGACCACATACCTGACTTTGCTGCCTCGAATAAAAACGTGTTCCAGTTGTGACACCCTTCCATCCTGCATTAACCCACTTTAGCAATTAGTGTCACCAATATTGAAAATAAAAAGCAGGAATTCGCGATACATTTCCTTTTCCATGAGTAACAACACAAGAACCAAATATTGTAGCTATGAAGGTGCACGATTCATTGAACACCAAGCACCCAGCAGCAAGCCAGGCATCATCATTAATGTGCCTAGCAGAGTGGGGTTACATATTCCCAAAAATTGCACACTGGGGCAAAAGATCAGAGAGATTTGTGTGGTTTGTTCATTTGAACACAATAATTTCTATGTTGATGCAGTTTCCATTCACGAAATGACAAATTATCAAGGACATGCATTGTAGTGCAGGACAAACTTGGCTTAGTAGTATCTTCATTCTTGTATATCTTCTAATATATTAGGCAAATAGGGTTTCTTGTACTTCGATTATCGCACTATTTTGTTGTAGTTATTGTTCCTTTTTCAAAATGCTTTGTCATGCTCTCTATACTCTTTTGCCATGAATTCTTCACTTCCATTATTTTTTTCAATATATTTTATATGATTTACCTTGAGCCGATGGTCTTTGGAAATAGAATCTCTACAAGGTTTGCGTACACTCTACCCTCCCAGACCCCACTTGTAGCATTACACTAGGCATGTTGTTGTTGTAAATAAGGTAAATAGAATCCCATTAAAACAGAAATGGAGAATCAAATAAGGGAAACTAGAGAAAACACACAAAAAAAAGAGACACAAAACCAACAGAAAAACAAAAAAGAGACACAAAACCAAAGAAACTACAAACACTACCCTTCGGGGTGGCCCAGTGGTTTGGGCTTAGGACTTTCATGTTGGAGGTCTCAAGTTTGAAACCCCTTGCCAGCAAAAGCAAGGGATTTGCCTTCTGGGTCGAGCTCGTCGCACCGGGCTTGACCAATGCGGGTTACCTCTCTTATGTGGTTTGCGAGCTATTGCATAGGAGCAGGGGTTTTACTTTGTGCGCACCCAAAGGATAACGGCTGCGGGTTTCCCTTGTCATAAAAAAAAAAAAAACTACAAACACTAAATATCCTCCTCTTTGCAATTCTACCACTAGCACTAGACACATGTTCTGGTATTTTATATCATAAAGCCCAATATTTTATATTTTATATCCTGCCAAACAAACACTACTAAAGTTTTCTCTATCTTTTGCGTACACATGGATGAGCAAGCTTCAATTTAAATCATGTAAATGTAAGTGACCACACCACACACATGCATTCGCATTCTCTGTATATGAGATCATACTAATGTTTGACATATTACATGATCATTGTTTGATATTGATAGGGATACTACTTTCAGATTTTGCAGCCCCACAAAAATTAATATTTTAAAATTAACAGTGATTGTTTTGAAAAGTGAAAGGGGACAAAAAAGGGGACAGTTCACACTCCACTGGGTTGAATGATGCACACTTCTTTAAAGTAAAGCGCACGATTACAGAAATTTAAAAAGTACCGATCTTATGAGAATTTAGTGGTGTAATAACCAGATTTGCAATTAAAACAATTAGTTCACCATCTAATAGAAAATCATGTCGATATTTGTCAAACTCCTCGAAGGTGAGATTCAAAAAACCCACCATTTTCTCAGGATCAGTATGTGCATCATTGTTGACCATTTTCCATTAATCACCTTGTGTGACATAATCTCTCATCAATTCCCTTTATAATATTGCCAACTCTTATTCAATTAGGCAAGCAGTCTACCAGGAATGTGTCTATACTCAAATCAGTAGGTTAAATCCAGAGAAAGTTACACCTTTCTTGAGACAGATATTTTAGATCTCCACCTATAAGTCCTTTTCTTTTCAGCTTATGAATCTAGGATGACAATGTGGCACAAAAGCAGGCATGGATAATGAACGCGATAGATAAATTCCACTTTAAAAATTTAGCCAACAGTTGGCTGCATTACATCATTACATATGAACTTCCACACCAAAAATTCTTGAAATTTACTCAACCATTGAAGAGTTGAAGTTGGAGCACCATAACAATTTAAAGGACCGAACATTAACTTCTTCAAGGACAAGAAGCACACAAAGATGGACCCAAAGGTATCTAATAGTCAATGAAGTGGTAAGAGAACCATGAAGATTCTGGTTCCAGTGCAAACGAAATCAAAAAACTCTAGGTAATTCATTCTCATCTTCCTAAGCCTTAGTGGGCAAAGTTATTTGGTACCTAGTTGGTTGGAGGTAGCAGGTACCTGCTTGAATAGTCGAGGTGCACCTAAATTGACTCGGAAACCACTGTCACCAAAAATAAGCAATTAACCTACTTAGAAGACTGTCCAGAACTTCATATTTCATGGTGCCATATTTTTTGTATCTCGCTTCCATTCCTTCTAACATGGAAATTTCAAATCATAAGCAGAGCAAAAGATCGTGCTCAATTTTTCAGGCGATTAGCCATAAGAGATTACAAATAAGCAAAAAGTAATACAATTTTACATTTGTTTCTAGATTGTTTTTGTATAATTTGATACGAAAACTTAGGGTTTAGGATTTAGGGTTTTAAGGAATACGGCGCAAACCAAATCAATGAACTAAAAAGTAGAAAAAACTTACTTTGGCAGTGTAAGTGATGCTTTCGAGCTGACAATTCCAGTTATCTTCGCACTCCACCATACTTCCTCTGTAAAGCTCACCGCTCTTCATTTCCACGGTTACTATGTGCCCTGTTGCTTCGTGTAGAAGCTTCACCGGAATCCCCAAGCTACGACTCATCGTTATTGTCCTTCTAGAACCTTCTCTTCTTCTCTGCTAAACCTAATGGTTGTTTTCCGGTGAGTTGCTCGTCGGAACTCGTAACGCAAAATATCGGGAAATGGAAATGAAGTACTTATAAAAGGTGATATATGAATTTTGGTCCCCAAGTTGTAAACATTTAACAAGCGCAGTCAAATTTAAGTAAATGACCAAAATGATCTTTAATGTATGGATAATATTTTATTTTGATCTTTAATGTATTTCATTTGATTGAATAGTTATTTTGGTTCTTAACATATTTCACTTGTCAAAATATAAGTTCAAAAAAATATTTACAAGATTTGGCATATAACTGGTACAACCAAACTTAAGATATTTTTATTTGATATTTGCTTTGATGGTTGAAGACATATCTGATTGAATAGTTATTTTGGTTCTTAACATATTTCACTTGTCAAAATATAAGTTCAAAAAAATATTTACAAGATTTGGCATATAACTGGTACAACCAAACTTAAGATATTTTTATTTGATATTTGCTTTGATGGTTGAAGACATATCTGATGTTTGGTTTGACAGTCTCAATGCTTAGATATTTTATTTGAATTTTGACTTGACATTCTAAAGCGTCATACTCTTATTTAAACTTCGATAAATTCTTTCATCTCATTTCACTCATGGTAATTCATCTATTTCGTAATTCAAGATTTATTTATTTATCTATACCTCAATCAAATTTGTTTTTGTTTTTTCTTAAAGTCTTTTTG
Source organism: Solanum verrucosum (assembly GCF_900185275.1). Taxonomy (NCBI): domain Eukaryota; kingdom Viridiplantae; phylum Streptophyta; class Magnoliopsida; order Solanales; family Solanaceae; genus Solanum; species Solanum verrucosum. The sequence goes on along the minus strand of NW_026020208.1, from coordinate 332,059 downwards.
GTTTGTTAAAATTAATATTCAATTAAATACAATCACAAAAGTTTTTTTGAGAATTCAAAAGAAGATCACGACGAGACGAGTTGTTTATCATTACGATAGGTGTCCAGGGACAACTCTTGCTTATAAAAATTAAGGCATATGCAAATTAGGGGCCTCAAATTTTTATCAAGAACAAATTATGTGAATTTTTTTATTAAAGAAATTAATTATTGTAATAAAAAGTAAGGAATCAAGAAAAGTTATTTTCTTGTCTTACATTTTCTTTGTTAACACTCATATCATTTAACTTTTTTTATTATTATTTAATTTCTTTTGCACCATTTTTCTTCAAATCTTTGATAAGTTTTTATAATACAGTATCAAAAAATATGAATCTATAGTTGAAAAGTGTCGATCAAAGTGAAATGCAAATTCTTTTATATTTTCAATTATTACAACAAACATCAGTAAGGTATGTCAAGTTATCAACTTCTTAAATTAGATATTATGATTCTAACTTGTCTCGAAAAGTCATAGATTCCCCCCTAAACTTATCTCGAAAAGTCACTTACACGCTTCAACTATCGTGACGACCTATTACACATCTTTACTACTTAAAAGTGAATTTAATACCACCCTGATATGTGCAACCCACTCTCATAGTATGTGATGTATTACACTCGCTGCCACATCAGCGCTACGTCAGCGCCATGTTAGAAATTATATTTTTTTATATTTTTTTTACTTTCTTTTCTTTATTACTTGACTTTTATTTTATTAATTATATTTTACACTAATAAATTCCTACTCAATTAGTAAAATTATCTAATAATTCTATCTTCTTCATTGCAAAATGGTAAAGAAGAAACTTTTAGCAATGACCACCAAGGAAATTGCCCGCAATCTGGAGTTGATTCTGGAGTGAAAGAATTCTTTCATTCCAAAATGTACCCACAAGAAGGTTGCTTCAGTTTCTTCCATTGATTGACTATGGAAACTAAGCTTTCATTGTTATTTGTTGCGGCTTATAGTTATAAATATTTTTCAGATTTTTTAGATTTGGGCATACATTCTTTGTTATTTTTCGATGTTCTTCCTGGAGATTTCTTAAAAAGTAGAGATAATAGAAAAATAAGTTTCTTTCCATTTTCAATCGATCACTCAATAATCAAAAATGTCCGCCAAAGCCCCACTGATTGAAACCTCCCAAAATTTAACTCCTTTTTGAAGTAATTTATTTCTTGGTTGTTTCTTGTTATTGGTTAATTTTAAGGTTATTGGGGTGTGAATGTAACATCTCACAACTAGAAAGAACTAGAAGGAAGTTTAAAATCTGAAAATAGTTACTTTTGGAAAGAATGAGGAAATCTGGAAATTTTTAAGTAAGTTAAAGTGAGGTTTTGGTCAAATTCAAACGGCTATAATTCCTAGCTCAGGATGATTTAGGTGTGATTCCAGATATGGTTGGAAAGCCCTTGGAATTATCTTTCCAACTCCATCAAGTTTGCGTGATTCTGAGTTCGTATGAGTGAGTTATGCCTTTTGGAAGTTGGGTTGTTGGATTAAGGCTATGTCCAATCCGGAATTTTAAGGGGTATTTTAGTCTTTTCACTGCCCTATTATTTTAATCCATTTTTAGGGGTTTAATATGGGTCAAATTAGATCTTAATCAGTTTTAGAATTTGGGATTTCACGCTAGGCCTAAGGAGAAAGGAGAAGAGAAAAGAACAAGGAGAAAAGGGCAAATTCATCAAGATCGATCAAGGAAGTTGGTGTTTCGCCAAGAATTTGCATCTATCAGGTATGTGAGGCTCTCATAACATTGGGATCGTTGTCCCACGTGCCAAGCATATTAATTTCAGTTTGGATTCGTCCTAAAAACATTTGAATATTGATGATCTTGATATATATTCTTGAATGCATATATTGTTCTTGAATTTGATTGAGATGGGAAGTTTTTGAGTTCGTTACGTCGCATTACAGGGTCGTTTCGAGTTAGATTCTTAGGTACATTTATTGGGTATCTGTATCTAAAAGTAATCTAGAAAAAAAACCGAGTTTGGGTGATTTGGGGTTGGAAAACGAAGAAGAAATATCGTCGGATGAAATAAAGGGATGGCCACGCGTCGTACGCTAAGTGCCCAGATTTGAACATTTCAGCTTCGCGTCACGGAGCTGACACGAGGTGTTCTGCCTCAAAAGATGTTTTCGAAACCAAAATTTAATTATGCCTCCGCGTCGCGGATCCACCTTCAAATCTTGAGTTTCGGTCTTTTCTCATGTTTAGCTATCCAAAATCATTGCTAAACAACATGAGATCTTTCTAAATCACAAATCTTAATCCTTGAATCCATAATTCAATTCAAGGATCAGTAAAGATCAAAGTCAAGAGAAGTCAAGAGTCAAGTAAGAGAAGTTCATTTCAAGCTTTCATAACTCTTTTACAAACGTTATAACTTTGTTTTAAGACTTAAGTTTTGAGTTCAGTAAAGAGTAATGTTGAAGTTCTTTTCTTTAAAGAAACATATGGGGACTAAGTATTTCCCAAAGAGATTTAAAATGTTTTACACATTTAAATAAGAGCGGAAACTGAGATTTCCAAAGGGACTTCGGGCTAATTTTCATAAAAGAGTAATAGCTTTCTAAATGAAGCAAGCAGGGAAAACTGAGATTTCCAAGATAGCCTTTGAGCTAAATTTTGAGCACTAATCTCAAATCACAGGAGAAGTATGTTTTTTTAAAACATAAGAGCTAGTATATTTTGGGAGTAGTATTGAGCACCGAATTGGGGACGAGCATGAGTTCAGTTAACTTACGTCACCATAAAACCATGTTGCCACCATGGATAGAAAAAGGTCATACTTTTTAGATAAATCCTTTTCGAAATAGACTAGTGGATCCATTAGGCAGTTCAGGTCCTATACTTTTGGCCGGATATAGGATGCGTTGGCAGCGTGAGGTAGATTGTTGTATCATCACTATAGCTCTTATGTGATGGTTGTCGTCGGTTAGAGAAACTCCCACAAAAGTTATTGTATTTTCATATACATCAGTTCATTGTATTTTTACATACATTTCAGAGTTATGTTGTATCCTTGTACATACATAGAGTTGACATCATGTTTTTAAACAGCTTTTCTTTATATTGCACTTGTTTTAAACTACTTTATATTGAAATGAGTTCAGTTAAGTATTCATGAGTTGAGAAGAGACAAGGTAAGTGTTTCTTTCAGATTCTCTTTCCAGCCTATGTTGTTTTAGCATTCCAACTCGCATACTCCTACATTCAATGTACTGATGTCAGTTGGCCTGCATCGTCTTATGATGCAGACACAGGTAACTAGGATCGGCATTCCAGCGCACCATTGATCCAGTGAGCAGTTCAAAGTCAGTCGGTGAGCCTCCTTGCATTCCGGAGGATCCATTTCATTGTTTTCTAGGTTAGTTCATTAGGATGTTGTGGGGTTTGTCTCAACATCCATCTCAGTTGTTATTAGAGGCTTCATAGACAGTAAGATGTTAGTTGTTTAGTCTTTTCATTGTCATTATTCCATGTTGAGACTTTAGTTTACCTTAATGGCCAGTTGAATGTTCCTTTATAACATTCCAGTTTATTATATGAACTTATTTTTGTTGAGTTTAAGTCTTCTGCTGAGTTAAGTAAGCCAGGCCAAGGGTTCGCTTAGGGCCTTTAATGGTTTTCGAGTGCCGGCCACGTCCAGGGTGTAGGCTCGGGGCGTGACAAACTTGGTATTAGAGGACAGAGTTCAAGAGTCCTAGGGAGTCTATTAAGCCGTGTCTGTAGAGTCCTAGTTATCGATGTGAAGTGCACCATATCTATAATTAGGAGGCTGCAACATTTAGGAATTCTTTCACTTCTTTCACACTCATTTCGTGCATTAGAGTTTATCTCTAAAAAGTTTCCCTCTAATTCGTTCTTTCACGTGTTTCAGATAATCATACCTCTACGAAGAGCAGTCAGAGGTTGTCCAGCTAGGAGGAATGTTGAGGAACAAAAACTACCCAATGCACCTGAAGTGCAACCTCAAGGAGAAGTCACCAATGCTGAGTTCAGAGAGGTTATAAGGATGCTCAGTCAAGTTGTGACCAACCAAGCTGGGCAGTAGAGAGGAGCTCGACAAGAAGAGGCTGACACTTTAAGGATTCGTGAGTTCTTGAGGATGAATCATCCAAGTTTCACTGGTTCAAACACTGCAGAGGATCCAGAGAACTTCATTGAGGAACTGAAAAAGGTGTTCGATGTGATGCATGTTACTGATATTGTGAGAGTTGAGCTAGCTGCATATCAGATGGAGAATGTTGCTAGGACTTGGTTTGATCTGTGGAAAGGGGGTAGAGCTGAGGATGCACCACCTGCGAGTTGGGCATGTTTTGAGGAGGCTTTCTAGGGGCATTTCTTTCCCTGGAATTGAAAGAGGCTAAGATACGGGAATTTCTAACACTTAAGAAAGATTCTCTCAGCGTTCATGAATATGGGTTGAAGTTCACCCAACTATCCCGATATGCTCCGGAGATGGTTAAGGACATGAGGAGTAGAATGAGTTTGTTTGTTGCTGGGTTGGACCACCTATCAAGCAAAGAAGGTCGAGCAGCAATGCTTATTGGGGACATGGACATTTCGAGGTTGATGGTCTATGTGCAGCAGGTAGAGGAAGAGAAGTTGAGAGATAGAGAGGAGTTCAAGAACAATAGGGCTAAGACGGGGAATGAGTCTGGGCAGCAGAAGAGTAATGTCAACCGGTCATCCTTCCAACAGAAACAGAAAGGACCTACTCCATCATCTACTAGTGCATCTGCACCTAAGAACAAAGGTGAGTACAATGGTCAGAATTCCAGAGCTAAGCCTGTTTATTCCCAGGGTAGTGTGGCACAAGGGGGTAGTAAGCCTCATGCCTGCACCAAGTGTGGTAGAAACCACTCAAGTATTTGTCGTGAGGGCTTCACTGGTTGTTTCAAGTGTGGTCAGACTGGGCATTTCATGCGAGAGTGTCCAAAGAACAAGCAGGGAAATGGTAATGGGGGCAATAGAGCTTAGTCTTCTTCAGTTGCTCCACCAGACAGGGCTGCACGGAGGAACAAATCGTTTATATGCTATCACTAGTCGCCAAGAGCAAGAGGATTTGCCAAATGTTGTCACTGGTATAATTCAAGTCTTTGAATTTACTGTTTATGCCTTGCTAGATCCAGGAGTGAGTTTATCTTTTGTAACTCCATATGTTGCTATGAATTTTGATGTTATTCCTGAGTAACTTAGTGAACCATTCAGTGTTTCTACACCTGTTGGTAAGTCTATTCTAGTAGAGAGAGTCTATCGTGATTGTCCTATTTTCGTCAATCACAAGAGTACCATGGCTGATTTAATTGAGTTAGACATGGTAGGCTTTGATGTCATTCTTGGTATGGATTGGCTTCATGCCTGTTATGCCTCAGTTGATTGTAGAACTCGAGTAGTCAAGTTTCAGTTTCCAAATGAGTCAGTCTTAGATAGTAGTGCCTAAGGGTCGTTTCATTTTGTACCTTAAGGCAAGGAAGTTAGTTTCTAAGGGGTGTGTCTATCACTTAGTCTGAATTAATGACTCTAGTGTTGAGATACCTCATATTCAGTCAGTTCTAGTAGTAAAAGAGTTTCCAGAAGTCTTTCCAGATTATCTTCCCAGAGTCCCTCCTAAGAGAGATATAGACTTCGGTATAGATCTTCTTCTAGATACTCGTCCTATCTCTATTTCGCCATACAGAATGGCACCAGCAGAGTTGAAAGAGAAGTTAAAGAATCTATTAGATAAGGGCTTCATTCGACTAAGTGTCTCACCTTGGGGTGCTCTAGTCTTATTTGTGAGAAAGAAAGATGGTTCCCTTAGGATGTGTATAGATTACCGTCAGTTGAATAAAGTTACCATCAAGAATAAGTATCCTCTTCCAAGGATTGATGATCTTTTCGATCAGCTTCAGGGTGCTTCCTGTTTCTCAAAAATTGACCTCAGATCAGGCTATCATCAATAAAGAGTGAGGGAATGTGACATTCCAAAGATAGCTTTCAGAACCAGATATGGTCATTATGAGGTTTTGGTTATGTCCTTTGGTTTGACTAATGCACCAGCAGCGTTCATGGATCTTATGAGTAGAGTCTTCAAACCTTATTTAGATATGTTTGTTATCGTCTTCATTGATGACATACTAATTTATTCAAGGAATGAAGAAGATCATACTAGCCATCTCAGAATAGTTCTTCAGACTTTGAAAGATAGAGAGTTGTATGCCAAGTTCTCTAAGTGTGAGTTTTGGCTTGAGTCTGTGGCGTTCTTGGGCCACATAGTTTCCGGTGATGGAATTAAAGTTGATACTCAGAAAATTGAGGCAGTGCAGAATTAGCCTAGACCCATATCTCCAACTGATATTAGGATTTTCTTGGGTTTAGCTGGCTATTATAGAAGGTTTGTAGAGGGGTTCTCGTCTATTTCGTCTCCTTTGACGAAGTTGACTCGGAAGACAGTAAAATTTCAATGGTCTGAAGCTTGTGAGAAAATCTTTCAGGAATTGAAAAAGAAGTTGACTACTACCCCAGTTTTGACCTTACCAAAAGGTACTCAAGGTTTTGTGGTGTACTGTGATGCATCTAGAGTCGGTTTGGGTTGTGTCTTAATGCAGAATAACAAAGTTACAACATATGCCTCCAGACAGTTAAAAGTTCATGAGAAGAGCTACTCAACCCATGACTTAGAGTTGGCTGATGTAGTATTCGCTTTGTGTTCACCCAGAAAGAGCTTAATCTCAGACAAAGGAGGTGGTTAGAATTACTCAAGGATTATGACATGAATATTCTTTATCACCTAAGTAAGGATAATGTTGTTGTAGATGCCTTGAGCAGGTTGTCTATGGGTTGTTGATGAAGAAAAGAGAGAGTTAGCGAAAGATGTGAATAGACTTGCACGCCTAGGAGTCAGACTTATGGATTCCACAGAAGGAGGAATAGTAGTGACGAATGGGGCTGAATCATCACTAGTGTCAGAAGTTAAAGAAAAGCAAGACCAAGATCTCATTTTGCTTGAGTTGAAGGCAAATGTTCAAAAGCAAAAAGTATTAGCTTTCGAACAAGGGGGAGATGGCGTACTGAGATGTCAAGGGAGATTGTGTGTACCAATGGTGGATGGACTCCAAGAGAAGATCATGGAGGAGGCTCATAGCTCCAGATATTCCATCCATCCGGGTTCCACAAAGATGTATTGTGATTTGAAAGAAGTGTATTGGTGAAATGGCATGACATTGTTGAATTTGTCGCTAAGGTGTCCAAATTGCCAACAAGTGAAAGTAGAGCACCAAAGGCCCGGTGGTTTGGCTCAGAATATAGAACTTCCCGAATGGAAGTAGGAGATGATCAATATGAATTTCATCACAAGTTTACCAACGTCTCGAAGACAGCATGATTCTATTTGGGTAATTGTCGACAGAATAACAAAATCAGCCCATTTTTTGCCGGTAAAGACTACCCATTCAGCAGAGAATTGTGCTAAGCTGTATATTCAAGAAGTGGTAAGATTTCATGGAGTTCCGGTCTTTATAATATCATATAGAGGTGCACAACTTACTGCACAGTTCTGGAAATCTTTTCAGAAAGGTTTGGGTTCGAATGTGAATTTAAGTACTGCATTTCATCCTCAGACAGATGGGCAAGCAGAGCGCACTATTCAGACTTTAGAAGATATGTTGAGGGCTTGTGTGATTGATTTCAAAGGGAATTGGGACGATCACCTACCTCTCGTTGAGTTTGCTTACAACAACAGTTATCACTCTAGCATCCAAATGGCTCCTTATGAAGCTCTTTATGGGAGAAGATTCAGAACTCCTATTGGATGGTTTGAAGTTGGTGAAGCAGGGTTGATAGGACCATATTTAGTTCACCAAGCTATGGAGAAGGTGAAAGTGATTCAAGAAAGATTGAAAAAGGCACAGAGTCGTCAAAAATCCTACACTGATGTTAGGAGAAGGGTGTTAGAGTTCGAAGTAGATAATTGGGTGTATTTGAAAGTTTCACCCATGAAGGGTGTTATGAGGTTTGGTAAGAAGGGGAAGCTTAGTCCCCGGTATATTGGACCTTATCACATAGCCAAGAGGATTGGCAATATAGCTTATGAGTTGGAGCTACCACAAGAGTTAGCAGCTGTTCATCCGGTATTTCACGTCTCCATGTTGAAGAAGTGCATGAGCGATCCTTCATTGATCATACCAACTGAAAACATTGGGATCAAGGATAGCTTATCTTATGAGGAGATTACTGTTCAGATTCTAGATCACCAAGTTCGCAAGTTGAGAACAAAGGAGGTAGCATCAATCAAAGTCCTTTGGAGGAACCAATTTGTTGAGGAAGCTACTTGGTAAGCTGAGGAGGATATGAAGAAGAGATATCCACATCTCTTTGAATCCGAAGAAAGTGCAGATCAAGGTACTAATTTTCTTCTTAGTGCTCTTTAAATTATGAATGAGCATGTTGTTTTTTTTGCATTTGCTTGTTGAGTGTTTGAATTTGATGCTACACCCTAAGCCTAGTAAGAGTAATCTCATTCGAGGACGAATGTTCCTATGGGGGAAATATTGTAACATCTCGCAACTATAAAGAACTAGAAAGAAGTTTGAAATTTGGAAATAGTTACTTTTGGAAAGAATGAGGAAATCTGGAAATTTTTAAGTAAGTTAAAGTGAGTTTTTGGTCAAATTCAAATGACTATAATTCCTTGCTCATGATGATTTAGGTGTGATTCCAGATATGGTTGGAAATCCCTTGGAATTATCTTTCCAACTCCGTCAAGTTTGTGCGATTCTGAGTTCGTATGAGTGAGTTATGCCTTTTGGAAGTTGGGTTGTTGGATTAAAGCTATGTCCAATCCAGAATTTTAAGGGGTATTTTAGTCTTTTCATTGCCCTATTATTTTAATCCTTTTTTAGGAGTTTAATATGGGTCAAATTAGATTTTAGTCAGTTTTAGAATTTGGGATTTCACGCTAGGCCTAAGGAGAAAGGAGAAGAGAAAAGAAGAAGGAGAAAAGGGAAAATTCATCAAGATCGATCAAGAAAGTTGGTGTTTCGCCAAGGATTTGCTTCTATCAGGTATGTGAGGCTCTCATAACGTTGGGATCATTCTCCCACGTGCCAAGCATATTAATTTCAGTTTGGATTCTTCCTAAAAACATTTGAATATTGATGATCTTGATATCTATTATTGAATACATATATTGTTCTTGAATTTGACTGAGTTAGGAAGTTTCTAAGTTCGTTACATCGCATTATAGGGTCATTTCGAGTTAGGTTCTTAGGTATATTTACTACATCTATGTATCTACAAGTAATCTGGAAAAAAGAATCGAGTTTGGGTGAATTGGGGTTGGAAAATGAAGAAGAAATTTCGTCAGACAAGGGATGGGCGCGTGTCGCACGCCTACTGCCCAGATTTGAACATTTCAACTTCGCGTCGCGGAGCTGACATGAGGTGTTCTGCCTCAAAAGATGTTTTTGGAACCAAAATTTAATTATGCCTCCGCGTCGCGGATCCACCTTCAAATCTTGAGTTTCGGTCTTTTCTCATGTTTAGCTATCCAAAATCATTCCTAAACAACATGAGATCTTTCCAAATCACAAATCTTAATCCTTAAATCCATAATTCAATTCAAGGATCAGTTAAGAGTCAAGTCAAGAGCAGTTCAGATCAAAGTCAAGAGTCAAGTAAGAGCAGTTCATTTCAAGCTTTCATAAGTCTTTTACAAACGTTATAACTTTATTTTAGACTTAAGTTTTGAGCTCAGTAAAGAGTAATGTTGAAGTTCTTTTCTTCAAAGAAACATATGGGGACTAAGTATTTCCCAAAGAGATTTAAAATGTTTTACACATTTAAATAAGAGCGGAAACTGAGATTTCCAAAGGGACTTGGGGCTAGTTTTCAAAAAAGAGTAATAGCTTTCTAAATGAAGCAAGCAGGGAAAACTGAGATTTCCAAGATAGCCTTTGAGCTAAATTTTGAGCACTAATCTCAAATCACAAGAGAAATATGTTTTTTTAAAACATAAGAGCTAGTATATTTTGGGAGTAGTATTGAGCACCGAGCATGAGTTCAGATAACTTACGTCATCATAAAACCATGTTGCCACCATGGGTAGAAAAGGGTCATACTTTTTAGATAAATCCTTTTCGAAATAGACTAGTGGATCCATTAGGCAGTTCAGGTCCTATACCTTTGACCGGGTATAGGATGCGCTGGCAGCATGAGGTAAATCGTTGTATCATCACTATAGCTCTTATGTGATGGTTGTCGTCGGTTAGAAAAACTCCCACAAAAGTTATTGTATTTTCATATACATCAGTTCATTGTATTTTTACATACATTTCAGAGTTATGTTGTATCCTTGTACATACACAGAGTTGACATCATGTTTTTAAACAGCTTTTCTTTATATTGCACTTGTTTTAAACTACTTTATATTGAAATGAGTTCAGTTAAGTATTCATGAGTTGAGAAGAGACAAGGTAAGTGTTTCTTTCAAATTCTCTTTCCAGCCTATATTGTTTTAGCATTCCAACTCGCATACTCCTACATTCAATGTACTTATGTCAGTTGGCCTGCATCGTCTTATGATGCAGACACAGGTAACTAGGATCGGCATTCCAGCGCACCGTTGATCCAGTGAGCAGTTCAGAGTTAGTCGGTGAGCCTCCTTGCATTCCGGAGGATCCATTTCATTGTTTTCTAGTTTAGTTCATTAGGATGTTGTGGGGTTTGTCCCAACATCCATCTCAGTTGTTATTAGAGGCTTCATAGACAGTAAGATGTTAGTTCTTTAGTCTTTTCATTGTCATTATTCCATGTTGAGACTTTAGTTTGCCTTAATGGCCAGTTGAATGTTCTTTTATAACATTTCAGTTTATTATATGAACTTATCTTTGTTGAGTTTAAGTCTTCCGCTGAGTTAAGTAAGCCAGGCCAAGGGTTCGCTTGGGACCAGCAATGGTCTTGGAGTGCCGGCCACGTCTAGGGTGTAGGCTCGGGGTGTGACAGTGAAGAAGATGAGGAGGGTGGGGTGTGAAGAAGAAGAGATGTGGGGGTGGGGTTTAAGAAATATTTTGATTTGTTTTTTTTTTCTTTAATAATTATCTGACGCGCATGATTTTTTTTAATTATTATTATTTTGTCATGTCAGCTTTAGGGGTAAATAAATTCACTTTTAAATAGCAAAGGTGTGTAATATGTCGTCATGATAGTTTAAACGTGTAACTTACTTTTCAGTACAAGTTCAAGGGGAAATCTATGTATTTTCCCTTATTTAAAATGTGTAACTTATTACTAATAGAACTATATAAACAATACATATAATGATTGTTCCAGTAAAAAGATTTTTTTAACGTTAAATTGATAACAAACTTACCTAAAACTAATAATTTAAAACAAATTTTCAAAGAAATCATCTATAGTAAAAAAAGAAATTAAGTAATAATTTGCATCTAATGTCTAAAGTCTTTATTAAAACCCCAAATAAATTGAAAGGACCTATTCAATCGAATTTTAGGAAGTTGTTACACCTTCTCATCACTAATTCATCAAACTGCGGCCGTGTGGGGCTGTGTCCTTGAAACAACAATAATGATAGGCTATACCATTATTGCAATTTGCAGGACTCCCTTCGTTTTATATTATTTTTTTATAAAAAATATCACAAAATTTCTCCCTTATTTTTTTTTAAAAAAAATTTACACTCTTCTAAAAAAAAGAATAAATTATAAAGGTAAAAGAAATATGTATAGTTAATTCTATCTTAATTTTGTAAATTGAAAATCAACTTGGTACGACTACTTATAGTAAATTAGACAACATATATGAGGCGAAGGAGTAGCAAAGAAGAGTGTTTTGCTTTTTCTGTCACTAGCTAGAAAAAATATTCATTTCGTTTCAATTTATTAGTCTTTTTTAAAATAAAAAAAACTGCTTAAATAGGAGTAATTTTTTATTAAAAAAATCTTTATTTTAATTTTATGGTAAATAATACAAATCAATTTAAGACTATAAGATTAAAAAAAAAGTTAGTCTTTTTAAATTTCGTATCAAGATAGAATCGGACAAGCAAATTCAAGCAGATAAAGTAATAGTAATATACAATATGCATGCAGACAAATAGATGTTGGTCTATATAAATATCATGTCAATTGTAGCTGATTTTGCTATAGAACAAAAAAAGAAGAATTATTAGGCTATATAGAACTATAGATGATGATGGTGTAGTAAAATAATATTTTGTTGTTTATGTATGGACAACTATTTCACGTTATTGGCCTTGTCTGTTACGAGCATAATCTCGTGTTATGTTCCACAATATTTTTCATGAAAAAAATATAGTGAATTTATTTTTTAATTTTTTTTAATATGTGATAAGTAAATAAAAAAATATAATTATGTCAAAATCATTTGTATATAATCTAGTAGAAACATTATGAAAATGAAATGTGGTAGGGAGCGGAGGTACTGGAGTGGCGGGATGTGGGATGGTCACGGTCCGTGACTCACGGAGTAGGAATTGATGGAGTTGAGTGGGTGGAATAAAGACCGAGCTTGAAATGTTACTATATTTCAAACTTGTTTTCTCCACTTTGATTAGAGAAGTCATTTTTTCTCATTTTTTGAGAAACTTATTTTCTTAAAAAAAAAATAATTAATGAGGTGTGACACACCATATTTACTTAATTGAATAGATCTTGAAATATTATACGTAAAAATCATAATATCTACTCACCACACTTGGGGGACAAAACTATGTAAAGACATGTTGATGCATACATACATAGAGATAGACTGATGGAAGCACAAAAGTATGGATAAGTATTTCAATAATTCAATTGAATGATATCATCAAGGCCAATTGCTTCTCTCGAGATAGTAATGAGGAAGGAAAATACTTGTCTATCGATGTAGTTTCAAGTCTTCGATGTCTCTCGGAGACTGATAAGAATTGTTCTTCTTTTGTCAAAATTATAGACCATGTATTTATTCTTCTCCTTCAAGTTCTACTGCACCCTTCGATTAAGTAAACCAAGCTCACAGAAAAAAGGAAATCTTTTACACCGATGTATCATACTCTCTCGACCAGGTATCATAAAAAAATACGGAAAAATCTTTCCAAAGTGAGAGAAGCAATCGATGTGACTTTTCTTTTTCTTAATTTGAAATTTTGATTTTGAGTTTTGAATATGAAAATATCCTTAATAAAAAGTGTTTTCTCCCTCGAATGAGCCCTACACTACATAAAATATTAATAAGACGTCAATACAAATATCAAGACATTGATATTCCAATTAAATGGACAAGACAAGATGCTTCTAAGCATGTTGCACATGTATCACAAAACTAAGACAAAAGGAAAACATAAAATAATGACACAACCCACAAAATGTTTGGAATTCATCCATTTGTGTGTCACGATCAGAATCATCTTTCCCTTAAGTCTCCTTTACTGTCTTTTTCAAAAAAAAAAAAGAGTTATTTTTCTTTGTCCCCCCAATCACCATAGCCACAACCTTTGACCCTTACCTTTAATGCACTTTTGAAAAGGATTTAAGTTATATATACTGATTTGGTAAATAATCTTCCAATTTAATTGGTTACAACACATTAGTATTCCATTTTCTAGGTTACCATGTCAGGCTCGTTACGAAGAGTTACCTGTTATTTTCAATGAAGTTAACTTGACAATGCACAAAACTTAAACTTTGGAAAGAAAATAAGAAACTCCCTAGCAATAGTTCCAAAAGGATTTCTTGAATTACTTAAAAAGAATTCATTTCATTGTTTTCAACTCAAGAGGCACTTTTGTAATAGAAAACCAAAATCAATAAAATAGCTATAGCTAAAAAAAATTGAGAATATTTTCTTTTTGTTCTTTTCCTTAAACAAAAAACTTAAGTTCTAGTGCTAGCTATTGTTGCATTGCAATGCAACTCCTCAAATTATCAAAGAGTCAATAGGAAGGGCAAAGAATTAGGATGAGACCTTGGGTTTTACGTGTCACCATTGCCGGTCGTGGTTCTTCAGGAGAGTGAAATTTGATCAACACGACAACCTTCAAGCATGAACACAGTGTCGGTCATGGTGGGACGATCAAGGGGGTCCGGTGCTGTGCAAAGCAAGCCTACTTTTACTCCTAATAAAAACTCTTCCCATTCTGATGATTCAGGGTCCAGTTCAAGCAATCCTGGCTCTAACAATTCTGAAATTTGACCTCTCTGTAATTGCCTCTTTACCCATTTCACAATGTCCTCATCCTGCGAGAACATTAACGACTTTTTCCCTGTTAGCAGTTCCAGTAATACAATGCCAAAGCTATAAATATCTGATTGTCTTGTGGCTTCTCCGGTTAATGTTGCTTCTGGCGCTACATAGCCTATAGTCCCAATTGATGTTGAAGAGGAAGGTTCGGCTGGTGTGGCTACAGTAAGCTTGTCTAAGCCGAAGTCTGAAAGATGGGCTTCAAAGTCTGCATCGAACAGTACATTTTGTGGTTTAACATCTCCGTGAATGATAGAGGCTGCGTGGAGGAAAGCAAGCCCACGGGCAATGCCAAGTGCAACTAGGTGTCGCATTGGCCAATTGAGAACATGACCACCATCTTGATGGGATGCTTCTTGAAGAAGGGTTGCAAGGTTCCCGTTTGGCATGTAATCATATGCAAGTAGTCTAAGGTCTGGAGGCCCAGCATAGTACCCACGGAGAACAGTTAGGTTTCTGTGCTTCACTCTGCCAAGCGATTCAGCCTCTTTTCTGAATGTGTTTTCATCTAGTGATCTATCTGGTAGTCTACAGATTGAGAGCAACATTCCATCACTGTAACAGGCCTTGAACAGCACTCCGTGGCGTGTTCTGCTAAGAACATTTTCCTCATCAAATTCCCTAGTTGCTTCGATTGTTTCAGCAACTGTAATTCTGTTATTGAACATAACAAGTTTTGGTCCAGCATTGTTGCCACTGCCACGAGAACCACTGGTCCTCGAACTAACCCTTGCAGGGCTATGCTTCTTCTCTCCAGCTGCCTTTTCTTTGAGCTTCCTACGCCATCTCAGCAAGGCGTATATGTAAAAACAGCAACATGATGCAAGGAGAAGACCTCCACTAGCAGACACTGCAATAAACATAATCAGTCTATTCTTACCATTACCAGTCCGCTCACATTTTCTATTCAATGGCTCCCCACACAAACCCTGGTTGCCACTGAAATCCGATGGATCGTTAAAATGATAACCGAGCTTCACTGGTATCTGGCCTTCCAACTTATTGTTCGATACATTGAAGTTCACCAACTTTGGGAGCACTGTAAGATTTTCTGGGATTTTTCCACTCAAGTTGTTTCCGGAGAGGTCAAGGGTAATTAAGCTTGATAAGCTGGAGAGTGATGCTGGAATGTTTCCCGAAAGATGGTTCGTGTCCAGCACAACTGATGTGAGGGATGAACAATTGGAAATAACTTCTGGAATTTCACCTGTCAGGGTATTTCTACCCAAATCCAACACACTCAAACGGGAGAGACGTGCAAGATCAGAAGGAATTTGGCCACTCAATGAATTTGACCTCAGATTTAAAATCTTCAGAGCAGTGTTATTACCCAAGTCAGGAGGTATTGAACCAGATATGTGATTCTTAGACAACGAGAGGACAACTAACGATGTCAAGAACCCAAACGTAGATGGTATATGACCTGAAAATGAATTGGAAGATAGATTCAAGAACTGCAAACCCATTAAGCTACTAAAACCTTCAGGAACATTTCCAGACAAGTTGTTTTCTTGCAAAGCAATCACTTGTAAACTAGGCAAACCACCAAGAACAGATGGCAATTCGCCTGATAAATTCTGTCCACTCAAATCAAGAGCTACCAGCTTATACAAAGTTCCAATGCTAGACGGGATAGTCCCTGAGAAGCCATTCTTACTCAGATTTAGAACCGATAACTGCTGAAGGTTCTCAATACCAACAGGAATACTACCTGAAAACTTGTTCCCACTAAGATTCAATGTGCTTAAATTGCTCAAAAACATCAACTCCTCAGGCAAGCTTCCCGTAAGACGGTTTCCTTCCAAATTCAAACTTTCAAGACTAGTGATATTGCTAAAACTAGAAGGGATTGAACCCGAAAACTGATTTCTTCCCATAAACAAAATCTTCAAGCTTTTAAGATCACCTATAAAAGCTGGAATTTCCCCTATGAATCTGTTCCCTTCAAGATCAAGAACATTCAAACTACTACATTTCGTTATCCCAACCGGTAGATCACCTTCGAATGAATTATTTCCAATTCTCAGCTGCTCCAACCTCAACAAATTCCCAATGGAACTCGGGATTGTACCCGAAAACAAATTCCCTGACAAGTCCAACGACGACAATGCAGAATTGTCTGTCAAGAAAAAAGGGAAATCTCCATGTATCTGATTGTGTTGAATATCCAAAACTCGCAATGAACTAAAACATCTAGACGATTGTGGGTGAAGAATCTCAGCGAAGGCATTGAAACCCAACTGAACAATCTGAAGGGAAGGAGGATACACAGAACCATTGCAGAAAAATGAAGTTGCTAAGTATCCAGAAAGCTTATTATGCGATAAATTTATCACCTGAATCTTCGGAAGAGCAGCAATCCCCGCCGGTATAACACCAGTAATACCGTTCCCTTCAGCACTCAAATGCACCAACGACGAACAGTTCGAAATTGCAGAAGGAACTGTTCCTTCTAACTCATTGTAGTCAAGCATAAGATACTGAAGTTGTTGAAGCCTACCTAAACTCGCCGGAATATCACCGGAGAATCGATTGTACGACAGATTAAGCAGAATAACCTGAGAAAGGTCCGATATTTTCTCCGGTATACCACCGGAAAACAAATTCTCCGAGACATCAAAATACCTCAGATTCACCGGCAACTCACTGGGTATTTCACCATACATCTGATTTCCAGCCACATTAAACGTTTCAAGCTCAGTCAAATTCATAATCTCCGGCGGGATTTCACCGGAAAAAGAGTTATACTGTAAGAAAACAGTATCCAGAAGTTTGCATTTGGAGATTGAAGCAGGTATAGTTCCATTAAAGAAATTTGAACGAAGACTAATCTTACGCAACATACGCAAATCAGAAATCTGGGTAGTGAGAGACCCACTAAGCTGTAAATGTGGAAGACGAATTTCACTCACATAGGAATCATTTGAACAAAAAATTCCTCGCCAATCGCATGGAGCAGAAGGAGATGTAGAATCCCAACTTGTGAGTGCTTCAAGTGGGTCATGAATACTAAGTTTGAAGGATTGAAGTGCTTGAATTTCTGGGTTTTGTTGAGAAAAGCAAAAGAATGAATGGGTAAAGAGAAAGAGGAAGAAGAAGAAATTTACAGAAGATGAAGAAGTAGCCATGGAGATTAAGGGTATCATTGTGAGAGTGAGACAGTGAAAGATGAGTGTTATTGGCAGGGTTGCAGCTAGTTTTGGTAAGTTGCGGAATCAGAATTTTTACTAGAAAAATGACCGAGAGGGAGGAGGGGAACGGCTTCTTATAAGTCGTGGATTGAGAATTTTCACTATTTCTGTAACTCACGCACTCAAAATTTTCACTAATGAAGGGTGAGACTACTTCTATAACTCGTTCACTCATAATTTTCACTAATGAAGAGTGAAACTGCTTCTATAATTCGCGTACTCAGAATTTTTACTAAATGAAGGGCAGAGTTGCTTCTAATAAGTTGCGGATTTAAAACTTTTATTGTTAAAGAATGGAGTTGCTTCAAATAAATTGTTGACTCAGAATTTTCACTAAGGAAGGGTGGAGTTGCTTTTGATAGGTCACGGATTCAAAATTTTCATTAAAATAAAAATATGATCGACTATGAGATTTTTTACTAGAAAAATGAAGGGTGTAATTGCTTTTCATAAGTTATAGACTCGGAATTTTCATTAATAAAAGGTGGAGTTATTTTTGATAAGTTATGGACTCATGATTTTTACTAATGAAGAATGAATCTGCTTTTGATAAGTTGTGAATTCAGAATTTTCACTAATGAAAAATAAAGTTACTTTTGATAAGTGATAGATTCAGAATTTTCACTAATAAGAGAATTTATTGGCTATAAAAAAAAAACAATATTTTTCGAAAAAAAATGTATTTTTTTCACTTTATTTTATGAGGGGAGTGTACAGTGTGAAGTAGATGTGGAGATTAGAGTTTTTATGAAGGAACATTTATCAAATGGCAGAATTGTGATGTGGAATTTAAAATGTCATAAATCTATGGACTATGTGGTTGGCAAATTTTAACCTCTTATGTGTTGAAATTATTGGTCTCATCATGACATCTTATCCAACTTATTGACTTACAACTTATATATGCTTTGATTATGTAAATTATAAAATAATAATTGAATATCATATTAAATGTGTTGAGTTTTATACAAAATAACTAAAAAGAAAAAATCAATATATATAGTTTTGATATATGAATAATTCCTTTTGATAATTAATAACCAAACTAATGGAGAGTTCAATCGAAAAGACTTGTCTAGTATGTTGGACATTTCATTTAGTCTATAAATTTATTAGCATTTTTCTCTTTGATGGATGAAAGACAGTTGACATATAACAATCGACCATTTATGAGAATCAATGACTTAGTTGGTCATAATTGACATTCTTCTTGAATTTAGGCCACTACTTCAATCGTGATCTCGTGTATGGATCAATCGACTCTGTCACTCTGATATCATTATCATAGACCAAGAGAGCTCAACCCAAAAGACTATTACGATAGGTGGAAGAACTCACTTTTTATCTATAAATTAATTAAATGATCATTTGATAGTTGGATAAGAAAGAAATTATTCATGTATTAATTTTCGTATAACTTATGCGACGTTTAATAGATAGATAAGAAATAAGATATTCATATATTAAATTATTATGACATTTAGTTGACGATTTAGAAATAATTTTATTATACATTGTAAGGGGGTGCTTATGTGTTTATTTTTCTATTTTGGTTTCATGTGCCCTAAATAGTAGAGAATAATCTTATAATGTATAATTAAATTAATAATTATGGTGAAGTACATAATCAAATATTCCTTAAATGGTAGGGATGAAAACGAAAGAGGAAAGAATATGATGTTACGCTTTCCCCCCCTCAATTATCTAATACTAATTTTAAAGTCGGGTTAATTTAATTTTCACATCAACTGTTGTAAGTTTCACTGTTGAAAACTTGAACCATTTTCATCCCCAAAGCTCGAGATTATAACACTGTGAATCTATCTTTTTTTATCGCGCTTTTGATCCTCTCAATGGGAGAATGAAACCATTAGTGGAAAGATCTGTTGTTTGATCTGATGGGGGCGATGAAACCAATATAGTATCGTTATTTTCCCTGACCTAACTTTCGAATGAAACAGTTATGAAATATTCGGGCCAAGTCTTGGATCTAACAACCAGATCGATTACAAGTAATCTCCTATCCTTCTTTCCTTGTTTTGTTGCACTCTACATTATGTGATACAATTTATTTATTTTTAGTTACCTACCTCTATGACTCTTTATAAGGTGGAAAAATATTGTGAGCAATTTAATTTTCTATCCTTCTTTCTTTTTTCATCATCTTTACCAAATGTCAAAAACATGTACTCCTTTTCCCATTTTTAGTTTGTCTTCACACAAAATCTATTTTTTTTTAAATTGCGATTTTTTAAATTAAAAATATTAAACAATTTTTAATCTTAAAAATATAATATCACTCTTATAATAAAGCATCATTAAAAGCAAAATAAAAAATTAAATATTATTATACATATAAAAAACAACATTAAATTAATTTATTATTTTTTGAAGAAAAGTTGGAGAAATAATTTATTAGACTACTATTTTTTTCACCTTTTATTGTTCTGTCATTACCTTTCAACTTTTCCACCAAATTTGTTGACTTTTGGTACTTTAGATTTACTACTTTTGAGATGTGGGTGGCCAATTAAAGGTGCACAAAAAGGAGAAAGAATGGACCAAAAATACTCTTTTATTGTCACAAAAAGGAGAAAGAATGCACAAAAATAAAATTTATATATATATATATATATTATTTTAATGAATTATATCTTTATACTTTATTTTCTTGATACTAGTTCATTAAGGAAAATGACTAGTATCAAGAAAAAAAAGTATAAAGATATAATTAAAAAGAATAGATTTATTTTATTTTAATTATTGAGATGATACTTATTTTAGGATAATTAATTTTTGCAAGTGATACTTATTTTGAAATGGATAGAGTATAAGTTTTTTGTTTTATATATTATGAGAGAATTCCTTTTATAATCATACAAATATCATACCATATTTAAAATTATAAGTTTTTTTAAAAATATAGCCCCGGTTTATCCATACAAAAAAAATAAAAAAATAATGTTTGTCTATACAATTGACTGATTCAAAAAATAGTAATTTGGAGATGAGTTTCAAGTTTGAAAAAGTTATTTTTTAATGAGTTTTTTGAGTGAATACTTTTTCACTTAAAAAATTCTAACTTTTTTATTTATTCAAGTTAAATGCATGTCCAAAAATCACTTGATTTTCAAATGTTTTTTAAAGAAAAATCATGTTACTCTTTTTTTCAAGTATCCCATATTTTATCTCCAAATGCCTATTTATAGTTACAAAAATATTAGTAATAATATTTAAGATTATAAGTATTGATATATTTATTTCATATTCAATTAAATAAGTTTTTTTTTAATATATATTTTGCATCAAATATTTCTTACAAGCACTAAAACTTCGATTAATTTAAATTTGCTTTAAATTATATAAGTTGATGTAAATTAAAAAGGAAGCAACAAGGACAAACTTTAATATGGCATTCCTTTCGTCCATTATATTAAAATAAATGTGTATTTTCAAATAATTTATTACTTTATAGTTCCTGACTTATCTTTATTTTCATATACGTAGTTTGTAGTCATTTCTCAAATATATTATATTCAAAGAATGAGAAGTAACATTAATATTTTATTTATTACTCTTTAACAATGTGTTAAGTTATATTGGACAGAAAAACCAATTATTATGTTGACATTATATTCACTATCTTCTTCTATTAAAGTCAGTAGGCAGGTTAATGTGATAGCTACAAAAATACATTGAATGTCATTTTCACTTCTATTTTTGTCGGGAGTTTATTCAAACCATTCTATCAAAATCCAAAAATTCGGAGTTAAATTAATTATTCTTTTTATATAAGTAAAATATATAAAGAATTACCTTTTTTTCAATTTAACTAAAGGTGACTTGTCCTTGATTTAATTGACGATCAAACGACATCCATTTATCTAACAATTCATTTTTGCTCAATATTTCACTCATTTGTTCAATATATCACCCAACAAAGAAAGAGTGTTTATTATCGTACTTCATCGACAACTAGACCACAAGTCGATACACTTACTATGACATTTTTTTTTTTGTTATTGATGATATGACATGTTTTTGTATTAAACAGTGTACTGATGTTGATTTGGTGAAAAGGAGATTAGATGAGATGGGAATAAGGTATGTGATTGCATTAGTAGAGGAAGAAGGGATCAAAGTGGATCAAGTATTTTTGCATGATCCAGATGGCTATATGATTGAAATGTGCAATTGTGACAACATTCCAATTGTGGCTATTTCTTCAAGTTGTCACTTCATAAAGCCCAATAAATTTGGAACTTACAATGACAACATAATGATGCCAATTGCTACTCCAAATTATAGTTGTGGTTTTATGGAAACTCTCATGATGGAGAACTTAAGCATGGACATGCTCAACTTTTCCTTCTAAAATTCTAGTCATGGGGGGTGGGTAAGGTAATTTGTTTATTTTTTACATGTAAAAAGATGTGTATTTGCATTTTTCAAACTTTATAGTTTGGTTGTATGTGCAACTATTATTTTTAATGAAAAAAAGAAGAAAGATATTTGATTATATTTTATGTTCTATGAGTTTGAGATCATATTGTTAACTAGGTCCTTTGTGTTTTTTAAAAATTTTCTTGAAAGTTAGGCTCTACTGTCATAAATTAAAGTTGATTATTTTTAATGGATAAAAGTATAAGAAGAATGTTTGTTATATTTTATGTTTTATGAGCTTGAGATCATATTGTTACTAGGTCCTTTGTGTTCTTTAAAAATTTTCTTGAAAGTTAGGCTCTACTGTCAGAAATTAAAGTTGATTATTTTTAATGAATAAAAGTATAAGAAAAATGTTTGTTATATTTTATGTTTTATGAGCTTGAGATCATATTGTTAACAAGGTCCTTTGTGTTCTTTGAAATTTTCTTGTAAGTTAGGCCATATTATATAGCGGTGGATTCAGAAATTGACGTTGTGGATTGATAAAAAAAAATTAAAAAATGAAATTATTTAATAGTGCTCAAGGGAACTAAACACTCATCGTGAAGGGTAGTAAAACTTAAGTTGGTTATAGCTTTGCCGTAACTATTTTTTAAAAAAACAAAACATATTTAAACTATTATATTTTGTGAGTTTTATATATATAACAATTCCTTTTTCTTTTTATCTATTTTCTTTTTTGAGGTTCATACCTCAAATATTATTCTTTTTGTATTAAAATATACCTCGATGTTTAGTTAGTGTACACACGATTATTGATAATTTAACAAATATTAGACCAACTTAATATCAAGATGTGTTTGGCTAGCGAATAAAATTATTTTAAGGTATAGTGATAGTTGAGATAGGTAAAATAATTGTTAGTTTAAATATGAAATTCGCTAAAAATAATAGTTTAGTAGGTATATACTTGCCTAAAATAATAGCAAACATAAGTATTTTAGCCAATCAGTTAAATGTATAAATTGTCCAAAAATTATACTATGTAACTTTTCATCAAAATAATAGTTAATAAATATATATTTTATTTTTTATTATATGATATATATTTAACTAATAAATATAATTATTTTGATTGACCGTCTAAATATATAACTTGACATAATTTTTTGTTTGTTACTAATATCGTAGAAGATACGACATATTAGTTGGAACAAATGATACAATTTGTGATGTTTCAACAAACGACAAAAAGGATCATCAAATAATGAACTGATGATATAATATTATTTTTTTAGAATTTTGAATATGTGATATGAAATTGAAATTATATTTGAATACATAATTTATATTTATTTCCTTTTATAAACATATATGAAAACTCTATAAATTGTGAAAACTATTAAATACTTAATTCTTATACAATCTTATCAGATGAATAAATCATAGTTCATAAATAAAATATCAGATCCTAAGTTTTCATATTGATAAATCGTATATTTTTATGTTTCTATAAATAAATATTTGTGATTACAAACATTTAAATACACATAAATTTTATAAAATTACAATTATCAATAATCAACAATAGTACTAATTATTCTTCAATATATTTTTTCACGTAATATAAACAATTGATTTTCATACTGAACACGAATCTTTTTAAATAAAATTTAAAATAATTTATAAATTATTAAATTTATAAGTAAGTTTTACATTTAGAAAATATTAAAACTACAATTAAGTATCTCAAATTATGTTATTCATGTCCAAACCTCATTTGAAATTATAATTTCATATTGCCAAATGTCTCATTTAAGTGTTTTTTTATTCATGATATTTATATTAAAATCTAATTAAATTCCGAGTCTCGAAGCCAAAACTCGGAGTATAAATGAAGGAGGGACTCGAACCTTTCTTTTGTTGAGACCCAAAGCGACGAAGCAAAAGGATGAAGCAAACAATGTTAGCTCTACTCATTGCTTTCTTCTCGCAATTGCTGATAATCTCAAACGGAATCTCAACTCCTCAGTTTTTTCTTCAGCAAATCAATTCGGAAAATAAGTATTTAACCAAAGAAGAACACTGGTTCAATCAGACTCTTGATCACTTTTCTCCCTACGTAAGTAATTATCCTCTTTTTGAGGTAGGGGAAGGGAATTATAAGTGGAGGAATCAAACTCTTAGGGTGAATGTTTACTAGTTACTCAATTGAGCTATTGGATTCTCCAATCCAGTTCTGTTTTTTTTTTTTTACCTTTTTTGTGAAATCTGTTGGTAATTTTAGGGAAAGAGAGTTTGTTAAGTACTGTATGATTTTAGCTTATATGCAATGTTTAAATTTGATTTATGGAAATTTTCTTATGTTATATTGAATTTTGTGTCAGGCATTTTTGGGATTTTTTTTTTGGGATTGCTGTTTTTTTACATTGTAAGTGTTGTTAGTGGGAGGTGGAACGTATACCGTAGAATTAGTTGACATGATATATATTGCTGGTGGGAGGTGACATGTATCTCGTAAAATTAGTCGACCTGGTATTTGTTGCTGGTGGGAGTTGGCTGGTATTCCGCAAAATTAATCAACTTGGTCCCTGTTGCGGGTGGGAGGTGACAGATATCCCGTAAAATTAGTCTATCTTATACCTTTTGTTGGTGGGAAGTTGCACATATCCTGTAGAATTAGTGAATGTGGTATCTGTTGTTGCAGGTGGGAGGTGACAGATACCTGAAAAATTAGTTGATCCCTATTGTTGGTGAGAGGTGGCACATATGCCATAGAATTAGTTAATGTGGTATCTGTTGCTGGTGGGAGGTGGTAGGTATCTCGCAAAATTAGTTAACCTGCTCCCTACAGTAAAATTAGTTGACCTGATACAAATTGTTGGTGGGACGTGACAAGTATCCCGTAGAATTAGCCGAAGTGCATGCAAACTTGGGTTCACTGTTTTTCTTAGAAAAACTCATGATATACCCTTGAAATTAGAGTTTTTGGTAATAAAAATGAATCCTTTAGACGGATTCTTGTTTTTGATGTACTTATGTTTTTTGTGTATAGCTTTTGCAAAGGGGAAACCTTTTTTGTGAAATTTGCTTTTATTTTTAGGAAAGAGAGTTTGTTAAGTAGTATGATTTTCACTTATATACAGCGTTTAGTTTGATTTATGGAAATTTTCTTGTGTTATATTGAATTTTGTGTAATGCATTTTTTGGGAAGAATTGTTTTTGGGTTCGCCATTTTTTCTTGGAGAAAGTCATAATATACCCTTGAAATTGTAGTTTTTAGAGATAAAAGTGTTTTTTCGTTAGATGAATTTTTGTTTTTGCTGCAACAAGTTGTTGTGATTTTGTACTGATGAGGGACAAACAAAGTGGTAAATTAGGGAGAGAGGGAGCGTGAGGGAGGGAATTTGCTACAGTAGATTGACCCATTGTATAGCTTTAACTCGGTGCTGCAATTTGTAGGATCATCGTACATTTGGACAGAGGTACTATGAGTTTCTTGACCATTTCCGAATTCCTGATGGACCGATATTTTTGAAAATTTGTGGAGAATCTGCATGCAGTGGGATACCGAACGATTACCTCAGTGTAAGTTGATAGTCTTTACTTCTGATACTATTCCTAGTGAATGCATTCTTAAAATTCTTGTTTCATCCTTTGATTTTGTTTATCGGGACAATCGGTCTTTGTCATTGTCCCTTCCGGCATCCCCTTTTTCTTACCTCCACTCCCCAACTCACTTTCTATCTTCCCTTTTTGCCATGGGTGGGGTTACATGGCGGTATGGGTTGGAAAAGGAAATGGGAAGGGAAGTGTTCTTCCATTTCATGTCACCTAGGTTCTTAAGGCAACATTTGGAAAAATGGTTGATCTATATGTATTTTGTATGATTATATCTAGTTCTACATTTACTGCAATACTGGTTTTATACTTAAGGATCACTATTAAAGTTTGTCAAAATGTTTTCATGTGAGTGTTAACTCAACTATCTCAGTCGATATCAATTTGAATCCGATGTAATGCTTTTTTGAGATAAAGGAATCAAGTGCCTCTCGCCTCAACATTTTCATATTGTGTTTTCTTTGTGGAGACTTATATGTTTGACAAGGCAGTGTGCCATGAAAATTCCTCTGTTGGTGTCTTTGATGCTGAACAAGCATTGGAACAACAACATACCCAGTGTAGTTCTACACGGTGGGGTCTGGGGAGGGTATGTACACCGGCCTTACCCATACCTCATGGATGTATAGAGACTGTTTCTTGTTTATTTTCTTGTGTTGGGTAAGTAAGTAGAAAATATTGTCCTAAAAGCATTTTTGTATAATATAGGCAAACATTATGGGGATCGGGATGGGGGTGGAGGTGGGTTGTGTTGGAGGGTATGGAGGATACAATCAATGTGGAATGCCACTTATGGAACTTGTGTTTCCTATTTCCAATGGGAAAGTCATTTTCCTTATTTTTAAGCAACTTATTTGATCAACCAAAGATGGAAAATTGAAAAAAAAAAAATGTTTTCCTCCATACTAAACACACCCTAATACTCTGGATAATTTTTTTTGTATGGTATAACCGGAGAACTAGAATTTATGATGCCTGCTAGCAAAAAGAGAATAGGCCCTGACATATGTACATCATTAATGAAAATGATGAATTTTACTTGTTTCATCTCTAAACCTATCAAACCAAAGGTTCTGCAAGTTTGTCAGGGGAGAAAGATAATTTTCCAGTATGGCCTTCATAATCCTAAATAACCTGAGTTATTACAAGTGCTTATTTGATTCATAGGAGACCTAAATCAAAGTCACAAATGGACTTTTCGCTGAGAACACTTTCTCTTTTTCCAGGAGGTGTTTACTAGTCTATTCCCATACATCTTTTGTGCATTTTGCAGTTTTTGTCTTATTTGAAAAAAAGAAAAAAAAAAAGAGAGAGATTAGTCTCCAGTAATACACCTTTAGCCTATACATCAATTCTTTGTCATTTAAAGTGCTATGGTCAGATAAAAATCTTACTTGATGAAGTATGTAATGCTAACCTTCTTCACACTTTCTCTTTTTTGTCAAATGAGACTTTTACTAAGGTTTGGAAGACTTGACTTTTTCTGAAATCACCACAAAGCAAGCTTGTAAGGTGTTGTTTGGTGATCAAAGTTTTAATGAAAATGGTCCACTTTTTGAAATACTTCTAATCTTTTGTGACGCCAATGTCGAGAGGTGGCATTGTACAAGTTTTAACTTACCATGAAATTCAAAATTATTTGGAATTTTTACTATCTAATACAATGATGTTTTCAGTTTTTATAATTAAGGTACAAAGATATGTTTGTCATTTCAGATGCTAGTATTTTTATTGCTAATACAAGTACTTGTATTCCACATCATGTCCGGTGTAAAATTATACAGGATTTCCCACATAATTTTTGTGGAACGTGATTTTATTTATATGAGAAACAAAAATGGTAACCGAGCATCGATGTATTAATGCAAATTTTATACTGAGGTTATTTTGAATCCAAACAATCTCAGCATTGAGTTCCAGCTTGTAGTATTTTGGTTAGCTGACACAAAACAAGCACATAGATACATGCTCTGTCTGTGACAATGACTTGTCGTGTAGAGTCATGGAGGGCTAAAGCATAAGCTGACTTATGTTTACTTCGTTCGGTTTGAGGACTGGATGGGAATATGTACTATGCCTGAAGAATACTTCTGAACCTTGCATGTCTAACAGGTTTTAGCCAAGAAGTTTGGAGCTGCTGTCGTTTCTCTTGAGCATCGGTATTATGGGAAGAGTACACCCTTCAAGTCCTTAACAACTGGGAATCTGAAATATCTGTCATCAAAACAGGCACTTTTTGACTTAGCAGCTTTCAGGAATTTCTATCAGGTTGGCATCTTAATCTTGTTTCTTTTATCTGTGGTAATTCCTTCTGAATTTGAAGCATGCCACTTCTTTTACAATCTAGCGCGATAGCTCGTGGGGTTACCTAACTGCTATCTCTAATCCGATAGCATGACAATGGATAAGCCATTGGTTGCATCTCTGATTTAGTTTTCCACTTCCCGACTCTGCTTCTTACCCCTTTGCGTGATGAGTGTTTCAGTGGATAATATTTCTGATATGTTTGTGGTAACCATAGTGGGTATGTTGTAATATTTCTGATATGTTGCAGGACTCCTTGAACGTGAAACTCAACAGATCCAATATTGAGAACCCATGGTTTGTCTTTGGTACTTCATATTCAGGAGCCCTAAGTGCATGGTTTCGCCTGAAGTTTCCTCACTTAACTTGTGGAAGCCTTGCAAGCTCTGCAGTGGTTCAAGCAGTTTACAGTTTCTCAGAGTTTGACAAGCAGGTAAAATAAAATTGTGCTACTTTGATTGTTAATATTTATGCCTAAGTTGCTCGGACTCTCCAAAAATGTTGCCGCACCCGTGTTGGATCCTTCAAAAATACACTATTTTTGGAGGACCCGACACGCACCCATCGACCTTTTTGAAGAGTCCAAACAACATAGATTTATGCAGTTTTTCTTTTTATCAGGAATAGATGCTTATACAGAAGGAGCTCTTTTGGATGGTCTTCATTGTATTTCTGTCTTACTTAGGTGGTTTTTTAGATTGTAAAACAGTTTTTCTATTTTATTTTGTTTTTGGGCGGGGGACTTGGTATTAGTTTGGACAATCCTCACCTCATGAACTAGATTTTGTGGTTGAGTTAGGCCCGATGTCCATTTCTTGACATGGTATCAGAGCCCATCCCAATTTCTGGTTACCTTTACGTTATCTACGCTCCCGTTGGCAGGTTTGGGGTGTTCAAGAGTGTGTCAAAATTCCCACATTGGTTGTGGATGGGTGATTTGGTCTCTTTTGTATAGTATTGGAGACTCCTCATCTCGTGAGCTTGCTTTTGGGGTTGACTTAGGCCAAAGGTCTATTTTGTAAATAACAACAATAACATCATCAGTGAAGTCCCACAAGTGGAATCTGGGGAGGGTGGGATTTACACAAACCTTACCCCTACCTTTGTGAGGTATAGAGGCTGCGTAAGGTTAATTGTCCTTAGAAATTACCTTTTTGATTATGCTTTGTTTTCCTGGAAACAATACTTTTGTTTGTAAAAGTTGTTTTGTTTTCCAGAACAAACAAGCTTACTAGAATATTCTTTCAAAAATTAATGGTACTAATAAAAGGGAGAAAAATAAAAAACACAAGCTGTCCCCAAATCACTAAAGGAGGAAGAAGATTATTTGAGAATAAAGTCCTCTTAACTCTCTATACAAGTCTGAAAGTGAGGCTATATAATAAGCTTATGTACTTTATAACATGTAAGTCTCAACCACCCTCCCCATGCATAATTAGAGGATATTCTTCACTGGAAAATGCTTATGTTGCAGGCAAAGCCACACACACTAAATAATGTGACTTAGATGACCTAAAAGCGTTTTCCTGCCACTCTTATCAAAACACACACACAATGACCTGCCAATTGCCTCTGCTTCCATTACAACCACAATCTCTAAGATGGAATAACTGATATAATGCATACACTGAAACTCTAAATTCCTCATAATACCAAAATATTTTCAATAATTGCTTATTCCTTAAGAGCACTTTAGCTATTGTCAGTATGAAAATTACCTTAATCATTCAAAGCCTTCAAGGTTCAGCAGAAGTTTAATGCTCCAAATGGGAGTAGCCAAATGAAAAATGCCTAAACATTAGGTTGGGTAAGCTAGAAGGGGAAATACTTTCAAGAGAAAATATCCCAAAAGAAAGCTTACGAGAGAATAGACCTAAACACCCTGAATTTGAGACACTGTGACCGAGAATGTTTGCTGTTAAAAACTCTTTTGGATTTTTCAGATAATTTCTTAAGGATCAGTGAATTTGACTCCTGATTGTCCTACTACAGGTTGGTGAATCTGCTGGTCCAGAATGTAAAACAACATTGCAAGAAATTACCAAACTAGTAGAAGCAAGACTTGCATCAAATCCCAAGGACGTTAAATCGTTGTTTGGCGCTGATGAGGTATGAAACTTGTGACTTTTTTTTGTTTATTATGTCGGTTGTGGTTGTTTCTGTGATTTCCATGTTTTCTTTTAGAAGAGTTCTCTGATATCATCCTCTCAATCACCTAAAGCAGCATATGGATGAAGGTATCCTTGTTAACTCTGGAAACTAATATCACACTGCATTGCTCTTTCACTTATTTCCTAGAAGAGTTCTCTGAAACCCTTAACACCTGTGGTGACATATCAGTGACGATATATGCTGAAATGTGGGCTGCTGAAGACTGTCAGAATAATGTATTAGGAGATTATTGTCAATAATCTGTAGAAAAACTATACCATATCGTTGACATGGAGCCTAGCACTTATTTCTAGGGTTTTCGACCGATCCCTGGAACCACATTTGTTGATACGTATATGGATAGATAGATAGATAGATAGCGATTCTTCCTCTCGATGACGAGGGACGGAAAGAGAATCCGCTTAGTCTCATAGACAAACTTTTGTTTTCTTGCAGCTGAGAAATGATGGTGACTTCCTGTACTTTGTGGCAGATGCTGCAGTTACAGCAGTATGTATGAGACACTCATATGATATCCTCTACTGAATGCTTGTAATTTTCCTAATTGAGAGTTTTTGATGTTTTAGTTTCAATATGGAAGTCCAGACAAACTATGCATCCCACTACTTGAAGCAAAGAAGTCCGGGGCAGATTTAGTGGTATGGTTTTGTTTATTGCATCCCCTTCCCCCCTTCCTCCCTTGACTGATTATTTGTCTTGTTTACCAAAAGCCGACTTGACCATAAAGTGAAAACAGGACTGATTAATCCATTTTTTGAAATGAAACATTGATGTTTACAATGTAGTAAAAACATTCCAACTTCCAAGGTTGAGTATAGAAATTGGTTGGAAAGTTAATGGTGAAAATTGTTAATTTGACTTGTTTTAAGAAACAAGGCATTCATTTTGGTAGAAAGGAGAACCTTTGTTCATAGTTTACACAAGCATGATCTTGTATACAGTGCAAAGACAAAAGTAGAACTTGCACTAGCATTGCAACTCAGCTTTTGGATATGCTGGCTTGAACAAACAATAAACATCAGTCACATTTCTTTAGGAAACCTGTCAAAAATATTCATGAAGTGAATTCTTCGGTATAAGGAACAGAAGTTTTTGTTGGAGTGGATACCCATATTTATCCAGTTATGCCTTGTATTTTTGTGGAACCAGTAAGTAGTTAAACAAACCACTTAATAAGTTATTGAAAACAATTTTCCGCCTGCACTTGGATTAGGTTCTGACAGTGTATATTTCTATATTGGGAAACAACATAAGTAGATATTCACATGGATGTTTATGTTCAATAGGTAGTGAAAATCTCAAGTTATCTCTGTCAAAATTTCATTGTTGATATCCTGTTATATGCTAGCTTTCCAGGAAGTTTTCTTTTTGGGTTTGTTTGTGTTCTGCAGTTAAAAAAGGACTTCAGCTTATTTACAACTCCATAATGTGATCAGAACATCATGTTAAATGATCCAATCACCCAAAAAGAAAGAAAATCATTCGTTTTGTGGAAGACGTTGCCAATTCTCTGTTTCTTTAATCGTTTATCACTTTATTCTATTTCTTATCTGCAGAATGCATATGCCACCTATGTAAAGGACTATTACGTTAAGACTTTTGGGGTCAGCGTCAAAACCTACGATCAGGAAAATCTGAAGAACACTGTTGTAAATGGTGATACTTCTAACCGCTTGTGGTGGTTCCAGGTTTGCACAGAAGTTGCATATTTTCAGGTTGCACCCATGAATGATAGTATTCGCTCTTCTAAAGTTGATACCAGGCACGTGTCTTACTCTTGGAAGTATTTAAGGAATATTTCTTTGCTTTGTTTAACTGCTCTATTTCCACTTGTTTAGTCTAGTGTGACTCTGGTGAACTGACTTTATAATTCAATAAATTCATCTTGCAGATACCATTTGGACCTGTGCAGGAATGTCTTTGGAGCCGGTATCTATCCTGATGTTGATGCAACTAACTTGTACTATGGAGGCACCAAAATTGCTGGTAATCATTCGATGGTTATTTCTAGCAATCTTATTAGTGATTTTTTCCCAACTTGGTATATTTGTTCATAGGATATGCTTGAGTTATTTAAAAGGAAAAAAAAGGAGGAGGATAGATCTGCTGTCCACTCGGTTGCACTTAATAAGAGAATATTCATTACCCATGCTGTTTTATTTGATTCAGGTGGTTGACCTTTTCTAATTTTACTTTGCTATAAACATTATATAGCTAAATCAAATTGTCTGGGATTACTTTAAATGGTCCCAACATTCATGGCACTTCCTGATCATTTCACAAAGTGATGACATCATTGTTGGCTTAAGTTTATTACTTGTCTTAATGGTTAAAGTTAAGAAAATAATAACCTCAACCAACTGAAGGGGGGTGGGGGTGGGGGGGCAATAAATAGTTGATATAATGGCTGTGTTTTAGAATGGAAGGTGTATGTTGTATCTTTGAAATTTTAAAACCTTTGTCTTTTGGGGGTTGATGACTCTCAGGTTGGACTCATATCTGATTGAATATAATGTCTGGCAGTTGGAATTTGACCTTGTATGATATTTGTCACCTAGTTCTTGGGGTCCTTACTGCTTTAGCCTCTCATTCTATCATATGCTGTGTATGTCCTCTAGGCTCTAGCCTTGATTTGCATGTGATTGTGGGGTCCTGTTTAAATCAAAGAATAGAACATTTTCCCTTAGGCTTACATTTTTCATCCCTCAAAAATGTTGGAGAGGGTGTGAGCTCTAGTTGGATGAATAGTAGATCTGTTTTTTCGCTTAATCCTGCTTCAAATGCAGAACAATTATGGAATTACAAATTTCATTATGTTAAAATTTTGTTTTGGCAGGGTCAAAGATTGTCTTCACCAATGGATCACAGGACCCCTGGCGACATGCATCCAAACAGACTTCTTCCCCAGAGTGTACGTTTTTTAGGCTGCTCTAATAGTGAAATTTCATGCCTGCCCATTTTGAAATTAGACTGGTCGAGTGTTGTACTCCAAGACAGATGCATGGTCTTTATTAATGTGTTGTTTTAGATCTGTTGAAGTAAAATGGACCATGCTATCTTTCAAAAAATATGCAAAGAGAAAAATGCACCGTTCTTCATCCACAAGAAATCTTTTTTATTATATTCAGGTTAGAAGGTGTGGACTTTATTGAACATTCATCTGCTATCTTAACTTCATATATTTTCCTATAAACTTGTCTGCAACAATTGATAATTGGTTTATCTGCTTTTTGATCTTAGTATCAACGTGGTTGGGTTATGTACAATGACTTTCTATCATATGATTCTCTCAGAGAAGTGTGTGCTTGAATTCACAGTGACAGATCACAATGACCTTATGCTAAAAGTACTTCTGAAAGTGACAATTTTGTTGAGGCTAGAATACTCACTTTAAATTGTTGTACTTCACGTATTTTTCTTGTTTCTGAGATCTTTTTTCAACTTTCAGTGCCTTCTTACATAATCTCTTGCCATAACTGTGGCCATGGAACTGACATGCGGGGCTGCCCTCAGTCTCCTTTAGTACCTGAAGGTATGCATATATCAGATCTCAATGTTAACTGTGTAGATTTCACTGGTTTGGCATATCCACTAATATGCTGGAGATGGATACTCTTACTTCAACCCCCATCTTTCCGTTTCTTTGTTTGCAGTTCTTTTATTTTGCTCTTAATTTGGTCTCTTTGGTCACTGCTACAATTATTTTACTTATTTTCTTTTACCTCTCTAATTTTGTTGTTCTCAACTATGACTCTGAACTGCTGCATACATTGATAGCACTTGCAATATGAAATTAATTGTGAATGTCAATAATAGACACTGTAAGATCCTATCACCTAGGATTATCCAAAGGGGGTGAACAAGATGGCTTGTGGAAGGCAATTAGGATAACCAAGGTGTCAAAGAAAGTTGCCTTCTTTCACTGGTTTGCAACGTGAAATGCGATCTTAGAAGGAACAAATAGATTTTGAGCCTGTTTGGATTGGCTTATTTTAGGTGCCTTTAAGCTGAAATAGCGTTTAAGCACTTTTGTAGTGTTTGGGTAAGACAAAAAAGGTGCTTTTTAAGCACTTGCTTTTAAGCCAAAATAACAAGTATAAGCCATTCCTAACTTATGGGTCCATCCAAACAGGCTCTTTGTATAACGAGTGTGAAGAAGATGCAAGCCATGTTTAAGTGCAATCGTGGATATCTTCACAGCTTTGACCTTGTCTTTTGTTTATTGACATCAAGTTGAGTGTCATTAGAGATTGTGGCAGAGTAGTTGCGAGTTTGAGGCTAAAGAGAATTGTAAAGGTAAAGAAAAGCATAGTCTAAAATAACTTTGTTGTCTTGTCTTTTTGGGCAATTTTGGGAAAGAGGAATAGGAATTTGAATGTGTAAGGCATTGAGAGGGATTTGAGGAGCATAAAAAACTTGCTTTTGTTTCATTCTACCATACTTAAAAGATATCTTTCGGTATAAATTATTGGTAGAGGTTTGCTAGTAGAATGTGATTGGGGTCCAGATACACTAATTGTAAACCCTGACCCGTATCTGTTGATTAATAAAGCATTTTGACTTGTTAAAAAAACTCAATGACCATAGTTCCAGGGTATATGTTTTTCTTTCTTTAGTTTGTAATTTGTTTAATCCTATCTGTACTTCACAAGCAGAGGTTTTACTGATCGGGAAGGTATAATTTCTCCAACTTTTTCATACGTAGTGATGGCAGAGCATCCACACTTTTGTTCTTACAGTTGTACATGAACAATCTCACAAGTCACAACAATAGTTGGATACCGTAAGTTCGCTCACAAAATAAAAAATTAATCAAAGTTAGCATCAGATTGGATAACTGTCTGAATATAGCTTCCGGTCTCCACACATGACAAGAACAACACCCTGATTAACTGTAGTGCATTCCAATTCTAGAAGCTTCTTTGCACATCATGTCACAAAGTTTACCAGCATGGTTGTGTGCATTGATAAGCAACTTGTCTTAGAAATGATGCTTCGTGAAGTTCCTTCCTTCAAACTCAATGAACCATGATTCATTTCATGACAATTCTTTCATATCACAGGTGACGCTAAAAACTGCAGTTCCCCTGATGCAGTTCGTAAAGTAAGGGAAAAGATTGTTGAACATATAGATTTGTGGCTATCTCAGTGCCAGGTTTCAGGTAGGAGTTCAATGTGAAAACATCATCTCAGAGCTATACAAATTGACATAATACTTTATGTCCACTAGCTAACCACTAAATAATGTACCTCGTCGTGGACAGATGTATAGTTGCTCATCCATGAACGATGTCATCTGTATGAGTTGATCTCGTTACTGTGACTTGCTAATAATATGAAAATTTCTTCTTCTTGAGCTTACTTTCTTAAAGCTCTGGCATTATGTAATGTTCCGTTAGCTGAGGTATGGCTCACAGTTTGACCATGATTATAGTTGACATCGCATCATAATGGTCGTTCTTGTAAAACAAAATCCTCGCTTTTTAAACATATATAAGCAGGATTTGTGATGTATATAAGTTTGCTGGACAATTTCTGTGAAATGACCAGTATTCTTCTGTTTTGCATCTTGTACTTTGTAAGAACTGTGATTTAGAATATCCAATTTCACCTATTGGCTATTGTAAAAATGCCACCGGGTACTCTATTTGGACATCGCTATTTAACATGTATCCACTTTTAATGTTTTTGGGCACATCTGCCTGTTTTGGATCAACTTCAGACATGCGGTGTCTGAAGTTACATATGGATGAAGTTCAAGCATTTCTTACCTGAAGTTCAGGCAAAAATGGTTGAACGTGGTGCTTGTTACGAGTTTGAACATCTGTGGTAAAAATGCAATGCGTGATTTGTAGGTTAGGTGTCCATCACAAGTTTGAACATCCCAAGTATGGAAGCGTGGTATTTAAATGAAGAAAGCAAAAGAGGCATGATCATTATCCATTGAGTTTCAAATCGTGTGTCTTAACATTAAATGTTCATACGGGAGCATGTGGGAAAAGGTTAATTATATACTAACATGGAAAAAGATGTTGAGTTAGTCGTGAGTCACGACTTACACATATGAACTTGCAATTCGTGTTTATTGTCGGAAAAACTACATAATTAGACATACTTCACTACCATATATACTATTATTATCTACACTTTCAAAATATTATGTATCTTACCATTGATTAAGAATTACCTACCAAATATTGAGGAAAATACACTTAGATATGTGTATTTTTGCTATAAGATACACTAAACTAGGAAGAGAAGCGAGCAAGATTTATCTATGCATCTAGTGTGGTTCATATGTATCTGGAATACTAGATACATAGGAGAATGACGAGTGAAATGGGAGAGACAAGGAAGCTGAGCAAGATTTGTTATGTATCTCTAATACATGCGAATCCACTGGGATACAATGTTTTTAGAGCGAATTACACCTAGTTTTGATGTCATGTATCTCGAGATAGATGTATTTGGACTTATCTAAATGCATCAAAATTTAGTAAGATACATAATACTGCAAATAAAATGTATCTAAATAATTAACTCTTGAACTAGTGGGATTTGTATAAGTTTCCTTTTATTGTCTCATCCTCTCTTTTCCCTTTATGAACTGTGCAAAGTAGTGTTAGCCACACGGTTGGTGTAAGCCACAATTTCTTATGTGACTAAAATTCTGTGTTTTTTTTTTAGTGTTGATATATATTTTACTTGAACTTTTTTAAAAATATATATGAGGGCAAGTCTCAAAAATTAGCCTGAGCCAATTTTTAGGAACTTAAGAATATTTTCATAACCTGATTAAATTTCATGATCAAACAAATCTTTGAAGATAGATTTTTAAAATTTACTTTTAAAATTTATGGTTAAACGCTAGTGAAATGCTAATAGCAACACAACCACATTGATTTTTGTTCTTTCTTCAACAAAGGATTTACAAAGAGGTTTCAAAATAGCAAATGACCTAAATACTCTGAGCAAATTTTCTAGAGAGCATACTCTTCTTTTCTCTTTTTTAAAATAAGAACTATTTTTTTTTTCCATAGACCCCTTCCACCAATGTATATATTACAAATAAATGAAGCTGAGTTCCTTTAATATAACAAAAAGGAAACTTCATAAAAAGATGAATAATTGAAATTTCATTAGTCTTGTCAAAGAAGATATTTTAGGTAGGTACAATCAAGATCATGGCAATAGCCTTTTGTTACAGAATATACTAGCTAGGATTATGATATATTTCCATACCAAAACAGTCAAAATTAACCAAGAATTAGAGTATATAAGGGGATATTTTTTTTTATCTTATTCGATATTTACGTCAAATCAACACATAAATAACATATATTTTTGTATAGGCTTTGTTTTTATGCAGTCCGCATGGTAAAGTATATATTTTTAATTTGGCATAATATATAAATATGACTCTTAACTTAGATTCAATCAGTAACTATGACCTTTAGCTTTGGGTGTGCTCAAGTAGACGTTGAAACTTGTGTAAAATTGAACAAATAGATACATTCGTCCTACATGACAATTTTGTGTCCTACATGTATTATGTTATGTAGGACATGTGTTTTGACTTGTTCAATCTTATAGGACATAAATGTCACTTGAAGCAAATTAAAAGACATATTTATGTGAGTCCGGAGCCAAAAGGGCAAAAAAAATTGTCAAAAATTCCAAAAGGGTACATCAAATTTTTTTAAAACCAAAAGGGCAAAATCACTCCTGACGAAGCAATTTCCCTCTGACACATTGACGAAAAATCGCTACTATTTTTTTTCGCTGCTGTAGTCAGATTTTTTTTTTCCTTACACATCGCGCAGGGGCAGTGTTTTTCATGCCTAGTGCTATTATTTTTATGCCTATTGTTAATTATTAATAATATAAAATGATAAACAAGACGGACAATATACTCAATAAAATTGTTGAAGCATGAGGAAAACTGAATTATATATCATAAATAATAATAAAAGAATATTAAATTAAAAAGAAAAACTTTTTTTTTTAAAATTCTTAACCAAAATCAAGAAAAAAAGATTTTTTTTTGAGAAAATCGCTGCTAAGGCAGCGATCTTAGCAGAGATTTTTATTTTTTTTAACGTACGACAACTTTTGTCAATCAACTTTTGTCAGCGATTTTGGTTAAGAATTTTTTAAAAATATATTCTTTTATTATTATTTATGATATATAATTCAATTTTCCTCATGCTTCAACAATTTTATTGAGTATATTGTCTGTCTTGTCTATCATTTTTATATTATTATTCCCTCCGTCCCATATTATAAGTCATCTTTTTCATTTGCACTTGCATTAAGAAATAAGGTAATTTTACCCTTATGCCCTTATTTAATGTTTGTTTATGACAACTTTGTAATAAATGATGAAATGTTAGATTTTCAAAAATATAAATGTATTTGGATGACTATTTAAATTTTACTTTTTGGATCCAAATTTTTTCACCAATTGATCCAAAAAAATTTTAAAAACAAGTTTTTCCCACCTCAATTTTCCTATATATTTTGTGTAAAATGTTTTTTTTTATATATTTTTATATATAAATTTTCAAAGCAAACATGACAACATCACAAAATATTCAAATTCCATTACTTTAAATTGATCTAAATTTTTTCTGCTGAATCTGATGTTATTGATAATGAAATTAGACGACAAATGAATTTTAGTTCTAGTTCGACAAATCATTTTTATTATTATTTAAATGGTGCATAACTCCTTTATTTGGATCTTGATTTTTCTCAATTTGGCCTTCACATGTTTTGGTTGAGTCTTCTAGTTTTACATCCTTTGAACTTTTTGAAATGTCATCTTCTTAGATAAAAATTGTTGAAGCTTCAACTTTCAAAATTATTTTTGAATTTTTTTTCATCTTTTATTTTTAATTTGTTTGTTGATATTTTTTTTTCAAAATAAGATTTTATAGAATAAGTAGTGAATAAAGAAAATAGTTAATTAATGAATGAATTACTCTCCCAATGAAATTAATTACTTGTAGATTTCCTAGGTTAGTCAAAGTAAATACATTTTCAAGATTAATTAATTAATCAATCAAGGGTATAATGGGCAAATTATGGTAATTTATGCATAAATTTTATAAAATGACATATATTGTGGTCCAACTATTTTTAGAAAGGGGTGACTTATAATATGGGACGGAGGGAGTAATAATTAACAATAGGTATGAAAATAATAGCACTAGGCATGAAAAAAGCTGCCCCTGCAGCGATGTGTAAGGAAAAAAAATTTCTGACTTAAAATCGCTGCCATTTTAATTTTAAAAAAAATTACAAAATCGTTGTTGTGGCCGAGATTTTTAATAAAACAAAATTTTCTTTTTACAAAATCGCTGCCCTTTTTAGTAAAAAAAATAATAAAAATTACAAAATCGTTGCTAGGGCAGTGATTTTTCGTCATTGTGTCAAAGGGAAATCACTTCGTCAGGAGCGATTTTGCCCTTTTGGTTTTAAAAAAATTTGATGGGTCCTTTTGGAATTTTTGATAATTTTTTTTGTTCTTTTGGCTCTGAACTCATATTTATGTATTATGCCTTTTTATTTTTCAATATATATACATATATATAAATGCAACTCATAAAATTGTAAGGAGCTGAGAGATCTTTTTGTTTTGCATCTTATTGGCTATTGTAGGGGCACCCTATTTCAACATCGCTATTTAATTTGTATTAAATTTTTACATTTTTGCACATTTTTCTACTTTGGAATAATTTCATACGGTTGAAGTTCAAACATTTCTTGCCTAAAGTTCACA
Source organism: Solanum verrucosum (assembly GCF_900185275.1). Classification (NCBI taxonomy): domain Eukaryota; kingdom Viridiplantae; phylum Streptophyta; class Magnoliopsida; order Solanales; family Solanaceae; genus Solanum; species Solanum verrucosum. Next base: position 292,308 of record NW_026020208.1, on the reverse strand, counting down.
CAACACTAGTTGAACTTCAGCTATATATGCATAAACTTCAGAAAAATAATAATTGAACTTCAATCATATGAAACTTTAAATATTCTGAAATAAGTAGATTTACAAATTTTTACGCACTATCAATGGTTTATAAGGTAGTCTATCGAAAATAACCTCTCTATCTCACAAGGTAAGGATAAAGTCGATGTATATCATATCCTCCTTAGACCCTATTTATGGGGGGTCACGCTGAATATATTATTGTTGCTATTGCGGTGGCTTAAATGGTAATTTGTATTTAAATGAAGAAGACATGTACATTCTCCATTGGATTTCAAATTGTGAACCTAACATTAAATCACCGGAATCTGGATAGATGAGATAAAATCACCTAACATTTGAATGTTCTAAGTTGCTTAGTATTGCATGATATATGAACAAATTGAGGAGATATAAGTTCTTATTGACATTCGTCGTAAGGTAAACTATCGCCTTTTAGGTCTCTCGACTAATTCTACCACATAAGTCAAAAATAAATAATAACGTCCTCCAAAATATACCATACGTGCTTTTCTTCTTTTTTAGCGATTCAGCAAAGTTTAGATTTTTTAACTCAGATTCACGAAATATTATTAAGACACATATGGTAGTGATGGATGTCTAATAAGGTAGTTTATCCTTATTGTAACCCACACCCATATGGAATAAATTCGTCGAGTGACTTAATTTTGGGTATATTCGATCATAAAATTTGATTAAAATTTTAAAATCTAATCCAAAATATATGATCAAACCTAACTTAGTTTGATGCATTCTTTAAATATTTCCAATTGCAGCACATTGATTTCTTGTTGCTTTCGCCAACAAATTATTTGTTCAACAAATAATCAGCAAAGAGATTTCAAGATGGAAGTCAATCAAAAAGTTTCGAGCAAATCTTTTAAGAAGTGTATCCTTAGGGGTTGTTGGGTATGCGGGATATAATGAAATATTTTATTATTTAATTTGATATTAGATTTATACCATCTTTGACTAATAGATATTTCATCTTATCCCATCCAATTGGGGATTGTTTTATCCCACCTCCCATATGAGATAAATTAATCTAGTGATCAAAATTTCAGAATAGTTTAGCACCAAACTAAGCTAGAGTTCGACCATATTTATTGGATCAAATTTTCAGAATCTAATTCAAAATATATGGTCAAACGCTAGCTTAGTATTGGTGTATTCTTTACAAAATTTCAAATTCTCAAAATGACTTAAACTAGTTTTTGAGGACTTTCACTCAAAATATTTTCATTTTTCGCGAATAAAATATATACATACATACAACTTGATTTTATCTCATCTCCCATATACGATAAATTAGTCTAGTGACCATAATTTTGAGATAACTTGACACCAAATTAGGCTAGTGTTTGATCATACATTTTGAATCAGAATTTGAAAATTTATCTTCAAATTTGAAGATAGATTTTCAAAATCTAATTCAAAAATATATGGTCAAATGCTAACTTAGATTATATTGATGCATACTTTGAAAATTTCAAATTTCCAAAATGACTTATTAGACTAGTTTTTGAAGACTCTCACTCACAAAATTATAAGTTTTTCACGAATAAAATATATGTGTACACACAATTTGAGATTATTTTATACCACATTCTATATGAAATGAATTCATCGAGTGGCTATAATTTAGGGATAATTTGCACCAAAAGCTAGCGTTTGACCAAATGTTTTGGATTAGATTTTAAATTTTATGATTATTTTATCTCACTTCTCATATGGAACGAATTCGTCAAGTGACTATAATTCTGAAATAATTTAGCACCAAAAGCTAACTCTTGATCAAACATTTTGAATTAAATTTTAAAAATTTATCTTCAATATATATATATTACCAAAAGCTAGCTTAGTTTGGTTCATTCTTTAAAAAAAATTAAATTCCCCAAAATAACTTATGAGATTAGTTTTTGTCTTTTTGGAGAACTTTCACTCACAAAATTTTAATTTTTTCACGAATAAAATATATGTGTACATACAACTTGTGATTATTTTATCTCACCTTATGTTTGAAACGAATTCATCGAGCGACTAAAATTTCAGAATAAATTAGCACCAAATTAAGCTAATGTTTGACCAAATTTCTAAATTAGATTTTAAAAGACTTTTAAAATCTAATTCAAAATATATGATCAAACTTTAACTTAGTTTGGTGTATTCAGATTCCCAAAAATAACTTATTAGATTAGTTTTTGAGAACTTTCACTCACAAAATTTTAACTTTTTCACATGTATACACATAACTTGTGATTATTTTATCCTACCTCCTGTTTGAAATGAAATCGTCGAGTGACTATAATTTCAGAATAACTTAACACCAAATTTAGCTAATGTTTGACCAAATTTCTAAATTAGATTTTAAAAGACTTTTAAAATCTAATTCAAAATATATGATCAAACTTTAACTTAGTTCACTGTATTCAAATTCCCAAAAGTAACTTATTAGATCAATTTTTGAGAACTTTCACTTATAAATTTTTGTAAATTTCAATACGTATTCACGTAACTTCAGAAACTCAAATTTTTGAGATGGATAAATTAGTCTAGTGACCATAATTTTGAGATAACTTGACACCAAATTAGGCTAGTGTTTGATCATACATTTTGAATCAGAATTTGAAAATTTATCTTCAAATTTGAAGATAGATTTTCAAAATCTAATTCAAAATATATTGTCAAATGCTAACTTAGTTTGATGCATTCTTTGAAATTTTCAAATTTCCAAAAATGACTTATTAGACTAGTTTTTGAGGACTTTCGCTCACAAAATTATAAGTTTTTCACAAATAAAATATACGTGTATACACAATTTGAGATTATTTTATCCCACATCCTATATGAAATGAATTCGTCGAGTAACTATAATTTAGGGATAATTTTGCACCAAAAGCTAGCGTTTGACCAAATGTTTTGGATTAGATTTTAAATTTTATGATCAAAATTTAAAAATATAATTCAAAACATATGGTCAAATACTAGCTCAATTTCGTGCGTTCTTTAAAAATTTCAATTCCAAAAAATAACCCTGGCTAATTTTTGAAGACTTTCACTCACAAGATTTTATCCTTTTTACGGATAAAAAATATGTGTACACACAACTTATGATTATTTTATCTAATCTTCTATATGAAATGAATTAGTCAAGTGATTATAATTTTGGGATAATTTAGCACCAAATGAAGCTAGCATTTAACAATATATTTCAAATCAAATTTTGAATATTTGATCAACTGGTCAAAATCTAATTCAAAATATATGGTCAAATGCTAACTTAGTTAGATGCATTCTTTGAAATTTTCAAATTTCCAAAAACAACTTATTAGACTAGTTTTTGAGGACTTTTCACTCAAAAATTAGAAGTTCTGCAAGATTGAAATATATGTGTCCACACAACTTGAGATTATTTTATCTCACTTCTCATATGGAACGAATTCGTGAAGTGACTATAATTCTGAAATAATTTAACACCAAAAGCTAACTCTTGATCAAACATTTTGAATTAAATTTTAAAAATTTATCTTCAACATATATATTAGTTTGGTGCATTCTTTAAAAAAAATTAAATTCCTTAAAATAACTTATGAGATTAGTTTTTGTCTTTTTGGAGAACTTTCACTCACAAAATTTTAATTTTTTCACGAATAAAATATATGTGTACACATAACTTGTGATTATTTTATCCCACCTCGTGTTTGAAATGAATTCGTCGAGTGACTATAATTTCGGAATAAATTAGCACCAAAATTAAGCTAATGTTTGACCAAATTTCTAAATTAGATTTTAAAAGACTTTTAAAATCTAATTCAAAATATATGATCAAACTTTAACTTAGTTTGGTGTATTCAGATTCCCAAAAATAACTTATTAGATTAGTTTTTGAGAACTTTCACTCACAAAATTTTAACGTTTTCACACGTATACACATAACTTGTGATTATTTTATCCTACCTCCTGTTTGAAATGAAATCGTCGAGTGACTATAATTTCAGAATAACTTAACACCAAATTTAGCTAATGTTTGACCAAATTTCTGAATTAGATTTTAAAAGACTTTTAAAATCTAATTCAAAATATATGATCACAATTTAACTTAGTTCGGTGTATACTAATTCCCAAAAGTAACTTAGTTCGGTATATTTAAATTCCCAAATTATTCTAGTGACCATAATTTTGAGATAATTTGGCACAAAATTAAGCTAGTGTTTGATCCTACATTTTGAATCAAAATTTGAAAATATTTCTTCAAATTTGAAGATATATTTCCAAATTTTGATCCAGAATATATGGTCAACCACTAGCTTTCACTTATAAACTTTTTCAAAAATTTTAATACGTATACATGTAACTTCAGAAACTCAAATTTTTGAGATGGATAAATTAGTCTAGTGACCATAATTTTGAGATAATTTGGCAATCATACATTTTGAATCAAAATTTGAAAATGTTTCTTCAAATTTGAAGATACATTTCCAAATTTTGATCCAAAATATATGGTCAACCACTAGCTTAGTTTGATGCATTCTTAAAAATTTCAATTTTTCGAAAATGACTTATGAGACTGGTTTTTGAGGACTTTCACTCACAAAATTATAAGTTTTCCATGAATAAAATATATGTGTACACATTACTAGATATTATTTTATCTCACTTCCCATATGGAATGAATTCGTTGAGTGACTATAGTTTTGGGATAATTTAGCACCAAAAGCTAGCGTTTGATCATATATTTTGGGTTAGATTTTAAAATTTTATGATAAAAAATTTAAAATATAATTCAAAATGTATGGTAAAATACTAGCTCAATTTCGTGCATTCTTTAAAATTTCAAATTCCAAAAAATAACCTTGACTAGTTTCTAAAGACTTTCACTCACAAGATTTTATTTTTTTACGAATAAAATATATGTAGACACATAATTTGTGATTATTTTATGCCACCTTCTATTTGAAATGAATTCATGGAGTGACTATAATTTCAGAATAATTCAGCACCAAATTAAGTAAATGTTTGACCAAATTTCTGAATTAGAATTTAAAAGACTTTTAAAATCTAGTTCTAAATATATGATCAAACTTTAACTTTTTTGTGTATTCTTTTTAAAAAATTCAAATTTCCAAATTAATTTTTTCACAAATAAAATATATGTGTACATATAACTTGTGATAATTTTATCCCACCTCTTGTTTGGAATGAATTGTTGAGTGACTATAATTTTGAAATAAATTAGCTCCAAAATTAAGCTAATGTTTGACCAAATTTCTGAATTAGATACTAAATAAAATCTTATTCAAATTATATGATCAAACTTTAACTTTTTTGGTGTATTCTTTGAAAAAAATTCAAATTTTCAAAAATAACTTATTAAATTAGTTTTTGAGAATTTTCACTCACAAAATTTTAATTTTTTCACAAATAAAATATATGTGTACACATAACTTGTGATTATTTTATCCCGCATCGTATTTGGAATGAATTCTTCTAGTGACTATAATTCAGAATAAATTAGCAGCAAATTAAGCTAATGTTTGACCAAATTTATAAATTAGATTTTAAAAGACTATTAAAATCTAATTCAAAATATCTGATCAAACTTTAATTTAGTTGGTGTATTCTTTGAAAAAAAAAATCAAATTCCCAAAAATTACTTATTAGATTAGTTTTTGAGAATTTCACTCTTATTTTATCCCATCTTCTATTTGGAATGAATTCATCGAGTGACTACAATTTCGAAATAAATTAGAATCAAAATTAAGCTAATGTTTGATCAAATTGTTGAATTAGATTTTAAAATACTTTTAAAATCTAATTCAAAATATCTGATCAAACTTTAACTTAGTTTGACGTATACAAATTCCCAAAGATATCTTATTAGACTAAATATAAATTTATGAAGAAAATATACTTATACACGTAACTTCAAAAACTCAAATTTTCAAGATGGAAGTGGTAAACTAATCACATGTGTTTTGGGTTTTGTCGGTTTTGGTACACAAAAAAATTTACCGACTGTTGAACACTAAAAAGAGAGTTAAAAGTCACCCTTTTTTGTGGGTAGAGATTTTGAAGATTTTAAACAGTCAATAATGACGAAATTTGATTGATATTTGTTCCTATAATCTGACACTTCACGTTCCGTGTAGGGTTTGATAACTCCAAAAGAGAAAAAAATAGTTTCTACGATATGGACGAATCTCATCCGATCGTAGCTCCGGTAGCTGGAGTGGGAGTCGGAGTCACCGGAGATGTTGCTGTTGTTGTAGCTGGAGGAGGAAGTACTGTGAGTTCGGTTGGAAACATGATCGGCGGCGTAGGCGGAGGAGAGAAGAGGAAGAGAGGTCGGCCGCCACGTGGACAAGCGGGGAAGCCACCGCCGCCGCCGAAGATACAGAGAGTGGTGGTGGAGGAAGATGAGGATGAAGATGTTTGTTTTATATGTTTTGATGGTGGTTCTCTCGTACTATGCGATCGAAGGTAAGTTTGAGTTAATAATTGTGTGTTTTTGTATAAGTTGGTTTTACATTGTGAAAGGTTTTGTATTTGAAGGATAGTAATGGTGTAGAGGATTCGTAATTAGTTTGGATTTAGGTTTCTGGATGCTAGTTTATTGCACTTTTTGCTAATCTCAGTAACTATTGTGCCTTCATTTCCATTGTGAAAGCTTTTGTATAGGAAGGGAAGTACTAAGTTGAGCAAAATTGGTGTAGAGGATTTGCGAATAGGTTGGGTTGAGGGACAGTTGATTGATTTTCCAGTTTCTGGATGCTAGTTTACTGCACTTTTGGCTAATGTTTGCCTTCATTTCCATTGTGAAAGCTTTTGTACTTGAAGGGAAGTACTAAATTGAGCAAAATTGGTGTAGAGGATTCACGAATAGGTTTGATTGAGACACACGTTGATTGATGTTCTAATTTTTGGATGCTAGTTTACTGTACTTTCTGCTAAATGTTGATAATTGATACAGATTTCCTAATTTGTTCCAAATTGTGTTCTGAATGGTTAGGGGTTGTCCGAAGGCATACCATCCAGCTTGTATTAAGCGGGATGAGGAATTTTTCAGCTCAAATGCTAAATGGTTCTGTGGTATGTTTCCCCTTCTTCAGGAACTCAAAAGAATCTATTCACTTTCTATTGTTGGTTGCTAGATTTTTTTCTGTTCTTGTAGTTTTAGTTTATTGACGGGAGTTTTTATCAGTAGAGTGGAATGTACTTAAGAATCCACTAAATCAATTAAGGATCCACTAAAGCACAGCATACGATTATAGCCAAGAACTTAAGAATTTCAAAACCGAAATAAACCTTCTTTGATTCATTGAATGTCATTTTAATAAAGTAACATCTGCATACACAGTGCAAGTAAAACAGAACCGACCGCTGCAACCCTATCTCTGTTTTAGGATGCAATCTCAAACGCGATCGAGTTTATGGTAATAGTAATATTTTAACCTATTCAGCTCATGAACAATTAATAGGGTTCTAGACCTATGTAATTTGTGCGGATATCAAGTATTAAATTAATTGAGAAACACAACGATAACAATCACATATATGAAGAACACCTATAAAATAATGAAATTTGCATAAAAAGAGTGTGTACCTGGGTACGTTAATCGAGAAAAACAATGATAACAATCACATATATGAAGAACACCTACAAAAAACAGTAAAATCGCAAAAAGAGTTAGTACCTTTGTACGCCATAGCAACACACAACTGATTTAATCGAGAAACACTACGATAACAATCACATATATGAAGAACACCTATAAAATAATGAAATTCACAAAAAGAGTGGTTACCTCTGTACACCTTAGTAACGTGCAACTGGAGATAAACTAGGCCGAGTCTTCCTTAACTTTAGTTTATGACGGCAAACAACTATTTGGAAATGTTTTAGGTTAAGCAAGGAGAGAGGACCTAGCGCCATATATATAGGCTTAGAAGCTTAACCTAGTGGGCCTCCCAAATACAGGCTCACTGGTCTCTAACATGCCTACAGTATCTTCGGCCCACGCCTAGTACATGAAATGATACAAGCCCATCATGAAATCCGCATAAATATATGTTCCATGTCTTGTCCACCAACCATTAACACTTGGCCTGTTTGGTATACGAAATAATAAGTTAATGGTAAGTCCACATTTAGTAAATAATTCTAATAGTCCCTACTAGTTTGGGATTGAATTATAGTTCTTGTTGTGGGATTTTCACCAACAATAGAGGAAAATAGACTTGGAGTCTTCATACAATGGACTCCAACTTGTTTAGGATTGAGATGCATCTATTATTGTTGATAGGATTTTTCTCTTAACTTTTTCGACAACTACATTTTTGAATTGTTCATTAGTTTGGCATTTATTAGGCTATTGCATTCTAATCTGTCTTCTCATTCAAGGTTAGGAATTTATTGAACTCAAGATACAACAACGACAACATACCCAATGTAATTGCACAAGTGGGGTCTGGGGAGGTAGAGTGTACGTAGACCTTCTCCCTACATCGTAAAGATGGAGATGTTGTATTCAATAGTCCCTTGACTTTAAATAAAGCATTCTCAAACAGTTTGAAAAAGCGAATACATAAATGAGAGCAGTAACACCAATGAAATAATGTGAAATGAAGAGTAGTACACTACATATAGAGTAGAGAACAACAATGACAATGAAATAATGCGATAATTGAAACTCGAAAAACACAAGTGATAACCGAAATTGAAGAACAAGAAACTACAAGAATAACGCTAAAACCACAAGTAAAAGAGAAGGTCTAAGTATGACCACAAACCACTAAGCCTATCTTGCGGAAAAGTCAGAAAATGGTCAACTACCAACTAACCTTCTACTCTAATCTGCGACTTTAAACCCTCCTATCTAAGGTCACGTTCTCAGTAAACCCAAGATGCATTTTGTCCTGTCTAATCACCTCCCACCAATACTTCTTCAGTTTGTCTCTACCTCTCTTGATGCCCACCATTGCCAATCTCTCGCGCCTCCTCACTAGGGCATCTACACTTCAACTCTTCACATGCCTAAACCATTTCAGCCTCACTTTCCTCATCTTTTCCACTATGGAGGCCACTCCTTGTCTCCTACCTTGTCCCAGATTTCTTCATTCCTAATCTTATCTCTCCTAGTATGCCACACATCCACCTCAACATCCTCAGTTTTGCTACTTCCATCTTTTGAACTTGTGAATTCTTGACCAACTAACACTCTGTCCCATACAACATAGCCAACATAGCCAGTCTGTCTCATGAGATCAATTCTTTGTTCCTTTCCAACATTGTCTAACAAGAATCATGGACTGTAAGTTTTTAATTTTTTGTTAAAAAAGGATTCATGAGCTATATGTCTTGAAGATTTTTGTAGTTGCGTTAAAGTACCTATTTCATTTTTTCTATTCTGTTATAACATCGCAAAATTATTTCGGTTGTCAGGTTGGCATATTTGTAGTGTGTGTCAAAAGGCTTCTCACTATATGTGCTATACTTGTACATATTCATTGTGCAAGGGATGTACTAAAAATGCTGATTACTTCCATGTCCGAGGGAAAAAAGGCTTTTGCTCAATGTGCATGAGAACTATCATGCTGATTGAGAATAAAGACCAAGGGAACAATGAAAAGGTATATCACATGCACCATGGTATTGACAGATTTTTAATCTTACTTGTTAGCCTTAAAGAAGGGGTGCTTCTGGTTTTGTCGGTGCTTGGAACAATTTTGTCTTCTCCATATTACTATGTCTCTAGAGTCAATAATCTCATTTTGATTCCATATATTTTGAGTAAGTTGCTTCCAACATCCGATTAGTGTGTCCTCTTATGAAAAGGAACAGTTGTAGTCTTCCGGAACTGGATCTGGTTATCAGTTCAAAATTGCTAATTTTTTGCTCTCTTCATTGTGTTTTTTGTCATGTCTTGCAATATTTTCTACTCCCTACATCCCAATTGATGAGACACTTTTTACTTTTTAGTCCGTTCCAAAAAGAATGACTTATTTTAGACCACAAGTTTTAGAGTCTTCTTTTATTCTTTAACTCTGTGCCTAGTCAAACACCTCAACATAAATTGAGACGGAGGGAGTAATAAGTCTACCATAAAGATAATTTTTTTAATTTGATTCTTTGTGCAAAATATTTTAACTATCTCGTTTCAATTTTTTAATTTCTGCAAATTGGAAAAATGTTGGGCTTTATTTTGACAATTTACTGTGATTTAAATGCCTATATCTACAAAAAACCTGTTCAGGTTCAAGTAGATTTTGATGACAAAGGCAGCTGGGAGTATCTCTTCAAGTTGTATTGGGTATACTTGAAAGAAAAGTTATCGCTAACACTTTGTGAACTTATTCAAGCTAAAAATCCCGAGAGAGAATCAGGTAGGATACAGGGGGAACTGAAATATGGTCATCATGTTGCAAATGGTAAGACGTTAATATTACTAGTAACTTTTTAGAAGTTCAACTCACCATGATCTAATTGGAAACTTTGTTGTACTTATCCAGTTAAAGGAGAGGGATCTATCATGGCTCAGCGCAAAATGAATGAGAAAACAGAGGCTCATGCAACTAATATCTCGGAGAAGCTAGGAAATCGAGCCATCATTGATCAGGCTGTGGATGGGTCTGGATCTGAGACTTCAATTGCAAGTCTCTCAACAATGAACTCAGCATCCACCAACATCAGTGAAACAGATGAAGTGTGGCATTACCGTGACCCTAATGGTAAAGTGCAAGGATCATTTTCGATGACACAATTGAGGAAATGGAGTACATTGGGGATTTTCCCACTTGATATGAGGATATGGACAAATAATGAGTATGACGATGCAGTACTTTTAAATGATGCACTAAATGGGCTGTTCCGTAAAGCCCCTGCTGTTCATGGGAAGACCTCAAGCCAGTCTCATGAGCTTGGACCTGCCTCTGATGACAGAAATGGTACTGGGTGTGGAAGTTCTGCTGGAACAGGGAGAGAATGCAGAGAAATGGAGGTACCTCGCCATCGTGCAAGTAAAGATTCAAATGGAAATGCTGAGAATATGAGGATGGATGGGATGTCGGCTTCTTTTCCAAAATTTTTGGACTTGATGAATGGAAATAATTCTTATTCAGACAAACTCCAACTGTGTAGCGCAGTCCCTTCATCTCATCATGGCGAGGTGCATGTTGCTCTTCCAAGTAAGGAAAGAGTTCATGAAAATGTGGAGCTTTGCATTGCCACAGGTCAAGTAATTAAGGATTCCTGTGGAAGCACAATATGCCAGAATACTGATACTTACAGTCGTAATACCCAATCTAACAGCCATAGTAATGTAGGGCAGTCTTCTGGACAGAATTGGGGGTCCTCAACCAGTAGCAGACTTTCATTTAACTTGGACAGTGGTTTTGCTTCAGGTACCAATTCAAAAGATTCATTTGAGCAGAAAGGTAACGTGAATCTTCCAGATCGGCCAAGTCCTGCCGCAAAAACCACCTATGACGATATTGAAGCTCAGGCTGCTGAAAAGCTGCTTTTTTTGAGTTCAGGTGTTCCTCTTCGTGCTTCAGATATCCATGATTGGTCTAGTTCTACTCCAAAGTCCTATGGTGAAGCTAAAGCGGGACAGGCAACTGGAAACAAAGAATCTGCTCCTTCTAAGCTTTCTGTGCAGGATTCAGGCCCTAGCTGGAGCAGTGGTTCTAGTCTAGCTGATGAACAGGACGGGAACTCACCAACTGCAGAACCATCTGCTGAAGAACGGGATGCTGGTCTTGTCTCCATTTCTTCTCTGAAGCCAGCTGAAGCAGTGAGTGATCATGTTGCCACACCCATTCCTATAGCAGATCAACTTAATCTTAATCTTACTTCCACATCACTCCAGATGTCAAACTTATCCAGTTGGCAGGCAACTGTTAATGAGCCTATTGAGTTCAGCACTTTGGCTGAAGAGTCGGTGTCAGATCTATTGGCTGAAGTTGATGCAATGGAATCTCAAACTCAAAGTGGTATGGGTTCACCTACTTCAGCAATGAGGTTTAGTGAGCAGATGATACCAGGTTACAAAAACTTTATTTTAGCTTTGTTTGAGGACCTGAGTCCTACGCATGATCCTGCAAAAAGTGATGGCTTGAGCTCAAATGGAGATATAAAGTTGCCTTGTCAATCACCTGTGACAGATGAGTTAGTTGGGCCATCTCAAGCTGATGTATTTGACCCTTTGAAGAGGTCTGATGGGAATTCATCTAATGAGCAGCGAGGGAGAAACTAAGCACGCTAATCTGTCAATCACCTGTGACAAACAAGCTAGTTGGGGCATCTCAAGCAGATGCTTTTGACCCTTTAAAAAAGGGTCTGATTCAAAATTCATCCAACAAGTACAGAGGGAGAAACCAAGTCCGCTGATGTTTCCTTTTCCAAAGGGAAGCTTTTTTCAATATTGCTGCACCTTGTATAAGTCAAAACATTGAATTTCTCAGCAGTTGATAGGAGTACTGAATAGGAAGTTATGAGCACTGGCCGTGGGACATCTCAGGGAAACATGTTTTGGGGCTGTTCAGTTCAGGGATTTGCAAATGTTTGTTGGGATACTACCAAGGATACTGCATGGGTAAATCCATACTTGAATTGTCTCCGTTTGCTGGGAATCAAGTATGGGATAGTGTGGAGGAAGTTCACAGGGGAGAGTTTTTGTTGGCGCAAGACTGGGCTCTTCAAGGGACTGGGATTTTGTTTGGTAGGTCAGACTCAGCTTCCTCCCCAAGGACAAGAAGTTCGTTAACTTTGAGTTCTAGTTTGCAAGAAAGGGGTGTTGTTTGACTATCTATACCACGTAAGGTGTCAATTACGTAAAATTTGATTCAATCCTTCTCTTTTCCACAATTAAACATATGACTGAGATCCCTCCCCTCTCCTCCCCCAGAATCATTATGTGAACTTTGTAGAAATGAGGTGCAAAAAAAATAGTATACATTGCCACAAGGTAACGCTGATCCAGCAAATATCTACATGTTCCAAACTGCAGTTGGGAATTTGTTCTCATGCATTTAAAAGTGTTGTGTGAACTTCTGTAGAAATTAAGTGCAGAAGAGTTGGTAACTTGGTATACATTGCAACAGGTTAATTCTGTCCCAGAAGACAAATCTCTGGGAGAAGAAATACAATTGAAACAAATAAGTCATCATGTATGACTATGCAACAATACTGTTAAAAAATATGTCACATAAATGCTATTGTATTCACACCTTTTTACAAGATATTATATTGTAGGTTCAAAATAGTTCCTGAAATCACTTTTGGTCTTTTATATTTATCTAATCTAAAGTGAGTATTTTTGTCAAATATATATTTAATGGAAACTCACATCTGGAAGTACAAAATTTATAGTTTATGTGATTTTTGGTCTATTTGAAGTAACCGATGAAACATTTTGAGGTGCAATTTAGTTATTTTATATTCATTTCTTGTGTTGTTATTTTTGGCATTTGGCAGATAGTTTTTTCTTCAGAACGATAATATATTTAGTGAAATTTTACTAGGTGGGGATTAAGGAGGATAGAGTGTATGCAGATCTACCACTATCGTAGATATAGAAGAGTTGTTTCTAGAAGATCCTCAACTCAAATGCATCAAATTCAAGTAAAAGAATGAGAAAACAATATAGAAAGCATAACAATTAATCAGAAAAAAGCAAATATAAAGTTTACAAGAAAGAAAAATAACAAAAACAAAAGTGTAATAATCGAAAGTCAGAACTATATCGTTTGGTGTGAAGTATAAACACAAATAGTCCTGGGATAAATATTTAGTGACACTTAATTTAGTGTTTGGTTGGAAAGCTTGGGATAACTTATCCCGGGATTAATATATAGTACCGGGATAAGTTATCCCTCCCAAAGGGTGGTATAATAATCCCATCATAATTTGTCATGGGATAAACTAATTAAATAACAAAACTATCCTTCAAACTCCCACTTACTGGCAGCTGATCAAGGTTCACGTTTGGCAATGTCAAGCTGCTAATTCTAGTAATGTCCACTAATTAACAGAAGGAATTTCCATGGATGTGCAGTTTACACCTATCATCATCAATTATCTACGATAACTTCGGCAGATTTAAGAGCAAGTACATGTTGGGGTCTTATATGTTGAAGAAAAATAATTGTTGTGTTGGAGAAAATTCGAGGCTAATCAATTTCTGCACTTTTTATGTGTTTTGAGTAAATCTGTAGCTGCATTTTAAGCCAATTTACTGCTGTGTATAGATGAAAACTACTGCTGTACTGGTTAGGCCAAAATCTGCTACATTTTTATTATTCGCTACTAATTAAATTTTGAGCCCTAAGTTGCTTCATTTTTTATACATATTTTTAAAGTAAATGTGATTAGTAAAAGAGTTCTCTGATCAAACCATATGTTTTCTTTAGCGTGGAGTATAACTGACACATAATTGATCACAAAGAAAATTCATACATAAAAATAATTAAGCTAAATAAGGTAGAGGTTTGTTTTTAAGAATGAATAACTAAAACTCTACCAAAAAAATATGTACACAGAAAGTTAAATAAGAGGATATTTTTGTAAGCAACCACTTATTTTTAGAAAGTATGCAATGGTTTATTATTTTTTGTACAACAAACCAAACAATCAATAAAAAATAATGTCACGATAACTAATCTCAATATAACTAATCTCAGCATAACTTATCCCGGCATAACTTATCCCAACATAACTTGTATTCAAACCAAACGACCCAAGGGTATGGTTAATACTATGACATGCATTAACAAGCCTAAATCTTCACAAGGCAAAACAACTTTCTACCTCTACTAACCTTCTATTCTAATACGCGTCCTCCACTCCTTCTTATCCAGAGTCTCGTCCTTGGTAATATGAAGTTATGTTATGTCCTGTCTAATCACCTCCCCAAATATATTTTTTTGATTTATCTCTACCCCTTCGCGTACACCCAACACCCTGTCTCTTGCACTTCTTTATTAGACTGCCAACGCATTTTCTCTTCACATTCCCTAACCATTCTAATATCACTTTCCTTATTTTGTTTGCCATTAAGGTCATTCTCACATTCTCCCGAATAACCTCATTTCTAATATGCCCACACATCTATTCAACATCTTTTATCACCGCAACATGCATTTTATTATCCTTTGGTTTTTGTTATTTCTTTTTCAATTATTATAGTATTTTATTATGGTTACTACTTATTTTTTTCATATTGTTTTGTCATACTTCCCATCATAGCATCGAAAGAGTGACCGAAACCTGTTCCTAACCAGCTCGTAAGTAGCATCCCGTTGTTGGTCGGCACAATAGGGCGTCAAAAGCAAGTCTTTTTGATTGCCCCGCTGACCTTTTCTAAAAGCACCTTGGGTCGGAGGCTGGTTGTAAAGTAAAGAAGGGTGGTGCGTTTTCAAATTCAATTTACTTTGAATTGATTTTCTTAAGTCGAACTGAATTTACTAGAAATAATCTTTCTATTTTGCCTATTAAAATTACATTAAATATATTATTATTGTTATTATGCTTTAATAAACTTAAATGATCAAAATTACTCAACTAATACTTTGAAAAAATGATATTTTTTCATTTTCTCTTTGAATATTATGTCAAATATATATAGTCACTAACATACATCGTTTACGTTAAAAGACTTCGTCGGTTCATCGAAATCTTCAACAAATATACAGTTCGACCGCTTAATAAGAAAAAAAAAAAAAGGCGAAATCATAACTTCATAAAACTTGAAAACAAAAATGGCGAAATCAACAAATTCATAAAACTTGAAAAAAACTGAACAATTAATCAAATCGATAAAATCCGGTCAAATTCAGTGATCAATGTCGTCGTCTTTGATGTTGCCACCGACGCACCGGTATGCAGCCGGAGCTTTGTTTGGGCTTGCTCTTCACCAGGCTCAGATCCATCAAACTTGTCCATTGGGCTTTCCCGATACACCGCCGGAGGAACGGAGTAGCAGTGGCAGTAGTGCAGATTCCGTTTCCGATGATCCTCAACTCTGGGTTCATGAATCCTCTGCTCTTCTAAGACCTATATTCAAGTTAATTCCTTCTACTTGCTCAATTTTAATTTGATTTATTGGATTATAAAATGTTGAAATTCGGTATTAGTTTCTCTTTGTTAATTCTTAGGTCCGCATATTTCTGTCTTTTATTTTTGTTAAGGGAAGGTAAAAAATACACATAAAGTATTCGGTTTTTGATTTTTATGACTGAATTGTCAAGTGTGTGAGTTTTCTATGTAAAACTATGGTCAAATGTTTATTGAAATACACTTAAACTAGTAGTTGTTTCCTTTTCTAAGCTGAAATAAATAGTTGATGATGGGTGAGCTAGAAAAAGTGAATACATGATAATTCAGATAGAAAACTCAAAAAATAGGGATTGTTTTTGACTCTTTACTCTTTATCATAACTATGGTAGTATGGTGTGCCGGCCGGCTTACACGCAACACAATTAGTTCCACCTTCCACTAGCAATAACTGGTAGTAACTCTATCCTTCAAGGCTATGACAAATGGGAAGAAATCACCTAGTTTTTTGTTTTTTTAATCTGGTGGGATTTGATCGTGAGCCTCATGGTTCTCATCCCACTTCATTGGCCATTAGACTACACCCTTGAGTGCAAATTCCTGTCTATTTCAGCTGTTATTGCAGGGTTTTTTTGATATTATATTACGGTTTTTTGACTGGAGAAAGAGTTTAGAGGTTAGTTTGACTTATGTATTATGTTACTAGTGGAAGTGGTAAACGTTAGATTGATAGAGAAGATATCACATTTAAGTTTTAAATTTGAATAGCAAAATTACGTTTATTTGTTGAATGGTGTCAAAATTTTGGGACGTCTTAAAATGGAAAAAGCATCATATGAATCGGGGTTGAAGGAGTATTTACTACTTACTAACTAATGGAAAAGCAAAAGGTGTATGACTTGGGCATACTTTGAACATGACACATTTGATCCGTTCAACCAGCATTCAACAACTAATGCTAGTGCGTATTGGTCAATTTGTAGATTATTAATTTGGGTTCCGTTTTGGATTTGTTGTGAGTAGATTTTTAGAGATTGATGACAAGGCATGGTCTGGACTAGAGGAAACTGCTGCCTCTACACCACCAAAGCATCATGTTGGAGCGGTTAGTTTTCTTGTCTCTTTAAAGTTGTAGAATAGTAAGGTAGGTATGTTTATCAGTTTATGTCCATGACTAGTTCCTGAGTTTATCAGATAATTGCATTAAACTAAGGTCTACTGTACTTCGGGAGGAGAGATCTGTTGCCTCTGCTGCTAAATGCTTTAATTAAAATGGAAAGGTTTCTCCTTTGATTTTTAATACATTAGTCGATATCATTAGGCAGTCTTAAGTAAATATCTTTGTCATTACTTGCCTGACGGCATGATTACTGATACTACATCAGTTTCTAAGGTTACTGTCTGAAGAAAGTGATGATGGTTCTTCAGAAGCAGCAGACATGGAACTTGCTTTGGCAAATGGCGTAGATGCTATGGCATCAAGCATGGAGAGAACTTCTGATAATGAGTCTAAGGAGGAGAAGAGGCGTGAATATAAGCATGAATGTGAGGAGAAGCTATCAATTGCTGATGTGAAGTCCAAGTCTGATACGGAAAATACGAAGGTTGAAAATTACCCAGAGAAAAGCCAAAAACCATCTAGCATTGTGGGGGCTCATTTGAAGTCTGTTAGTGGATCTGATGAAAAACCTGTGGAAGAGGTATCAATGCTTGGGTACACTAGGAAGGTGACCATTCTCTATGAGCTTCTTTCAGCTTGTCTCGCACAAGTACCTGAAGACGGTAAGAAAACTACTCGAAGAAGGAAGGGTTATGATGCTCGACATCGTGTGGCTTTACGGTTGCTAGCGACATGGCTTAATGTCAGATGGATCAAAGTGGTACATTCATTTAAATGATGCATAAATTTCCATTATGTGTCATGTTTCTTTCTCTGCTAGCTCTGTTAAAGTGAATGATTTATTAATTGCTAATCCTTTTAGGATTTATGAACATGCTAGTTTTATAGTAGAAAGAATCTTTGTAGACCTTTTGTATGTCAGTCTGCAATCATGAAGTTATTTGAATGCCTGCTCTCTTGAGGAAAAACTGTGTAGAGCATTCAATTAGCTGCCCAAAAGTGGAGAACACTAACCAGTAATATGAGCTTGAAAAATTTATTCTGCTTTTAGCTTGTTTTCCATTGTGAATGGATAAGATTTTATCCTACTCATTTCCCTACTCAAAAGGACAGATTTTTTAAGATATGATCCAAGATATTCTGCCAAGTTTATATCGGCTAGGTGGAAGAAAAATCTTAGAGATGTACCTTGAAAATGGCTAATATTAAGTCTAAGCTCTAATGAACGTTTGGTTTGTATACAAATTGTTACTGGATCATAACTCAAGACTTGTAATGCGTGTATAATAGTCATGTAATTATTTGAATGTTACAAATGTTTCTTTCAAAGTATTGAAATCTAGATATATGGTATATTGTCTATATGTTTTTGATCGTATTAAAATCTAGATATATGGAATACTGTCTATATGTTTTTGATCGTATTAAAATCTGGACTTATGGTATATTATTTAAATGCTTTTCATTTCAAATTGGATAAAGATTTTTTCCAAAACTCCGAAGACCCATATTACATCAGTTCTGTCTAGCATCTTGTTGGTTATCATATGTGATTTAAAATAATTAGTGAACCATAAATTAAAAATCATCATAGAATTATGCTTCTTAATTATTTATTTTTGATTATATCATAAAGAACAATTTTAAGAGGAAAATTAAAATGTTAGTGCTAAATTATGAGATAATTGAATGAATAAATATTGCATTCCTTTTCTGACCAATTTTTGCTAAGTACTTTCTTATATTTTAAAAATCAATATTAAAAACATTATTAGAAGAAATTAGATGTAACAAGTAAGAGATGGATAGTAGATCAAGTTATTATTATAAAAGGCATGTTTTTGCATCTTTATGTGCTCTAATACATGTATTAGAAATTATGGCCAAGTTGGTAAATACAATAATTACCACATAACCAAAGTGCGTATTGTTAAAACCTAATCCAGATATGGTAACTGACATCTGACTTCCAATGTGGAATTTGTTACCAGAATTATTGCCAACATTGTAGGTAATCGAGCGACACGTACACTTTTGATTTGGTCTGGAATAATACTTCTGATGATTTGCACGTTCTTATTTCGTTATGCCATGGAATACTTGAAGATCTTTAAATACCCTGATATGGCTATAAATTTTTTTCCATAATAGCGATGGGGTCATTTGAGCAGGCTACTACAGACAACCTTTTTATGTTAGCGATAAGAGTCCGTCTCTAGCCGTGGTACAAGAACAATCTGCATAGTAGGGAGCTGCACGCTTTTAGCGGGCTACTACAGTCATAGAATTCTTTATAGAGTGCATGTTTAAAAATCTTAAATTACAAGTTAATATAAATAAACTTTTGTTTATCCCACATTTGTAAGTTCACCTTCCTATAACTCTATAGAGTAAATATTTATATGTTTTGCTTTCCTAATCTTACCAGTTTCAAAAAATATACATATATGTTTTTGCTTTCCTTTTATATTAGGAAGAGAATTTGGATCTTTTATATTCTTTTGGTTCTTTACATTGATGTCAACAGTGTTGTGAGGAGAATATAGATGCTTAAGTGTAAATATACTTTATTCTGATTTTGACAAGCAGTTCTTTTTCATTTAAGTTAGGATAACATCTGTTTCATATGAAGAGAACATGTTGAAATGGCACATAATTTACATCTGTCCCAAGTAGCTATTTACTTGAGGCATGAACTTCCATAAACTTCCCATTTTGAAAGAATTTATGTGCTGCAGGAAGCCATTGAGACCATGGTTGCTTGTTCAGCAATGGCTTTGCTGAAAGAGGAAGAATCAAAGGAGGAAAGCCAATCTCCTGATGGTTCATGGGCTAAGTGGAAACGAGGAGGTATTATAGGTGCAGCTGCATTGACTGGTGGAACTTTAATGGCAATTACTGGTGGTAGGACATCTAAAATTTTCTCAACTATTAGCAGGCAGATATAATCTTAACAAGCCTCCAAGGGAATAGATTTCTCTGACCTTTGTCTTTGTTTTATTCTTAAAGAGCTATTACTATGTTCAATGAACAACCATATTAGAGAACAAATTGTAGGACTTTCTAACCTCTGTTTTATTATCAATCAGGTTTGGCTGCTCCAGCAATAGCTGCAGGCTTTGGTGCTTTAGCACCTACCTTGGGCACTCTTATTCCTGTGATTGGAGCAAGTGGGTTCGCTGCTGTTGCTACTGCTGCTGGGAGTGTTGCAGGATCTGTTGCAGTCGCAGCATCATTTGGAGGTAAACGTTTACAGGATTGTCTTGTGTGTGTATAATCTTTTAACATTCTTTGGTTGAATCTTTTCTATGGGATGATTATGGAGACAGATAATGTAACACAACTCATATAGTTAAGATTGGGTTTGGACTGTGAACATCTTTAAGTAATTCTTCAGTTATTTGATGTTGTTACTGATACTTCTGCTTACCCAGCTGCTGGAGCCGGACTTACAGGAACTAAAATGGCCAGGAGAACTGGAGACGTTGATGAATTTGAGTTCAAGGCTATAGGGGAAAACCACAACCAGGGGGTAAATCATTAGCTCTCTTTTTGATACTTGATATTTCTTCTTAGCATGTATTGTTTCACTGGGTAGGATTGCAGTCTGCTTCTCTGCTTGTTTGTTTTTATCCCCTCTTCTTTATTCTCATAGTTTCGATGAGTTATAGTTTTAATCATGGACCATTAGTTCTCTTTGGTATTTGTTCTCTCACTTTGCATATTCTCTCAGCGGCTGGCAGTTCAGATCTTGATCTCGGGACTTGTTTTTGAGGAGGAAGACTTTATAAGACCTTGGGAAGGACAACATGATAACTCTGAAAGGTAAAACATTATTCTTTCTATTTCTCAGTTTATTTTCATTTTGGTGATACCGCCAAGGTAGCGATGAGCTTTATTTAAATTTCCTACTTGTGTACCTAAATAACCCAACCGTTTCCCATATCTTTAGCACAAGGATTATAATGTGACATTTCACAATATTCTCAGGTATATATTGCTGTGGGAATCGAAGAATCTTATTGCTGTAAGCACTGCAATTCAGGATTGGCTGACTTCACGTAAATATTTTGTACTTTGCTTTCAGTCGATGTAATACATTGACCAGCTACAATTTTATTTCAATGTATAATGTTAACAAGCATGATTTCCTAAATAACAGGAATTGCAATGGAGTTGATGAAGCAAGGTGCTATGATGACTGTACTACACACTCTTTTAACAGCTTTGGCTTGGCCAGCAGCTTTACTTACTATTACTGATTTCATAGACAGCACATGGTCAATTGCTGTGGACAGGTTTTTGTTGCCTGCTTATCTTTTCTTTTACGCATTCTTTTTTTGGTGTGGGATGTGGGTCCGGGAGGAGGAGGTTGTGGAGATATTTTCCTTGCCCTTCCTCTGCAATCTAAAGGTGGTATATTAATTACGAGGATGGGAAAATCAAAAGGAACAACTCAAATCATTTACCCGTATCACGTTAAAAGTTTTGTATCCCTAGCATTTCTGGTCCTTGAAATCTCATCCTTCCCTTCTCCAATGGTGCTGATTACGCTCCAGCCTCCTACTGCTTGAATCATTGAGCAGTTGTGTCATACCGTTTTGTGTTGAAGCAGAGCATCTTACTTCTTTGTTTTGAAAAAGAAACTCTGATGATGGTTGCTGATGTGTGTTTGCAGATCTGATAAAGCAGGAGTGCTCCTAGCAGAAGTGTTGAAGAAAGGATTACAGGGACACAGGTATACAAGCCTAAATGTAATTTGGAATAGCTTCATTTTGATTGTCCTGAAAGTCTGGGCTTACTTGTTAGCCAATTCCGATATTGATTGTCCATGATTGTTTCAGGCCTGTGACACTTGTAGGATTTTCACTAGGGGCAAGAGTTATTTTTAAATGTCTACAGGTTTTGGCTGAGAGTGAAAATAATTGTAAGTGTCTCTATATATTGTTTAACTTTTTAGATTGATTGTTTGCTTCATGTGGACCTCAACTAATTTGTTTTGAGGCATAGTTGATTGCTTTGCTTCCTGAGATCCTGACGTACTTGAATTTTGGCAGCTGGACTTGTGGAAAGGGTCGTTCTTCTTGGGGCACCTATTGCAATTAAAGATATGGAATGGGAAGCAGCTAGAAAGGTTCTCATTGTCATAGTTTTCTTGATTTTAACTACTTTTAATTATAGTCGTAAATCTTTGGTCCTCCCCCCACCCCCTTATTATCCCCTCCCTTTTCTTCATATTTTGTTTTCCTTACTAGTGTAGGATTCGACCTCATTACTATCTGAAGCTCGCTGTTCTTGTTTTGCAGGTGGTAGCTGGTAGATTTGTGAATGCTTATTCTACCAATGATTGGATGCTTGGAGTTGCCTTTCGTGCCAGGTATGCATTATTCACAAGCATAGTACTGATGTTGAAAATATCAACTATTGCTGCTGCAATATATTTGACGGTTTCAAGGATTTCCTCACTATCTGCTTTCACGTTTGATTTACCGTTTTCTTCTTCTCTTTCTTGTGACTTCTGCAACGTCTTTTTAACAGTCTCCTTACTCAAGGCCTAGCTGGAATTCAACCAGTTGAGATTCCTGGTGTTGAGAATGTAAGTTTGATGTTCCCATTTTTTCTCTCTGTGTTGCAGTTGTCTCCATTTAGTTGAAGTTTAATTTCTTTGGTACTCCATTTACAGGTTGATGTAACTGAATTCATCGAGGGCCATTCGTCGTATCTATGGGCTACACAAGAGATTTTAGAACTACTTGAGCTGGATACTTATTATCCTGTTTTCGGTCATCGCGTTGTAAAAACATAAATTTTACAGTTATTATTTCTTTTAGGCACTTCATTGTTGTGAGTTGTGACCCCCCCACACATTTACCAACTGTAAAGCTTCAGTATGTGAGTAAGATTCTGAAACAAGAACAAGCAACTTTGTAAATTTTAATGGAAAGTAGGTTAGCTAAATTCTGTTTCCTTTTCTTTCCAAAGACATGTTAGTCATTTGGAATTTATGATCACATTAGTTTGGGGATGATTGTTAATCTTTGCTTTATTTGAGTAAGTTTGAGAGTTGTGTTGCCTCAAGGCCTAGCTCGAGTGGCAAAAGGTGGAGAATTTGTGGCTTAGGTCACATGTTCAAGTTCCACACCATGCAAAGCAAAGTTCACTATTTAAGTGGAGAAGGGTAGAGGGGTGGTTCCATTATCCACTGAGTTTAGAAGGCTGTGACAGACAAATTTTCGGTTATCAAAAAAAAAGTTTGAGAGTTGTGTATGACATAAGGAGGTTCAAATTTCGATGGAGGCAAAAATCATTTAGGTGATTTCTTCTAACTTACCTAGGTTATCAAAAAAAGAAGGTTGAAAGTTGTGTATGACATAAGGAGGTTTAAATTTCGACGAAGGCAAAAACCATTAGGTGATTTCTTCTTACTTACCTAAGTTTGGTACGGCAGAATGTGCGGGCCGATATGTATTCGGTGGAATAGTTAAAGGTGCATGTAAAACTTATTGGGAAAGATCAGCTCTTGTTAAGATGGGCTTTTTCGTGTGTTGTAGACACTTAAATTTATATAAAATTTGAATTTTTTCCTGAGACATATATCACAATAGTATAATCTATGTAACTTAAATGTGTTCCTTTTCTTACGAAATGCTTTTGTATATATATTCTTATTTTCTTCTTTATTTTTCTTTTAATGTTGATTAAAGAACCAATGATTTATTATTTTCTGAGTAATTCATTCATTAGAGGTTCTTGAGTTATGTGATAATGACAAATAATTAAATTCATGTTGGAATATTGCTAATATTTTTTGAAGAACCTATTTTTTTCATTATTTTTAATGTATGAATATTAGTAAAGGATTATTTGCAAGTTCAATGCAATTATTATTTATTTCGCGCGGTCAAATTACCTAATATAAATGTAATATTCGTTTTTTTCCCGCCCCGCAATTCATTTCCGATATTCGCCCCGCCCCATTGCGAGGAATGTTTCAATTCCAATAGAATACATTTTCCAATCGCTTTTCCGGCGAAGTAGAGACGATAAATCGGCGACGGAGTAGAAAGGAATGACGGAAACGGAGAA
Source organism: Solanum verrucosum (assembly GCF_900185275.1). Lineage (NCBI taxonomy): Eukaryota > Viridiplantae > Streptophyta > Magnoliopsida > Solanales > Solanaceae > Solanum > Solanum verrucosum. The sequence goes on along the minus strand of NW_026020208.1, from coordinate 268,012 downwards.
CACAATTTCCACCGGAAAAGAGAGAAACTCCGCCGATCACTGCCGTATCAGCAATAGTATAAGTGTGAATAATCCGGCGGAAGCCGGAGATGAAGGCAAAAAGGAAAGTTCATCATCTTCATCCTCATTGAAGAAGCAAGGAAAATCATGCAAAGGATGTCTATATTATTCGTCTACTTATAAATCTAATTCGCGAAATCCTCTATGCCTCGGACTTTGCCGTTCTCTTCCTCAAGGTAATCTTGCTCTCTCTCTCTCAAATAATTCCATTTTTTGGTGTTAATTTAGTTGTTTGATTTAGCTAGCGTTCCAAATATCTGTTTGGCCATGAAATTTGATCACATCTCAAAAAAAATTCAAGTCCAAGCACAACTTTAAATTCCAAAAATCACAACTTCAAAAACTCAAATTTTCAAGTTTCAACTTCAAAATCTATGGCTAAACGGGAGCTTAGTTTGCTCAAAATTTTGATCCTTGGACTCATTTTCTGAAAATGTGCCTGCTTAGATATGGGCGTTCTTTGCCTTGTATTTTCTCAATGTGACAATAGTCTCAATGGTGTGCTTGCACGCGCACACGCATAATGATTTGCCAGGATTCTAGCAGATTTCTATGTCGGTGTAGCAATAAGTGTGAGTATTACGGACCATCTAGTTTTAGGGAATCTCTATTTGTCTTATAAGACGAAATATTGAGTATTGGAGTAAATGACCTCAAATAGAAAGAAATGGAGGATTCATATAGATTATTCCCACCAGTTTGGACTTGAGGGTAGTTGATTGAATGATTCGCATGCTACAACAAAATTCCGTTATTTGATCATGCTTTTTTCTGATAATTATTTGTGGTTCAAGTTCATTTAGTTGGCTACTTCTTTATTAAAGATTAGGACTTTCTAAACATTTAAAATTATTCATGAATGGACATTTGAGATTTGTGGTGAGAATTTCTGATATATCCCTTTGGCAATGCATATTTTTTGTTGAGAAGGTAACAAAGATTTTTTATAACTCTAGTCAAAAGCATCACATAAATTGGGACAAAGGGAGGAGTAATATGCATATTACTCCTCCCTTCATCCCAATTTATGTGATGCACTTTGACTGGCATAGAGTTATAAAAAACAAATAAAGACTTTTGAAACTTATGGTCTAAAACAAGCCATAAATGTTTTTGTGGCTATAAATCATCTCTTTAAAAGTAAAATTGAAACTTTGAAGTTAAAATGTTTCTAAATATAAAAATGTAACATTTTTTGGGGAGAAACTTGAAAGGTAAGTGCTTCACATTAATAAGGCAGAGGGAAATTTTCGTTATTCCAATTTCAATTTGAAATATTATTTGCAAATCAATGTTTGATTTACAATTTGATCCATTATTTCAGCTTCAACTTGAAACAAAGAACTTGTAGTTGAAAAAGAGTCTGAGGAGTATTTCAAGTGAATAATGGTTTTAACTCACAAAAGTTCATTTTTAACTCTAGTGGAATCCATGTCCAAACATATCTGACTTCCAAATACTTTCTTTTATGATTAGGGACTTCCATATACTCTTTCAACTTCAACTTTTTTTAAAAAAACTTCAACCTCCTCCTTTTTAAACTTCAACCAAATATTGTCCAAACACCTTATAGTCAAACTATGAATTTCAACTTGCCGATTGGATCTTGCAGGTTCTCTTTATATTGTTCGTAATGCTTGTTACTTTTGCTGTATTTGGACAAGAGAAACTCTTAACATTGTCTTGATTGCTTGTTTTTGTAGGTTACCCTTTGAAAGAAGTATGTATTGTTTTATGGGTAGTCTTTTGACAAAAGTATGCATTGCAACACCCAAGGGTATTTCCTATAGCGGTCAATGAAGTGAGCGAAAACATTGGAGACCAGTGTTTAAATTCTAGTAGAGACAAACACACTAGATGATTTCTTTCTATTTGCCTAAGTCTTGGTGGGCTAGAGTTAATCGGTACCTATGGGGGTGGATGTAACATGTACTCGGTGGGATAACTGAGGTGTGTGCTAGTTGGTCCCGATACGACTGTTATCAGTAAAAAGCATAGTTTAGTAAAACATGAAATCAGAACATGTGACTTTACATACTTAATAGTTGAGAGCATCTCCCTCAATGTTATCTCTTCAAGCATCACATGCTTTCTTTTTGTTGCTTATTAATTGTTGCTTTCTAAAACTTACCTACTTAATTAGCTATTTTCTGAGACTCATCTTTTTGTTTTGATAACTAGTACCTCAATATATTGTTGGGAAATCTGAGATGCAAGCTTCTAAGGAGGGTGGGAACCTTACAGATTTTAGATATGCTTGCATTGGTTACTCCGTTTACCTGGATCAGAAAACTCGGTCAGCTGATGGGCAAGGGGTTCAAACAGAATTGCCGGTCTGTGCTGGCCTTGAGGTTTGCTTGAACCTTGTTATGATGTTTTGAGGATAAATTTTTATTCTGAGAAGATGAATGTGATATTTGAGGATAAATAGTTTGTACTGATGATGTGTGGTTATATTGAGATCAGAAGCAAATCGTGCATAGGCTTCTAATCTGCAGAGCAATTTATTCCCATTTGAGGTGTAATACTTGATATCTCATGTGAAATGAGTTGTACATACTATGTGACTGACCTGTCAGCTTTATTGATCACTTTTTGTAATGTGAAATTAATTTGTGTCTGTAAAAGAGAGTATGTCTCAGAAGATAATATGCATCAAATGCTCGTTGTTTTTTCTATCTTAATTGTTTGTTATTCCACAACTTTCTTGCTCAACTAACGTAAGTGTGCACTGGCACAGGTCTTGGTGGATAGAAAGGTTAGTTCAGCTGAGGCAGCTCCTGGCCATGCTCGTAAGAGAGAAGGTGACTTTCTTTCATTATTTCAGAATTCAATGCCGAAAGAGGTCTTCACTGTATTGTTTTAGGTCTTTGATGTTCAGATGGACATGTGAATTGTTTTCGCAGTTGAAGAGTGTTGCTTGATTAAAAATTTCCTAAATATCTTAATTCTGGTAATAGATTTTTCATGATTGGGACGTTTAACGAATTCCTAAATATCTTAGTGAAAGTTGGTCCGTGTTTAGCTACTGCATTTCCTATGTAATTCTTGCTTTTAGTGATGCATTAGGAAATTCTTTTGGTGGTTTTGTAGGTATCTTCCCGAGAAATATTTTTATTAGAAAATGTAATAATAAAAAGAATTCATTAATAGAAAATCTTTGATCAATATTAGAATTGTACTTCCCTATTTGTTTCTAAGAATATTTTCTCCTCTACTTTGTTACTCCCAAGTACCTATATTTTTGGCTAGGAGTCCATGTTGAAGCAGTTTACACCCAGCTAGCAGGTCTCGAGTTACAATGTTTTATACCAAGAATTGAGTGACTTGTTTCACCTTTTGAGGTTTTCGCATAGCCTTTATATTCAGGACAGAGGCAAAAACAATATGTCCTTTGCAGAACTACTGTTTTTGTGAAGAGATGTCCAGCTATTGTTTGGCCGCTACTGTTCTTCTCAAACTTCCCAATACTTTTCGAGCTTCTTGAACACCATCAACAATCTCTCTGGCTTATATTGCAATGAGTGGATCTGTTAGGATATAATTACAATACATCTGCTTAATGTATCATTGTATTGTTATGAGTTTCTTAAACATCTGAAACCATCATATTGTGCTGACAGCGGCAGTCGGCAGAGGTAAGGCTTTAACATATGGATTCGGTAGAATCCAATAGCTTTGTCCCGGAGTTTGTATTTGCGTTATGAAATCTACTAAATATGTACAAAATAAATTTAGAACCCAGTTACTAACACTTGGAAATCGCTGTCTTAGAATACTGATTACCGAACTCATAAAGTTCAAATCCTTGATCCATTTTGAATGCTGATCAAAGTAATAGCTTGGAGCATTATCTATGAGTTATGTGTTGTTGAAGGTATTCTGTATATTACCATAAGTTTAGTGATACACATATTTTAAAGAGATAAATTCTCATGTAATAACATATAAGAGTGGGGGTAATCATAGTCAAATGGTCTTTATCCTTACTAGAAGATGAGATAGAAGTACATTTAAGGACTATTTTACTATATGATTATTCCATGAGAAACAATGACCACTCAACATAGGTTAGTAGTCTTAGATGTAAACCTTAAGAGTGGAATGAGAAAGAAAGATGACTTGTAAACAACTGTGAACTGGGTGGTGGACATTAAATGGCGCTGTCAGTTTGCCTTTCAAGAAAAACTATGAGAAGAGGGAGCTTGGGACTTAGAGGGGGACATAGACATCCTGTGGAAGGAAATGTTAGGTTGATTAGAAAAGTAGCAAGGGAAGTGTTAGGTGTATCTAAAGGTTTAGGATCTCGATCACAGGAATCCTAGTGGTGGAATAGGGAGGTACAAAGAGTTATTAAAGCCAAAAGATAGTGTTACATGAAGTTGCCAAAAGCAGAAGACAAAGAAGCCTTTGTAGAATACAAGGGAGCTAAAGCCTAAAAGAGAACCTGAGAAGGCTATTAGTAAAGCACAATGGGAAGCTCTTGATGACTTGGACCAAGAGCTAGGGACATGAGAAGGTGAGAAAGAAATATGTAAACTAGCACGATTGAGAGATTAGAAGGGTAAGGATTTAAGACAGGTGAAGTGTATTAAAGATGATTTAAGTTAAGGGTTTAAATAGGTTGAAGTATATGAAAGATGATTTACAACAAGTTTTATCGGGAGATGACGAGATCAAGAAGAGGAGATAGAGAGGCTATTTTGATCAATTGTTCAACTTGAACCAAGAGAATAACATTTAAGACCTCCACATGTCTGTGTATGATAGAAACTTTAGCTACACTCGTAGAATTAGGCCAACAGAGGTAAATATGTCATGAAAAGTATGAGGAAAGACTTGTGGTCCAGATAGTATCCCTATAAAGGTTTAGAAGTATCTGAGAGAGGTTGGATTAGAATGACTCACCAAGAAATTCAGTGCTATACCAAGTGATAGGATGCCCTATGAGTGGAGGAATAGTACTCTGATTCCAATTTATATGAACAAATGAGATATGCAAAGTTGTACCACTTAATTCATGAGTCATATGATGGAACTTTGGAAAGAGTGATAGAGCCTAAATTTAGGAACACAACAAGAGTGGCATAGAACTAGTTTGGATTTATGCCATGTAGATCTACAATGAAGGCTATACTCTTTCTTAGAAGATTGATGGAAATTTAAAGGAAGAAAGATCTAACATGTTGTTCATTGACCTAGAGAAAGCATATATGATAGAGTACCATGAAAGTCCTTTGGTGGGTGATGGAAAAGAAAAGAATTCATATTAAACATATAAATTCCATAAAGAACATGTATGAAAGAGTTATCAGTAGCTTAAAAACATTAGCAGGAGATGCGAAGAAGTTTCTCATAATAGTGGGTTAGCATTGAGCCCCTACTTGTTTAGCCTAATTATGAATGAGCTAACCAACACAATACAAGATGAGGTCCTATGGTGTATTTATTTATTGATGATATTGTATTAATTAATGAAACTAGTGAGAATGTCAACCAAAAGCTTAAACTGTGGAAGCACCTTAAAGAGCAAGGGTTTCAGGATAAGTAGAAGACGGAAGGCATGCACTACAAGTTTAATCAGTATGAGAAGAGCGAAGTTGAGGTGAGATTAGATGGGATTGTGGTACCAAAATGCAAATATTTAATATATCTAGGCTCGTTTTTCAAGAGAGTGGAATGATAGATGAAGATGTTGCTCGGGATTAAAATTAGATGGTTGAGATGAAGTACTATCAGGGTGTTATGTGATGAAAGGATGCCTATCAAAGTGAAAGATAAGGTCTATAGAGCAACTTTAAGATTGACAATGTTATATGGTAGTGAATGTTGAGTCCCTAAAGCCCAGCATGTCTTCAAGATGAGTGTTGCAGACATATGGTTGCTAAGATGAATGTGCCGTCATACAAGATTCAAAATTACCACTTCGAGGATAAAATGAGAGGTCACTTAAGATGGTTTGGTCATGTCCTGTGTCGACCTACAAATGCACTGGCTTGAGGTGTGAGACTTTGGTGAGTGAAGGTGTCAAGGGGGTAGACCGAAAATCAATTGGAGGGAAGTTGTTTCGGAAGGTCATCTAATCCTTGGAATCAATGCAGACTTAGCTTAAGATGGGATACAATGGAAGAAAATGGTTCATATCGGTGATAATACATACTAGTTGGAGATAGATTTTACACTTGTTAGAGAACTAATATATTATAGTTGAAGCAGTTTAGCTTTGTAACCATTTTTGCATTTTCTCAAATGTCCTTACTAACACAACAAAAACATATTAATAAGAGGGACTTTAATTTACTGTCTTTTACCCAAAATCTAAACCTGATCTCCTCTCTCCTCTTTTCTTTTCTTTCTCTCCCTCGTCATTGATGATTCCATCAACTGCAACAAGCATAAAGCTGGGAAATAGATTTAAGACAAACAATAATTTTTCTTCTTAAATACATTTTGGAAGATCGATTTAGCAACCTGACCATTGGATTTTGGTTAATGGGAATGGTATTTGTTTTTTGTAATGCTAAAAGATAATCGCTCGGGAAATATATATTCACTTCATCTAAAATAACAAAACTTCAAAACTTTGCATGATTGGTTGACTTAGGTATTAGGGGTAAACAGAAGGTTACAAAGGGTAATCAAAACATATGCGCCCCTCAAAAGAATTAAAAAGAGGCCCGTTATTCTTGTTTAGCTTCAGCTTCTACTAGAAATCCAGATTTCAGTTTTGTTACGTGGATTCCATTCACTACTCAGATTTACATCCTTGGATCCTGGGCTTTAAGGTACTTCAGGGGACATAACAAGCAAAGTTAAACAATTATGATATGTCATGGTTATGGCCCCCTCTAGGGTAAAAGATGTAGTGTTCAATTCTTAAAAGTGCACCCGCTGTTTTTCTTCTCTATAATCCTTTTATCTTGAAGAGATGACGATCAAACAGAAGAGAACAATACCAAATAAACTATTTCGTTGGGAGAAGTCCTGAAAGGAGAACTTTAAAATTTCAATCTGTAGAACTGTACATGTTGACATTCAAAATGTATTCTGTTTTGATTTATTTGTCTTAGTTTGACTTGACCCGGAGTTTAAGAAAGAAAGGAAGACTTTTGAATCTTGTTGTTTTAAACTAAAGATATATTTAATGTACCAAAATGCCTTTTAATTTTGTGGTCTTAAACATGCCATGTGGGACGTCGAAATTAAAGAGTAGTCAAATTAGAAAGGAGACATTTTTTTTTTAAACATACTAAAAAGGGAAGTGTAAGACGAAACAAATTGAAATTGAGTGAGTATTTGTTATTTGAACGTGTTGCCAAAACAGAATATAGAAGCTTATTGCCTGATTGGAACTTCAAAGGTTTTGGTTCGCCTGTAGAACTTACTTGTTTTAGCTTTGCACCTTAGTAAATCTATAGACAATGTTTTGCTAAATTACAACTAGCAAATGCATTGAAAAAATGTTGTACGAAATTAGGTATCTTATTGCTTTGGTTGGCTTTGATTATTTCACCTCTTTGTTTTTCTCTCTATATTTATATTTATCATTCACACACACATGTAAAAAGGCTCAAGTGCTACTTGTCCTTTTAAATTCATTTTGATTTTATTAGCATAGTTTGGAAAGAATTTTGTAAATCACAACGCTTAAATGGTGAATGTCATTTTTAGTTGCTCGTAATTTAATATGCTATTTAACTCAGAGCTCTTACTGAAACATTTTTGTCTAATTTATCATTTTTGTTCTTTTAGACGGTCATGGAGTATCGCAGCCTGGATCACATAAACCAACTCACTCAACTGGTAATGAGTTTCTCACCAGGCAAGCATTCTTAAAACTCTTGATATGAACTCTGCTGGAAGTAAGTGCTTGATAACAACACTCATGTACTTTGATTCCTTGAAAATACAGGTTCACCAGGAACGCAAATTTGGTTGCGTTGGGGGTTGCCAAGAACTTGCAGAAAGTGGGAAACCGAATAAAAGAAGGTGTTGATGACATTTTCTATCGACGACCAAAATAGAACTCTGACGTGGAGTTAGAAACAGGTAAAGATCACATGGCTGAAAGTAGCTCCGTCAAATAATATATAGAGTAGCTTCTTTTGTTGCCCTCGTCATTTTGATATCTGAAATACGCGATCTTAGCTGGTAATGGGGAAATTGTAACGTGTGTATGAAATCCGTATTGATATTTGTTCTGTCAATTAAAATTCATAGCTACAGAGGCATATATATGATGCCAAGGTAACCTGTATAATATTATGTACATCGAACCAGGTGGTTTGTTTGTTACTAGTAATGCAAGACATTCATTTAGGTCAGTCATGATTCTGTGTATTGATAATTTGTTTTTGCTTGAACCATTTGTTACAGCTGTGATATTGTTCGCGTGGGTGTTCTAGACGATAGACAAGATGCGGATTCTGGATTTTAAGTTTATAGGAGCTGGACTACGACCTCATTTGAAGGCTAGCTCTTGCTTCGGAGCTTCATTTCCACATTTCACATATTGGAAAGGGCAACCTAAAAAGGAAAACTCAGTCACTAGACAAGTTTTTGGAATGCTCCAAATTCGACTTGAGCATAGCTCAATACTAACAAAAATAAATATCTCTATACAAGGTTCTTGCACAATCTCTTTTGCTTATTGGGTTATTATGACGTTATGTATATACGTGTTGAAATCGAAATGAATCTTTTAACACAAATACAAGGTAAATACAATGATGGCTCGTCACTTGCTCGGAAATGATAAGCAAAACAACGAATGAGTAGAAGATTGATCTTGGAATAAGAGTGAATCAAGCGACGTGTGAATTAGATGCACATTACGAGTTTAAATCTTTTTCTAATTAAGTGAAAAAGGTTATAAGGGTCAAATTTATCCTTCATAGATTTTGTTTACGTGCTATTTAACCTGATAAGAAATTTCAAATAAATGCCCGTCTAGCTCAGTTGGTAGAGCGCAAGGCTCTTAACCTTGTGGTCGTGGGTTCGAGCCCCACGGTGGGCGATATTGTTTTTGCACCAATGTTTGATTGATCTATATTATTTATTTGTTTAAGTTTTTCCTTAAAATAGGCATTATTCTTTAATTATGCTATTTTTCTTTTCACTTAACAAAATATATACAAAGTTAATTACAAAGATTAGGATGCAAGGTAAATTACAAAACTACTTCAATGAGGAAACATATCTTCATTTATATGAGTAATGATGGTGGTAGTTGAAGATGGTGAATGATTGTAATTTATAATGGTACGCGATAATAATGATGGTAATTGATAATGGTGGACAATGGCAATAGTTATGAATGGAGTTAACGACACAATCACATCAAACTAGGGGCGGGTTTACTGTCACGATCCAAAAATGGACGTGATGACACTCGTCTTATCCCATCAAAACAAGTCAGCCTAAAACCTAACTAATACAGTGAATGCGGAAGTAAAACGAGAATAAATGTTCAGTACTATAAAATAATGCGGAAATAAACTCTAACTAAAAATTGAATAACAATTTATAATGCGGATAATAAGTCAACTTAGCTAAATCCCCAAAACCTGGTTGTCACGTGCACAAACCTCTAATGTATTACAATAGATGTGAAAGAAATAAACAAGTCTCAAATGATGTTGTCTCTAAAGTAGAACAAGATCATAAATAGGAGTGAAAAGGTCTGCTGAGATACAATCAACTACCTCATAAATCTCCATAGGAAGCCTCAGACAATAAGATAAGAGAGAGCATCATGAAGATCCGAGCTTTTAACCTACACAAATGTAGAAGCAATGGGTGAGTACCAATACACGGTACTCAACAAGGGAACTCCAAAACACAAGGTAAGAATATAGAATACGGATACTCCTACCGCCCCAACCGAACACAATTACAACCTGCATAAAATCAGCACAACCTAATAGTTCACTACTATTTGCTAGAACATAGCTCAATAACAACACTCCAACATAGCATATTGGCAACACACGAGATCAAGTTCATCATTCACAAGTTACACAAAAGACACTCACAAGTTCACAAATGATATAGATATGCAATGCAATGTCAAGTATAGTGATGCATGTCCGACCTAACGATACACACTCGTTGTCTCTCAATCCGGGACCCATGAGAGACATATCTATCCATGCATCCATCGCGGCGTGCGACACGTCCCTCTATAATAGAATCTGTCGCGGCGTGCGACACTTCCCTCGATAATAAATTCATTGTGGCATACGACACGTCCCTCAAATCAAAATATCCGTCGCGGCGCTGAGACGTCCTTCGAAATGGTACATCCTCTTTAATTCCTTATTCTTACTCAATTCACATAACATTTATCACAACCATGTCTCAGAACCAATGCAAATGACATGTTCACACAAATAATGAGGAGATGACTATTTTCATAACAATGCACAATGCACAGCAACACAATCGTGATACAACATCAACAATGAATCAATAAGTCTTTCAAATCATTCTCAACACATCATACACCAATAATTAATCACATTGCCTTTTATTACCCTTTTTTCATCATTAGAATTATTAAATATGGACAAGTCAACCCATCACCAAGTCTCATTACTTCCCAACACATACCACGAGGAAATACAAAATTCTATACACTTAACAAGGGTTGAGAAATCCACTTGTCTCAAACAATCGAGCAATTACTCTGGGACTTAAGCATTCCTCTTTCGTTGGACTTCCAAATCAGTACAATCTATTCAAATAAATAATCACAATAAGATTTCAAAACTAACAACACTCATTACTATGTGCTAGTCTAGACCCAAAAATTCACTCAAATCTATAATCAAGCTCATAATATTGATGCCAATTAACATGTCAACTCTCATATTTCTCAAATTTCAAGTCTACAATTAAGTCTTAATTCCTCCAAATAACAGAAATTTATTCTAATAATGAATCACTTTGAATGTAGATATTCCCAAATTCACTCGTAATAATGAGGAATTCACTTTGGGAATATCTACATTCAAAGTGACTCACCTGAAGCTAGAGAAAATAGATAAAAGTAAGAGCATTAATAAAAATAGGGAAAACATAATTATAGATAAAATATATTTACTTAATTTTTCCCCATATTGAGTTTGAAATTTGGAGGTAAAAAGGAGTTTGAAATTCAAATTCCAAAATTATCAAGTCAACAAGTTTTGAATTTGATATGTCATTGTCATTTTGATGAGAGTGTCATCATTATGAAATATTCTTTGAATTTATACAAATTTCTATGAGGGGTATAAAAATTTGATTTTAAAGGAGAGCGAAAATTTGAATTTGAATTTTTTATGGAACAAGCGGAATCAAAAATTAAAGATCGTCCACTTTGAAAGTCATTGAGTGTAATTTCATACATTCTTGCTAACAATTATATTTTTAGAAAGTATTTCAAATGATCTAACAGAAAAAAAAAATAAGTGAAGAAAGTTGTTTTGGCAAAATATTTTTATAAGGAAAATGCAATTTTTTGTTTTTGATTGCAAGAAAATTACATGTTTTCTATCAAACACACACTTAATATTGAATAAAAGAGAGAAGTGTTGAAAATACATTTAAATTAGGCGTGAATTATTAGTTTCGTCCTCAAACTATTAATAGTCTTAAAACAGCTCTCTACTTGACTAACTAGACTTAGATCATATCCCCGATTTGTCACATTACATAACAAGTAGTCTCAAACTCTTGTAAGGGGATGTTTCTCTTAATAAAAAGTCGAGAAAAGTATTGAAAACACCTCTAAATTTAGCGAGAAATTAAGGGTGTATTTCACTCATGCTACAAGATCGATGATGTATTTAAGTTCTATTAATCAAGTTGATAAGTATTTTTAAATAATTCCAGGAATGAAACTAATAATAGTCAGGGTGTATACATAAGGTGATTCTAAACTATATTTTTAAAGTTAGAGCCTTTGAGCTAAAAGTTAATGGATGCCCTCGAATTTTACTAAAACAATTCCATTACTAAAACAATTTTATTATATTATATTTAGTAGTCATGTATTTTCTTTTTCTTCAAAGTACATTACTATTTATTGCTTCATTGGCTTATTTTGTTCTTTTTGACTTTTGTTATCAAGTTTCTTTCAATTATATTACAAAGGTACCTTTTTTTTTTCGGCCAAAAGCTTATAAAAAATAGTTCTATTCCTATAAAGATAAAAAAACAACCCGCACTTATGAGATCATAATTATATTATTGTTAGTTGTATATGTGCTGCAAACGTTACAAAGTAGTTTAATATTTTATTTATTAAGGCTTAATAAAATAGGAATAAATATCAAATTCGAGTCTAATATTATACATAGAATAAAAGCAGAAACAAACCTTTAACTTTACTTAGTTTGGCGTGCAATTGCAAGTCACTCATTTAGTTAGTTTCCCTTTTTTGGTGTTATTAGTAGTACTTTGTATGGGATGTTTCGAAAATAATCTTTCGATCTTCATAAGATAGAGGTAAATTTAAGTACACATTATATTTTTTAGATTTTATTTGTGGAATTATATAGGATTTATTTTTATTGTTGTTGTTTGATTATGTATCCCAATATAGATAAAAGTAGAATGTGTTCATTTTACTCTTTTCAAAATCAACTGATGAAATTACACTGCATATATCATTTATCATCCAAATTTTCTTATAGCTTTAATTTAAACTAAAATTTAAATCTCTGCATAAAAATAGAAGTCTGTTTGGATTGGTTTAAAAGTTGGTCAAACTTATTTTCAAGTTCGTTTTTTTAACTTTTGGGAGCGTTTGACAAATATAAAAATAGATTAAAATAAGTTTAAAATAACTTAAAATAAGTTAGATACTAAAAGTAGGACTCCTCATACTTCTATTTTTTTTTTACGGAAAATAGTCAAAATTGCCCCTGAACTATGCAAAATAAACCACTTATACCCTTCGTTACATTTTGGGATAAAAAATGCCCCCGTCGTTATCCTAAGAGACCATAAATACCCTCAAAAGTTAACACCCCAATTTTTAGTGACTTGCAAGCCACGTGGGACTAATCCTTCCACCTAAGCATTGCCAACTAGGATTCACTACAAAAGAACTAGACCTTTGGCGGCGACAACATTCGCCACAAAAGCCTAGAATATCGTCACTAAGGTTTTTAACATAAAATTCTGATTTTTTTTTTCTTCATTGTTTTTAAAAAAACCAAAAATACTATCGAATAAGGAGGAGTTTGAAGACAATTTATGTTTTATTTTCATGTCATATGTAATGCATAAAATGTAGTATGATGCATTATGTAGTAAGAGATTTGAATCGAGAAGTAATTTTGATGATTTTCGTAATAATATTGGATGTTTTTAATATTGATAGTGCAACTTATTGATTTTAGAAAATCAGGTTGCAATCGAAAATTAATTATCATATTTTTTTGTTGAAAAAATAGGTTTTACTAGCGAATGGTTGTTCCAACCTTAGCCGCCACTAAAAATCACTCATAACCTTTAGTAGCAATATTTTGGGACTTTATTGCCGCTAAAGGTCAAGTTCTTTTGCAGTGAATCCTAGTTGGCAATGCTTAGGTGGAGGGATTAGTCCCATGTGGCTTGCCACATCACTAAAAATTTAGGTAGTTAACTCTTGAGGGTATTTGTGGTCTCTTCAAATAACGGCGGGAATATATTTTATCCCAAAATGTAATGGAGGGTATAAGTGGTCTATTTCACATACTTTAGGGATATTTTTTTTTACCCTTTTTCATTTTTTTTAAACTTAAAAGTCATTTAAGTTTGACCAAAGATATTACTTTTGTATCCTCAATTCTTTTAAATAATTTCAAATTTTCCCTTACGAAATAAAACCCTAAGATCTCCCCTTTCCCTTCTTTTGCCGTTGCGGCGCAAGTTTTCACGAGCATTTATTACCAATAAACCCTCCTTCATTGCTTTCTATCATGAATATCCACACAAAGAAAATCCAACATATATTTAGAATGTTGATGAGCACAATGATAAGGAAAATTTGCGGTTGCTACCCTTTAAGTGCATATAATGTAAAACTCTGGTGTAACGAACTTGACTCAGAAGGTAAACAAATCCTTTACTTTTGCTAGCAAGGAATTTTAAATTTGAGACCTCCAACATGGAAATCTCAAGTCCAAATCACTGGGCCACTCCAAAGAGTATCTCAAAACCTCTTCTTTTTTATAATATTAACAGTTTAAAGGGTATTTTAAACATTTTCATTAAAAAAAAACGTTTAAAAACATTTATTTACCCAATACATTAATAACTTTTTTATAACGGTGACCGTTTTATCTTAACACATAACTACTTATTTTTAAAATTATTTTAGCACTTTCTAAAAACTTTAAAAGTTACTTTTTTTTAAACCAATCTAAACCGGCTCTAAGCCCTTTCAAAATTTGTAAAAGAGAAAAGGTAGAAGTACTTCCCTAGACTATGGCCAAAATTCCAGAGACACACTTTAACTAAACTAAGGTCCTATTACCCCCTGAACTCATTTTTTTTGTAATTTTATACACTTTTTTGGCTTACGTGGCATCCAAATATCTCTAACGCGCTTCAACTGCGTGGAGTCATGTGATGTGCCACATAAGCCAAAATGTGTACAATATTATATTAAAAATGAGTTCAGGGGGGTAATAGGACCTTAGTTTAGTTAAAGTGTGTCTCTGAGATTTCGGTCATAGTCTAGGGGGTACGTGTGCCTTCTCCCTAAAACATATACCAAAAAGAGAAAATGGTCAAAAGCCTCCCTAATCTATATCCGAATTTCCAACTACACACTTTAACTTCACGGGAGTCCTATCACCTCCCTGAACTATTTAAAATTAAAATAATTACACCCTTAAAAGGCCACAATCACATCTATGTTGATATGTGAATTTCACGCGCTTGACACGTGAAAATTTGATTAATTTAATATTTTTTTTCAATTTTTTTTATAATTCCTTTCCCCTTTCTCCTATATTCTCCCAATTTCTTCAAATCCTAAAGTAACTTCTTCTTCCATTTCCTTCAAATTCCTAAAGTAACTTTACCATAACTTTTAACACCAAAATCCACTGAAATTGGATTGTGAAGAACAAAGATGAACAATGATAGCGGAGCTCGTCAAGTGATATTCGAGCTTTGTTCGTCGGAGAACGTGAAAAACAAACTAACAAGATTTGTGCATATCGTTGCTTTGTCGAGGTTTTTCTTGGTTCAGCGGAGTTCGCTGGTCTCGGAGCAGTGCAGGGGGGAGAAATGATTTTGCTAGTGGTTTGGGTTTCGCCGGAGGCGGGGATAGTGGTGGCTGCGGTAGCATTTCACCGGCCAGTCGAGCAACGGAGAGAGGATAAACTGAAAAATAAACTAAAGGATCTATAAATAAATTAGAAAACATTCTAATTTGGAAGTTCAATTGGATTTAATGTAAACCCAATTTGATTTTATTTTTCAAATTTGATCGAAATCCCTTTTTTGGGTGATATAAATACATGTCATTTTATCTTTAATTGATTTGATTGATTTTTAGAAGTTTTTTATATGAGAGTTTAAAAGCTTATGTGAAATCAACAATAATGAATCCGGTGAAAATGATGGTGGCAATGACGGCTTAGAGATGGTTAAATGTGAATGGTGGAGGAATTTCGTCTTTGTTGCTATGGAGAAGAAATATAATAAATAATAAAAAACCATATATTTGTAAAAAGAGATATTAAAAATAAAATTTTAATATTTGTTTTTTGTACTCACTCTCTTAGACTCTCTCTAAGAGAGTGAAATACACTCACTTTGCCAGTAAGCATTCAGGGAGGTAAAAATTTCAATTTTAAACACTACAGGGGGTGATAAGATTCTCGTGAAGTTAAAATGTATAGTTAAAAATTCGAATATAGATTTGAGGGGCTTTTGACCATTTCTCTACCAAAAATAAACAAAATAATAGGTAACTCACCAATTTAATTTAATTTTCATTTAGGTGGAAATGGAAAAGTACATTACACTATAACATAGATCCTACGAATTAATGTACACAATAAACCGGACCAACTCCGGTTCGGTCTTTTTTCCCTCTAAAATTTCTACTCCTAAATTCTTCAAAAACTATGAACCGGCGGAGCAAACCGAGCACCGCCGGTTCCCGCCTCCTTCTTCTGCCGCATTTCCAAAACTTTCCGGTGGTTGTTCGAATGTCGTTCACTCGAAAACGTCGGACTACAAGCCGGACGATACTCCGGCAATAGCCGACCGGATTTAAACCGGACCCCACATGCATTACAAAGCGTTTTTGCACCCATTGGACCGGTCCGCCACTGAGGTGTTTTCTGAACACCGCAATGGCTGCACCGCCGCGGTTGGACCGGCTTCTCCGCCGTCATCTTCCTCCGCTTATTCACCGGCGCTGGAAACCGTACGATTGACTCAGCTGTCGTCGTTGTAGTTGAGGAAGAAGCAGAGGAAGTGGAAGAACCGGTGAAAGACCAAACTCGACCGCCGATTCTCCCACGTTTAGTTCTGGGCTTTGTTTGAACCGGAGCTGTGAAACATGAATTCACCTGAACCGGGTTTTCCGTCACTGACTGGTTCTTCTTCACCGGTAGTTTTCCAATCAACGAATGCCCAGAATACGAATCTTCTTCAACAAACTGAGATAGCCATTCGAGATTATCCAACCCATTTTCCTATAAACAAAACCCTTTTATACCATTTCTCAAAAAAAATAAATAAAAAATAACAAAATAGCGTAATCGGAACAATTTGTTTTTACCGGAAAACTGAGTTCACAACCAAAATCTCCATTTTCAGGTTCCATTTTCTTCTGGGGTGAAACAGAGCAAGGTTTTTGGGTGTTAAATCCATTTGGGTGTTCGTTTAATTGCTCAATTTCGTCTTCAGCGAAGCCATTGGAGAGGTCAAGAAGGTTATCAACGAAAAAATCATCGACAGAGGACTGGTGGTGGGTCATTTTCATGGCGATTTCTGGCCTGAAATAGCTGGTTTTCAATGCCTTATCGAAGCTGTCCATCTCCTGTTGAACACCCAAAAACATAAACCGAAAAGCGTTACGTAAAATGGGTTGAAAAATTGATGAAAAACAGGGGAAATTGGGGAAGAAGAAGTACTTGCAGAGGAGAAGAAGAGTAGTTTGCAGCTGTTCGGTAAAGCATTGAATGGGAAATGGGAGTGTGAGAGACGGTGAAATTTGTAAGGAGATATCATTGTTTTCTTCTTTAAAATATTTATTACTCGGACTCGTTTGATTCGAAGACAAGTTATGTTGAAATTAGTCGAAATGAGATAAGCTATATGATCAGATTAGTTATGTCAAGATTATTTTCAAATAATATGAATGACATAGTTTTTAATAATAAGTTGTTTGTTATAAAGTTTTTTATATTTTCTTTATTAGTTTTAGTTATTCATTCTTAAAAATGTTTTTTTTTTAATTTTATTTAGTTTAAATATTTTTGTGTTATATTTTCATAATTATGTGGTGTGTTTTTTAATATAAAATATCTATTTTATTTAGCTTAAAAATAAAAAAAATCATCTTAAGTTTGTTAAAGTAAAAAGAAATTTTGTTGTTGATGCCACTTTATTTAAGTACATATAACTCATATATCGTAAAATATTAAAGTTATCTTCATAAAACAGAAGTACAAATTTTCAAGTGATTAAAAGACTATTTAATTAAAATATGTAATTTTATAGTGGAATGAACATTTTAAAAGAAATCAAAATATAAATAAATATAAAAATTATTCAAATAAATTGAACATATATATATTCATGAATAAAAATTATATTTATATAGTGTAGTTTTTAATTAAAATGTATATAATCATAAAAATAATGAGTAGTGAAGATTGCGAATGTTATTATAAATGATATTAAAAATGATTTGAATATACATGTATGTAAAAGTGATGTATAAAAGAAGGTTTAAAGGGATATTTTTATTATTTTATATTTTTATCCCAAAGATAAGTTATTTCGAAATTAGTATTTACTCATAAGTTTGAATAACTTATCTCAATCATAATTATTAATCCTACAATAAGTTATCTCACACTTTATAACCAAACAATGAATTGAGTGATACTAAAAATTTATCCTAAATTATTTTTCTTATTCATTACACCAAACGACCCTTAATTCTTTCTTGATATTGTGATAATTTAATTTTATGAAAAATGGTCAAAAATATCTTCAACATATTAAATTTGACTCAAAAATATTGTTCTTTTCATTTATTTGACTAGAAGTATTTTTATTGTTATTTTTTTTACTTGAAAATCTTCTTAATTAGGCAAGGTGGAGATGTACATACACACGATGTAATTTTTATATATGTAATTGCATCAAATAACTCGATGTATATAATAGTTCTTGTACTCGTATATATAAAAATAAAATAGTGCATGAAACGTTTTAAGCATAATATATAATGTTTTTTTAATTTGGTAGCATTTTATATTTATACTCTTCAATTTTAGTTGTGTATAAATAGACACTTAAACTTATATAAAGTTCAACAAATAGACACACACATCTTATGTGACATCCTATATAACAATTTGCGTCATACATGGTGTTTACGTGTAATAATATATGTAAGACTCGTGTAAAAGAGTCACCCCCAAAAAATTGCTTATAAACAATCCAGCATGACTTAAGTATTATTGACTGATTTCACTATAACTCATTTTCATGGTCGTTATCCAAGTGTTGAGAATTCATAAATGATGAAAAATTAAAACATTTCAAAATTTAAAATCACAACATCTCAAAGTTCAAATTTCAATGATTCATTACCCCGTTTAGAAATAAATTCACAATCTTATCTCTATTATTGATTTAAGAATTTGAATTTAATTCTAAATGGAACAATGAATTATTGAAATTTGATCTCTAAGATGTTATGATTTGACCTTTGACCACATGAATGTAACTTAATGTCAGACAAATCAAGACTAAGAAAATCATTTTGAAAAATTGACTACTTTGAATAATAACAAAAAAATATCTAAATCTCAAAGTAATTATAATCAATTATATCATTCATATTTGTTTCAATTCGTTAGGAAATGAAACAAAGGTGTAATTATTATTATTATTATTTGGTATTTGATATTCGTTTCAAAATTCTAACTACTTCGTATTCGTGTTTAGAACGGCTCATTTTTGAGGGGCATATGTGCTCCCAACCCAATCTTTTTTCATTCACAAAGATTAAACTCGAAACTTCTCATTAAGAACGCATAAATCTCAACTTATCGCACCACATCTTTATTTCTTATAATGAGATTGGGTCCATTTCTTTGCACTAATTATGTGAGTTTTACCACACTTCAAATTATTTAACAAACACAATCATGAGTCATATAAGTCCTTTCATTTATATATTTTTGGTTTTTTACTTAATTTTCCACCAAATATTCACAAACTCCCTTCCTTACCAATCTAACACTCATAAGTAATTACTACATTAATAAAATTACAACATATTCATTTTAATATAATTTCTATTAATATATCATTTCGTAATAGTATTAATTAGATATTTTTAGTACACTAGATAACTTTTGAAATGGTCTAAATCCTGATTTGAATTCGCTTATTCAAAATTATGGGGCTACAACTAGGGTTAGAGGATAGTGTTGACGTTTTTTTTAAGGGAAACATAGAAATACAATCGTTGTTTGTTATTTTTAAGGGAAACTTTGAAAAGAATAAATTTCTTAATAAGGGCTAACATTTGGAATTAGCTTTTACAATTTATGTTATATTTTACTCATTTATATGGATAGTATGGTATAATTTTTTTTATATTTATTTTAAAAACGTCTATTAATTATATTTAAATTTCAAAAAAGTTATATCAGTCTCTAAAAACATATCCTACTAACTCTTTTCACAATTCTCATCAAATGTAACAAATAGAGTTTGTTAAATACATCGAAATTAAAAGTACTCACTCTAAATAAATTTGAAAATTCAAAACTATTCATAAATATATTTTAAATCTACCCTAAACATAATGTACAATTTTTTTACTACTTATTATTTTCCCTAAAAATAGATATAGGAATTAGAAATCAATATGACTTGGCAACAGCTTTTTTGTCTCCTTGTTTAGTTTCTGAAATGATTCTTTCTTCTCAATCCAACTGCTTCTTTGTGTTCCTCTTTTGGGACATGATGCCTAATTTCATGTGAAAGTAGCCTACTTTAACTGCTTTCATGTGACAACACTATCAAAATTTATTGGCATAATAGAATTTCGTCTCAACTGATATTTATGTTTAACACTCATTTTACATTAGCTACCAAAAAACAAAAAGGAATCAGGATATTAGTCATATTAGAGACATAGTCCGAATTAAGAGTTTAGGGTTTTAACTTTTAAACTTTAGGATAGAACAGAAAAATATTGCAAAACATGTTTCCTTTAAAAAAAAAGAAAGAGAAACTTTTGTTGATATTATGGGATTTGAACTCATAACACTAGTGTGAAAAACATTTATATGACCCCTTCTTTAATATTAAGTGTCAATCAATTTTGTAAAGGAGTTCACAAGTTAATATACATATATATTTATTTAATTTTCTAAAGAGTCTACGGAAAAGCTATTGGTTCGTCTAAACCCATGAACCCCATTTAGCTCCGCTTTTGATCGAACGGGTATGATATAATTTCATTTGAACTGATATTATGTCTAGCAACAGGGGCGAATTTATGTACTAATTTTGGGTCACCCGAACCCGTGGTCATCCGACTAAACTCGATATATTACTTCTATAATTATTAAAGAATATATTAAATTAAAACTTGTTGAACCCGTTCTCAAAATGGCTGGATGGTTCACTGGTACCACTGCAAGATTTCAACTCGCAGGTCGCAGGTTCGATCCCAGGCAGCTCCAATTCGCTTCAATTTATTTTTATTAACTAAAAACACATTTTTCATTAAAAAAAAAGAAAGAAAAAGCTAAATTCTGAAAGTTTAAAAGTCAAAAGACTTCAAAAGTTTCCTTCCCACACACTTTCCAAGTTCCAACAATATTTTTCCTCTCTTCAAATTTGTTTTCTATTTTCCACACAAAGAAGAAGTTTCAAGTCTCCAACTTCAAGTCAAGAATTTAGATAAATCATCATTGTCAAAGTTTAAGGTAATTTTAGTTTATGATTTCTCTTTTTAATAAACAAACTAACAAGATAAATATATATATATATATATATATATATATATGTATCACTTTAATTTTAGGGTTTTCATATAAAAAAATCTTGTCATTACTTATAATAGGAAATCATCAATAGCTAAAGAATTGATTATCTCAAACTTACATATTTTGCGAATGTAACTTGTAAGGAATGTGTTTCATATTATATTATCAATTTTGAAGGGTGTGATTCCTTTTTTTTTAATGTGAAAGGGGTGTGATTCCCTTTTTTTTTTTATGTGAAAGGGGTGTGATTCCCTTATTTTTTTTAAATGTGAAAAGGGTGTGATTCCTCTTCTTTCTATGAATATGTGATTTCGAATGCAAAAGAGGCATAAGTCCTCTTTTTATTATGAATGTGTGATTTTCTTATTGTTAAATGTGAAAGGGGTGTGATTTCTCTATTTTAGTTAAATTTGCAAAGATTGTGATTCCTCTATTTTATTTGAACTTTCAAGGGTGTGATTCCCTTATTTTTTATTGTGAAAGATATGCGATTCTCTTATTTTATTTTAAATTTGCTAGTTAAATTTGTGACTAATTAAGTTGAATAGCATTGGTGAAGAATTTTTGAATGGATGTTTAGTTTGTAAGATAGAGCGGAAGATATTTGAAAATGTAAGTAATGATGCTATTATAAATCGTTTTCAAAATATGAAGTCTCGTCGAGTACAATTGTAAACTAATGATATTTTTTGTGGTAATGTAATTTTTATGTATTGCTCGCTTAGTTATTGTTATTATAATTTTTTTGATATTATCTTTAAAGCAATGGTGCACCCGTTTTCTTAAAATCCTGGATTCGCCTCTGTCTAGCAATTATTTTACTGTTGTCAAAAAAGCAAGGAATCGGGACTTTAATCGCATGCACATTCACCCTCCAACTTAAAATGTGCACAAATTTATGTAAAATAGAACAAATAAACATATCTAACCTACATGACATAATATACATCCTAAGATAATACAACATATTAATATAATTCATAAGTTTAGCATGTGATATACGTAGACTTTAGCCCTACCTTCATAGGATAAAATGATTGTTTTTTAATAAATTCTTGTTTCAAGAAAACTAAAAATATATGACATGATATCAAAATATATTTTAATCTCAAACATATCACATGAAATACTAAAAATTACTTATCAATTAACAATTTTTTTAAAAAGTACTAATACAAAAAAACTTAACACAATGATAACTGATTACTTTAAACTGTACGGACGAAGCAAATAAATGTGTACTTTTTTTGACAGATGAAATCAAGGACATCAATAAAATCTACCAATATGCAAAGAGTTTTCTTCTCTTGGCAGAAAATGATTTTTTTAAAAATATTTTTCATTTAAAATATGTATATTTTTTACTAAAAAATTAAACTTGTACGTAAAGCTGTCAAAATGAACTTATTTCATGGGGCTGCTCCAATCTAATCCGTTAATAGAGTAGGGTTGTAATAAGATTTTTCAAGCCCATTTAAAGGTAGCGCTTATAACCCCAACTCATATAAGTTTTTGGCTCTTGAGACTTGATCGGGGTCGGGCCATGGGCCAAAACTATTTATATAAGGATGACTTGAAGAAATTTCACTAATGTATGAGTTAATTACTTAGATGCATGCTAAGTTATAATATTACGAGTTTCATCAGATTTTGGTACGTCCATATACATGTAATCTTGGGATACATGGATTCAAAATTAGGTGTAATTTGTTCTAGATACGTTATACCCAAGTGGATTCGCGTGTATCTAAGATACATAGACAAATCCCGCGCCCTCACCTCCCTCCCATCTCGCTCTCCACTCTCTTTTCTCGCTCGTGTATCTGAGATGCATCACACCAGATACATGTATCTCGCATATCTAGAATCCTAGATACATGTTAATCACACTAGATTTTTTGCTAGTGTTATTGAAACAACACCATTATTTGTCATATTTGATTTGAAAATCTTCTCATTTTCTTGATGTTATAGAATTTTAAGTTTAAAAAGAAAAAAAATGAAGAAAAGAAGGGCTAGCCTGCCCCCAGCAAGTGACTCTTCTAGGGTTGGATTGGATTGAGCGGAACATTTTTCAGGCGCTTCCAAATGAAGGGTTGACCTGCCCTAACCCATCAATTTTTTTACATATGAGGCTTGGGCCAAGTGGGGCTGGGATTGCCCTTTTTGACAACTTTACCCGTACGATTGGTAAATGTTTTTATTGGAATAAAGAACCATATTTCACAATAGATATTTGGCAACATTTTATTATTTCATTTTTTATATTTTATAGGATAATGTTTGATTTAAGCATAATTTAAGAAAAACATATTTTCCACCTCCTATCCCACCATGGACTTAACTTTCCATTGAAAAATCTAAACTATATTTTGGTATACTGAATGCGTCATTTGGTATCATTCGAGTTTTATTTACTTGTGGAGAGTATTTTTTTTTTTGGTTTTCCATAGGTGTCCGGAGCCCACATTGGAGCTCCGACTAAATTCGGATCGCGCACTGCAGGGCCCATTCGAGGGTGGCACTCCCAACTGGATTTTACTTGTGGAGAGTTATTTACACGTATTGTGTATGATATAATATAATATAATATAAAAATATGAATGGTATATCGGTATTATAAACGTGTTTTTATGCTATGTATTTGTAAGAAATATACATTGAATAATATTTATATAATGATGTATCATTAGTTATCAGTTTTTCAGATTAATATTTGTATAAAAATGGATGAGAAAGAAATCTGAATAAAGAATAAAGAGTAAAGGTGAAATGAACCAGAATAAGGAATAATAAAAGAATAGAGTAAATTTTAAGTTTAGCAAACATAAAAATCATATTTGTATGTTATAGTTATAGTTTGCATAATTGCGCTCCATAACAAATTTTATGTTTGCTATGGAGCTATTAATCTGTATATTTCAGTATTCATTCCAATTGTATAAGTATATATTTGGAATTTGTATACAAATAAGAAACTGACTTGGCTATAAGTTGTATAAGTATATGCTTTTTTGTTGTGATTTTCAGTCGTATATGTATATGTGTATTATATGTATTTAAATATAAATCTGTATATGTATATGTGATTGTATTTTTTTATACAGATAGATTTGTATAAAAATCTCTCTCTCGCTTTATACAAACAAATTATATATTATATTTTGTATAATTTGTGTTTGTATGAAGCGAGAAAGAGAGAAAGGCAAAAGAGAATTGGGTAAAAGAAGATTTGTATTGTATAATTATAAGTGTGTGGGACAAAGAGATATGTATTTATATTTGTATATACAGTTTTCTCTCGCTTTATACAAACACAAACACAAACACAAACACAAACACAATCACAATTTATACATTTGTGTTTGTATAAACTGAGAGAGAGGAGGGAGAGTGGCAAGGGAGATTTTTGGGGAGAGAGGCGAATGGCAAAATGTTTGCTACGAATTAGAATTAAATGAAACTGTGATTATAACATTTATTTTGAATTAATTATTTGTTATTTCATACAATTTTCCCGTTAACTTTTGCCTTGTACTACATAAGTTCGAAATAAGTGGAGCAACCATCACGGCCCACTTTCTGCCACCCACTCTAGCAATGAAGGCCCAATAATGAGAATAAAAAGGAGATAACAAGGAAAAGCTTTTGTGGTTAACTTTGATTTTTATGTTTAAAATTAGGGATCGTTTTATAGGATATATAAGAAAATTTAGCATGTTATTGAGATAAAGTATAATTTAATCTTTTCTTTGGTACGATTTCAGTTTATGTATAACAAATACACGCTTTATTCTATATTATAGGGTGTATAACCAATATATATCAAAACATAATATTAGTAATACAAGAGCTATTAATATATGATAAAGATGATTAAAGACAGAGCTATCCTTTAATACACCAAACACTCCTTTTAGGCTAATACTTAAATTTATTTTTCGTATTTGTAATAGTTGTCCTAATATAATTTACTATTGAAATATTAAACTATCGTATAATATTTACAAAAAATAGATTATAATTTAACGTTTCCATAAATTTTTCAATTTATACAAAATAGATCTTTAGATCGTTTTCTGAAAAATCTAAATATTATAAGATTTTTTTTTATTTTTAAAAAAGGAATATTTTCTAAATAGCTATGTAGTAAATATTAAACCCTCTCTCATAATTATGTAGATTGCCCCAAAAAAGAAAGAAAGAAAAAAGGGCAAATAACACAAATCCTATTAGATTAGGATCTAAATACATGTTTTTTCACGTGTTTTCAAAATTATTATGAGATCAAAATTAAGTGTAATTTATTCAAGATATACTGTATTCAAGCGAATTAACATGTATCTAAAATATGTTGACTTTCCCTCATGTCTCTGATCTTTTCTCTCGCTCACCTATTTACCTATGTATCTGTATTTTAGAATGTATCTAAGATTTTCTAATATTTTAAATAAAAATCGATTATAAAATAGCTATAAGAAACTACTCATCTCATCTCATGCCTTCTGTCTGTCTCATATACGTGGAACTAACATGCATAATTTTGTTAGGACACATGATTGGGTAAGATCTTCTACCCAAGGGAAGTATAGAGAAGAATATATTCAAATGGCAATTAGGCAGTCAAAGGCTATTTTTTTTTCTTTGAAATTCATGAGTGTGCTGTTTGCTGAGTCATTTACACATGTGAAGGCAATTGAATTAATTTTACATCAGTCAATCAACACATGTTGTGGCCTAATATTTAACATGTATGTCCAATCCATCATTTCTAATGAAAGATGGTTCACTAATTATAACCAACAATTCAAGTCCCTTTCATTATATATATATATATATATCATATGGTGGTTACATTGTTTGAAATTGTGACACATTTTTGATGATCTATATGCATTCAATTTAGTTGCCTAATTTTTGTGACTTTATGACTTTTGAAATTGACACATTGGTAGGCATTTTGGTGATGAAAATTAAATACTATTTATTTTGTTTGGAATTTTCTAAAATTACAGTTGCAGTTGTGTTTTATCGTACTTTCTATAAAAAAAAAAATTATTTAGAATTTGAATGTATTTTTAAAATGAATATAATTTATACCTCTAATTTTAAAAACCAACAAACTCACCTAACTTGACTAAGTTATCTGAAACACACACACATATATATATATATATAACTAAATAAGCTATAAAAGAGTAATAAATAGTCATAGATTAGATCCCGTATATGAGATACTACGTACTATTAGGGGTCGTTTGGTAACTAGTTGTAGGTATTAGCAATGTGGGGATTAGTTATGAGACAATCTATGCATTATTTTATGCTAAGTTTAGTTATTCATGTAATATTATTCCACTTAATTTCTATTCTGCATAAAATAATACATATATTTTTTCATAACATTTGCATGTATTAGTTATACAGTTTTCCAAATTACAAATGATAAACAGTCTATTAGGTTTATGTATAAATAATTTATACCCAACTATTGAACATAATATTATTAATACAAATTTGAATAGATGCATGACTCACCTCCACACCAGACCCTCACACTTTGGACTTTTCCTTGTAAAGTTGTAAAATGTTATCCATAGTTTGTAAAGAGAGAATATATAGAAATTGAAAGAGAGTTTTAACTTATAGTACCATTTTGAATTCTAGCTAAACATGAAATAAATAGGGTTATTTTTTTTTAAAAAAAAATATGACTAATCTGGGTTATTTGAGTCCCTAGTAATTTACCGGATTGATTAGTAAGTCGGACATTCTCAATTTGGCAAGGTGAAATCAATAATTTCTTGGTCAGGACCATCAAAGGATAAGTGTTTTCATGTGGTAGAACCTTCTTAGGAAACATAGATTTTCATGAGGCGGCCATCATAAAAAAGGCAAAATCTAAAAATAAATAACTGTCCGAAAGTCAAGTGAAAAAAGTAAAACAAGAATTTAAGGTATTTTTCGAATTTCAATTAATGTTAAATTGTATAGCCACACACTAATTTTTTAAATAAGGTAAAAAAATAATTAAAAATAATATTTTTATGGCCAAACATGACCTTAGTCATCTATGTTCTTTTCACGAGTTCGAAGCCTAAATGACATGTTTTTCAAGTAAACGAACCAAAAAGGGATATGTAATTTGAATGAGACCAAATGATCAGATATATGTCCCATTTATATGACTTATAGTACGTTTGAAATTATGACACAATTGTAATTACATATAACTATCTAAAAATTGACATATAATTATTATTTTTCCATTCGAAGGTCATATATGCTTGATAATTATTTTCATAAAAGACGTACAGTTTAGAATATATGTGGAGAAATATGGTTTTAACACTTTGAAGGCGTAATTAAATAAATAATTGTGATCAATATAAGTTAAGGTAGGATGATAATTGAGATTTATTTTTATTCTTAATTAGAGGTCTGGGATTCGAATTTCTTAAATTTCAATGCAGATATTTTTAACCGCTCATGAACTTGTATCTTCCTAAATTAAAGTGTATGATATAATCATATCACCCTTCTTGAATTGCAATCATTAAATTCAGATTCTGATCAAATAACTTCATCTTAGTAAATAGAAAGGATAATTATTTTTTAAAAAATATTATGGTTTCCCATTGGTATGAGGTACCGACACTAAGATTTGACTGAATTCAAATTCA
The DNA here is from genome assembly GCF_900185275.1 of Solanum verrucosum. Taxonomy (NCBI): domain Eukaryota; kingdom Viridiplantae; phylum Streptophyta; class Magnoliopsida; order Solanales; family Solanaceae; genus Solanum; species Solanum verrucosum. The sequence continues at coordinate 240,027 of NW_026020208.1, read as the reverse complement.
TGCATTACATGTTTCATTTTTAAGGGCCGGCCAAAAAAATTGTTGGGCTAAAACAATTCAAAAATATTCTTTCCCATGGTATGATAATATTTATTTTTGGACCAAATCCACATGATTTTCCATAGAAAACTTCACACCTATAAAAATTTCACTGCACCTTTACACGTAATTTCCATTTCTTTTCAACTATCAATATAAAATTTTATCAGCACACCAACAAAAATAAGACTATAAACATTTTTCACAGAAAATATTTTTTTTCGTACCGATCACACCCTTTTTGAAAAATATTTTCTTCTGTACCAAACACATCATTAGGTCATGTTTCTTATTTTGATTGAAAGTTGTGCTGATGTAGATGTGAAGACATTAATATGAAAAGACAAAATCTAAAATTGTCCTTTAATATGAAACGTGTTTCTACAAATTGAGAAAAACTTTAAAGAATAACACTTCTCTTAATAAAAAAATAATAGAAACTTTTTTTAAATTCCTAAAAGAGATATATCCCAAGTTCTTTAATTTGAAAATAATTTATCTTTAGTTGTATGATTATTGTTTTAGCAATAGCAAATAGTTTTCTTTCTAAGATTTTCTTTTAATGGAGTAAGAAAATTAAATGATGAAATTAAAAGATTTTATTTGTGCAAACTAATTCACTTATATTTTCGCGGTACAATTTTCACCATTATTTTGTTGGAAACGATCGATGATACTTGATGTAATCATGCTACATTTTTACACTGTATATGTAGTACTGACCCTTGTATACCAATAAAGTCCAAGATAGGAATGGTGCCCCTTTACCCTTCTTTATTTTTGATGGTATTGGTGATTCATATTATTAGATTTATCTAAACGAATTCAATTTAAGTATCATCACGACTTAAAATTTGCCTTAATTTAGATCGGATCAGACTATTCTTTATTTGAGCTCCTCTAGACACGTAGACCGGAGATTTTTTAGGATCGTGATATGACATGTGCCAAACTTTTAGTGGAGCTACTTGGACTAGTTCACAACATATTGAGTCCCTTTAACTTTCTTTATTTTCAATAGTATTGGTGATTCATGTTATGAATTAGTTCGTCTAACGGGTTCAAATTAAGTATCATAATAACTTAAGATTTGTCTTAATTCAAATTGGATCATACTCTTTTTTATTTGAGCTACTCCTAAGCACTTAGATCGGAGATTTTTGAATTGTGACACGACATGTGCCAAACTTGACTTAGATTATGGTGTTATAATTAGCAAATCTAGATTGTTATGCAATTTGATACAAATTAAAGAAGCTTCAATGCATCGATCGAGTCAATTCTTAAAGGAATTTTAAGTAGACTAAACTACCTACTATATACATTATAAGTCCCATGTGCTTATGTGATACATGTGATACAATAGGCCAAGAGTTGATAAATACTACCTCTCTCTCTTCTTCTTCTTTTTAAAAAAAAAAAAACAATTAGAGCGTTCGTATCAGTTTTTGCATACCTTCTCTAGTTTATGGAATATATGTCATCTCTCATTAATAACATATAACTATATCCATCAAAATGGAATCAGATAAAAAAAATTATCTAATATTTTATCTCTATTATGATTTGGATATGATTATAACTCTTTGATTGATATATACAGTATATACTACTATTTGCTTGTCCTTTGCTAAATTGTTTTGGTCCACTTTTAACCACTTCATTTAGGCACAAAGCTGTAGTACATTTATGGCTTTTGATTCATAGTCCAACTTAGTGTGGGGGTCAATTGATACTACATAAGTACAAATCATCATGATATGTGACAGCTCATATATATAAAAAAAACCGAGAAATTTGGATAATTTCTAAAAAATGACCTGTAAATGCGAAATTATGTGTTAAAAATGATGTAAGTAAACGTGATGGTTCCCCAACTCATTACGGAGGTTCTCATGAAGTTTTTTCAGAAAAAAAGTTTGGGTGTTCCGGGGCGCCGTATCCCTGGACGAATACACACAAAAAATGAAGAATTTGGGTAATTCCTAAAAAATGACTTGTAAATGCGAAAATATGCGTTAAACAATTATGTGAGTATACATGATAGTTCCCTAACTCATTACAGAGGTCCTCAAAAAACTTTTTCAATTTTTTTTAAAATATGGTTTGTAAATTATCAGATTGGAGTGAAGTTTCTCTTGTCAATCCGAAAAAATACCATAAATCCTTCTTTTAACCAATTACTGGTCTCAAATTTTCTTATGATATCAATACATTTTGATATATTATAACAATTAACAGGTTACCTAATTTGTTTAATTTTTAAATTATTAATTCAACTTATCACAAAAGATCACTTCTAGTTATTCTTTTAAGTAATTTGATAGTACATAATTTTTATTTTTATCTTAATAGTGTATGGAGTTAAACTCTTTCTGAAGAAACCCCTTTAATTTGGCACCCTCCCTACCCAAATAATTTTTCTAAAAATAAGAGTCCCTTTCTAACTCAAAAATTTCAACAATGTAAAATTAGAACTTTTGGTTAGATAATTATTAATACAACTAGATAACCTACAGGAAGAAAATAATGAAATGATCCCAATATTACCCTATTCTATTGTGTCCATATGATTAATATCTAGTTCCAATTAATTATTCTAAAATTTATACCTAGCTATATAATATATAGTGTACGTGCACTTATGGGGTTAAAAAAAATAATGCACTTCCACAATAAAATTTATTGCATCTAAGGAGTTGTAACATAATATAAAAATTTGAATCTTGAAGCTAGTATTAATTACTATTGATATTTTCTTCATTTTTTATTACTTAGTAGTCAAAATAATCGTCCGCTGTTTAATTTAGGTAGGCTAGTTAATGCATAAGTAGAAAATGTGAAGAATAAACTACGTAAAATCAAATATACACTACAAAAAACCTCCAAATTATCAACATATTTTACTAACAACTTAAGTTGGTTAGTATTCTACTAACAAATTACCAACATATTTCTAACCTTTGGCTTGCGGGCTCAGGGACTGCAGTCAGCTGCTTCCCCTGTAGCCGTCAGCTCGTTCTTGACAGATCTGATCGGGTGTTCATAATTTGAAGTAAAAGGATTCGAACCTTTGCATGCTGGTACCAAAAATCGATGCCTTACCACTTGGCTATACTCCATAGGCCTGTTTTGGACGGTAGAAAAACTGAATTATATTTTAAAACTTAACAATGAAATTCTAACAAATTACTAACCAAAATCTTAATAACTAAGTATTTTAGTTGGTAAATACGGCGGGAAAAAATGACGCCAAATTTAGCAACATTCTATCAATGAATTACCAACTGAAATATTACTAACGCACACCTTTTGTTGATAATATTACCAACGAAGTATATATTAGTTGGTAAATATGACAAAAAAATTGTTTATATAATTTATTAACATATTACCAATGAATAAATAACCAAGCATTTACCAACGGCAAGATTGTGTTGCTAAATTTACCAACCAAATATAAATGTGTTGGTAAATTAGTAACGAAATGCAATTTGTTGGTAAACTTGCAACCAATATCCAATTAGTTGGAAATTTTGCCGACGAATAAAGATTGTAGTTAGCAAATTACTAACATCATTAAAATAGTTGGTAATATACCAACCGATCATTAATCCATTGGTAAAATTTACCAACATATTAATTATTAGTTGGTAATATTACATTTGAATGTTTAGTTGAATAGTAACTATTACCAACTGTGATAAAATTTATTGGTAAATTATTAATTACTAACTTATATTTGAATAGTTGGTAAATTTACTAATTGAAGTTAAATTTTTTGGTAAATCAACGTCTAGTGTTGAGGTTTTCATATTCAGTTTGTGTTGTTAGGTGTTTTAACTTTTAAATTTTAGCCAAAACTTGACTTTGGTCAATATTTTTGGTAAACGTGCTCAGATAAGAACTCTTTAAGTGTCATTAGCTTCGAAAGGTCATTTTTTATCTAACAGGAAGGTTGGTTCAAGCTTTGAGGCTTCCCTTTTTTGTTTGTGCCGTTAGGTGTTTTAAATCTTATGTTTTTGCCAAAATTTGACTTTGGTCAATATTTTTGTGAACGTGCTCATTTGAGAATTCCGTCAGCGTAATTGACTCCAAAGGTCATTTTTTATCTAATAAAATGGTTGGTTCGGATTTTGAGGCTTTCATTTTTAGTGTGTGTCGTTAGGTGTTTTAACTTATAAAATTTGGCCAAAATTTAACTTTGGTCAATATATTTGATAAACGTGCTCAGATGAGAATTTCGCAAGTGCAGTTAGATGCAGAAGTTCATTTTTGATGTAATAAGATAGAGTGTTCGGGTTTTGAGGCTTCCATTTTTAGTTTGTGCCGTTAGGCATTTTAACTTTTAAGTTTTGACCAAAATTTCACTTTAGTCAATATTTTTGGTAATCGTGCTCGAATTGAAATTTTGTCACCGCGGTTAGCCATATAAGTTCAATTTTGGTCTCATAGGATGGTTGGTTCGTGTTTTGAGACTTTTATTTTCAGTTTGTGTCATTAAGCGTTTTAACTTTTGGCTAAAATTTGAATTAGGTCAATTTTTTTGGGAAACATGCTCAAATTTGAATTTCGTCAGCGCATTAGCTCTGGAAGATAATTTTTCGTCTTATAGGATGGTTTGTTTGAATTTTTAGGTTTTCATATTCAGTTTGTACCGTTAGGCGTTTTAACTTTTAACTTTTGGCCAAAATTTGACTTTGCTTAACATTTTTTGTAAACGTGCTCTGATGAGAATTCCATCAGCGCAATTAGCTTCAGAAGGTCATTTTTATATCTAATAGGATGGTTGGTTCAGATTTTGAGGCTTTCATTTTCAGTTTGTGTTGTTAGGCATTTTAACTTTTAAGTTTTGGTCAAAATTTAGATTTGATCAATATTTTTGGTAAACGTGCTCAAATTAAAAAATTTGATATACTGATATGTGTCATATTAAGATTAATTTAACTTGTTATCATAGATTTTGCATTGTTTCATTCAAATATGATTTATAAAATTGATATTAATATTTTTGGATTTATATTCGTGCTCTTAGATTTTTAAATGCAATAAATTAATAAATTTTACTATTGAATAATCATTTAGTTAATAATATTTTGAACATATTGTCAATCAATTACTAACCTAACTTGAATGATATATTACCAACAAACTAACAATCAATTAGTAAATTTATTAGAAAAACAAATAATCATACTAACGTATTTAAAATTTGTTACCAACAAGGGTTGTGGTGGAGTGGTAAGTACTCTTTCATCCTTAACCAAGAGGTCTCAAGTTCGATTCCCCATGGGTACGTTGTCGCCTTTAATTTGTTAGGTAGCGCTTTACCCCCAATGTGGGACTTCCCGGCGTGAATCCGGATTTAGTCGGGCTCCAATGTGGGTACCGGACTCCAGATGGGAAACCAAAAAAAAAAGCATTCAAAATTTATTGGTAAATTACCAACATAAATTTGTTACTAAAATTGTCAACCAATTACCAACGGAATCGAATAATGAAGAATTTTTTTTTTACTAACTCCTTTTCAATTCGTTAGTAAAGGCACTAACGATATACTAACCAAAAATTAGTTGGTGAATTTACCAACGGAAATTTCAAGGCCATGTTTCAAAAATTTGTAACAACATCTTTGGGTGTTTACCAACTGATTTTTGGTTGGTAAGTTTACCAACAAATTAAAATCGGTTGGTAATATTTACCGACAAGCCTTTTAGCAACGGATTAATATAAGTTGGCATTTGGTTGGTAACTCAATTTGCCAACCAATTTGATAAATTTACCAACAAATTTTTTTGTTGGTAATTGGAGTTCCTTTTGTAGTGATAATTATTTTTGTTTTTTCATCCGTTCAATATTCATATTGGGGTTCGACTAATTCAAATTCACATTGAATATGACGTATTAAGGAAATAAGTGTGCTCCATATAAGATTTGTTTTTTCATTTTATCTTAAACTCAAGGCCTATATTGATTGAAATATTCACAAGCACATGTAACATAAAAACTAACTAAGCAAACCTTGAAATGTTGTTATAATAAGATTTGCTTGTATTTATCTTATTATTGCTCAATTTGTTGGAACATTTATAACATATAAATATAGAACTGTTTATTTATTATATATATCCATCGATCGGAATTTATTGAGTGTACTTGATGATATTGGAAAATGAGAATTTTCGTTAAATTTTTTTTAGGAATTCCTGATATATAATTTGTCATAAATATTTTCTATGAGCAAATTTTTGATGAATTTTTAAATGTAAATTTTCATTATTTTAGTAGTATTGAATCACGCTCGAGATAGAAAATCATTTAATTTCTAGGTGCTATTAGCATATACTATCAGTTTAGCATATAGTTATTTATTCATTTGTTTGTTTTTTCCTTTTGTGATTGATGTGATCCTAATAAATTTAGTAGCTAGAATTTGAAATTTTGAACATTTACAGTTAGATAAGTACTGTGAATTTAAGTTGTGAAAAGATAGTTTATTTATTACTACTATTTACTAGCATGGAGACCACCTAATTACATTTTCACTCAAAAATGACTTTTGACTTTTCATCCTTCACATGCAAATCAACATCAACATTTTCATTTTAAAAAAAAAATTCTTGATTAACCAGCATTCTGTCTCATATAACAAAATTAGTTTAATCATCATTTATAGAATTTATTTTTAAGTTTAGCTGGTATCTTTCCGATAGGTTGTGTGAGGAGTCACACGAATTCAATAGTTTTTTCTCAAACTATATATACTAAATATTAATAAAATTTGATTGATAACCGATCAGTTATTATCTTTTATCAACTTAAATCATGAATATTTAAAGTCGTTACAACAACTAATAAATTTTAAATTTTGAATTCACCTCAACATAATATAACTACTCTAATAATGTAATAGGCTACAAATCACACTTGAACAATAAATCATATTACGTAAGCTTCGTATTATAAGCTTGACCAATGAAGCATGCAGAGAGAACTCCGAACATGAGACCCTTTTTGAAGAAATACTTATCACTCTATCATAATTCTTATCGGTAATTAATTCCTTGTTGCCGTGGAGTGATCAATGTTGAAATTCCCTCAAAAGTTTTATTTGACTTTAGTGAGTCTACACATGAAAAAAGTAGAGCCAATTAAAACTATGCAACAATTTATAACTAACTGAAACTCATTAACTATTTTTCAAAAAAAAAAAAAAGGTGTTGTTTTATGTTGATACATATGTGGTTCAAAAGATTTAATCTTAATTCAAAGATAAGAATAATTTTTTGAAAGCTAATGGTCATGTGTTTTATGCTTATGTATAATCCAAATTCATTTTGTTGGAAAAGAGATAATAGTTGAAGCATATATTGGTGCCAAATTCTTCAAAAGCATGATTTGAGATTACAAATCTTGAGTTTATATTTTGTAAAAAAAAATATCCATCATTTAAAATTTTGCAAAAAAAGATTTATGCTTGACGTAAAAAGACTGTTCGTACATATGAAGGGATTCAGGATTGTATTAAAGAATAACTAGTTACTACTAATGATGACTAGTGAAATTTTATAAAATTATATGTCTTTGTAAGTTTGTAATCGCAAACATTTATTTATAAAAGGAACATGGATATATGTGATTTATCAATGAAGTAGTTGAGAACCCTGAGGTTTCAGGTTCAAAACTCGGTGGAGACAAAAAACACTAGGGTAATATTTTCATTTGTCTTAGTCTTGGTGGACAGAGCTACCTGTTACTTATTGTTGGTAGGAGGTGGCAACTGACAAGTATCTCGTGAAATTAATCGAAGTGGACCAAAGCTGACCCATACACCACAGTCATCAATTTTATTTTATTTTTATGAATGCAACATTTTATAATGTTTCGCTCCATGGAAATTGTGATATATAATTTTCATGTAAATGAAGAATACAGATTTTATGTTAGGATTTCATATTAAATATCCAAACAAGCTCGAAGACTGCGAAAACAACGTAACGCAAGAACGTACTTTTGTGGCTCTATTATTAGTCAAACATAAATGATTTCGTAATTAGATTAATTACTTTGATTAATTTTGCTTATGCTATAAGCAACAATCAAAATCATTGAATCTTAAACCTATTGACACTAAGATTTCATTTTTATGAAGAAATTTTTGAATCAAGCGTTTAACGTTTTCTTTTGTGGCAGAGAATTGGCCTCGTAGATCAACCCACCATAAAATCAAAGAATTTAACATATACTTTTTCTTCTAATTTATGTGATGTTATTTGACTGATATGATATTTCAGAAAAAAATTAAAAATTATAATTTAAAATAAGTCATAAATATTTATATAACTAAAAATCATTTTATTAAAAAATCTGATTTTTATATATACATATATAAGTATTAAATATAAAACTCATAAATACTTATATATATGCATATATATAAGTATAAACTTTAAAACTCAATTCTTTACTTTGGATTAGTTATCTTTACGATCCATAAAATTAAAATTCTGATTCACCTCTTTTAACCGCATATAATATAAATATCTTTTATATTACCATTATATAATAATTAAACTCGATTAAGATTGCTACAAACTATTGTGTAGGGAAGACTTGTGAAAAAGGAGGGTCTCTTACTTTCTTTTTATTTCATTATTAAAAAATATAATTTCAAAACTATTAAAAGATTTTAAATTTGAGTCATACTGAATATGAAGTCATCTTTATTAAGAAATATATTATTTCAATGTAAGACTTTTCTAGACGAATTTAAATTTAATTGAATCTAAATACAGATATCAAACATCGCATTAAAAACTAAAAGAAAATAATTCCAAAGTGAATAGATGTGTTGTGGTAGCTTGACATTGTTAGGCTAGTTGGAAAAAATATTGAGTCCCACAATTTAATTATTAATTATTAGATTAGAAAGAACATCATCACGCCTTATAGAAGGATAGGTCAAACCAAATTCAAGAAGAGATACAGATAAGTTTCAATCGGCTGATCTCTCCCTCCTATGTTCGTAAGTGTAAGCAATGTTTGGGCGATAATTAGTCAGGTAAAAACAGAGTCCCAACAAGAAAAAAAAAGTTTCAAAGGAAAATCTCCAGAAATTAAGAGTGTGTTTGGTACGGAGGAAAATATTTTTAATATTTCTTTTATGTTTGATCAGTTAAAATGTTTTTTAAAATATCTTCAAAATAAAGTATTTTTTTCAAATAAATTAAATAAAAAAAACCAATTTTTTCTGAGAAAAGAAGAAAAAACAAGTTTCATAAATGATAGCAAACTCATAATCCCCCTCCCCACCCCCAGTCTCCCCACCACCCCATTTACTAAGGGGGTCATCCAAACCCCTTTGGTGAAAATTATATTATTTATACATGGTTAAAATATTTTTTTTATGTATATGTTGATGTTGAATCCCCTTCGACTACTTCATGTGTCTATTTCTATAGATTTTGAACCTTCTTATTGAAAATTCTGGCTCTGTCACTGCGTACAAACACTAGAAAATAATTATTTCGAAGATAATATTTTTTTATGAAACGTCTTTTTTCTATCAACCAATAAACAAGTCTCAAAATTTAAGTACTATACCCTGTTAAATCAAAGAATGGTAGGGGCTGTTTTTTTCATACTTACTATATATATATAGACACATATATACAAAATTGGAAGGTAGGAAGTCACATTCAAATCTTAGTTTAGAAAATAAATTGAATGAAACAATAAGTAGATTTTGGCCCCCTCTCATTGGCACACAAATTAAAACTAGTTAAAAGGTAGATTTTCTGTCTATTTTGCAGGTGCATTTTATTAATGCAATTGATGTTAGTTCTTCATACTTGCATTGGTACAACTTTCATCCAAATATCTAGTAAAGAAAGAAATTAAAATTTTGAATTTATGAGTTTTGAATTCTAAAAATATATAGCTTTTAGATTTTCGATGAATTATTCATATGTATTACATAATTTTTTAAACACAAATAACACAAATCTACTAAGTTATGTTGAACTCGACCTTCGCCCAAAATTTTAAATTTTTACTACTTTATATTATTTTTTTCTTCTATTGTGAGGCTTTAGGGTATTTTGTATGAAGGAAAATATTTATTTTTTTTTGAAAAATAAGTGTACGTTAGTTTTTTTACTTAGGCGGGGATTAAGATATACAAGGCCGAGAGCGGAGTGAGAGTGTTGGAAAAGAAATAATGAACTTGCAATATTACTTACATAACTTTAGAGAAAGCTAGAGAGTAAGAAATATTAAAGTAATTCTAAGAGGCCATAAAATGCTTACTATCCATTAAGACATGTTTTCTAAAATGTCTAATATTATATTTTTGGAGCTCTTTAATACTACACATTATTTTCTTACCGATAACAATAATATAATCAATATAATTTTACAAGTAAAAAAGTCTGAAAAGAATAATGCAGATGTAATTTTACTTCTATCTTATGAAGGATCTAAATTACATTTCGTCCACGATAATTGTCAACTCCTGACTTTTTCCTCCAAAACAATAACAAATCAAAAGAAAAATAAATCTAGAAATAAATTTCACAAAAATAAAAAGTGATAAATCTCATTATAATAAAGAGTTAAAAAGAAAATGGTCCCCTCAAAATTACTTGTAAAACCTCAAATGATGAATATTTTGAAAGTTATAGCCAAAAAAATAGGGGGATAAAAAGAAGTGTAAATAATTACACTATTTAAATGATTGCATTATCACTACCATCTTCAATTATTTAGCTTTCAAGTAATATTACAAAACTTTATGTTAGAAATAAAGGAGCAGTTGTAGCAGTATATTTCATAAAGTACAACTTTAAGAACCACCTCACCCAAAATTCAAGTCTAATAAATACTCTATCCTGATTTTATGATTTATTTTATATCATATTAATTTTTTATTTTAAAAATTTGTATTAAATCAAAAGCATAATACATAAATATGCTTTTTAATTTGGTTTCAGTTGATATCTATATCCTCTAACTTGGAGTGTGCACAAACATACACTTAAACTTATACAAAATTGAACAATACATTCGTCCTGTGTAGCGTCCTACATGGAAATATTGTGTCCTATGTGACATCCTACATGTATTATGTCACATGGGGCATGTGTGTCTACTTGTTCAATTTTATACAAGTTTGAATGTCAGTTAAATCCAAGTAAAAATGGTTTATTTATGTATTAAGCCCATATCAAATAAACATCACATAAATTGAAATTGGTGTGCCATCATCAATATAGATAGTGGTGCGATGGTGAGACTGTTCTTCTCTCAATCAAAGCTTTCGTATTCAAATTATAGACATAAAAAGATCTTGTTGGAATCATTATCACGATGAAAGGCACAAAAATCAGAGAGTGCAGAAAGGGAAAAAAAAAGAAAAAAGAGAAAGTAATTAAGTCTACTGCTGTTTCGTTTTAAGCCATTGGCGGCATGATCACAATTATTTTTTTATAATCAAAACAGAAAATAAAGGAGGAGATTATAATGTGAAAAGTTTAATTATTGTTAATATGGTGAAAAAATTTATGTAGCTAAATAACTGAGTTATTACTTATTAGTGTACTCTACATCACAAATTTTAGGTACTTGGTTAAATTTATATGATGTATTTTAATTGAATATGAAATTTAATAAAGGGAAAAAGGATAAATATATCCCGAATTATCGTAAAAGATATGCAGATACCTTCTGTCATACTTTTGGGACATTGGTGCCTTCGCTGTCCAAAAATTAGAGCATATATACCCTTTATACTAACGGACATACATGCGTCATAATCTTATCCACCCACTCGACATTTATTAAAATCGGATCGACTGATAAAATTGTGCCACGTATCCCTATTTAGTCTTCCGTTAGTGTGAAGGACATATATGCTCTAGTTTTTAGATGGCAGGGGCACCAATGTTCCAAAAGTATGACGAAGGGAATCTGTATACCATTTACGATAGTTCGGGAGTATATTTGTCCTTTTTCCCTTTAATAAATATGAAAAGACTTTGTTAATATTTTAAAACCATCCTTAGAGAAAATATATTTTAGTAGAGTTTTTGCTAACCAACATAAATAAAATGTTGATAATGTCATTAAAGAAATCTATCGTCATTTTTAAAAATGATGAAAAAGAATAATGTGTTATATAAATTAAGACGAAGAAAATTCTAAATTATAAATGTTTTCTCCTCTTCAATTTCTCTCACTTTCATACACTTACATAGTTGAAAATTGAAATTCAACTTCTTCTTCTTTTTAAGGGAGAGTGAGTAAGAGAGAGAAAAAAAAAGACCACCCTTTCTTAGTTTTTTGTTCTTTCTTTTTTGCCAACCTACAAATCAAGAAAATCAAGGTTATCTTATAAAAAAAGCCAAAGCTTTTGTATTCTAAAGAAAGTATGGTTGCAAGGCTGAAACTTAAAGGGATCGATAAGAAGGCGTCATCAAAATTGAAGCTTGCGGCATAACAATACAATAAAGTTCCTCCAAATTTTTTTCTAAGAGCTCATTCTTGATTCTATGGAATCGTGTCTTATGTAGACATCCTTGTGATATGGGTTGTGTGTCTCAATTAAATATAGAAAAATGGCCGATTTTTTTTCACTAGGAGGAGGAGTAGGAAGAGAAGCAACAAGTAGTCAAGAATATCATCAACATCATCAAGAAACTACTAATAGTACTCACAATTGGTTCTTGTACAAACATCATGATCAAGAATTACCAACATACAAAGGTTTCGAACTATGGCAACAACAACAACAACAACCTCATCACAACGATGAGGAGCAAAATTACCAAATTCTTCGAAACCCCATTATTAATCCATTTGGATTAGATATTGGGCCTAGTAATGATCATCATCATCATCATCATGAGACTAATATGATGATGAGAAGTAATACTATTACAATAAGTTGTCAAGATTGTGGGAACCAAGCTAAGAAAGATTGTCAACATATGAGATGTAGGACTTGTTGTAAGAGTAGAGGTTTTCAATGTCAAACACATGTGAAAAGTACTTGGGTTCCAGCAGCTAAAAGAAGAGAAAGGCAACAACAACTTGCTTCTTTGCAACCACAACAACAAGAAGAAGATAATAACAAGTCCAAAAGACAAAAAGATGATTCAAATACCGGTAAAGTATTTATCTTTCTTAATTTTCTTCATTTTTTTTAATCGTTTTTCGTTGTTAATGGTGGAGCTAAAAATTTCATCAAAAAAATTCGAGAACGTTACACTTGGATTTCCCCTTATGTTGAGGAGAGATCCAAGATCTTATACTCATATATCTTAATTCATCATTTTCTTCAATCGTTCTTTCACAATAATGGTGGAGCTAAAAGTTTCGTCATTCTGACAAGAATATTTAAAAAGATTTGAGAACGTGACACTTGGATTTCCCTTATATTGAGGAGATTCAAGATTTTATATTCTCATTTTAATTTCTTATTTTCTTCAATATTCTTCACTATAGTGACGGAGCTAAAAGTTTCATCACAAATTCTGACAAGGGGACTCAAAAGATTTGAGATGTCACACTTGGGTTTGGATTTCCCTTATATTGAGGGGATCCAAGATTTTATACTCTCATCTTAATTTCTACTTTCTTTAATCGTTCTTCACTACCCTATATTGAGGCTAAAAGTTTTGTCATAAATTCTTACAAGGGAATTTCTTATCAGAATTTATGCTCTTATCGAATTCCTCTTTTTCTTCAATCGTTCTTCATTGCAGTGAGGGAGCTGTTTTTATCATAAATTTTGATAAGAAAATTTGTAACAATTCGAGAATGTCACACTTGGATTTACTTTATGTTGAGGGGATCCAAGATTTTATAGTCTAATCTTAATTCATCATTTTCTTTAATCGTTTTTCATTGTCATCGCAAAGTCAAAAATTTTAATAAGAGGATCCAAAAAAAATCTTTGAGATTTAAACATGTATCTTTCGTATGTCAAGTGAATTCAATTTTTTTTATTCTTATATATTTATATTATAAATTTACTTAATAAATATAAATATATATTTTTTTTTATATAAATTATTTTAAAAAAAATTATAAACATAAAATTCTGACTCTTGAAAAGCTAAAGAGTACTCATAACTATTGCTAAATATATGATGATGAAAACTGAAAAAACTGAACTTCCCCTTTGTAGTAACAGTAAGTAAATCACCCATCAGTTTTTTCCCTTTATTTTATTTGTCTTTCTCTGTCTCATCATAACTGTTTCTTGGTATTCTTGACAAAAAAATTGTCAAAGAAAGCCCTGGTAGTGGTTCGATTAATTCAAATTCATACTATAAAAGTAAGCGGTAGAGACAAAAATAGGATATAAAGTTTATGAGTTTGAGTTTTAGTTTTAGTCCTTTTGAGTTATTTGGGTTCCAAATTGATCATTTATGTACATATTAATTTATTTTCTAAAGATAAATATAAGATTCAAACTAAAATTATTAGGTTCTACCAAACTCGTTTTTTACATTCTAGCTCTCACTACAAAAGTTACAATGCTCTTTACATTAGAAATTAAATTTTTATTTTTAGGACTCGAACTTTAGACTACTGATTAAAGGTATTTGTAAATATACATGGTTTTATTTTGTCTAAAAACTTAGTGAAGGAAATTGGATCGGGTCACCCATGTGGGTCAACCTGGATCCATGTGAAGAGAAATATGAACAACTGTAACAGGTACGATTTTAGAGTGTGGTTTTATATGGTATACTTCGTGTTTATATACATGTGATTACATTTTCTGACTAGTGAAACAATATTTAATAATCCGGCAAACTAAGTGTTTGATTAGATTCTTTACTTAAGATAACTCCATCTCTAACTCTTTAATTTACATGTGATAATGTTTACTTATTGTAACATGTTTTGCTTATTAATTAATTATCTTATTGGTTTTTTTTTTTTTTTTGGATGTTTTTAGGGTTAGAAATTGCAAATAATTTTCCATCAAAAGTAAATTCAACAGCTGTGTTTCAACGTGTTAGAATGAGTTCAATTGAAGAAAATGAAGATCAAATAGCATATCAAGCTGCTGTTAATATTAATGGACATATATTCAAAGGAATATTATATGATCAAGGTGATAATCATGAGTACAATTATATGAATGGTGGTGATCATGACAGCTCATCGGGTGGTGATCCCGTGCCACGTCACCATAATCTTAAAATTACTGGCACCGCCATGTCAGCCGTGAATGACACGACTGTAGGGGGTGGCGGTGGTGCTTCCGCGGTGGCCGTGGAAGGATCATCACATTTTCTAGAAACTTCTTTATACTCTAGTGTTAACACTTTCGTGGCTGGTACGCAATTTTTTCCACCTTCAAGATCTTGAGATTAATTAATTAATAATATTTCGATTAAAAAGAAGAAGATATTTGACATTTGACAAATTTTGTTCTTGTAATGAGATCTAGTTAATTATGTTAATTAGCTAGCTAGCTTAAATTAGTTACTCTTAATTACTTAAGGGGTTGTTTGGTTGGTGTAATAGAGACATTTTTAATCTCCACGTAATTAAGGTTCATTATTGTTACTTCTTACTACTAATATTTATGTCTTGTTGCACTAATTTTCTCTATGTAATAGATGATATTTGCACTAGTTAAAAGGAGAATTTATGAATTAGTAATATGAATATAATAACAATTAAAATGAAATAGTTAACTATTTATTGTGATAATCATACATTTTATATGATTCACAGTTCAATGTACTATGAGAGTACATAGAGGTTTAACATTCAATTTTTACCGTCACTAATCAAATTTGAAGGAAAATTTAATTTTTACGTGTTTGACAAATAAAAGAAGAAAAAGAAGAATCAGACTAAGTAATATGTGAAGAGGAGTGTTAAGATATATAATATAATTAAGTAATTAAATTGTGCTCTTTTTAATAGCTTAAACTTTTAATATATTGCCTATGCATGTTTGAATTTTGTTAATAGGTTATGTGAATTTAAAACTTCGAAATTCTCCCCAACAACGGGTAGATAGAACTAATTTTGTACTTGATATATATATATATATATATATAAGTTGACTGTATATTATATATTATATATAAAAATAGATTGCTTGTTTCTTAGGACAATCAACAATGACAAACATCTTTTCCTCCGTATTTTCAGTATATGCATGTCTATCAAATTGCATGAATCATGTTCATGTTTGAAATTTTGTTACATAGAAATATAATAAAAATATTTGTTTGAAATTTTTGATAATTTTTCATTAAGATATACTCTCTCCTTATTTAGTATTTACTTTGTTTTATATGGTATCTCCATTATTAAAATATTTGTAATCTCTAAAAACAATTACTACTATATGTAAAATGTAAACAGAATAATAAAGCTTGTCTTCAGGGGCGGACCTAGGTTGCGTCTAGGGGTTCACCTGAACTCTCTCGGTCGAAAAATTACGTTATATATATAAGGCCAAATTATGATTTTATGTGTACGTATATTAAAATAAACCCCTTGAAAATAAGTGAGAAGCTTTAGCTCAATGGATAAAGGGTTCAACAGTGGCTTTTACGTCTTGGGTTTGAATCCCATGTGCAGTAATTTCTCTCCTCTTATTTTTTACCTTTTTTAATGCATGGAATTGGGCTCAACTTTTGGGCTTGGATCATCTTCTCTTTTTCATTATTTTTTTTCTCTTTTATGTCATTTTTTTTCTAAAAATATTTTTAGCTATTGGTGCATCAATGAGATACCTTGTACAAAAAGCATGTCGGGGTTACTACACTCACCGCGCACTTACAATTACCACATGAGCTTCTTCTTTAAATATCGAACCCCCTGAGCTTAATTCCTGGATCCGCCACTGCTTGTCTTGAACTTTACAATGACATACTCTTTCCTCCGTTCACTTTTACTTGTCACCTTTGGACTTGGTACACCTATAAGAAAACAATAATTGGACTTGGTGGAGCGGATGCAAGGTGAATTGAGGCTTAACCCACAAAATTTTCAATCTCTCTCATCCTTTCCCACATAATATTTTGAAGCATTTTTATTTAATTCACTTTCATGATAGCCAAACAAAATGAAATTTATAAAAGTTACAAGAAAAAAATGAAGTTAGTCTAGAAATTACTATATCCGTCTCTATTTACTTTATCCAATATTCCAAACGTTTTCCGTTAGTCTCATAAGGTATATATTTTAATGTTTTATTAAGAAATTATTATTTAGACTGGTTTAAGAGTCGCCACTTAATTTTTAAAGGAAAATTAAGAAAACTTATTTTTTCAAAGGATTAAAACAGGAAATCGATTGAAAATATTTAAAAAGGGGTTCGAGGTTCCTATTAATATTCTAGGAAGGTTTTTAAGGCACCTAGAATATCCACTAAAGTAGTTAAACTTAACTTAAATTGAACAATTTTTTAGTTAAGACCATTTTAGGGAAAAAGGAAAAATATTGAAATATTATCTAAGTGAAGTATTTTTTTTTGTGAAAATTATTATTTTAAGTTCGTTTAAAGATGACTGATTTAGTTGAATCATAAAAAAACAAGATATACGTCGTTTGGGGGTTTGAATTTTTCAACCTGAAGATTAACGGTAAACAGTGACAAGCAAATAAACATAGTAAGACAAAAGGGGAGAGAGATTTGGGCCCAAATCTGATTTTCCTATCCGCCTGGGCCAGTATTTGAGCCCATTTTCGTTTTGGGCCTTTGGCCCATTTAAGTTGCGTACACCTGTCCTGAACTAACTTAAAGAAATATTTTTCTTTGGGCCTTAGGCCCAATTTTTCACCTGCCCTAGGTTTCTAGCAAAATATAGAATAGCGACTAAATGGGCTTAGGCCCAATAGATAACAAAATACAATCTTTGGAATTAAAAGTGGGTCTTTGGCCCAATCTTTTCAATTCTCTAATTTGCTTCAATATTTTTTCGACTCCGGGACCTGTACGTCGACTTTCAATTGCCGGTTGACTCGATAAAGGAATTTGAGCCTTTATGACCCTCTCGAAATGTGAGGGAAAGGAGTGAGTTCGTAGTGAACTCGGACAAATTTCACATGTGAAAACAAAATAGAAGAGAGGAGTTAGAGACTCAAAATAACGAGAATAATAACACATCTAAGACAATTTATCACAAGGACTCTTAGAATAATATAACAAAATGAACTTGATCAAACTAAATGCCGAGGATCTAAATAAAATGGAACAAATTTATGAGAGAAACTGATGGCCTCAAATCATGCTAACAAACTAAATTTTGTACTTAAGCTACTGTTCCAGATAGGTTCAAATGATAATTAAAAGAAAATAAAAAATAAATAAATAAACAGATAAAACAAAAAAAATAAAATCATAATGGTATAAGCAAACTGGTTACTTAAAATTCTATATAATGAATATTGTAGCCAATTTGCAATGTAAACCAAAGTATTCCAACATTTTCCGGATTTCAAGAAAAACCAATAAACAATGGAATATTATATAATCTAAAACAGCGAGATGCAAAATAAAACTAAGACATGCTGGAAGATTACGATGCACATGACGCGATATAACAAAATGAGTGAATTTCGAAATTATGAGAGACAACCCAACAAAAATGCAAATACGAAAATAACATACTCATCCACTGTTCAACTAGGATAAAAATTACACAAAAAAACTAGACATGGATTTTTCAACTAAAGTTAGCTTATCACTACCAATAGAAGCAAACAAGTGATTAAATAGATAGAATGAAGCAAGTCAACTCAAAACCAAATCACTAATCTATATTAAACTCAAGCTAACCCAAAACCTCCAATCAATGGTATTGGAAGCACATATACTAATGTATCTATTCAACAATAAAAGAAAATCAGCATAATAAGTATACAAGAAGAAACTACCTTGAGCCTTAATAACCACAGTAACTAACTAAAATCAAGGCAAAAATAAAAAATGAACAATCACGAATCTTTGTAACCCACTACATGCGAATAATTTCATTATGCAAACACTTCGTCAACTGGCCATAATACAAGAGAAATAAGAGCATGAATGTGCCAGACTTCAAAAATATAAAAAAATCTGGACATATCTAAAGCCGAATAAAAAATAGGACAATGTGAGGAAATAAAAAGGGAACCGGGTTTACCTTTCTTGGAGCAGCGAAGTGGGAACATGACAAGCAAAACAACGACCTTCACCACACAAATTTCGACTCGAACAACGATCAAGAAATCTGGGCAGAATCGAACTCAAACACTAACACTAGTTATATCCTGTGGTTTCTTGGAGTATATTTAGTATGTATTTTAACTATTTTTGCTTAAGTTGTTCTCTATATTTTGGCTCAAAAATCTAACTCCAAAATCCCTATAGTTTTCTCAACTTTTCGACTTCGTCCCCCCCTCTAACACTGAATCAGAAGTAACCTAAATAGAAGAGAGATAGGGTTCGAAAATGGGGGGAAAAGGGATGAAAAAATTCGGATAGAAAGGGGACCATTTCGAATTCAAATTTCAAAAAATCTTTCACAATTAAGGAGAGACACCTTTTTTGCAATTTTCGCCCCATTCTGAAAGAGGAAAGGGGAGAAAACGTGTGCCTTTGTCCTGCTGTCTGTTGGTACAAACTGAGAGGGGCATTGGCTGCTTGCTGGACTCGGGTCTGGGTTGGTCGCTGTTGGACCGGGTCTAAGCTGGTCGCTGTTGGACCGCTTGACGATTTATGGGTTCCGATTTGCAGCGCTGGTCCGAGAATTTGCTAGGTAGAGGTCTGTGGAGAAGAAGACGTCGGTACAGGGGTGGGGTCAGGTACATGGGTTTGTTGTTTGTTTGGAATTGTATGTATTGTTGTATGCCTGGGTCGGCTGGGAATTAATTGGGCTGGGAATATTAGTGGGCTGTTGGAATTTTATATTGGTGTATGTATTGTGTTTTGGG
Source organism: Solanum verrucosum (assembly GCF_900185275.1). Lineage (NCBI taxonomy): Eukaryota > Viridiplantae > Streptophyta > Magnoliopsida > Solanales > Solanaceae > Solanum > Solanum verrucosum. The sequence goes on along the minus strand of NW_026020208.1, from coordinate 220,032 downwards.
TTTGTTTAGTGGAATTAAAATAATGGATTTGGACTAAGAATGTGAGGAAATTAATGGAACCGGTGGGCTGGAAGAGTTGAGAATGGGTCCATTGAGTTGTGAATATAGCCAAATTGAAATTACTTAGCAAACTCGACTAACAAATAAGTAAAGCCGAATTAATATAATTAACCAACCAGCTTCCTAATCTTAACGAAATAAAATAGTTAACTCAAACATAAACTAAATAATTTAAAATATAAACTATTATATAACTCAACCAATTAATCAAATATTTAATTAAAAACAAAATCTTTTTGAGATGATTTTCAAATAATTATAAAAATATACTAATTATATATATAATTATCTAAAACATATATATTATCTAAAAATTATAAAAAGTGACAAAACCATTTAAAATAACTTGCAAACTATATTATTATTATTTTTATTTTATTTTTTTATTTATGAAATTTTATAAAACTAATTAGTTTAAATCGTTTGAAATTGAAGAAACTCGAAATGATTAATTTATATTGTGGGGGTACAATATTGAGTGTCAACATTTAATATATAACGAAACTATTTCCTACACTTTATAAAATGTAAGTTTTTCTTACACTTTGTAAAGTGAAACCTTTTCTTACACTTCATAAAGTGGAAGAAAATCTTACACTTTACAAAGAGGAATATTTTTCACGTTTTGCTTACTCTTTATTTTTGCAGTGTTTGTCATACAATTATATTAATTTGACATATCATAAAAACGGAAAAAATTATTACACTATGTATTTTTATTTTTTTATTCTGAAAACTCCTCCAAGCTCTATTTAAGGACATTCAAACATAGCACCATCAACATCTTTAGTCTTCTATTTTTCTTCATTTCAATCACAAAAAAAATGTCTTCTAAACCAAAAGTTAGAATTTCGATTTATTGGGATGGCAAAATTATACATGACGGAAATACCGTTTATTATAATTGTCCTCCCAATCACAATGCTAAATATTCAATTAATGTCCGATATCATAAATCTCTTTCATCAATTTATAAAAGAATGGATATAAATAGTACTGATTATAATTTGATCATAGTCGAAAAATACCCTGCTTCATTTTTATCACAAGGACAAGTAAATTTTGTAGAGTGGATTATCTATAATGACGAATCGTTAACCGATTTTTTGAAGGTTCCAAATGACTACATAGATCAAATCAAGTTAACAATACTTGAAATCTATGTTAGAAAGGAGCCTAAGACTAGCCAACAACGTTCTCCTTTATCGGTCGATGTCCATCCTTGATTAGAAAATCGTAATAGCGTTGATGGATTTCCGATAACTCAATCTACTGATTTTCCTAACATGACTCATTATCCAAATATTCTTACCGATCGATATGATTTTGATTTGAATGTATTCTTATTGTTATTATTATATATTTTTGTAGCGGTTTACCTCAGCAAGATAGGAATATTGCTCCAAGTTATGGACTAGATAATTATTTTGGTCAGTCCTCACACATTGAAATGACGGAAAATGTTGGGACATCCTCAAATTTTCATGTCTCGCCTACTTTTGATGTAGATGATTATCAATATGTCCAATACTTAATTGTTTTATCTAAGTAAGTTAATTGCATGAGACAAATATTTATATTTTTTTACATATATATAGGGAAAATATCACACAAGATGAGCCTATTGATCGTGTGAATATCGAAGATCGTGACCTTTCAAATTACGGTTCACCTTCAACTAGTGATAGTGATGATTTACCTAATGCCGAGGAATCAAGAGATAATGTTCCATTTGAGGCATCATCTAGTGATGATGATTTTTTAATGCCTAATCGGTCGCCAAGACCAATGTCCATGAGTCTATTTCGTAATCATGAAATTTATTATCTTGATCATCTCCTAATATAACAAACATGTAAAGTCTAGCAATTTTCTCAACCCGTTCCGCTGGAGTAGCACCTCCTATCGGATCTACTTCTAACTGATCTCGTAAGTAGACGGTAATGTTATGTATCCTCACCAGACTCGCAGTAGGTGCTATGGCGCATCCTGTTAGTGTCTCTAATAAAGTACGCCATGGACGAATCTTATGTGTAGCATCATGCATGTACACAACATCATCATCGATGCGCAAGCCAAACAAGACCTGCACATCTTGCAATGTAATCGTGACCTCACTAAAAGGTAAGTGGAAGCAATGAGTCTCTGGCCTCCAATGCTCAATCATAGCTATAACAAGGGCACGATCATACTGCATCCTATCCACACAAACTAAATCATACAGTCCTGACCTACATAAGATCTCCTCAACATGTCCATGAGGTCGGTGCAAACGAAATAAATTCCAGGCATCATTCATGCGCACCGTCCTCATAAGGCTACTAAATGATATCTCACCTTTCCATAACAATTCTGATTTATGCTCATGTTGAAAGAGAAGAGGTGTACGATCAATCGGTCCAGGATTCACAACACGCTCCATTATATTCTGTAAGAATAATTCTATTAATTCATTTAATCTAATTATATCTTGACAAATAAAATTGTGAACTATCTTCAAAAATATAATTATATGGGAGTTAATGAATCTCTAACTTTAGCAAGTCAATTCATTGTGCCATTTGTCGAGTGAACGACAAGAAAATAAAATAGGAAAAAAAAGAACCAAAAGAAACATATACCCAAAGAGAAAGAGATGGAACCATCTATTGGAACATTGAGGGATGACTATATGTTTGATGAATTTTCTGTTCAGTTTTGCGGACAAATTTAACCAACTGAGTTAACAAGAATATAACCATTTATGCAATCTCCATTTTGAAAAGGTATGTATACTATCGAGTATCGAGGATCAAATTAATGTATGAAACTTTTGATTGAGATAATTTTTGGACAAACAAGCCTATATATATGACGTTAATCATCCTACTAGTCTAATCTGATATTAGACAGCTTATTGTCAATTTTTTAAAGATCTAGACACAGTTTATGTGCATAAAAATAATATTCTATTATTATTTATTTTTTGTACTTTGATGGGATCTAAATGGTAGTTTGTGCTCGTTGCACACGGTAAAGTTTATCCATTTAGTATAAAAAATATGAGATGGAAATGTATAATTCAACAGTAGTCAAATACTATTTTTGCAATACCAATTTAATAGTGTAATTTCTTTTGTTTTTTTCGAATTAAAGACTTTTTTTTTTCTAACTCAATATTTAATAATTGAATGCACATAAGAGTTGCTGAAATTTTGAATAAATTACAACATCATTTCAAAGTAATGAAAATATGAAGTGGAAAAAATACCTAATTTATATAATTTGTACGGTTGGATTGTTATGTTGTCGGGTTGTGCTACTCCAATTTTTCAAGATTTTGATTTTTTAGTGTGGGGCCAATTCAATTGTCAGATTAGGACCATCAAATGTTAATCTTCAAAGTGAAAAAATGTTTGGAAGCCATGAAAGTGAAAGGGGAGAAGAAGAAAGTGAAAAGGTAAAGTAACTTTTTATGAAGTGTAAGATTTTCTTCCAATTTATAAAGTGTACGAAAAAGTTTCACTTTACAAAGTGTTAGAAAAACTTACATTTTATAAAGTGTAGGAAATAGTTTCGTTATATATTAAAATATACATGTTATGAGATTAACGAAAAATGTTTGGAATATTGGATAAAGTGGATTTTTTTTTTCCTTTAAGCATATTTTAGTTACTTACTAAAATAGTAGCTTATTTAGGTCACTTTTATTTTTTTGTGGCTTATTTAGGTTTCGGACTCTAATAGTTCAGGACAGGTGAAAATGGGCTAAAAGGTCCAAAAATAGAAATTAGGCTCAAATACCGATCCAGGTGAACAAAAAATCAAACTTGGGCCCAACCCTCAAAATCTTCTCTCTTTATTATATCTATTTTCGTATTTGTTTAATTGTTTATTTGTTATTTAATTCTAAGGTTTTTCCTTAATTCAATTCCCAAAATTTGAATTAAACCATAACTATTAAATTCAAGTAAATATATTTTATTTAACTCTAAAACATCTAGTATATCCTACTTAAGTATAGTTCAAAAGTTGTTTACTCTATTTATTCAAGTATGTGCAGTTTCTTAAAATCATTTAGCCATATAGTTAATTACCGAATAGTCGTGTGTTATCGGACGTTTTGGATGCTTTCAAACTCTTCCCGAAATGTTAATATGAACCCCCAAATCCCTTTTAATATGTTCATTAGATTTCTGTTTTAATCTTTTGAAGAATCAATTTTCTTAATTTTTTTTAAAAGATTAAGTGACGACTCTAAAATAGTCTAATTTTTTAAATAAATAAGAATGACGACTCTGCTGGAGATTTGCATTGTGTTCCAACATTAAAATTAATTTGTTTGGCTAATGTTTGTTGTTTATTTGTTTAATTTTTCGCAATAGTAAATTGTTGCATTAATGGCATGACATATTCTGTCAAACGACACTTCTTTAATTTTCCACTTAAAAAGGATGATTATGCGGACCGCAGTCGTTCGTTAACCAAATTGTTCTCGGGATAGCCTGACGAATGTAGTTGGCTACTAGATAGTCAACAGTCGTTAACTGCCCAGCTCAAGTAGTTTGCTTGGGTTACCGATCCATTACTCTTAGTCAAACTAATGTAGAGCAAAATTCAATTCCAAAAAGTAGCGCATTGACCTAAAATTATCCAACTCTCAAGGCGTGTTGAGCCCATTAGAAAGATCACCTTGAGTCCAAAATGGCCCACGGCCTAAACGGATGATCATACTTGTGTGTTTGAATTTGAAAGATGTATACGTCGTTGGCCAAACCATTGTCCTCGATCATACATGAAGATCTTCATGAGTCATTATTGCATTTAAAGGTGTCGATATTCGGAAATGACAAGAAATAAAAAAGAAGAAGGACCTTTCATGGAGGTATAGTTTCGGATCGTACCCATGTGCGGGACTGATTATTTTGTATCCTATTTCTCCTATTATGTATCCCCATTCAGTTTATTCGTAAAACTTGTATAAATTTGGGTTTTGGGGCAATATAATGTTTCAAATGACGTATACATCCCTTAAATCGTTAAGCATACCCTCGGCACAAAAGGGTCACATGCATGTTTAGAGCGCGTAATAATTATTTGTTATGGCTGCTTATATGATTATGTTGCTTTATTTGAAGATATTCTAGCTCACTCCTCTTCGAATTAATTTTTATAACCCCTAAGCATAAATATCTAATCACTATCAAAAGTGCGTCCAAATACTCTTCGAGTCTTTAGTTTTCCCAACAAAATTCGAACTTCACTTTTCAAATGTTACTCTCTTATATTAGAAAAAGATTCACCATCTCAAATCGAAAGAGATTCAAGTTGGTCGAACTACATAGGACCTGAATTCTCCCTCGTGAGATACATAGGTAACGTTTCAAGGCTCGATCCTAATTGTGAGAAATTTTATTTTTTCCAATTCTTGCAAGGAGACTAGAGTTTCATATCGATCAAAAATTGGAAATATAACAATGAAAGTTACAATCGATTTTGTCTCGAATTAAGTTGGCGTTTTCGATTCACTAAGCTCAAAATCAAATAGACAAATTTCTGTCTATTTAGTCATTTCTCTATACTAGTGGGTTAGTTTATCTTCGAATGAAACAACTTTTGTGTGTTTGTACCAATGTGTGATATCTTATAATATTTATCACATTCAGGCACTAACATGTTTACCTTTTGAGTTATTTTTCTTTTGTCAGGTGCTTAGAACTGATGTGTTGATAATTTGGCTGAAAACCCTTATTTTACAAGATCTAAGGCTCCCAGAGTTTCCTTTTTCGATCAAAATTCGCAAAAAGGAAAGGCAGTAAGGGGTGATAACAATGAAGAGATTGGCCTGACTGATGTTGTTGTGGCTCAGCCCACTGTCGCTGATCTAAATGAATTAATTATGTAAGTGATGCAACAAATTGCTGAAATGAAGGCTGAAATGCAAAGAAGACCCTAATCCAATTTTCGCTTTCAACCCTCCAGGAGATGGAAAACCTTCACTCCACTTTCCTCCTCCAAGCGCGGAACAGGTTCAGAATCCACCCTCTAACCCCGCTCAAAATCCCCCAATCACCGACCAAACCGCACCAAATCCCCATCATGCCTCCGTCTCTTACCAAGCGCCAGTACCAATTCTCAAGCGCCACTTTCTCCTCAAAACACCAACCTGCAAACTTGTCCTCTCCGTCAAAACCCAAATGTTAGCAGTCCGCAAGCTTTTACCCATCACCAAAATCAACATATCAACCACAGACTTTCCCCCAAAACTACCAATCCCCTCAAAATGCCCGGAGTCCCTCCATTGCTCCACCCCTACTTCAAAGGACTACTTTCCAAATACCAATTCCAAATGAACCTTATGCCAACTTTATCACAATAAGGAACACGAGAGAGAGTGGAAGTCAAAGGAAGAGGCAGTTAAACTGAATATGAAACAAGAGATCAAGAAAGCCATGAAAGAGCTGCACTGTACTCCTGAAGTCGATGGGTTGAGTTATGAGAATATGTGCATCCATCCGAATCTGGACCTCCCGAAAGGATTTAAAGTGTCGAAGTCTGACACTTTGGAGGAACCAGAAATTCGTTGGCTCATCTGAGAGTTTATTGTGACCAACTCGTAGGAGTTGGCAGGAATGAAATCTTGTTAATGCGGCTCTTTAGCCGAAGTTTGAATGGAGAAGCCTTGGAATGATTTATTTCCCATGAGATAAAACAATGGTCTAGCTAGAATGCACTAGCTAAAGACTTCGTCAAACGGTTCGCCTACAATGTGGAGATTGTTCCTGATCGCTATTCTTTGGAGATAATTAAGTAGAATTCCATGAAAGCTAGCGTGAATATACATATAGATGGAGGAAAGAGATCGCCCGAGTTCGACCTCCTATGTTTGAGAAGGAGATCGTTGAAGTGTTCATACGCATTCAAGAACCAGAGTATCATGATAGAATAATGTTGCTTAATTATTGGAGCAAAATTTACGGAGATAGTCATGATAAGTGAGACTATCGAGGATGGGCTTAAAACCAGAAAAATTTCTCGTGTTGCTGCCTCAACTGAATCTTCAGGATTGTTGAAGAAGAAAAGAGAGGACGTGTATTCCATTTCCTACGTATCTGATGGAAAAAAAACCCTTCAGAAAATCCTCACCTTACAGAGGTTATCCTCGAGCTCCATAAAATTCATATCCAGCTTGTTATACCCAATCAGGTTATCAAACTCCACCATTGAGTTACCAAATTCCACCTCCTAGTTACCAAACTCCACCACCGAGTTACCAAGTTCCACATTTTTTTTACCAAACTCCATCTCCACATTACTAAAATACCCATCCATATTACCAAGCTCCATCAGTTAACTGTTAAATGTCCAATCAAATTACCAAACTCCACCCCCATACTACCAAAACACCCTTTCTAACTATGGAGCTTCGCAATACCCAATTTTCCAAACGCAAGCGCCAAATCATCAAAATCCTCCAAACTACCGTTACGTGCCTCCACATCCACAAAATAATTACAATCCTCTTCGCTCAAATCTTGAGAAGAAACCTTCTAGAGTCTTTACTCTTTTATTTGAGAGTCGAACACAACTTTTTGAGAGATTGAAATCAGTTGGCCTGATACAGGCAATTGATCAAAAAAATTTCAATGTCAACTCCAAGCTTTATAGACCTTATCTTCATTGTGCTTACCATTCAGGAGGTGATGGGCATATTACTGAGGATTGTATCAGATTGGAACATAAAATTCAAGACTTGATAGATCAAAAGGTCGTCACTCTTCAGACCTCCACTCTTATTGTCAATAGTAACCCCATGCTGAATTATGAAGGGGTGACTATTAATATGATTGAAGTCGAAGAAGATTCGAATGTGGAGAAAGTTATAATCTCAGCCAACCTTGAAAATCTTGAGAAAGTTATAACCTCTCCAATCGAAAGAGAGAAATCCAAATTTGTGATATGGCACCTCATAAAGCTTTTGCTTTAGTGACGAAGGAGGGTCAGAACAAACACAAAATCGATCAAGCTTTTCCAAAATCATTGCCTTACTTATATCAGTCTTTTCCAATGCAAAATGGTCTAGGGGAAGGAATCAAAAATTTGTTCAAAGAAGGTGATATTGTGCTTGAAGAGATGATCGAGACACCAGTCATACTGGACAACGAGTCAAATGAGAAAATGTCTAACTGGACATTCATTATGCTCTTGATTCCTCGCTCGTCTTGGTAGACATAGACAATTTTCTATGTTACTTCTAAAATCGGTGGGGTTTCGAATGAGGCTGGAGACCCATCCTTTACTCTATTTTTGCCTCACTATGTTTTAATCTCCCTATTAATATTTTGAAAAAAGCAAAATGATTTATCGTCATGGCCAAAGTTCTTATTTTTAAATGAAAACCTCCTTTATTGCGAAAATTTGCTTTACTTGCTTTATATTTGCTATCTAACAATATCTGTTTATGATTTCAATAAAAATATTTTTAAATATATCAATAACTTGTCGTGTCACAAGCTGAATGAACAAAATGGGGTAGATGGAGACGAATTTGAGGGGTACAATGAGAAGATCATGGTACTCAAACACCTAGTTGAAGAGTTCAGACAGTTCAGAATTCACGATAAGCCGATTTTAGAAGAGATCAAAATTGTGAATCAGGAAAATGATGAACACATCAAAGAAATCATAATTGGTCCCTATTTGACAAAAACAGAGGAAAGAGAACTCATCAGCTTGCTTAGCGAACACATCGATACATTTGTTTGACGACATCACATGGTTGAGCATGAACATTAGATCTCACAAGTCATCAATCTACTTAAATGTTGTCAAGAGATATTATGTGTGAAGTTTCAGTTTGTATTTCTGTCATTTCCTTGTAATCGTTTTATTTGCTTGTAATTGCTTTGTTTAGAAGTTTATCCCTTTGTAATGAACTACGTCTGACCTGAATTCTCAATAAATAGATACGTAGGTGGCCTATGTCGGCCTCGGTCACCCCTTTATCCCTTTTTAATGTTTCCTTTGTACTTGAACTACGTTCGACTTGAATTCTCAAGAATGAGATATGTAAGCGAGCTATCTCGGCCTCGGTCATTTCCTCATTTAATTTCCTATTTTTGTTAATCCTCGAGAGGGGAACTACGTTTGACCTGATTCCTGTCTCAACGAAATACGTAAGCGCCACAACGGTCTGGTCATAAATCCCCTAAGATTTCTATTTTTCTTTACAATAGAAACTGAGACATAATTTTTTAGAGGGACTCAAAAATTCTCAAGAAGAGGATATCTCCAACAAGTTAAGACTGAAGTTACCTTGAGAATTGTAACTGGGACAAAATTTTTGGAAAGTCTAAAAAATTTCATGATTCGTTCATCGATGTTTCAAAATACATCAAGATAGTTAACTGGGACAAAAAAAATTTGAGGATGACCTAAGAAATTTCAATAAGGTCCATCGAAAGTTTAGAGAACCTTTGAATACTTCCAGCATGATCAGAAGTTTAGAAGTGACTTCAAATGATCTTCATGCCCATTATGAGATCAGAAGTCAATTTCAACAATCTTCAACATTTCAAGAGTCAGATCACCCAAACTTTAAAAATCTTCAGAATCTTTTCAACAAGTTATCAGATAGATCTTGAAGCATCAACCCCAAAGACGTTCATTTAAGCTTGACGTGATATGACACTAGGTAGTGATCCTTTTTCAAATATTTCTTCTTGAGAACCTATTTTTTTCTTAAAGACTTTCTCTATATGTTTCAAATGTTTTGTCTTATCTATCAAGAATCGGGAGATCAGAGAAATCAACCGGAGATAGCGAGACAAAAAACAATTAATCAGAGATAAGAAGACAATGAGCAATCAATCAAAGAAATCAACACATAACAGTTCATTTAAAACTAATAATTTTTCTGTGGATATAAGAAATGGTTTAATGCTTCTGATTCCAAAAGAAGTAATTGGGGAAATGCGTAACATTGTCTTCGCTCAAATCCCCAACAAGACAAGTGAACATACAAATGTTCAAAGATAAAATAGGGGGACAAATCTGCATCCTCTTACCGATGGATGTTTATCAGGATCATCCAACCGATGGATCTTTATCAGCATCATCCTACCGACAAATCTTTATCATCTTCATTATCATTATCCTACCAATAGATCGACATTATCCTACCAATGAATCATCAACGTTATCTTACCAATAGATCAACATTATCCTACTAATGGATCATCAACATCATCATATCGACGGATATTCATTATCATTATTCTACTAATGGATCAGCATTATCCTATCATTGGATCATTGTCATTATCCTACCAATGGATCGGCATTATCCTACCAATGAATCATCAACATCATCCTATCAATGGATCAGTAGGCCCTTCTTTCTAAAAAATGGAGTTTTGACTGACTCTCTGTGCCTATGTGTGAAAACGATCCTACCAATGGATCACCATCATCCTACCGACGGAACTTTATTATCATTATCCTACCAATTAATCAACATTATTCTATCCATGGATCATCAGGTCTATCCAACCAATGGATCATCATCGTCCTATCGATGGATCTTTATCAGCATTATCGTACCGACAGATCTTTATCATCTTCATTATCATTATCCTACCAATAGATCGATATTATCCTACTAATGAATCATCAACGTTATCTTACCAATAGATCAACATTATCCTACCAATGGATCATCAACATCATCCTATCGACGGATATTCATTATCATTATTCTACTAATGGATCAGCATTATCCTATCAATGGATCATTGTCATTGTCCTACCAATGGATCATCATCATTATCCTACCAATGGATCAGCATTATCCTACCGACGAATCTTTATCATCCCCATTATCACCTTAGCGAGGGATCATCATCATCAACTTCGTCGTCATCCTACCGAAAGATCTTCATTATCTTTGTCCTACCAATGAATCAACATTATCCTATCAGTGGATCATCAACATTATTCTACGAATTAATCAACATTATCCTACAGAAGAATCTTCAACATCAACATCATCATCCTATCGATGGAGCATCATCATCATCCTATCATTATCGTCATCCTATCAATGAGGAATCATTATCTTATCAATGGAGCATCAACATCTTTATCCTATCGATGAAGCATCAACATCATCATCCTATTAATGAAGCATCGGCATCATCCTATCATGTAGCAACATTATCTTACCAATGGATCAACATCATCCTACTAATGTATTATCGTCATCTTACCAATGAAGACTCATCATTATTATTTTCATTAGCAAGAACTTCATCAAGAGAGCCATCAACATAATACACCAGTCTCTTTTATTACTTTGATATCAAAGGAAAAGTATATTAAAGAATTATATTGCAAATATAAGATACAAGCTTTATTTGGTTTACGTCAAATTAAAGGAAGATGACGTCAAATGTCCAAGGAGAGCAATTAAGTGTCAACATGGTAAAAGACACTTTCTCCCCATTTGAATTACATTTTATGCTAGTGAGTTTTATCTCAATCTTTGTCAAGAGCATTCGAAAGGATGAATTCTCAAAACAAATCACATGTGCGGATGACATAAAAAAGGATGCAGCACAACGTGAAACTTTTTCTTAGCAGCGAACTGGAACATAGTCCGAAGAGGAGTGTCAAACTTTTAGGACGCGAGTTGAGGAGCGACTTACATCACATTCAAACCACACCCCAATTTGAAGGCATGTGGGTTTGTCTATAGGTTTACCGGTTTCAGTTTCGCATCCAGAAATGTCTGGTTTTCATCGGAGGCATCTTTCCAATCTGAGTGACAATGCACCAAGAGCTTTGGAAATTATGTCCGTGTAAGTTCTTAATTATGGGTGTGAAGTGCACCACATTCATGGCTAACAGATTGCAAGCCTCATTTTCATACTCGACTGATTTGTCACTCTTCCAGAACCGAAGGTGATCTAGCATAATAGATTTTCTTTTCAACCGATCGAGTTGAACTACAAATAGCCTATTTGCCTAAGTTGAGGGATATGTAGGCGGGATCAATGTTGAAAACTCCGTTGTACTCCATCATTCACTCTTAGATCTTATTCTCGAGCATTCTTGTCTTTTCATAACTCGGTATCGAAATAGCTTTTAAATTCTTCAAAAATCGTGGGTCAAACCAAGCCTATCAAACTACAAGTGGCCTGAATTCTCATATAGCCTGAGATATGTAGGAAATCCACTTCTGGGGTTCGACTATAATTCCTAAAGTCCGCACCAAATCTTTTTTCTCAAAGATGAAGATGTGATCGGTCAAAATTGGATTCGTCAATTTCATTTGTCTCAAATTTCTTTCATCAATCCAAGTCAAACAAGGGACAGTTGTTGACACCCAATTTTGGCCCTCCACAATATATACTAATCATCGAGCTTTTTAAATTTCAAATGACTTGAAATAATAGACTTTCTAAAATTCAAAATATTTTTTTTCAAGTTAGTTTAAATAGTTTTGTCACTTTTTATAAATTTGAAATAATAGATATGTTTTACACAATTTTGTATATAATTCGTATAGTTTATGAATATTTGAAAACCATCTCAAAAGATTTTGTTAAATATTTGATTAATTAGTCTAGTTATATATTAGTTTATATTTTAATTTATTTAGTTTATAATTATGTTAATTATTTTATTTCGTTAACATTAAGAAGCTCATTTATTATTTTATATTAATTCGTCTTATTTAGTTTTTATCCGAATTCACCGATTAGCTTAATTTGGTTAACTTCTTAAATCCAATTGGCTATAATTTCAATCCATTTGGCCAAATCCTAAATTCAAAACCTAGCCCTTTTATTAAAATTCCAACCACTTCCTCTTCTTACTTAACCTTAAGCCCTTTGTGATGGACAAGTTTTGGGTCCCTCCTAAACATCTTTCAGTAGCATAATTTCCAGTCCAAGTTTAATTCCCAGTTGACTTCAATCAAGTGATACCCCATACCCAATTCTTTTCTCAAAAATCAATCCCCAGCTCACTCTTAATACTCCCGACCCAACCCCTTTTCCTTCTCCAAAAGAAACCTAGATGCTCAACGTCAAACAACAACAGTACCACATCAATACGTAGAGAGTAAACGACATCTCAACAAGACGACAATGACAATGGATACAACCCATCTACGTCTCCAAACGACATCATTATATCCGTCAAATCACACGAAAAACAATGATTTCGAACGACGTGAATTCACAGTGAAGCAAACGAAAAGCAGCAGTACGTGTACAATAGTACGCTGCTTTTCCTTGTCGTCTTCTCCATTTTCCTCGACAAACAGTACACGCAGTACTGTTCCAATCTCGCTCTTTCGTCATTGCCGTAACCAGGTGGAGTAATCTTCTTGCCCCTGCGTCCTCGCTTTGAAATCGAACGACTCTCATTATTAATTCGTTGGGCAGTCGGTTGAATTTTGTACAAGCATCAGCTTTTCCCCTATTTTGAAATGGAGAATTGAATTTTGAAATTTCGATTCTACCCTTTTCCCACTCGAATCCTCAGCTTTTCCCCTAAAACGTAAACCCTAGAATTTCCCCTATAAATACCTTTTTTCCTCTTATGTGTTAGGGGTTGGAGAATATCGAAAAAATATAGTAAGGGAAGACATAATACAACATTTATATATAGAAATTCATCAGAAGGTTCTCTTTGGGGTTTCTTAGTGATTAGCATAAAGGTTTCCAAACTCAAATTTCCATCTCAGGCTCCCTGTTCTCTGTTCGAAATCTATCGAAGTCGGTGAAAATTGCTCTCATACTCGTTTCGTTCCAGTCGCTACTCGGCAAAAGGTAAAAGTCTCTCCTCTTGGCTCTATTTCGTTAACCTGTAATTGTTCTCTATTTTCTGCTTATGTGTTCGAATAAATAGAAATACTTGGTTGTTGTTTGTTCACTGAAATTTGGATGACATTTATTCAATGTTTTGTTCTTTTTCTTAGGTTACTGTAAATTTCCATATGATTCCTTAATTGTGGAAATCGGCCAGTCAAGTTAGTTTCTTTCTTGTGTTTTATCTGATTAGGTTCATAAAAGTCGGCTAAAGTTCAATTTGATCTGTTGTTACTCAATCAGTTAGTACGTTGAATGTTTTACTGATTTGGTTTGTGTTTCTATACTAGTTGATGTTTCGATGTAGTTCTCATTATTGCTCAAATATTTGATTCTCGCTTCCTCTTGGCTCTTCTTTTGAGATCTAAATGCTTAGATATCTACAACTATGAGTTCACTAGAAGTGTAAAGTTTTTATATAGTAGTATGTGTTTTCTGTTGTTCAACTTGGTAGCTGCTGATTGATTTCCTCACTTTGCTTAGCATAATTCAATACCAATGGTTTTTGGTTAGAAAAATGATAAGGTTTTGATCCTAAATGTGTTCCTCTCTCCTTTAGCGTGTGGGGTTCATCTTTAGCAATGATTTGTGATGAGTGTGTTTGATACAATGGTCATAGTTGGATATAGATTTATAGTTGTTTATTGATGTTTCCTTAATCTGATAGTTGTTGTTTACTTAATGATTTACTGTTTCTCACTTATTCCTTTGTAAAATTAGAGATTTGTTAATTTTAACTTAAAATAATTTACATGCCTTTTGAGCGTTGTACTGGGCCATGTTGTGGATACTTATTAGTTTATTGTTGTTGGAATATATTTAAGATCAAATCTATTAGTCGAAATTTGCGTGCTTACCTTGTTAATTCCATTATCAATAAATACTAATGCTTATTATTTGTGTTCTTCTTCTGCATGAAATCTGCCCGAGTTCAACGTGAACTCCTATCACCTTTCCCTTGCATTTCGAGAGAGTCATAAAGGCTCAAATTCCATCTTTATCGAGTTAGCCAGCCGTAAAAATAGACAAACAATTCCAATTGAAAGCAAAAAGGGCTGAAAAACTTCAAATGCAAGTCCCGGGAGCCGAAAATACACTGATATATAGCGTGATACAACAATTGTATACGCTGTATATCACAACAGAAATGGGCTTGAGATGCCCCCCAAATTTCCATTTTTTGTGTTTTGTTGTGATTGGGCCAAAAGCCCATTTATTTTTAGTATCATATGCTAGTTTTAGGACATGTGAAATTGGGCCTAAAGTCCAAAGAAAATTTAGTTTTTATAATAGTTTAGGACATGTGCAAATGGGCTAAAAGGCCCAAAAATAGAAATTAGGCCCAAGTACCGATTCAGATGAACAGAAACCAGACTTGGGCCCAACGCCCAAAATCCTCTCTCTTTATTTTATCTATTTTTCATATTTGTTTAATTGTTTATTTGCTAGTTAATTCTAAGGTTTTTCCTTAATTCAATTCCCCAAAAGATGAATTAACCATAACTATTAAAATCAAATAAGTATATTTTATTTAACTTTAAAACATCTAGTATTTTCTACTTAAGTATAGTTCAAAAGTTGTTTACTCTATTTATTCCAGTATGTGCATTTTCTTAAAATCATTTAGCCAAATAGTTAATTACCGAATAACCGCTTGTTAGTGGGCATTTCGGGTGCTTTCAAACCCTTCCCGAAATGCTAATATGAACCCTGAACCCCCTTTTAATATTTTTCATTAGATTTCTGTTTTAATCTTTTGAAGAATCAATTTTCTTAATTTCCCTTAAAAAATTAAGTGGCGACTCTAAAACAGTCTAATTTTTTAAATAAAACAATTACGTAGCATAGCTATAATTACTACTCCTTCTGTCCATAATTACGTGTCCACTTTTGAATTGACATATCAATTAAGAAAGCAATTAATGACATAGTGAGTTTACCATTTTACCCCTATTAATTATGAAGTTGATGAAAAGTTTTACATTTTTCAAAGTAATTAATCATTAAATTGAGGGTATAATAGGTAAAAAAAAATTTGTTATTTTTGATTTGTCAAAATGGACAAGTAATTAGGGACAGAGGAAGTATAATAACATAAAATTCGGTATTATTAAGGTATATAACTTAAACTCATATTATTTTGCACACGATCCGATGCATGCGCTGGTTAATTTTATTTTCAGCTTCTTGGAGGTCTATCTACATAAAATTCTTTTTTTCTTTATTTTATTATATGCTAAAACAATATATATCGTGTCCTTCAGGATGACTCAATTGGTTTGGAGGGTGGTTATATATCCACACGGATGACTCGGGATCGATCCCCCCTTAATGTCTTCTGAGTCGAGCGTGTCGCATAGGGCTTGCCTAGTGCAGTTTACATCCCTTGCGTGGTTTGCAGGCTCTTACACAGTGGGGGGTTTACCCAGTGCGCACAGAGTGCTCACCCGAAGGGCAGATGTTGTGGCCCAGTGGGGGGTTTACCCAGTGCGCACAGAGTGCTCACCCGAAGGGCATAGACTGTGACAGAGATTATAGCGGCTGCGGATTATCCTGGGGTTAAAAAAAACAATATATATCGTGCAACGTTAAAGATAAAATATTCTACACTCAACTGCTTCTTTTTTTTTAAAAAAAAGAGAAAATAAAAAGACACTATTTCAATTGGCACTATTTAATCAATTTTGACTCCATTCATTTCAATGCATTTGTCTTATTTTTTTTAGTTTATCTTTAAAAGTTTATTTTTATTATTTATAGTTAACAAGTTCTTAATTTCCATATTTTTATCTTAATTCTTAATGGTATTCATCAGAAATGATATGACATTTAAAAATGATAAAAACAAAATCAAACTCCACTCTTTATTAAAATCAGAAGTTAAGAACTACAACAAAATTATAGCTTTGGAATAGTAATTGTAACACTTGAACTAATGAATTATAATGGAAAATATTGATCACGTGTAATTAAGAATAAACATAAATAACAACTATTTATTTTTATTCAACCTGAATTCAAAACAAATATATTATTAAACTGTCTAATTCTTGAGTCTCTTTATGGTTTAGCCCCAGCCCAATAACTTGGTCAATCTCTGGATAATCCGTATTCACAACAATATGTATAATTTAGGACATAATTTTAATTTTTTTTTTTGTATTCTTTTGTTTCGTGCTGGATCAAATTAAAATACATAAAATAAAATGGAAGGAGTAATATTTATTTCCTCAAAGTCAAAACTAACCAAAGTAATGATAACTTTTTTAGAAATATTATTTTAGAAAAATATGTTATCCAGTATATTCTTTACTCTTACTATTATATATATTGAAGCAAATCAAGCTTTTTATTTAACAAAATTTAGGAGAAAAAAAAATCCTAAAATCCTTTAAAAAAAAACAAAGAAGTGGCAGAGGAGGGACAAGTCATCGGTTGTCACACTGTTGATGCTTGGAATGAGCAGCTTCTCAAAGGGATTGAAACCAAAAAAATTGGTATTTTCTGCCTACTCTTGTTTTTAATTTATTAAATTTGTCGGAGGATACGAGGAGAGGCAGAGGTAGGTCGAAAAAAAGACTGGAGAGAGGTGATAATAAAGGATATGATGTAACTTTAGGTTATTGAGGGTATGATATTAGATATTATGGAAAAATACTAGAAGGTTACTAGGTATATAGTGTAGTGTTGTCTTGCTCTGAGTGGTTGGTGTTTGTTACTGTACTAATTGTATTAGTGGAGTTCTTGTTTTTATATTCATCATTGTTTAGTACTATTGTTTTCAATTTTCTATCCTAGTATGTTGTTAATTGTGTTTCGATTATCACACTATTTTCTTGTTGTTGTATTGTTGTTCCCTTCTGGTAGACGTTGCATTATTTCCTTGTTACGTGTTGTATTTTCTTCATTGTCTACTTCTTCTATGTATTTGAATTTATTGTACTTAAGCCGAGAATCTTTTGAATAAAATATTTCTATTTTCACGAGGTGATAGTAAGATATGTAAAATTTCACTGAATATATTGTTATTGTTGTTTGATTAAATTTGTGGAGTTAAATCTCTTATATTTTGATTATTATTTATATTTCTATTTGTTTTAATTTACTTTTTGTTAATTGTGCAATTTGGTATGGTAATAATTGGATTTGGCATGGGTTTCTGTCATTCAATAAAATGCACTATTTAGCCTTCTTGAAGTATAGATTTCAGCCCTGCGTATATAATATTTATTATGCGATTGATTATTATTGACTTATTATGAGGCATACGATTTTATTATTTAATCATGATAAATTAATATTATCGCAAATAGTCGTGGACTTCACTGTTGCTTGGTGTGGTCCATGTCGATTTATTTCTCCATTCTTGGCGGACTTAGTCAAGAAACTACCCAATGTAACCTTCCTTAAGTTGGATATCGATGAATTGAAGGTAAAATGTAACATAATTTGAGTTCAATTTTAGGAATTATAATTTTGAATTCCAGATAATTGATTACAAGTTTTAATGTTTCATGTCCTTTTTAGTCAATGATTGGGCTGTGGAAGCAATGCCAACTTTCATGTTCATCAAGGAAGGTAACATGGTCGATATAAGGTTGTTGGAGCTAAAACTGATGAATTGCAGAATGCTATCGCCAAACACATGGATAGTGCATCAGCCTAATATGCATTATTTCTGTGTATAGACGTATTCATATATGTATCGTGTGTATGTACATACACTAATATACGTACGTATGTGGTAATAGAATTTATCTTTGTATATGAGCAAGAAGTAATTTAAATTTTAAGTCTTGTAATGAGCTTTGGGATTAATTATCAAGTTCTTGTTTAAGTATGAAGTATGAAATATGAAATATTTATGTTGTAGTAATTTGACTTGTTTTCTCTTCTTCAAAAATCAACTTCTTACATATTGGTCTTTTTGTCTTATCAGTTTTAGAATCCACAGATTATGTCGTAAAATGGTAAAAAAATATAACTTGATTCTTATAAAACTTATGCCCAAAAAGGCAAAGGTTCTCTAAATTTATGCCTAGCGAAATTAGATCATAGAAATATATACATTTTATGCTGCATAACTTAATTTCTACAAAATTTAGGCTGAGCATGGTAAACATTCTCTAAATTTATACCTAGCGAAATTAGATCATAAATAAGAATGCTTTGGTCCACAAAAAGGTATTATGATCGCTGCGATCTTTTATAAAGCACTTAAAATAGAGAATTTATGATCATACAATCATAATTTTTTTTAATCTCATTGAGAAATTGATGTCTTGCTTCATATGTCTTAACACAATATGAAAATATTTATACTTCTTTTCATCACATATAGAAATATGAAATCATCATAAACATGTAGTACACTAAGCAACCCAAGATGAACTCGATATATGATGATGATTACAAAAAAATTACAGATAATGGATACACAATAATTAATATTTCTTCTTAATTAGTAGAGGTTTATTACCTCACTCAAATTAATAAAGTGGAGATTATTATTTTAATTATTAATAAAAGGCCACTAGACATTTGTCTAGTGATATAATTTTTTTTTGTTAAAAAAAAGTCTATAGTTTTTAATTGTTTATTATTCTACAGTTCTTCCTAATCTCTCCCCTCAATCCCGTTAAAGGTGAAATATTTCCCATTTTCACCATAGATTTCGCGAACTGCTGAAAGAAAATCTCATTATTTTGAGCATACAATGTCACCAATTGTAATGATGCCATATTTTGTGTCACAAGAACTTGATCTGAGTTCAACAAACCCCTTAAAACCAACAAGTTCTTGAAGTAGTTGTTATCAAATTTTGTTGGTGACACATAATCCAAGAAAAATAAATTTTGGTCACCACCAAATCTTGGGCACATAGTGCTCAATTGTGCACCATAAAATCTATCTAAGGAGTAATCTGGAAAATAGTAATTTCCTGATTGACCATAGAGTCTTTGTTTGAAGCTGATACATCTAGAATCTCCAATTGTGTGGGCCCCTGCAAAGAATACGCACCGACAGTGTAAATAAAATTTATAACTAGTTTATTTTAGGGTCTTTTATATGAATTGCTAGTCAGACTTACTGTTTACTTTTTTTAAGCTAGTATACATAGATTATATATTCAATATACATGATATACATATTACACATGAATTATATGTATATATTATACATCTGCGGACTAATTTTAATTTACTCAGTTGGGTAGACGTCTATTTAGGTTATATAAATAATACAAGTGATGTGTCGTAATAGGATAAAATACAGTGTAAACAAGTTGCATCTATTTTAGTCTGTTGTAATTAGTTACTTTCTTATTTCTTTTAAGTTACTAATCTTGATTAATATGGATGGTTATATAGTGTTATCTTTTCGATAAATTAATAGTGTAAATTTATTTGTCTAGTGCATAGAAATTAAAGAAGTGAGGGATGATGACAAACAAGGGATTGAAGGGTGGTTAAAGAAAAAGTAGCATTCCCTTCGTCTCTTTTTATTTGATTTTATTTAATCGAATATAAAATTTAAGGTATAATATTTTTTGAAATTCTTCTAAACAATCAAATATATTTTATATGTAAATATATTAAAATGTATTTATTTTTGTGATAGACTAAAAATATCATGTGTGTCATGTAAATGAATAATTAGGATAAAAATTTACCTGATAAAGCAACCAGATCGACAAGATCAAGTCCTCTTGAATTGAATTTAGTGAAAATAGTATCAAATGTGTTATTCGGAGCAGGAATATCATTGTTGGAACCACTTAAACTAGCCTCTCTTGAGTCTCTTCGTCCCAATGGAACCTCCCAACTTGGTCCACCAGCCTGTACAAATAATAATCGAATTTAAGTTTTATACATTAATAGTATAAAAATAATTATATAGTCAGATTAAGATAATTATAGATACCCTTTTGTTTTTATGTTAATAATAGAGACATAGTTTATTTGATTAGATATGTCACTAAAATAATGTGATTTCGTTCTATCGCTCTTTTCGTTTTGGATTTCGAGGATGAGTCAATTTTATGTTTATGAATTCTCTTGCCACGATTCCACAACTTATCTTGATTATTGAATTCATAGTTATATTTCTATATATAATTTAACAAAAAATTTAATATATTGATTGTACAAAATTTAAATAAAAATTATTGAATTCGTTCAAATCCGTAGTAAGCTATTATTTAGTCAAATTTATTATATTTGCTTGGCATAAAGTTGTTAGTACTTACTAAAACAATAGAATCTCTTGCTGCAAGTGCTAATATATCAGCACAAGAGACAATTTGAGGGCATTCCTTTTCAAGTGCACATTTAATCTCATCAATTACTTCAAATCCACGTGCCGAATTCCTATTGGCGTTTGATAATTTTTCACTTATTATTGTTCTACTGCTGTCCAAAAGCAAAGATGCATCACAACCCTGCATGATCATAGTATATAATAAAATATCATGGAAAATATTTAATAAGTAATCTACTGAATGATTATAGGTTCGAATTTCTAATCTAGCAATTTTAACCTTTAAATTCAAAACTTATAATAAAAATAATAAAATGTGATTCTGGTTAGGCTCAAACCAAGATCACAAGGGCGGATGCACTAGCCAATACCAGCAGTACCAAGTGTCATCTTATGCTTTTCATGGGTGCACCGTTTGTTATATTTAGTTTTTGTCAGTTTCTCAATATAGATATACATATATATACATGATTTTTTCCGAAGTTAACATGTACACGTGCACCCCTATCTATCCCCGCTAGGTCCGCCCCTGGAGAAGAATCAATCAATGTAGACTAACATTTGTGAAAATTATTTTCTGACTGTCACTCAAAAAGTCACTTTTTCATACATTACAAAATATACCTGACAATTTACGTACCTTGACAAAACAATCATGAAAATGAAGCCTCAACAAAGAGGCAGCCATTCTTGCTTCTTTGGCTACTGCCTTAGAAACAACAAACTTGGCAATTTCTTTTGCTTTAGGGCATGACAAATCATAAAATTGTGGGTCCAAGCAACCATAAACATAATATTTGGTCTTGCTAGACAAACATACAAAAGCAACAAGAAATAAAGTCCATATTATTTTAGCCATGATGAGTAAAGTTTTAATAATTAATCAAGGACTTGTTATAAAAAAAATAAAAAATTATCTTTAACATATAAGAAGATTGGATTTTTATAATAAAATTGAGATACAATGAATGAGTATATATAGTGTTCAAAGGTTGAGGTTCCCGTTTGTTCTTGGTAGCTTAGAGTATTACGTGACACAACTGAAAGTTCGAGAGTCAATTTAATTTATTTTTAATAATTTATTTATATAAAAAATATTTATTATCGTGATTTATAGCTATTACTTTTTAAGTAGTGTTTTTAAATATATAAATTTTATTTCAGAAAAAAAAAACTTTAAGCTTATATGTCCGAATTCACGATTAAAATTTAGAAGTTTGAATATCGAAATTTCAATTATGCCACGCCAATTTGAACGTAATTGTTGTTCATTTAGATTGGATTTGTACCTTTTGTAGTAAGAATTATAAAAATTAATTTCCACAATACCTTGCTTAGTAAAGTAGAACTTGTGCTTTATAAGTAATAATAAATAATTAATTTGATCCGTCTTTATTCATCTATGTCTAATTTTCAAATTTTATTAACTCATTTTTAATGCATTCTAGATAACCTTTACGACTCCATATCTTACTAATTGAGTTGATATATAATTAAGTCACGCAACATTTTTGAGAAAAGTCTCGCAATAACTTCTTTTTTACTATAAATAACGGAAAATTTATATTGTTTAGCTAAGTTAAAATTTAAGTTTTCCATACGTTATATGTTGACATTGTCTTTATTTTTTACGTGTGTCCAAATTTTTTATATTTTGACACCGTTTTATAAAATATATGGTCAATTAATATAGAGTATTGTTATAAATACATATATTTATTATTATCACTAAATCTATTAAAAAATGTTAAATACACATTTTAAAACCTATAACAATTAAATTATGGACATAAAATACCATATTGAAAATGGTAAGTGCTTCATATGAAACAATTATTAACATTTAGCACACCAAGATGAACATTGGTACATAGGATGATTACAAATTGACAATTATTTTTTTTTAAAAAAACATTGAAAAATGATAAAATAAAAACATAAAAATTACATCAAATAAAGACACAATAATTGAACTCTCTTAGTTCATTTTTCTACAATTCTTCCTAATTTCTCCCTTATGTCCCATTAAAGGTGAAATATTTCCCAATTTCACCATGGATTTCGCGAACTGCTTGAAGAAAATCTCGTTATTTTTAGCATACAATTTCACCAATTCTAATGATGTTTCATTCTTTGTTACAAGAATTTGGTCTGAATTCAATAAACCCTTTGAAGCCAACAAGTTCTTGTAGTAATTGTTATCAAATTTTGTTGGTGAAACATAATCCAAGAAAAATAAATTTTGGTCACCACCAAATTTTGGACACTTAGTGCTTAATTGGGCAGCATATTTTTTTATCTAATGTATAATCTGGTAAATTTTTGCCTGATTGATTGTAGAGTCTCTGCTTGAAACTAGTACATCTTGCTTTTCCAATTGTGTGGCTCCCTGCACAACAATTTCTTCTAGTATTAACTATAGTAAAACAAGATTTAGCGATAGACAAATTTTGAATCTAAATAGTAAAAATTTGTTGCTAATCCTACTTAGTGATGGATTTCTGTTAGCTACGAGGAAATTAACGATGGACTGGCTAGCGAGGACTTCACGCTACTAAAAAATCACTATTTTTTCACTAAAGAATCTTCAGTGTAAGTTCTCATAGATATTTTGATTGGATCTGTGAGAAAAGAAAAAAAAAATAGTAATGTTTTCATCTAAAAAAATTAAGAAGTTTCTCCCTATTTCGATGAGAATATGTTTTTCATCGTGCATTTTTCTAGTAAGCTGGTTTGGTCGGATATGAGTAGGAAAATCGTGTTCTACAACAAAAATTTCTCACTGATTCACAGAGGGAAAAACCTTTGTGTCTAATAGTGTCATAACTAATTCCTATTTTATAGTCTGGATAAAAATTAAAATAAATTTAATTTATATATACTGATAATAATAATTTAAAAAAAAGTTGGGGGAAAAATAAGTGATTAAGGGTGGTTAAAGAAAAATATTAGGAGTAATTATTTTTACCAGATAAAGTAACAAAATCAACAAGATCGAGTCCTTTTAGCTTGAATTTAGTGAGAATGGCACTAAATGTGTTGTTTTGAGCAGGAATGTTATTGCAATTGTTGGAGCCACTTATACTAGCATCTCTTGCATCTCTTCTTCCCAATGGGACCTCCCAACTTGGTCCACCAGCCTGCATAAATAATAATTGAGTTTAAGTTTTATATACTAATAGCATAAAATAATGTAACTTTTTTTGTACCTATAATAAAGGCGGAATCAGGATTTTAGGGATCATTTGATTATCGAAATGAGATAAATAAAAATATTTTATGAGATTAGGCTATTTCACCTTCTATACAAATAGCTAATCCCATCATTTTTGTACAAAATGAATTCTAAAACTAATTAATACTCATAACCAAATGCATAATAAAATATTATCACATTTCATAATCTCACCAATCAAACGACCCCTAATTAAGTTTATGATTTCTCAAACTCTACACAAATTCATAACTCATCTTAATTACCGAATTCACAATTATACGTTATTTATACATATTTAATAGATTTTTTGTTCTCATATATAAGTATAAAATCTAATCAAAATTCTTAATTGATACTCTAGCTCTGTCCCAACTACTTTTTGTTAGGCTTAAAGTAGTTGTACTTACTAAAACAGTAGAATCCCTTGCAGCAAGTGTCAATATATCAGCACAAGAGACAGTTTGAGGGCATTCCTTTTCAAGTGCAGATTTAATTTCATCAATTACTTCAAATCCACGTGCTGAATTCATATTGGTGTTTGATAATTTTTCACTTATTAAGGTTCCACTACTGTCCAGAAGCACTGATGCATCACAACCCTACATAAATCGAAAAGTTTGATCGAATCAAAAGTACTTAAAAAGTCATAAATCGGAAATATTATAAGTCAAAAAGTACATATAATTTGATTTGACTATCCAATTATAAGCTTATTTATACACCCTCTTATTTTCTAGAGAGTAGTTTTTCGATGTTTAATTAGAGAATAATGGAGAACTTTTTCTTGTAAAAGGTATTAAAGATTGATAACAATATCAACAAACTTAATAGTGTTTGATGGAACTTTGGAGTATTAATTATTAAAAATATTGTCCAAATGTCGGTTAATACAATAATTTGAAGTTAAAAAAAATTAGAAAAGCAAATTTACCTTCCCCAAAAGTGAGGGAAGTCATTTTCCTACACTTTTATTGAAATTGTTCTTAATTGAGACATATTTCTGATAATCAAATATTGGAAAATGACTTATTATTTGAAAAAACATTTTCAATCATAAACAAAGTACTATATATTATTGATTCGAGTAAAAGTAATAATATCTACTCAAATGCTATCGTGGAAAGTATATTGATGAATCAAGAACATATAATAAATATTTTTACTATGGACACTTCCTAAGTGACACACATGAGGAAAAATGTACCTTAACAAAGCAATCATGAAAATGGAGTCGTAGCAAAGAGGCAGCCATTCGGGCTTCTTTGGCTACGGCCTTAGCAACAACAGACTTGACAATTTCTTTTGCTTTCGGGCATGACCCATCGTAAAATTGTGGATACAAGTAACTATAATTATAATTGGTTTTGCTTGATAAACATAATATTGGTGCAAAAGCAAGAAGAGATATGATCATAAAGAATAAACTCAAAATTTTAGCCATGTTGACAAGTTCTAATAAGGACTTCTTATAGAAAAAAGAAGCTTTAATATGTAATATGATACCTTGTTCATGAGTATATATAGTGTTCAATGAGATATATAATAAGATTTCTTCTTCTTTTTTTAAATTCGTTGTATTGAAAATGAGAATCATTTCGAATAAATTATATATCAAAATTAAAGACTTGAAATATTAAGAGGATTTCATATCTAAATTTTAGAATTGTTTAGAGGTGATTTTGAGCGAATTATCTTCTTTTGCTTCGTCATTATTCTTTGTTTTTTTTTTCTTTTTTCTTTTTTAAATCGGACGTACCGAAAATGTGAATCATTTTGAGTGAATTGTATATCAAAAGACTTGAAATATCGAGATTATTTTATATCTAAATTTTGAGATTGTTTATAGGTGATTTTGAGTTGATCGAAGTTGAATAGTCAGTGTATACTTCATGTATAATTAAGCTATCTTCAGCCTTTTGAGTGTATCATAATGTATAGTCAGTATATAGCTCATGTATAAGTAAGTTATATTGTATAGTCCGTGTATTTTGACAAGTTATATTGTATAGTTAGTGTATACTCTCTGTGACTTTTAATTATTTTTTAATATAAATAAATTATAACTATATTTATTATGAAGTAATTACTTTATTATATATCTTTGAAACTAGCCCTACCTGATCCCCACCAATCCATTATGGTGGCTTAAAAAATATTAAAAATTAAAATTAAAGAGTTATAAAAAAAAAATAGACTTTGCTTTTAAATGTACTAAAAAGAAAATTAAGAGAAATAAATCGGAGAGGAGAGAATACTCCGTTATTTATTAGTTTTATTTTCTCTTTCAATTTGTTTAAAAAAGAAAGCTTCTTTCCTAATTTAATATTCTTTTTGTTTATTTTTACTTGTCCACAATACACTTTACACACTCAATTAAAGTGTCAAAACGCAACTAAAGTATCTCAACTTTAGGAGTGTCATATACCTGAACTATCAATGTGTGGGTTTTTTTTTCTTACCTGAATTGAAAAATAATGTTTGTTAAAAATAATAATATATTTACTTTAAAAAAAAGGCATTTTGAACCAAATGTAATAAAATCAAAAGTATTTAGTTTTTTGAAATTTATTTTTGGATCAACGTATTGTTGTAGGGCATTATTTATTAATTTCGCATAATTTAATAACATTTTTTTTATCTCATTTCTATAATAGTATTGATAATTAAAGTTTCATCATGTCTTTTAATTTTTAATTCTTTTTTTTTTTTGCACATACATGTGTTGAAATAAAATATGAATTTTCAAATAGTAATATTTCATGGCATAACCTTCCAAATTGCTGAATAAGTGCTGAGTAAGCTCGTTTGTCACCTTTTGAATTAGGCCCTTTTTCAAAGACTATACATAAATTATTAGGTTTTTCGAAATTAAGTTTATATATATATAGAGAGAAATAAATTCATAATTCGATCACTTAAAAAATGTTGATAAGTATGTTTTCTTAAAATGCGAGACTTGTAATCTCAAAACTAAAATAAATAACTTTCTACAACAACTGAAGATAATTTGATGGTGTAAAAAAATTTACACTAAAAAAAATAAAAAATAAAATACTTTCTTCCTCCTAAATAATTTCTTTCTTCAAATAATTATTATATAACCAACAATATTTAATAACTATCAACACTTATCAACAAAATATGATTAACACGCCAATATATTAATTTAATTTTATAGTGAAAAAAATATTACATTAATTATATTATTTGATGATTTTTTTTTTATTTTTTTTGTTTTAAATTTGGCCCCGATTTAACACCGACCTCCCGCAATTAGTTAATAATATGCAAAAATGCAACTAGAGATTTTATATTATTTTGTTTGGTCAAGACTGTCATTTATCTGCACATGATTGCACAAAATGCAAAGATAGATCCGAAAACTTTTATAATATTATTCTTTTCGTTTTAATCGGTTAATTTGATTTTTATTTGACACAAAATTTTGAAAAGGATCCAAAACTTTTGTATTTATAATCTTGAATTAAAAATATGTATATTCTTTAATTTTGTGATTTTATGTATGTCAGGTGAAAAATTAAAATTAAAAATTATTAAAAAATGTTTTTTTTAAATGAACTAAAAAAAAGGTATGAGAAACAAATTAAAACAAAGAGAATTCTCTGTTTCAATTTATTTGTTTTAGTTTCTCTTTCAAATTGTTTTAAAAAGAAGGCTTCTTTCTAAAAAAAATTTGTGATTTTTCACCCGGTGTTCGGTATTCACATTGGAGTTCGACTAACCTTGGATTCGCACTAGAAAGTCCCACATTGGGGGGTAAAACGCTCTCTCACAAATACAACTCCATACCAAGGCCTTTTCCTAATTTAATATCCTCTTCAGTTATTTTTTCTTGTCCATGATAGACTTGCACACTGAGCAAATGGTCAAAAACATATATGAAGTATCCCAATTTTTTGAGTTACATATCTGAACCATCAGTGTGTGTAAGCTTCCTATATAAATTGAAAAATAATGTGTTTAAAAAGAAAAAAACGATATGTTAATTAGGAAAATGATATTATGACCCAAAAGTAATAATAGAAGCATTTTTTGATCAAAATAGTGATAAGTGCATATGTTAAAGATTTATTTATTTTAACCCTTTTTCATAATAATAATAATAGAAGTTTCATTATGTCTTCTAATTTATTTTTTTATTTTGCACATACATGTGGAAAATTCTTTTATGAATATAATCTAACACTTCCAAATTGTTGAACAAGTGGTGACTAAGCTCATTCTGTCACTTTTTGTGAATATAAACATGGATACCTCATCTAATTAATACTCCATCTAAACCTGTGAGGCTAATTAAATTTATTTATTACTCCACAATTACACTTGTCAGTCCCATTTGCAATTTCCTTTCTCTTTATCACCTTAAAATACCATTAAAGATTCCTCATAAAAATCTAATTATTTAAGCCCTCACATTTAATTTGTTTAATTAACATAATCATTTCTTTAGAACAATGACACAACTTGCACAGTCTGTGATCCAATACTCTGTATAAAAAATCCAAGCCTTGGATTCTCTCTATAAGTTAATCTTCTTTGTTTATAGTTAATGTGGATAATCTTGGAAAATTTTATAGAATTCACCTAAAATCACAAGTAAATCATTAGACAGAGATATCAATGTATACGAATGATCGGATTACTAATATTTATCCATGGTAATACTTGATCGAAGAAGACAAGATCTTCCAAACATTGAAGATAGTTCTTTGTGATGTTCCTTATCTGAGATGGAGAGAAAAGAAAAGAACGTTGTCTTTTGGTTTAGGGACCATGCTTATTTAAGGATTCTAAAGTACCATTTTTAGGTTGGAAATGTACCTTTTCAGTAAGTCTCCATCAGACTTAAGAAAAGATTTATGAATTTTCAAATTTTCTAAAATAAATTCATATTAATAGGTATTTACTTTTTAGATCTGAAACTTTAATATTTTATGAGATCATACAACAAGCTCTTTTAATAATAATAAATCTATGTATAATATGTTAATATATGAGTCCACAAAATAGAAATTACTAACAGATAAATATTCTACGAAAGAAGATTACATTTATAAAGCAAAAGTCCATGCTTTTGTTTTTACCATATGCGTCTCTTTGTAAAAGCTTTGGCAAAATGGAATTTGTATCGCGTAGAGTTCAACATCATATTCAGTGAAATTTCATTAGTGGGATATAAAAAAAATAGTGTGTACGCATATTTTATCTTTATCTTGTGGGGGTGGAGAGGTTATTTTCGAAAAATTCTCGACTCAAATACAATAAATCAAGTAGAAAAAAGAAACAACGAAGAAACATAACAACCAATAAGGAAAGAAGTGCAAATTTTACAAGAGAGGAACAATAACATAACAACAAAATAGTGTGAGAACTGAACTACAATAAACAACATATGATGATAGATATAAAAAAACAAGACCTACAAGCATATGGTTAATACCTACACCAATCAAAAATCAAGGCAACGCTAGCTTCACTACCTACAAATCTTTTCTATCATAATCTATGACCTCTCCACACACCCCCCCACCCCCCAAACTAAGGTCATGTCCTCAGTAATCTGAAATTGTGTCATGTCCTGTCTAATCACCTCTCCTAATACTCTTTTTGACCTACCTCTACCCTCAGAGGCGGAGTTAGGTGCGGGTTCATGGGTTCGGACAAACCAACTAGTTTTTTCGTAGACCCTGTATTTGTATTAGAAAATTAAAAAAAATTTATGTATATTAACTTGTGAATCCCCTAACAAATTGATTTAGAACCCCCAAACTCATAATCTTGGCTCCGCCTCTATCTACCCTCTCTCCTTGTACCCACTATATTACATCTCACACCTCCTCACTAGGAGATCTTCACATCTCTTCACATGTTCAAACCATCTCAATCTTACTTCCCTCAGCTTGTTCACCACAAAGGTCACTCTCATCCTAACTTGTTCTTAATATCCTCATTTCTAAACTTATCTCGTTTAGTATATCACACATCCATCCATCTCATGATTCTTATTTTTGCAACTTGCAAAGAGCTCGTAAAAAGAAATGAATGTGTTCCCTATAAGAAGTTTTGTTCCCAAAACTTGAAAACGAGATTTTGATCAATGATGGAGAAATTCATACATTCATCAACTCATCTTTCTTAATCATTAAATTCGTTTTGTTCAGCGGTAATAAATATACACATTAATAAAGAGTGTTAAAACTTTTGCAAACATAGTTAATTATCATTAGATCAATATTGCTATAGGTTTTAGAGACACTTACAAAAAGTGTTAATTACCTTTAAAAATAGATATTTAATGACAATTAAGTTATTGTCGCTAATTAATTGCCGCTAAAAATTAGTTATTGGGTAGCAACCTCATCACCTTTATATGAAATTGCTCCCTTCTTCTCAAATACCCTAAGCTCTATAATTGAAAAATTATAACTCTATTATTCTTTCTTTGATAGAGGAAAAACAAAAACTAGGTATAATTTTTTATTTGTTTTACTTTTATCATTTAGATCAATTGAATTGAACTAGGTGGCCTGTAGATAAGTACACAATTATTTCTGAGTTTGGATTTGACAATTTATGATAGTTTAATTTGAATCTTTAACATTATTACTATGAGGAATTTTATATAGGTTTTGGGTCAAGATATTCCAGTCAAAATGGATTCTAAAATATTTTTTGATTATTGGAATATCTTAAACCAAAACATACTTGCACATATAGTTTTATAGAAACTATTTTAATGTCACATATTAAACATAAATGTTATAAATCTATTTGTAAGACAATCTAAATATGATATTCAACAACAATATATTAAGAGAAAAAGCATAAAAGTATCCGAGACTTGATCCAAATTTTCAGTTACGTATTTTTACTTTGTGGGGTTCTATTATCCTTTTGAATAATTGTGTGGTAAATAAATTCGTTAAGAATATTTAAACTTTAAAAGATTAATTATTTTTTTTTGATAAAGGGGTGCACCAAAAAACTTAAAATCAAAACAT
The DNA here is from genome assembly GCF_900185275.1 of Solanum verrucosum. Taxonomy (NCBI): domain Eukaryota; kingdom Viridiplantae; phylum Streptophyta; class Magnoliopsida; order Solanales; family Solanaceae; genus Solanum; species Solanum verrucosum. The sequence goes on along the minus strand of NW_026020208.1, from coordinate 188,617 downwards.
GCAATATTTATACTAATTCAAACGAGGTTTTAGTGAAAATACAAGCAAAGACATTTATCAATTGTTGATAAATGTCATACAATATAATATTGCTAAAGCTTCTAATACAATTTATTTAGACTATTTAATAATTAAAAGCTTCATGTACCAGAAGTATTCACTAAACGTATTGTTGTAGGGCATTATTTATTAATTTCGCATAATTTAATAACATTTTTTTTTATCTCATTTCTATATTAGTATTGATAATTAAAGTTTCATCATGTCTTTTAATTTTTAATTCTTTTTTTTTTTGCACATACATGTGTTGAAATAAAATATGAATTTTCAAATAGTAATATTTCATGGCATAACCTTCCAAATTGCTGAATAAGTGCTGAGTAAGCTCATTTGTCACCTTTTGAATTAGGCCCTTTTTCAAAGACTATACATAAATTATTAGGTTTTTCGAAATTAAGTTTATATATAGAGAGAGAAATAATATTCATAATTCGATCACTTAAAAAATGTTGATAAGTATGTTTTCTTAAAATGCGAGACTTGTAATCTCAAAAATAAAATAAACAACTTTCTACAACAACTGAAGATAATTTGATGGTGTAAAAAAATTTACACTAAAAAAAATAAAAAATAAAATACTTTCTCCCTCCTAAATAATTTCTTTCTTCAAATAATTATTATATAACCAAAAATATTTAATAACTATCAACACTTATCAACAAAATATGATTAACACGCCAATATATTAATTTAATTTTATAGTGAAAAAAATATTACATTAATTATAATATTTGATGATTTTTTTTTTTGTTTTAAATTTGGCCCCGATTTAACACCGACCTCCCGCAATTAGTTAATAATATGCAAAAATGCAACTAGAGATTTTATATTATTTTTGTTTGGTCAAGCCTGTCATTTATCTGCACAAAATGCAAAGATAGATCCGAAAACTTTTATAATATTATTCTTTTTGTTTTAATTGGTTTATCTGATTTTTATTTGACACAAAATTTTGAAAAGGATCCAAAACTTTTGTATTTATAATCTTGAATTAAAAATATGTATATTCTTTAATTTGTGATTTTATGTATGTCAGGTGAAAAATTAAAATTAAAAAATTATTAAAAAATGTTATTTTTAAATGAACTAAAAAAAGGTATGAGAAACAAATTAAAACAAAGAGAATTTTCTGTTTCAATTTATTTGTTTTATTTTCTCTTTCAAATTGTTTAAAAAAGAAGGCTTCTTTCTAAAAAATTTTGTGATTTTTCACCCGGTGTTTGGTATTCACATTGGAGTTCGACTAACCTTGGATTCGCACTAGAAAGTCCCACATTGGGGGGTAAAACGCTCTCTCACAAAGACGACTCCATACCAAGGCCTTTTCCTAATTTAATATCCTCTTCAGTTATTTTTTCTTGTCCATGATAGACTTGCACACTGAGCAAATGGTCAAAAACATATATGAAGTATCTCAGTTTTTTTAGTTACATATCTGAACCATCAATGTGTGTAAGCTTCCTATATAAATTGAAAAATAATGTGTTTAAAAAGAAAAAAACGATATGTTAATTAGGAAAATGATATTATGATCCAAAGTAATAATAGAAGCATTTTTGGATCAAAATATTGATAAGTGCATATGTTAAAAGATTTATTTATTTTAACCCTTTTTCATAATTATAATAATAGAAGTTTCATTATGTCTTTTAATTATTTTTTTTTATTTTGCACATACATGTGGAAAATTCTTTTATGAATATAATCTAACACTTCCAAATTGTTGAACAAGTGGTGACTAAGCTCATTCTGTCACTTTTTGTGAATATAAACATGGATACCTCATCTAATTAATACTCCATCTAAACTTGTAAGGCTAATTAAATTTATTTATTACTCCACAATTAAACTTGTCAGTCCCATTTGCAATTTCTTTTCTCTTATTACCTTAAAATACCATTAAAGATTCCGCATAAAAATCTAATTATTTAAGCCCTCACATTTAATTTGTTTAATTAACATAATCATTTCTTTAGAACAATGACACAACTTGCACAGCCTGTGATCCAATACTCTGTATAAAAAATCCAAGCCTTGGATTCTCTCTATAAGTTAATCTTCTTTGTTTATAGTTAATGTGGATAATCTTGGAAAATTTTATAGAATTCACCTAAAATCACAAGTAAATCATTAGACAGAGATATCCATGTATAAGAATGATCGGAATACTAATATTTATCCATGGTTTGATCGAAGAAGACAAGTGTTGACACCCAATTTTGGACATCCATGATAGGAATTAATTTTCGAGCTTCATTAATTTCAAACAATTTGAAATAATTAATTTTATAAAAATTCAAATATATTCAAGTTATTTTTAGGTAATTTTAGTAATTTTATGATTTTTAAATAATGAATATGTTTTTATATAATTAGTATACCTTATAAATATTCGAAAATCGAGTCGAAAAGATTTTACTTTTAGATAAATATTTTGTTAATTAGTTTAGCTTAAATTATAGTTAACATTTTTGAATTAATTAGTTTGATTAAGTTAACTATTTTATTTTGTTAAATTTAAGAAGCTTGTTAATTAAACTTGTTTAAATTCATCTCGTTTAGATTTTAGCCGATTTGCAAGTTAAACTCAATTTGGTTAATAAGGTGGCTAATTTTGTAATTCATTTGGCCAAATCTAGCCTTTTATTAAACCCACTTAGAAGACCGATTTTGGGCCTATCTGAAAATTTTCCAACAGCCCAAATCAACTCCAACAACCCATACCTTTGTTCCCATTTCCCAGCCCATTTCCTCATCTCTAAATTTTCCAGCCCAATCCCTACAATTCTCCACTTCCCAACTGACCTAACTCATGTGACCCGACCCACTCCCCTTTTCCTTCACAAAAGATACCCAGCAAACAATACGTACATCGATACCAAGCAGTACCTCTGCGTCTTCCCCATTCCATACGTGACAAAATCGAAACCCAGCGATTTTGTAGTCGTCCAGCAGCCCAGAAATCCCGAGTAACGCGTGAACCCGTCCCTCTCCAATTCGTACCTGCCAGCAACGCGTCTCAGTCCTTGTAACCAAGAGATGAAGACATGTCGGCTCTCAAGGACAAAGAAGTCGATCTTAACCGTTTATCCCCTCTTTCCTCTTTCGGAATGGGGCGAATTCCTCAGAAAAGGTTGTCTCCCCATAAGGGTGAAAGATTTTCAATTTTGAATTTCTAATGACCCATTGCCCTATCCGAATTTCATCGTCCCCCCCCCCTCTAAAATTCTACCCTAAAATCCCCTATATATTTTCCTCTTAGTCACTGTTGAAGTGGAGGGAGAAAAAAAGAAAGGATTGAGAGGAGTTGGCTGAAATTTGAAAGAAGATATAATAAATTATTAGCTTAAACGTTTGCATATAAATATTGGGAAATAGGAGTAGAGAGAGTAAGGGTTTTGGCATTGATAGAGCCTTTGCTGGCCTCTTTGTTCGCGTGAGTTCGTCGGAGTCGTCGTTTTGGTGGTGAACTTTCGCTGATTCCTCTACTTTTAATTTCAATTCCGAACATCACATGATGAACATGTCTCTGTTGGGTCTTCCTTGGTCTCATTTTCACTTGCATCGAATATGAATGGTCATAGTCTATTACCTTTGTTGCTGGAATTCTTGGTTGATCATCGTGTTATTCGTACCTTGCCTTGATTAGATGTTTAAATCCAAATTTATAACTGTTTAAGTTTGGATTTCGTTTTGTTCCGAATCGTGTGATTGTCTCGCCGCAATTCTCATGCGTCATATGTCAAAATTTTGTCGAAGTTTTAGTTGAAAAATGCTTGTTCTTTGCTGTCGTTTCTTTTTTAAAACAATTAAATACTAATAATAATAACAATTAAAAAAAATGAGGGTTCTATTGTTTTTTTTTTCCAGATCTCTGTCCTCTTGTGTTCATGTTTTAGTGTGCTAAAAATAGAGTGCTAGTTTGAGTTTTGAAACATAGTTGTTTGTTCTCTTTTTAATCTTGTTGTGGTGATTACTTTGATGTTATTTTCAGTTAGTTAATTTGTTTTCTTTCATATTTAACAGTTCATTTCTCTTCCAAAATATGATTCCATTCTAACGTGTAAGCTTCCATTTTGACCAGATTTGCTTTTAAATTAGTGTTTAAATATGTGATATTAGTATAATGTGGTTTGCTCATATATGAGTTGTTGTGGTTTAAGTTTGGTTGTTGTGTTCATTATCAAGCTGATTTGAATCATTAAGTGGTCTGAGTTATAAGTTTTCCTAAAAGATGCTTGCGAACCTGTAACATGTCAACCATTTTTATCAAATCAAAATGCTTAATCAAATGTTTGGAATATGTTGTTCACTATTCATAACTAAGGGGATAGGTAGCAACTTTTTTTTTTACTATTATTATTTATTTATTTATGATTTATTATTATTTTTAATTCAACTCATAGTTAATACTTAATAATATCTCTGTTTGCATATTCTGCATATAAGTATTGTTTATTTGCAGTTTTCTAAGGTGGATGTACGTTCCATTTCTTTTTGTGCATGTGGAAAATTGCTTTAGTCATATCTTATTGCATTTTATGAAAGATGTGTGCTAATCTTCGTTCTCTTCGTTTGCATGTGAAAAACTCCATTTGAGTCAATTATGGACACTTTCCCCCTCCATTTGCATTTCGGATGGGCCATAAAGGCCCGAAATCCTTCTTCCCTTTTGAGTCAGCCCCCGTAGCAAGCTGTGGAACTGATGAACAGGCTCAATACAACAAATAGTGGCTGGAAACTGATTTTTCAGATCCCAGAAATCCCAAAAGAGGGCAGTATCCATGATGTATACAAGTATATACACAGGTATACATAGAAAGAACAACGATATATAGGTCTGGAATGGCGATACAGGTGCTGAAAATTTGAAATGGGTTGTCTACATTCTAGGGCTGGGCATAAACACCGAGAAACCGAAACACCGAACCGTACCGAATTATTTTGGTATTTCGGTTTTCGGTATATATTTTCGTATTTTTTGGTATTTCGATTCGGTTTTCGGTATGTCATTTTACATAATTCGGTATTTCGGTGTACCGAAATATATTACACTATATTTATAATATTATTAATATTTTATTAATATTAAATAAAAAAATAGGTAAAATTAGGTCTAAGTCCAACTTAAACTTTAACTTTTCAACTTTTATTTTTTTAGCATAGCAGCAGCCCTCAGCCGCACATCAATCTACACTCTACAATCTTTGACTCTTTTCCACTTCACCCTTGGTACTTCCCACATTTTTCGGCGATCGACCGACCAGAACACAGCAGGCCACCACGCAGCCACTCACCACACAGGCAGCAGGCAGCAGTCATCACGATTCACGCAGTAGCGAGCCAGCGACCAGCTTCACGCAACAGCGACGCCGACCAACATCACGCAGCAGCGACCAGCATCACCTAGCAGCCGACCAGCGACCACCATCGACAGATCGACGACCACTATCAGGTATTGTATTTGATGGATTGATTAGTTTTTTGTTGTCAATATTTCTTCTTCCATTGATATTCTACTTTCTTTTCTATTATATAGTAAAAAATAAAAAATAAAAAATTGGATAAAATTGAGGTATCAACATGTGACTTTGTGGTCATCTTTTTATTAGCTGAGGATATTGTGGTACTTCAAGCCCACTGCCCTACCTTGCTATTACTACACGTGGTACAGTACACAAATAAAAAAGAATCACTAAAAATTCTAGTGAAAAATATTGAGTGGCTATTTCTATAAAAATTTAAATTGAATTTGTGTAAAAAAATTTGTAATTGTCTCATATGGAAAAACTAACATGATGTGCCTCCATTTTAAGTTATCAAGTTTCAAAATGAATATTTTTTCATCCTTTTTTTTAATTTTATTTTAGCTTTTGTTACTAGTTAGCTGTTAGTGTGTGATTTGTGAATTCATTGTGAATTTTTATTTTATTTTATATAGATGGCTGAACAAAATCAATTAAATATGGGTGTGGCTAGTCAAAGTCGAATAAGTATGGCTGATTCTACGAATAATACCCCTACTAATAGCAATGATGCGTCAATTGACACAGAGGAAACAAGAAAAAGAAAAGAAATGGATCCTAGATCTCCTGTTTGGCAACACTTTGAAAAAATGTTTGAAAATGGCGTATTAGTTAAAGCAAAGTGTTTACATTGTAAACAAAACTATGCTGCTAATACAACTAGAAATGGAACAAGTGGACTGAGACAACATTTGACAAATCAATGTAAAGTGTATAAGCCCCCGCCTGTTGCACCTGGTATTCAAAAATTGTTAAATATTCAAAGTAACAGTTCTTCGATAGAGGCTTGGAAATTTGAGCAAGAGGTAGCTAGGAGAGCTTTAGTTGAGATGATAATTTTGGATGAACTACCTTTTAGTTTTGTTGAAAAAGAAGGATTTAAGAAGTTTATGAGTAAAGTTCAACCTTTGTTTCGGATTCCTTCTCGTAGAACCATAACAAGAGATTCTTATGAAGTTTATGGTGAATTGAGAATAGATTTGAAAAAGTCTTTAAGAGAAATACAACCAAGAATTTGTCTCACAACAGACACATGGACTTCGGTGCAAAGAATCAATTATATGTGTTTGACTGCTCACTTTATTGACAGGGATTGGGTGCTTCATAAAAGAATATTGAATTTTTGTCCTATCACTAGTCATAAAGGTGAGCATTTGGCTGAGTGTATTAGTAATTGTTTACTTGATTGGAATTTGGACAATGTCTTTACTGTTACGGTTGATAATGCCTCTTCAAATGATGTGGCGATTTTAGAGTTGTCCAAAAAATTAGATATGTGGGAAACTAATATGATGGATGGTAAGCATCTTCATGTGAGATGTATGGCTCACATACTTAATTTGATTGTGCAAGATGGTTTGAAAGAAATTGGTCCTTCTATCAAACGGGTGAGACACATGGTGAAATATGTTAGATCATCTTCTACAAGGACAAGAAACTTCTTGAAATGTGTTGAAATGCAAAAGATAGAATGTGACAAAATGTTGTCTTTAGATGTGCCTACTAGGTGGAATTCCATCTATGTGATGTTGGACACGGCAGAAAAATTTGAGAAGGCTTTTGAGAGATTTCATCTTTATGATGGTAATTTTAATTATTTTCTTGCTACTGATGTTTGTGAAGATGGAACTATTGCAGGTTCAATTCAAAATGAGGATTGGACTAATGTGAGGAATGTCACAAAGTTTCTTGAAAAATTTTATGAGCTCACATTGAAAGTTTCAGGTTCACGGTATGTTACTTGTAATGTTCATTTTGAGGATATATGTGAGCTTGATGCATATTTGAAAGTATGTATGACAAGTGATGATGTTGATTTGAGTAAAATGGCTACGGGGATGAAAGAAAAATTCAAGAAATATTGGGGTACTCCTGAAAAGATGAACAAAATGCTTTTTATTGCTTCTGTTTTGGATCCTCGCAATAAATTTGTGTATGTTAGTTTTGCTCTTGAAGAATTACTTGGGGAAGAAAAGGGAAAGATAGTGAATAATGAAGTAGAGGCATACTTGAAGAAATTGTTTGCGATCTATGTAAGTAAGTATGCAAAAGGTTCTAAAAATCAATCATCTTCGTCTGACTTATCTGATTCATCTACTTGTGGTCTTTCTCAAAATGTGAAAACAAATTCTTTGAGAACGAAGTTTTACATGAAGAAACAAAAGGAAGATTCTGGAAGTTTAGGTGTTAAATCTGAGTTGGATAGATATCTTCATGAAGACCAAGAGCCTGAATCTGAGGATTTTGATATTTTGATTTGGTGGAAAGTTAATTCTCCTAGATTTCCTGTACTTTCACAGCTGGCTCGCGATGTATTGGCTATTCCTATGTCGAGTGTGGCATCGGAATGTGCATTTAGCACCGGTGGTCGTATTCTTGATCCCTTTAGAAGTTCATTGACTCCCAAATGTGTGCAATGCCTTATTTGTGTCCAAGATTGGCTTAGACAAGAAACTAAGCCTATTTGTGTTGAAGAAAGTTTGAAGTTTCTTGAAAAAATTGAACTTGGTAAGACTTTTTATTTTTTATTTGTTTTTGGAAAAAATAAAATACTTATTGTGTTGTATTTTGTATGACATATTTGATTTTCTTATTTATAGAGATGACAAATAGTGGAAGAAGCTCTTCCATTGTTGATCTATGATTGGCTTGCAAGTGGTGAGTTCAATACGTCATTTATTTAATTATATCATTTTTTTAATCTTAAAAGTAGTGTTCTAACATTTGATTTTATCTTAAAAGGTCCAAGAGTCAAGACAATGAAGAAAGACGTAAAGTACTAAGTTTTGTTAGTATTTTTGTTGGCACTTGAGACTTGAAAGTTGAAAGTGGTCTCATGGAAGAGAGTCAAGAAAACTCATTATTGTTATTTGTTATTGTTGGCATTTGAAAGTGATCTCATGGAAGAAGGCAAGAAGCTACATTGTTTGTTGCTCATTATTGTTTGTTATTGTTGGCACTTGAAAGTGGTCTCATGGAAGAAACTACATTGGTGCATTATTGTTATTTGTTAGATTGTTATTATGTTGTTGTGTAATGGCTTATGGCATGATCAATTGGTCATTGTATTTGTGAAGACATTAACTACAATGCACTTTTGTTTTAGTGACATTGTTAATTAAAAATTTGTGTGTTTTAGTGACATTGTGAATTAAAAATTTATGGTGTTAATGCCTAATTGCAGATTGGCAGTATGTCACTTCGTTTTGACTTTTAAGTTTTAATGTGAGCTTCTTTGGTGTTAATGTCTAATCGCAAATTAGACTTATGGTATCTTCTTTGGTGTTATTTTACAGAATATTGTAGCTATTATGACATAGCAATGTAACTATTTTTAGCTCATTAAGCTGAAAAATCAAACAAAAAAATTGTAAAATTTTAAATTTTAAACAGCCCACTAAGCAGGCCCGTAAAAAAAACTGAACTAACAAAAACCGAACCGAAATAACATAAACCGAACCGAACTTAAAAAAACTGAACCGAACCGAACCGAAATAATTCGGTTCGGTGTTCGGTACACGTTGTACAAGAATCGAAAACCGAAAAAAAAAACTGAAACCGAACCGAATTACCGAATGCCCAGCCCTACTACATTCGATATACAATCCGATATACGCGAAAACGGATCAAAATACGACACATATACAACAATATACCTTTGATGTATATACAGGTGTTTGGGAGCGAAAATGGGTCCAAAAGAATGGCCCAGCAGTGAGACTTTAATTAAATAGGCTCAAATTCATGTTTTGGGTCATTTTAGTATTATGACAGGTTCACGAATTGGGGCCAAAGGCTCAATTGATATTTCTTCCCCTTGTTCTTTACCTATTGTGTTATTTGACTAACTTTATTTATTTTATAGTTTAACTTAATTAAATTACCATAGATAGCCATTTCACTTTTATATTGAAAAGGTATAAATATTTATTTTATGCATATTTTACTTACCTAGCTTCCGTTTAATTTTGATATTGTCAACACTTAAGTTATTTCCCTTTAGGAACATCCCCCTTAGTCCTATTTCCCTCAAAGATAATTGTATAATAATAATAATAACAACAATAATAATAAAGAGATGTAAATAAATAAATAAAAATAAAAAATTAGTCAAAGTCATTTTTAGTCAAATTGTCGGTCAACCGCAAGTTAGCGGGCATTTCGAGGGCCTAACACCCTTTCCAAATGTACATTTGAACTCGAACCCTTTTTCAATTGATTTTATTTGTTTAAATCTTTTGAAAACCCTAAGTGTTTTTTTTCTTGATTTTTACAAAAAAAATTAAATGGCGACTCTGTTCTTTTGAAAGTTCGATTTCTCTTAAACCATAAGTTTAATCGATTTTTTGAAAACTTAGTCATTTTTCTTTTATTTATATTTTCGAGTAAAACAGAAATGGCGACTCTGCTGAGACTTAATTAAGTTCTAACCATAAGATTTGACTATTTGATTAATTGTGATTAATTGTTGAATTACTTATTTGTGCTTAATGTGTTTAAACTGCTATAATTGGTCATTGCATTTCATGGCATCTTCCTTTGTATATATAGTATATTAAAGGATGGTTTTGCGGAACCACAATCAGACTTTTTTATACTCAACCATATTTCAGAATGATCGACAATTTATTGGGTCGTCATGCGTCGAATGGTTGTCGTAAATTCCAGCCTAAGTTGTCCGCTTGGGTTCTCGGTCTTTCAAAAGCCACTCTTAGTCAACTAGCGTAATGCGAAATCAAATCTCGACTTTTAGCGCATTTTGAACTAAGTGGACCTAACACCCAAGGCGTGTTGGGACATTAGAAGCCCACATTGTGTCTATTTGGCCCATTTGCCAATAAAAAGACAATCATGTTTACGTGTTTAATTGAAGAATGTATATGTATTTTTTAATAAAAATCAATTATCCGTGGGGGTGGGGGTAACTTACCTTTTTCTGTTTTTCTTGTAGGATGAATCTAGCATATGAGCTTTTGAGAATCCGAATGGTGACCATATCTGATCCTTACCTTCAAGTTTGGTGAAAATTCATGAACAATGGAGACAAATGAAAGGTTCAAAGACACATAGGCAATCTCCCGTCACTAATGGAAATGGTGGCTTGGCCCAATTTAATTGGAACAATGGTAAAGTTTTGGGAAAGCGACAACATGGTGTTTCGGTTCAGGGAAGTGAAAATGACGCTGACTATTGAAGAAGTCCTTGCAAGTTACAAGAGTGTCGGTATGTGCAACAAAAGGAGGTTCAAACCCAATACATATCTCCTTTTCCCAAAAACATGGGATTTTGCCGAAATTAAAGAAAAACTGTCACTCGTCAAAACCTATTGGATGGATAAGCTGCCCGGGCCAAACATTCCACTTCGAAAGCTTTATTACCGATTCGAAAGTGAGACACGTCCTCTTGTGTCATGCCCAAAACTCGAGGAGCACAACTGGCTCCTAATGCCAAAACTCAATCCCGAACCGACCCTGCTGAACTATTTGCTACTAGCGCATGACAACCACATGCAATAAAGAAAACAAACAAGTATATCTCGGCTTAAAACTAAGCTCTCGATCGGCAAGGCCCCTGTCAACTGATCTATAAAAGAAACAGCTACTCCTAGGAGATCATATAAATAAATAGTCAACTAGCACATAAGTCTTGATTGGGCCGTCGAGGCCATCATGATATCTATACCAAAACTAAAGCAGGTATATATCAATACAATGCATCAAACAACTCACAAACTTTAGCAAACCAACAACATAGGCCAGTATTGTCATAACGTAGCTATACACCCCACACACTACTCTGCAAGCCTCTAAGTCGTGTCCAACATATGGACGCTACTAACTGAATAAGAATCCCGACAAGCGAGGATTATATTAACTCGAGCAGCCAACAATCAACAATAATGACTACAAGTGTAACAAGGATAACAACCCAATTACATTGCTCTTAAGCTTTAAGGAAACATGTTGTAAGTAGGGAATAGCCTTAACATGCATTTCCAATGAACGCTCGAAAGACCGTAGTTCCTTCACGAAAGTTGTTCCTTATGTCCTAAGCTTCGCAAACACTATATACACACAACTGGTACACACCTATAAACAGTTCATAATTAATATTAAATCAGCATATTTGCCATATTGCCCTAACTTGTCGAAACGTCCGTAGAAATTCATAAAAACAACTATAAAAAGGTCCCGAGATGATTACCTTAGTTAACCAAGTGTAAACCTTGAAGAAACACCAATAACTACAAATTAATATCTTCAAAAACCAGCTCCAACCACAGCTATTAGAAGGGAAAAATGATTGCCACGTGTAGGGATTACGTTTCTAGGCACGGGGGCAATGTTTAATGGTAGAAATTGTCAAAAACTAACCTTCATCATGCTAGAACTCCATAGGAACCCTCTCTTAAGCTTTCTCTCTGGTTTGGAACTGAAATGAAATGTTTTCATGGCTTAAAACGTTAAATAAGCTGACATATCATATTTTTTACCTGACCCGTATCTGACCCGGATTCTGCCCTGGTAGTCCCTAGTAAAACCCTCATAACTTTTTACTCTAATCTCGATTTGATACGGGGTTTTGTGCATTACAAACTAGACTCGTAGGCCTTCAATTTAATGGGTGATAGGACTTCTAACACTTTATATATTGGGAGAAAACATCCAAGACATTTGACCCAAATTTTAGAGAAATCTTTAAAAAGAAACTTACGATAACTTTCGCCAACTTTTATTTTGCCACTTACTTAACTTCAAAACTTGAGATACAACCCTTGAACAGTTAAAATATGACATACCACATCATTTTTAATTTATTATTCACCCTTCATGTATTTCCACGGAGATACGAGTTAATTTAGACATTTTGAAAAGTTGGGGTGTTACATCCTCCACCCCTTAGAAACATTCGTCCTCGAATGAAAAAAAATCTGAGTCACGCGGTTATGTCCTTAGAAGTTTCCAAAATTTAGGGAGAGTATCCTTTGGCATTGTCACTATCCAGGAACCTAAAATGCAAAACCTCTAACCTAGGCGTCTCACATGATAACATAAATTGCTAAGTACAATAGCTAGGCAATAACAGTGAGAGCAAATATACAACGACAACAACAATAATAATAAACAACAATATAAAAAAAATCAGATAGGTATCTTACCTCACTGCACCAATATAAACTGATATGTCATCACCTTGGAGTATGAAACAAGTGAGGATATTTGGACCTCATGCCATCCTCAGCTTCCCAGTTCACCTCTTCTCTATTCTTGTTTCTCCACAATACTTTAATCGAAACCACCTCTTTGGTCCTCAATTTACGAACCTGCCGATCTAATATGGCAACTGGAGTTTTCTCGTAGGACAACTCCTCTGTGATCTGAACATCCTCAACTGGGACAACCGAGAAGGGTCTCCTAGGCACTTTCGTAGCATAGATACATGGAAAACTGGATGAACAAATTCTAGCCCCGAAGGCAATTCTAACTCATAAGCCACTCATCCTACCCTCTGAAGGATCCGATATGACCCAATGAATCTTGGATTAAGCTTGCCTTTTTTGCCAAATCTCATAACCCCTTCATAAGCGAGACTTTTAAGAATACCCAGTCATCAATGCAAAAATCTAAGTCCCTTCGTCGCACATCTGAGTATGACTTCTGTCGGCTTTGAGCTGTTAGCAACCTCTCCCGTATGAGCTTGACCTCCTTTACTGTCTGCTGTACTAAGTCGGGTCCAATCAACCCTGACTCATCTACCTCGAACCATCCAATGGGGGATCTACATTTTTGCCCAAACAAAGCCTCATAAGGTGCCATCTCGATGCTGGAACGATAACTATTATTGTATGTGAACTCTATCAGAGGTAAGTGGTCATCCCAACTCCTCTTGAAGTCTAGCGCACATGCCCATAGCATATCCTCGAGTGTCAAAATTGTGCGCTCAGCCTGACTATCTGTCTGAGGGTGAAATGTTGTACTAAGATTAACATGTGTCCCCAGTCCTTTATAGAAGGACTTCCAGAAGTTGGTGGTGAATTGTGCTCCTCTATTAGAGATAATAGATATTGGGACACCGTGTAGCCTAACAATCTCCCTAATATAGAGCCATGCATAGTCATTGGCCGTAAAAGTATCCCTGACTGGTAAGAAGTGGGCTGATTTTGTTAGTCTATCAACAATTACCCAAATAGAGTCAAACTTGCGATGCTATCGAGGTAACCCTGTAATAAAATCCATATTAATTGTTTCCCACTTCCACAAAGGAATGGCTATCTCCTGAACTAGCCCAGCGGGCTTTTGGTGCTCAACCGTCACCTGTTGGCAGTTAGGACACTGTGCCACAAACTCAGCAATGTCCTTCTTCATCCCGTACCACCAATAGATCTCCTTAATATTATGGTACATCTTTGTCGAACCAGAGTGAATAGAATAACGGGAATGATGTGCCTCTTACATAATTTGATGTGGAAGCCCTGCAACATTCGGAACACACAATCGACCATTATATCTAAGAACTCCATCTACTGCTATATCAAATGCTAAAGTCTGTTGATTTTGAGCCTTGGCTCTGAGCTGCTCTAAGCTAGGATCCTCTTGTTGCCGTGATTTTACTTTTACAACTAGAGATGATACAGCTGTGTCCTGAATTGTTACCCCACTATCTTCTGCCTCTAACAATCTGACTCCCAAGCTAGCTAACTGATGAAGCTCTCGCGCTAGCTCATGCTTCTTAACACCTAAATATGATAAACTACCCATAGATCTTCGACTGAGGGCATCAACTACCACATTCGCCTTTCCTAGATGATATAAAATGTCCACGTCATAGTCTTTCAGTAACTCAAGTCGTCGACATTGTCGCAGATTTAACTCCTTCTGTCTAAAGATATATTGAAGGCTTTTATGATATGTGAAGATGTCAACATGTACGCCATACAAATAGTGTCTCCAGATCTTTAACGCATGCATAATTGCAGCCAACTCTAAATCGTGGGTCGGATAGTTCTTCTCATGCTTTCTCAACTGCCTTGAAGCATATGCGATAACCTTACCATGTTGCATTAGAACACATCCCAACCCAACACCAGAAGCATCACAATACACCGCATAGCCTTCTGAACCGTCTGGCAATGCAAGAACTGATGCTGATGTCAACCTGTCCTTCAGCTCCTAGAAACTATGCTCGCAAGCCTTAGTCCACTGGAACTTAGCTACTTTTTGAGTCAGCTTCGTTAATGGAGTTGAAATTGAAGTAAACCCCTCTACAAACCTTCTGTAGTACCTAGCTAACCCTAAGAAACTACGAACCTCAGTCGGAGTCATGGGTCTGGTCTAAGTCTTTACGACCTCAATCTTTTGTGTATCAACCGCAATGCCTGCATCTGATACAATATGGCCTAAGAAAGCTACAGAGTTCAACCAGAACTCATACTTAGAAAACTTTGCATAAAGTTCTCGGTCTCGAAGAACCTGAGGGACTGCTCGCAGATGATTTGCATGCTCATCTTTTGAACGTGAATACACCAAAATATCATCAATAAATACAATCACAAACAAGTCTAGATACGGCTTGCATATATTATTCATCAGGTCCATAAACACTGCTGGGGGATTATTTAATCCAAAAGACATTACCAAGAACTCAAAGTGTCCATATCTAGTTCTAAAAGCTGTCTTTGGAACGTCTTTCTCCCGAACTCGTATATGGTGGTACCATGATCTTAAATCAATCTTTGAGAAACACTTAGAACCTTGTAACTGATCAAACAGGTCATCTATCCTCGTAAGGGGATACTTATTCTTTATAGTTGCCTTATTCAGTTGTCGGTAATGATACACATTCTTAGTGAGCCATCTTTCTTCCTTACGAACAACACTGGTGCACCCCATGGTGAAGCACTAGGCCTAATAAAGCCTTTATCTAACAAGTCTTTCAGCAGATCCTTCAACTCGTTTTAGCACAGCAGGAGCCATTCTATAAGGAGGGATAGATATGGGTGGTGTACTTAGTAGCATATCGATAGCAAAATCAATTTCCTATTCTAGAGGGATACCAGGGAGTTCGTCTGGAAATACATCTTGAAACTCATTAACTACCATAATAGACTGAAGAGTCGGTAGTTCTGCATCTATATCATGAACGTGAACAAGATGATAAATACAACCCTTGGTAATTATCCTCCTCGCCTTAAGATAGGAAATAAACCTACCTTTCGACGTTGCTTTATCGCCTTTCCATTCCCAAACTGCCTCTCTTGAAAAGTGGAATCTAACAATCTTTATCCGGCACTCAACATTAGCATAACAAGACACTAACCAGTCCATACCCATAATGACGTCGAAATCGACCATCTATAACTCTACGAGATTTATAGAGGTTTGACGGTTGATATTTTCTACCGTGCAACCACGATAGACTCTCCTGGCAACAATAGACTCACCAACTGGTGTAGATACAATAAAGGGTCAATCTAATGACTCTGCTACTATATATAACCTCCCCGTAATAAATGGAGTAACATAAGACAGAGTAGATATAGGATCTATCAAAGCATAAGCACAATGGGAGCAAACAATCAATGTACCTGTCACAACATCTGGTGATGACTTTCAGTCATGTTGGCCGGTTAATAAATATGTACGGTTCTGTCCACTACCAGAACTATATGCTCCCTCTCTGCCTCCGCCTCTACCTCTATGTGCTGAAGTCTGAGGGACGCCATGTAGATTGTGTTGATGAGGAGGAACCTATTGCTGACCTGGTCGACTGACATATACCACCCTGACCTATGGTAAGGCAGTTTCTCCACCCATGCCCCTCTTGTCCACAAGAATAACAGCCTGTGGAACCCTGTCTACACCTCCTGAAATACATCTTACCGCAAGTACCACAACGCGACGAGGCTGTCCTAGCCTGGCATGAACCCATCTGCTGCTGCGAGCCTGATGCTCGTGAACCCTCACCTGGGACTAACTATTCCTGACGATCAAATCTACTACCCAGGAACCGCTGTGGTGGAGGTCTAGGTGGCCTAATAGAATATTGGGGTCTGGGACCACCCTAAAAATCTCCCTGCGAACCAGCGGGCCTAGCCCTCTTCTGTCTCTCTCTTTTGACCCTCTCACTCATATACTGTAAATGTCGGCGATCCTCTATGCCTTGTGCAAATGCCTGAATTTGTGAGATATGCGTATTATCATTTAGTGCAGCGGTAGAACAAGCATCGATATAGTCTGAGTCGAGCCCTCCCATAAATCTACACACCCTATCATGCATTGTATCAACAAATGTTGGTGCATATCTTGCCAATGAATCAAATCTCAGCCCGTACTCTCGGACAATCATGTTGCCCTGTCGGAGGTTCAGAAACTGGTCCACTCGGCATCCCTAATCTCTCGAGGCAAATAATGATCTATGAAAGCTTTTGTAAAGCTATCCCAATTGGGTAGGGATGCATCTTTTCCCCTAGATCTCTCCCAACTATCGTACCACAATACTGTAACATCGCGTAATCGAAATGTTGCTAACTCAACTGACTCAGTCGCTGAGGCATGCATGACTCTAAATATCCTACGAAGCTGATCAATAAAGTGCTGAGGGTCTTCTCTGTGATCTATCCCTGTAAACTGTGGAGGATTCAAGGCAAGAAATTCACGAACTCTCGAACTTCCGGGACCTTCAGAAGGTCCGACAATATCTGGCACAACTGGTTAGCACTGTGCAGCTACTAACTGCGCTAACATACATACTCCACTCTTGAAATCCTGATCAGTTTGAATTGGAGGAACTAGAGGTGGTACTCCTGGTGGAGCCGAAAGTCCTGTAGCCCTCGGAGGCTCCTGAAGCGGTGGAGAAGCTATAGGGGGCTGAGAAGATGTCTTTCCCTGGGTCTCACAATGGGCTACCTCCATCTGTGGTACCCTTGCTTGCAGTTGTATCTAACCCTTGGCTAGTTGTGGTCTGTCTAGTGTCAGTCATCTCTATCTGCACACAAGTATCAATTATAAGCCAAAAACCTCAAACCTTAAGACACTGCTCTTTAGCACGAGGTGAGAAAAAGAAGGATAGTCATTGTAACATGCCCGATAGCTTTTTGCTTATCGGATGTGGTGCACAACACATTTATAAACAAGACTCTACTAGACATGGCTTGCAGACTCCTTAGGATACGACGTTGCTCTGATACCAAGTTTGACACTCCCCAAACTCGAAGGGCGCAACTGGTTCCTAATGTCAAAACTCAGGCCCGAGCCGACCCTGCTGAACCATTTGCTACTAACGCATGACATCCATACGCAATTAAGAAAACAAACAAGTATATCTCAGCTTAAAACTAAGTCATCGGCCGGCAAGGCCCCTGTCAACTGATCTATATAAGAAACAGCTACTCCCAGGAGATCATATAAATAAATAGCTAACTAGCACATAAGTCTTGATTGGGCCATCGAGGCCACCATGATATCTATACCAAAACTAAAGCAGGTATATATCAATACAATACATCAAACAACTCACAAGTTTTAGCAAGCCAACAGCATAGGCCAGTATGGCCATAACATAGCTATACACCCCACACACTAGTCTGCAAGCCTCTAAGTCGTGTCCAACATATAGACGCTACTAACTGAATAAGAATCCCGACAAGGGAGGGTTATATCAACTCGAGCAGCCAACAATCAACAATAATGGCTACAAGTGTAACAAGGATAACGAACCCAATTACATTGCTCCTAAGCTTTAAGGAAACATGTCGTAAGTAGGAAATAGCCTTAACATACCTTTCCAATGAACGCTCGAAAGACTGTAGTTCCTTCCTGAAAGTTGTTCCTTATGTCCTAAGCTTCGCAAACACTATATATACACAACTGGTACACACCTATAAATAGTTCATAATTAGTATTAAATCGGCATATTTGCCATATTGCCCCAACTTGTCGAAACATCCGTAGAAATTCATAAAAATAACCATAAAAGGGTCCCGAGATGATTACCTTAGTTAACCAAGTGTAAACCTTGAAGAAACACCAATAACTACAAATTTATATCTTCAAAAATCAGCTCCAAACATAGCTAATAAAAGGGAAAACTGATTGCCACGTGTAGGGATTACGTTTCTAGGCACGGGGGCAATGTTTAATGGTAGAAATTGTCAAAAACTAACCTTCATCATGCTAGAACTCCATAGGAACCCTCTCATAAGCTCTCTCTGGTTTAGAACTGAAATGAAATGTTTTCATGACTTAAAACGTTAAATAAGCCAACATATCATATTTTTTACCCGACCCGTATTTGACCAGGATTCTGCCCCGACAGTCCCTAGTAAAACCCTTATAACTTTATACTCTGATCTCGGTTTGATACGGGGTTTTATGTGTTGCAAACTAGACTCGTAGGCCTTCGATTTAATGGGTGACAGGATTTCTAACTCTTTATATATTGGGAGAAAACATTCAAGACATTTGACCCAAATTTTAGAGAAATCTTTAAAAAAGAACTTACAATAACTTTCGCCAACTTTTATTTTGCCACTTACTTAACTTCAAAACTTGAGATACAACCCTTGAATAGTTAAAATATGACATACCACATCATTTTTAATTTATTACTCACCCTCCATGTCTTTCCACGAAGATACGAGTTACTTTAAACATTTTGAAAAGTCGGGGTGTTACATCTTGCCTTTGCAATATGCCTACTTGGGGCGATGATATTTCCCCAGGGACCAAACTACACTATCCATCCAAGTGTAGTAATGGTCACTCATCCTATCTTTTATGGAGTGGGCTACGGATCAGCAACTAAATACTACACTTTGGCACCCATGATTTTGGCCGTCATTTATAGGGCTTTGGACAAGTGTCAAAGCGGAGAGCGTTTCTTTTAGGGATGCAACCTGATACTTCAGTAATGGATGATGAGGCACTTGGTCAAAGCACATAATCTAGAAGAACCAGATCCGTTGAGATGATCAAACGAACTTGCAGGTCACGATTCGTGGATGTACCTTAATCATTGCAACAAAACTGGAGGTCTAAAATTATGGTATCTAAGACTTCAAGGGCTAAAAAATTAAGTTGCGACTCTGTTCTTTTGGAAATTCGATTTCTCTTAAACCATAAGTTTAATCAATTTTTCGAAAACTTAGTCATTTTTCTTTTATTTATATTTTCGAGTAAAACAACAAGATCTTCCAAACATTGAAGATAGTTCTTTGTGATGTTCCTTATCTGAGATGGAGAGAAAAGAAAAGAACGTTGTCTTTCGATTTAGGGACCATGCTTATTTAAGGATTCTAAAGTACCATTTTTAGGTTGGAAATGTTCCTTTTCAGTAAGTCTCCATCAGACTTAAGAAAAGGTTTATGGATTTTCAAATTTTCTAAAATAAATTCATATTAATAGGTATTTACCTTTTAGATCTGAAACTTTAATATTTTATTAGATCATACAACGAGCTCTTTTAATAATAATATATCTATGTATAATATATTAATATGTGAGTCCACAAAATAGAAATTACTAACAGATAAATATTCTACGAAAGAAGATTACATTTATAAAGCAAAAGTCCATGCTTTTTTTTTTGTCATATGCGTCTCTTTGTAAAAGCTTTGACAAAATGGAATTTGTATCGCATAGAGTTCAACATCATATTCAGTGAAATTTCATTAGTGGGATATAAAAAAGTAGAGTGTCGCATATTTTATCTTTATCTTGTGGGGGTGGAGAGGTTATTTTCGAAAAATTCTCGATTCAAATGCAATAAATCAAGTAGAAAAAAGAAACAACGAAGAAACATAACAACTAATAAGGAAAGAAGTGCAAATCTTACAAGAGAGGAACAATAACATAACAACAAAATAGTGTGAGAACTAAACTACAATAAACAACAACATATGATGATAGATATAAAAAACAAGACCTACAAGCATATGGTTAATACCTACACCAATAAAAATCAAGACAACGCTTCACTACCTACAAATCTTTTCTATCATAATTTGAGACCTCTCCACACCCCCCCCCCCCCCAATCTAAGGTCATGTCCTCAGTAATCTGAAATTGTGTCATGTCCTGTCTAATCACCTCTCCCTAATACTCTTTTTGACCTACCTCTACCCTCAGAGGCGGAGTTAGGTGCGGGTTCATGGGTTCAGACGAACCCACTAGTTTTTTTCGTAGACCCTATATTTGTATTAGAAAATTAAAATAAAATTATGTATATTAACTTGTGAACCCCCAAACAAATTGATTTAGAACCCCCAAACTCATAATCTTGGCTCCGCCTCTATCTACCCTCTCTCCTTGTACCCACTATATCCAACATCTCACCCCTCCTCACTAGGGGATCTTCACATCTCTTCACATGTTCAAACCATCTCAATCTCGCTTCCCTCAGCTTGTCCACCACGGAGGTCACTCTCATCCTAACTTGTTCTTAATATCCTCATTTCTAAACTTATCTCGTTTAGTATATCACACATCCATCCATCTCAGGATTCTTATTTTTGCAACTTGCAAAGAGCTCGTAAAAAGAAATGAATGTGTTCCCTATTAGAAGTTTTGTAATTCCCAAAACTTGAAAACGAGATTTTGATCAATGATGGAGAAATTCATACATTCATCAACTCATCTTTCTTAATCATTAAATTTGTTTTGTTCAGCGGTAATAAATATACACATTAATAAAGAGTGTTAAAACTTTTGCAAACATAGTTAATTATCATTAGATCAATATTGCTATAGGTTTTAGAGACACTTACAAAAAATGTTAATTGCCTTTAAAAATAGATATTTAATGATAATTAAGTTATTGTCGCTAATTAATTGCCGCTAAAAATTAGCTATTGGGTAGCAACCTCATCACCTTTATATGAAATTGCTCCCTTCTTCTCAAATATCCTAAGCTCTATAATTGAAAAATTATAACTCTATTATTCTTTCTTTGATAGAGGAAAAACAAAAATTAGGTATAATTTTTTATTTTTTTTACTTTTATCATTTTGATCAATTGAATTGAACTAGGTGGCCTGTAGATAAGTAAACAATTATTTCTGAGTTTGGATTTGACAATTTATGATAGTTTAATTTGAATCTTTAACATTATTACTATGAGGAAATTTATATAGGTTTTGGGTCAAGATATTCCAGTCAAAATGGATTCTAAAATATTTTTTGATTATTGGAATATCTTAAACCAAAACATACTTGCACATATAGTTTTATAGAAACTATTTTAATGTCATATATTAAACATAAATGTTATAAATCTATATGTAAGACAATCTAAATATGATATTCAATAACAATATATTAAGAGTAAAAGCATAAAAGTATCCCAGACTTGATCCAAATTTTCAGTTATGTATTTTTACTTTGTGGGGTTCTATTATCCTTTTGAATAATTGCGTGGTAAAACATTTCGTTAAGAATATTTAAATTTTAAAAGATTAATTTTTTTTTTTGATAAAGGGGTGCACCAAAAAACTTAAAATCAAAACATGCAATATTTATACTAATTCAAACGAGGTTTTAGTGAAAATACAAGCAGAGACATTTATTAACAATTGATTAGATGTCATACAATATAATATTGCTAAAGCTTCTAATACAATTTATTTAGACTATTTAATAATTAAAAGCTTGAACTATCCGCGCTTCGCGCGGTTATAAGAAAAACTTAAATATATTTTAAAATAATTAATTTCACTATTTGATAAATATTTTAATAAATAATATAATAAAAGAGAGAAACACAAATTAAAATACGACTTCGATATTACTTATTCAAAAAAATTGCTAAAAATATATTTTCATACTGATAAAAAAGTTGAAAATATAAACGTTGATATGAAAAGTTAAAAAGTTTCTCTCTCTCAATCTATTATTAAAATATTATCGTAGTAATTATTATAAATAAATTGGAGTAATAACTGTACAAAGGATAACACCTTCATTAATGTAGAAAAAATAAAAGAAACTTTTATTTGCTTTCAATAATAATAAATTTAATACACATTAATCATATATTCACATTTATTATGGTAAAAAGAAAAAATAAAAAAAATATTACTCTTATTATCCTTATTTACACTCCATTTATGTTGTTAAGAAGAAAATTAATTTATATATATGATTTTTTTTTTACACTTTTAACATAAATTTGTTATTGAGAAAATTAAATTATAGAATTTAAAGTTTTTCTCGAAATAAAAAGAGAGTTAAGGAAATTACTTTTTTTAGTTTTATCTATCTATCTATCTATGATCTTAATTTTACTATACATATAAATTTGATCATTTTTTTATAAATATTTTTATAATGCCCTTATTTATAGGACAACAATATGAAATATCAAATGATATTATGAATATGATTATTAATATAATTTAGGAGTTATGATCATCAAAAGTCATTAAAGTACGGAACATAAAGATACTTGAATTTTTATATTAAAAATTATGAACCAATGGAGGAGCATTAATTGATAAACAATTTTACTAAATCATTTTTATCCTAAACAAATACTTTTGTATTTTAATTTCTGACCAAACAAATTGTAATAATTATCTTTGAAAATCTCAAAAACTTGAGAAATTCTAATATTAATAATAATAAAAAAAATCTAAAAATATGAAGACTACAAAGTTCCATATCAATAAATATTTTTTTTAATAAATTATACAATATTATAAAAATTATGAATTAACTTTACATTCTCATGTTCTATCATAATAGTTATTAAAAGTTGATTTACATGACTACAAAATTATATATACATGCTTTATTGAGTAGCATACATGTGTGTGTTGATTTTCTTTTCAGGTTTTATTTTCAAAAATATCCTGACATGAAAACAAAATAAGTTAATCATACAACAACAACAATAACGACAAAAAATATAAAAATGAAGTTAACTAATCAAATAAAAACTTTAAAGAATATTTAGTTATGAGTTAATTAAAGATAAAGGAAGGATCTTGTTATCAATATTACATAATGCTCCAAAAACTACAAAAAGAAGAAAAAAAAATCTCTATAAACTACAAAGAGAAGCAAATAGAAAAAATCAAGCAGTTTTTTCTAAAAAAAAATTGTGATTCATAATATCATGAATTCAAAATTAATAATATTGAATGTATAATTGCAACAGAGAAAAAGTGATAACCATATATTAGGCATATCAAATAGTTTACCTTGTAAAATCGAATTGCACAGAAATATCTAACAATCTTCATCCTGCAAAATCAAATCAAAGAAGACAAAAAATTAACCAATAAAAGATGAAGAATAAGGAAAAATGTAAAAAATATAATCATCACATATGTCTCAAAATAGATTTTTATAAGTGTGATTTTGGGATGTCATAAATTTGTATATTAAATTATTTGAGGGTTATGAATATGAAAGGTTAGGAGTTATGAAATTTATAATATTTATTAGGAGTAAATTTATGTAATTGAAGAGGTAAGAAAATAAAATAATTAAAAGAAATAAGAGAAAAATGCCAATAAAATCACAAAAAAAAAAGATAAATAAGAATGAAGCCCTTAGAGAGCGCCACATCACTGTTTTCATATTCAGCTTTATTATAATATACAGATTGTGGGCATTTTAGTATTCGATCTTTACCTTTTTACATTCTCTTACTTGATGTTATGGGTTGTACCACTTGTATTAGGATGGAGGATAATTAACGATTCATGTTTCACTTATTCGTGGATTCTCCACAACTGTCTATTTCTTTGCATTTTAGGGATCTTTTCTCATCAAAATCGTTTTCTGGTTGAAACTTTTTTTTTAGTTTCCAGAGATTTCTATTGTTTTGTTGATTTTAATGCATCCACGTACTATTTTGTTGATTTTAATACGTAATGTTGAGGGGTAAAGGTTGTCGAAATGTTTGATATGAAGTCATAATTTGAAGAAATTTAAGTTAACTTTTTGAAGACGAAAAGGAAGGTGTTTTAGAAGAATTTTTTATTCATGTGTCGTAACATCTGTGATCGGTTGTGCCGATAAGCTAAGACTAATTAAATATATATTAATTCACTCATTTCATTATCGAACACTTGTTCCTTCTAACCAAAATGATAATTGGGGTTGAGTTGCTCTTCATTTTCTTTCTTTAATATTGTTAGTTATGAATCACAAGTTATAACATGTATATTTTTAGCTTAATTACTAACGTAACAGGAAAAACAATGATAACATGACTAGGAGCAAGTAGCAACCATATATCATTATATATACGCAATTGTTTCTTTGATACACAACTCTTAACTTGTTGGTATCCAATGTTGGGCAGTAAAAATCTGTACATATTTGTCCTTTTTTCTTTTTGCCTGAATGTGATGATCCATTGGTATATATATGTCACGTTATATTTCTGAACATACATAAAAAGAACATATTTAAATTTAATTTAGCCCTTTTATGAGAGTACTTTAATTTGTTAATTTGATATAGTTCAAGTGCATTTTGTGTGATTCTTCTTAGTGATATAACCTGATCAAGAAGGTTTCTCTGCAAGGTTCATCCATGGAGCGTATAATCAAGTCGTAAGGCATAGAGAAAATACCTCGAGCTAATGTTAAAATACCAGTAGTTTAATTATAAATGACAGTAGTTTAATTGTCGTAAAATGTGTTTTTTAAGACAATTATTACTATCAATTACATTTTAACACTCTTTGTAAATCTCGTTAAAGTCTATACTGACATTGGATCCAATATAATTAACTAATATCGGTAAATACTCTAGCAATCTTTGTTAATGTGCATATTTATTGCTCCTAAAAATTATTGTTATGACAGTTTACACCATAATTAAGTAGACAAGTAACTTTTTTGACAATTGTACCATTTTTTTTATTTTTTTTTTGGGCATTGTAGCAATGGCGACAAGTTGCTATTATTGGATTCTTTAGCAAAGATTTTTGTTCTATAAATAACAGTAAATTATTCAAATATTTCTGCCATGAAATTTATTCTGTCTTTTATGAGAAGTCAAAGCTGAAAAGTATGGTTTTTGGTACCAATTCTTTTTGGCTTTATATATAGTCAACTGTCCCCTCTTTAAACTTATCACCATATTTCATTTAAGACATTCGAATTAAGTTATTTTCAATTAAATTCTGCGTTAATTATACACATCAACCTCAAAGAGAAAATACTTAATTTTGTAAAAACACAAAAAAAAAAAAAAAAGTTAAAAATTGATCTGAAAATATCTAATTGAAACACTTTATCAGTTGTTAAGGTGTTCAATTAGAACATGATGTATTACAAATTGATTTGACAAATCTTAGAATATTTCTTCGTTCTCGTTGAAATTATGTCTCCTTTAAAATGCCATAAAGCACACATAATTGAAGATCCTAAGAACATATTCCCCTAAATGACATAGTGGCAAAATATATGCATGCATGAGATATATAGTCAAATAATCAGACTAGTTCAGGTTTAAGCTCTGAATATGAAATTTTTTTTGTTATGAGTGTCACCTTCTAACTGGCCTTGCAATGCGCGATCAAGATTTAGTCGGGACTCCAATAAGGTTCTAGACACCATGTTGGAAACCACAAATAAATTAGACTACTTTTTTATGTGAAGAAAAAAAGAAGCATAAATTGCATGAGGAAAAATGAGAGAGGAAATTAATAGAATCAAACTTGTATTCTCACTTTTTTTTTCTATATATAAATAGTAGTATAATGTTAATGGAGGTTCATAGCTCTAAATGAAAATAAGATTATATACAAGCATATGAAGAAATGATAAAAGAAAAGAGTTGTCTTACATGAAGGGTAAGTGCCTATTTGATAGCCAAGGATGACTTGCCTGCATCATTAGTTCTTGAGGTTTGTGATATATCATGTATATGACATGTATACAAGCATTCTTCTTTGATGGCCAGGCAGTCTCCTTGGCTACTCTAATAGGTTCCTCTCATTCATGCTAGACTCTTCTCTTCTTCTTTAAAATTTTAAAAAATAGAGGCGGATTTAAAATTTAAATTTTACAGGTTTACCTTTTATATTTTGTATCAATTACATTTTTTAGGGTGTGATAATCATGGTGTCTGTCTGTCTGGGTCAGTTTTCGCACATCTTGACTAATTCCACATACAAGATATTCCTCATCTCCCACCAACAACAAGTACCAGGGTGCTATCCTCGAGACCTCGTGGTTCTTAATTTACTTCATTGACCACTAGCTAGGTCACACCTTGGGTGTTATCCGTTGCATTTTTAAAATTACGCCATAACTTGTGCTTTTTCTTTTTATTTTCTATATGGAGGTGAATATAAGATTTTAAATTGATAAGATGCATAAATATTCCATTACAAATTTACTTATTTGTCATAACAAGTAAATGTAATAATCCAATCCTTCGTTTTGAGTACTTGCACCCTATTTCATGATATGAAACTTCTCATAGGTTCTCATATATGGTGTTTTGGGATTTGTTGGGATTTGACTTTGACGGCATTCCTGATTCTTTTTCATAGGACAAGCACGTGAAAATTCTTTTTGATAATGGGTGATGGTGAGATTCAATTTCAGGATTTATGTCTGTTTTGATACCATACTAAAATGTGCAACCATTTCATCTAAAAATTTAAGTTATTAGAAAAAATACACTTTTATTATTTAATTATATTCCGATTTGCTACCTAGATGCTTATATTATTTACTTACATAGAATTGATTAAACTTGTCTTTCCTTTTAGCAACTACTCTTTGTTAGAAGGACACAATTAGGTGTTTGGTAGTAATGAAAAAAAGTTGGAAGGTCAAATATTTGTCTTGTAACAAGTTGTCCTTGTTCTAGGAAAGAACAATTTAAATATAAAAAAAAAATTAAAGACCAAAGATTATTGGTTTTGTTGCCTAAAAAACCTTCTACTAATTGTATTCTATTTATATTATTCAGATTTACCTAATATTCCCTTTTTGGTTATCCATTCCTCTGCTTAATTCTATAACTTGGTGTAGTAATATTTTGGTGAAAATACATTGCTTTTTTTCTGTCTTTTTGGGAGGAAAAAAATACCTTATTTATTTTTTAGCTTATATGACTTTATTATGTGTAAAGCTATATATATCTTGTTTTAGTTGAACTAATATTTGCTTTTTCATAATCCTATATTTTAAGCTAAGTCACTTTGAACAACCAAGCACTCCACATTATTAATTAAAAATATTAAGTCATCAGATTTTTACATTATCAATTTAATTTAGTTGAATATAACAAGTTAATATATGAACATTTACTCAGGGACGAAGCTATAGAGAAAGCTATGAGTTCAACGTCAGAATTAAGTAATTTTGGCCAAAATTATGTATTTTTGTTAAGATTGTCATCATCACTTAATATGTATAAATATTAATTATTTAAAACTTGATTAATGAATATTTTTTAATTTTTTTTTACTCAACTGCATTTTAGGATGTTTTTGTAAGTCTAAGTTAATCAGCAAGATATATAAATCTTTACTCTTATCAAATTGTATAGACTTCCTTAAATAGAGATCAGAATTGGCTATTTTAATTTATTCCTATTATTTTATGTGAATGAGTGAGTCTTGAGTGTCAATTTTTTTTACCCAAGAAGAAAAGTAATCACAAAAATAAAAAATAAAAAAAATCATGAATATTTCCACCTTCAAATACTCGGGATGAATCTAAGAGTTCGGATTCACATAAATTCAATTTTTTTGCAAATTTTATGTAAATATTAAGAAATTTATTAAATATCTGTAAATTTTCAATACTTCTATTAATGCTCTGATTATTCTTAATTCACATCGCGTAAAGCCTATTTGATGAAATAATATGTTCGATGCTTGTCGTATCCGCCTTAATTCCTTTAACCAAACACACTATTGAATGATTGGTTGACCAAATCAACTTATAATATTCTCATGTTTCATTTAATTATTTTTATTAAAAAATGTGTTTTAGCTTTTATATACTTATTATCGTCAAGTCAACTAAAAAATAATTATAGTTTGTATTCATAAGAAATAAAATGTGTAACAAGAAAAATTACTAAATTGTTTACTGCAACAGATTCAAATTAATTATACACTATTAAGAGGGTGTTTGGATTGACTTAAAAGTTGGTTAAACTTATTTTTAGGTCAGTTTTTTATTTCTGAAACTGTTTGACAAATATAAAAATAACTTAAAATAAGTTAGGAAGTATTTTACAAGGTTAAAATAACTTAAAATAAGTTTACAATGACTTGAAATAAGTTAAAAATCAAAAGTGGACTCGAAGAATGCTTTAAAAATTCTTCAACAATTAGGAATCACGATCAACCATCTGGAATGCATTAAAAATAATTTGTTCTCCATTGCGCATAATTTATGTTACACACATTTTTTTTAGTTCGTTTTAAAAGAAGTAATGCACTTTAAATTTGAAAATAACTAATTTTACATTTTTATGGGGATTTTTACACATAAAATCGTTCAAATTGACTATCTAGGTTGTATTTAAAAGTCTCGCGAGTACTAAAATTTTTTACAACCATGTAAATTTCATATCAATTCAAACCTATGTATGTTACACATATTAACATGTATTGGAACAATTTTTTTTTTCCTATTTGGTGTCCGATATTATTATTAGAACTCGATTAATTTGAATTTGCCCAGCATAAGGCCCTATTCGGAAAGAAGTGCTCTCTACCAAAGATTTTTTCATATTCAGACTCAAATCCGAGACTTCTAACTATTAAGAAAGGAACAGTCTCATCCACTGACCACGTTCTTTGATGGTGTATTGGAACAATTTCATCATTAGGTATTAAGTGGTACTTACTCAAAAAAAAATTATAACCACACAAATTCCATTTCAATTCAAACCTATATGTGTTACAACTTACACATACTCACATGTGTTCGAACAATTTTTATCTTTTTTTGGTTTTTCATCTAGTGTCTGGTATTGGAGCCCAACTAATTTGGATTCACACCACGTAAGGACCCATTTGGGGGGAGGGGGAGGGGGAGGGGGGCAGCACTCCCTATTAAGAATTTTTTTCAAATCCAAAGTTTGAACTCAAGACCTCTATTTAAGGGATAAACAGTCTCATCCACCGCACCACATCGAAGTGTATGGGAACAATTTCATCATTAGGTAAAAAGTGGTACTTACTCATATTAGTTATACTAATCCTAACTTAAAAGCTACCAAATCCATCTAGTTCTCATTATACACTATATATACTCATACAATTTATCTCAATTTCATCACTACTAACCAACCTTCTTTACATACAAAAATTTCTTCTATAACAAGTCTTTATTAGAATTTGAGTCATGGCTAAAATATTGAGTTTATTCATCATGGTCACATCTATTCTTGCTTTTGCACCAATATTATGTTTATCTAGCAAGACCAATTATTATGGTTACCTATATCCACAATTTTATGATTGGTCATGCCCAAATGCAAAAGAAATTGTCGAGTCTGTTGTTGCTAAAGCCGTAGCTAGAGAAGCTCGAATGGCCGCCTCTTTGCTTAGGCTTCATTTCCACGATTGCTTTGTCAAGGTAAATCATTTTTAGTCTCTTGGAAAGTGTAGGTGTTTGTTTTTACTTTCTAAAAAATAAAAGTGTTTAGCCTAAATATATAAGCTGGTCAAATTATGTTATAAATATTTTTTGACTTATTACATATTTGATATATAAGTCGGTCATTCTCAATTTATGACTTTTCAACTTATAAATATTTTTAATTTGACTAATTCTTTTTATTATTTTATCAGTTATTTACAATCAGTTAACTCAGACGGATTAACTAACTATATATATTTTTATTTTATGATCATGTAGGGGTGTGATGCATCATTGCTTCTAGATAGCAGTGGAACAATAATAAGTGAAAAATTATCAAACACCAATAGAAATTCAGCACGTGGATTTGAAGTAATTGATGAAATTAAATCTGCACTTGAAATGGAATGCCCTCAAACTGTCTCTTGTGCTGATATATTGGCACTTGCTGCAAGGGATTCTACTGTTCTAGTAAGTACAACTAATTTAAGCCTAACCTAAAGATTTCAATTTCCGATGAACTCAATAACTTTTTGTTTAGATTTTATTTTTGTATTAGAAAATCTTTTGTGTATGCATAAATATATAATTGTGAATTCAGTAATTAAGACGAGCTATGAATTCGTGGTAAGTTCAAAAATCATAAACCTAGGGGTTGTTCAGTTAGTGGGACAAAGAATAACGATTCATGCGAGATAAAATATGAGATTATTTTACTCTCGTTGATGAGTATTAATTAGTCTTGAAATACATTTTGTATTAAAATGGCAAGATTAACTATTCCGTATAAAAAGTGAAATAGCTAATCTCATAAAATATCTTTGTCTATTCGATTTCAACCAAGTTAAAAAAGAAAAGTTATAGATCCTATATAATTTAGTTGGTTAGTTACCATTTTGACAAGATTATGAGATAATTCTGATCTTATAGATTTACTTATAATTACTTTAATCTTATTGTATAACTATTTTTTTAATTTATATTATTAGTATATAAAACTTAAACTCGATTATTATTTATGCAGGCTGGTGGACCAAGCTGGGAGGTTCCATTAGGAAGAAGAGACTCAAGAGATGCTAGTATAAGTGGCTCCAACAATAACATTCCTGCTCCAAACAACACATTTAATACAATCCTCACTAAATTCAACTTAAAAGGGCTTGATCTTGTTGACCTTGTTGCTTTATCTGGTAAAATTTACTCTATTAGTTTAACGATTTTATATCTAAAAGATAATTACAAGTAAGTGAGTAATTTATATCGAAAAATTGGTATAACTTTATACCATATCCAATGTGAAATAAAACTTTAAAGGATTATTTATTCTTGGATAAAACAAGTTAAATAACAAAACTTCCCTTCTATCAAAGCCCTTACAACTTTCAATTATGATCAAGGTTAAAATTGGAATTCAAAATTTTTTACAATATAAAATCAAACATATATTTTAGATTATATAATGTATAGCCTAGTTATCACATTTAAAGAAATCACCATAAATGTTAAATAATCCATAAATTATTAGTATGTATAACAATCCCTTATATAATATTGTTCACAAACCAAATAACCTTTTTAGTATAATTTTGTTTTACTTTCTATATATAAGTTAAATCTTTATTAGATTTTAACTAGACTAGTTATCATATCTAGGGCAGAGCTAGGTAGAATGAACCTCTTCAACAAAAAAAAAATATTTTTATATATAGTTAAAAATATTTTTTGAATGTTAAGAGAGGACAATTACCTCTTGTTTCTGCTTCTCTTTCTTTGCTTCGGGGGAAAGAGGTCCTACGATAGGTAATAACAGGCACAAACAAGTTTTATGTATATATAGTACATGTTGAACCCCTTTTGACTTTTTCGTGTGTTTACTTCTTCATATTTTAAACCTCCATTTAGTAAAAATTCTGACTCGAAAATTGTTGTGTAGGGAGCCACACCATTGGAAATGCAAGATGCACTAGCTTCAAGCAAAGACTCTACAATCAATCAGGAAATAATTTACCAGATTATACACTTGACCAATCATATGCTGCACAATTGAGCACTATGTGTCCAAAATTTGGTGGTGACCAAAATTTATTTTTCTTGGATTATGTCACACCAACAAAATTTGATAACAATTACTACAAGAACTTGTTGGCTTCAAGGGGTTTATTGAATTCAGATCAAATTCTTGTGACAAAGAATCAAGCAACATTAGAATTGGTGAAATTGTATGCTGAAAATAATGAGATTTTTTTCGAGCATTTTGCGAAATCTATGGTTAAAATGGGAAATATTTCACCTTTAACTGGATATAAGGGAGAGATTAGGAAGAATTGTAGATACATGAACTAAAAAAATTGGTTATTGTGTTTGATATATTTGATGTATTTTTATGTTTTTTTGTCAACATTGTTGTAAGTTTTTTTTTCTTATTTTTAATGGTTAGTTTGTATTCATCCTCATATATTAAGTTCATCTTGGGTGGCCTTTGTCATAGTGTGCTAAATGTTAATGATGGTTTCGTATATCTACTCATTTGAAGTACTTTCCTGGTAGGTTTTAAAATGTATATTTAGTGGGTGTTTGATCATGTTTTATTGTGAAATTTGAAGAAAAAATTAGTGTTTTTTTTCCAAGTGTAGAATGAAATTTGAAAGTTGAAAGTTGTGTTTGATCATGAATACAAATTGGAGTTGTGTTTGACTTTTTATGAGTAATCTGGAGTGAAAAAGTGAAACACATTTTTGTTATTTTTCAAATTCTTGAAAATTCTAAATTTTATGGTCAAACGTATTTTTCAGAGTTCAACTCTGAAAAAATTTAAAAAAAAATCATTGTCAAACGCCTCCTTAACATTATTTTTACTTGGTTTTCACACAGACAACCCCCTCCCCACTAAAAAAATATTTTTTCACACTTATCTTATTATTGGACAAAATTGAATCAATAGCTAGAAAAGAGGTTGTGAAAAAAGACAAGTAAGGCTTGCTCAAGTGGTTCAACATCTCTATCATCTACCGATAGATAGATTTAAGGGTTTGAATCATACTGGAAGGTAAGTGGAAATACTATTGATCCTCCAGAAATTTGGAAAGAGCGGAAAAAAAGACACAAATAGGCTTCTTGCAGAGAACAAATAAAAAATCTTGATGAGGCTTTTACATGAGGATATAGTGTATTTATATGTTGGCATTGATCCTCGAACTATTGTCAGTCTTAAAAACACCCCTTAACTTGACTAACTAAACTTAAATACACCCTCAATTTTGCAGCATAAATAAAATACACCCCCTAAATTAAATTCTTCTACAATTGCTGATTTTTGGAAAATTTTACAATGTATGAGAAGTTTCAAATAGTGAAACAGGGTCAAATAAGGGTTGGATTGTTACATCCACTTGTTATGACAAATGAGTAACTTTGTAGTGGTATTATACACCTTGCCAGTTTAAAATTTTAGATCTGCCTCCATACAAATAATAAAATAAAGAGCACAAATTCTAGCATAATACATTAAAAATGTAACAAATACAACAATAACATAAAAAAAAAGTTGAACCAATGAAATTTTAATTCTAAATCCACCTCGACTAAAGTAGAAGCTAAATAAGAAGAGAAGAGTCTAGCATGAATGAGAGGAACCTATTAGAGTAGCCAAGGAGACTGCCTGGCCATCAAAGAAGAATGCTTGTATACATGTCATATACATGATATATCACAAACCTCAAGAACTAATGATGCAGGCAAGTCATCCTTGGCTATCAAATAGGCACTTACCCTTCATGTAAGACACTCTTTTCTTTTATCATTTCTTCATATGCTTCTATATAATCTTATTTTTATTTTAAGCTATATAGACAATGTAAGAACACTACAATTTATATATACACATTTGACAATGTGAGAATACAAATCTAATTCTTTGATTCTACTACTTGCCTCTCACATTTTTTCCTCATGCGATTTATGCTTCTTTTTTTTCTTCATATAAAAAGTAGTTCAATTATTTGACTATATATGTCATGTATGCATGTATTTTGCCACTATGTCATTTAGGGGAATATGTTCATAGGATCTTTAAGACATTGGCCTTAATTATGTGTGCTTTATGACATTTTGAAGGAGACAGATTTTCAACGACAACAAAAGATTGCCAATCAATTTGTACTATATTTTTCATGGGGTCCAAGGGTCGACATTAAATTTTACCAGATTTAAAATAAGACTCTATGAGACGAGTTTGATCCCTGTTCTCAGATTCTAAGGTCCGCTCGAGTTTTATGAAAGCTACTTCACCTTAAATTTTAGCTCACACCTATAAAAAAGGAATACACATTTCATTGAAGAGACTTCTTGAATATCTCATAAACTCATGATATACTCATAAAGAGTTCAAAGCATCAAATATTGTCTTTCAAAAAACTATTGTCAGACGTTCCTAGCGATCAAATACATTACAAAGAGGTCTTAATCATCCAACATTTGAGAAATTTGTTATTAATGATCCTCGAACCATGGAAGGAGCCTAAATCATTCTACGTTCGAGAAATAAGCTATTAACGATCCTTAAATCTCAAGAAAACTCCAGAGAGAAGAATTAAGGAGATACACAAAATTGTAGTCACAATCTTGATAAATAAAATCACGTTCTTCTTTATAGACAGAAGAAAAGCATAATACCTTGGGACGTTCTCAACTTGACATTATATATTTAGTTTATATCTGAATTATTTTTCAACATAACCTAATAGGATTGTGTATCGGTCGGTTCGGTTTTGAAGTTTATCGGTTTAGCTTATTGGTTATCGATATGTAGAGATGTTAAACCGCTATCGAACCATTAAGATATTGGCTTATCAGTTATTGGTTTATCGGGTTTTGATCGTTACCGGTTCGATTATCGGTTTAACAGTTAAGATTTGACACAAAAAAAAAAAACATTGAAAATCACTTAGAAATAAGGTGACAAACTAAATGAACCATGCACATGAGTTCAAAAGTTATATCTTGCTCAAAAGCAAACATTTTTACATTGTAGAATAATGAAGTGTGTGAGACAACCAGAAATAAAATTAAGAAACTAAACTCTAAATCAAGGACTTTATATACAAAATGGTATAAATATAATTATTTAATTTACTATCGGGTTATCTAACCCGTTAAAGAAAAAATCTCAAACCGTCAAGAACCGATAACCCGATAAGAAAAAAAATCTAAACCGTTATCAAAACAGCTAAACCAATAACCCAATACTAATAAATTAATAACTTTTTTTCGATTTGGGTTATCAGTCTGGGTTCAATTTTAAACAGCCCTATAACCTAAGCATAATTTAAGTATGAAACTAATTTAGAGTTTAGGGGGGCTATGATCCATTATCTCCGCCCCTTTGCATTGGATTGCCTCCTACTTTCATCCTTTTCTAATCGTATCATTTATAAGCATGATTTAGGGTTCCTTAATTCACTTAAATTGTTTTATTTTGGTGCTAATTAGACTAAAGGTTTCACTACAAATAAACAATCCTTTACAAATTGTGAGACTGAAAGAACTACACAGTTTTGTTTGGAATTAGATGGAGGATTTGTGACAAGATGGATCACTCATTTTTTGGCACTGCCTTTGAAGTGCAATGATAACAAATGCTAGTAATATTCCCCATTCCATAATCCAATACTTTTCAGCTTTGACCTCTCATAAAAAGATAGAATAAAATCTATGGCAGATATATTTGACTTGTAAAAGGGCTTTACTGTTATTTCTGGAACAAAAAACTTTGCTAAAAGAATCCAATAATAGCAACTTGTCGCCATTGCTACAATGAAAAAAGAAAAACTCACATGGTGTGTACACCACTTTAGTGTATGTATCATACGTTTATGCATAAACTGCGCTAACTTAAAAGTTAAAACCATGGTTAGTTAATATACATTCACATCTCAATTTGTCACGCTAGGACGTTAACATGTTCAACTAGTGATATCAACATGCTTGTAAACATGTTAGAACATGAGTACTGTACATATGATGAATGTTTATCCTCGATAATTTCAAATGAGTGAACACAAGGATCTTTCGAGTGAGATTGAAACGACTAACCCTTTATCTCTTCAAGGATGACATAGAGAAACCCTGTAACAGCATATGTGAAGGTGGCAACATAGTATTTGCCATCTCCAAATTTGTAATTAGTTCCTTCACTTGAGATGGCAACATGAAAACTTCATCAGCTTGGTTTTTGGTCACCCATTCTTCTACGTTCCTGCATAAAGTTTGATTCAGCCAATCAGTTATGAGCTTTTGAAATGGATTGTAATGGGACTCATTGGTATGAAATGCACAATTGAAATAAGAGAAGAAAGTGGCCAGGAACATGCAGCAAATGAGAATGTTGAAACAGATAAAGTAATAACAAATCATTGTCTTACTTTCAAGTTTCAACAAGTCCTACAAGATTTATCTAGATAACCTTCGGTTGGATTTCTAATGAAAATTACATCTTGGAGTGTTCAAAAACGATTTCTTTTCAAATTGGTAGCAACTATCTGATGCTATTTAAAATGCATGACAACAGTATACCTTTTTCAAAATCATCTCAGGAAGACAATAATTTAGTATTTCATGCCAACTTATTGTTCTCTTCTTTAGATTCTTCGCTAATGTATTTGCTTTACATACTTGATTATTTTGACATGTTTTACTTGAACCGAGGGTCTATAGGAAACAGTCTCTCTATCTTCACAAGACTAGATACGTTGTTGTTCATGCCAACTTACTTCAATATGGCAACTACTTATAGACTTATAGTACAGTTCTTGAAACTTAGTTGGTGCACATAAAAGTACGTATCTTTGAACACCAACCTCCCCCCTCCCTCCCCCCACAGCTTCCTCTTATGTTCCCCTGCCCAGCATTAAGGCAGAGATAGAGGAAGATAACCTATACATACATGTAGATGGCATCAAATGACAGAAGAAAAGGGCAGCTAGAATAGAGAGGCAATCACCTGGGTTCAAGTTCCGTGTCATTGATGTTTGCAGAGAACAATAGCTTGACAACGGGGTACATATTAATCTTGGTTACTGGTTCCATGTTATGCATGCAATACCCACTGTAGCACCATGCATTTGGGTTAAGGAGAACAATTTGTGAAAGTGCACATTTGGTGTGTATATCTCTGACAACGGTCCGAAATGTTAGTTCGTCTTGTGCAGCTTCAAGCAATTGACGTGAAAACATCCTTTCCAAAGTATACTCCCTGGAATCAACACAGTGAGTTTATTAATACATCACGAAATCAAAATCAATCAATCAATTGTCCTCAAGTTCAAACTAGTTGGAGTTGAATGTATGGAATTTTTCGATATCCATTCCACTCTATTTGGGCATATTTCATTCCAATACACTGACGTATAGTCTTTTAACTAGGAAAACTCGTGATAAACACCAGATGTAATATGAAACAACTAAACGTGATCCAAACTAATTGCATCACTGATATGATCATTTGCATTCTGAACTTGG
This sequence comes from Solanum verrucosum, assembly GCF_900185275.1. Taxonomy (NCBI): domain Eukaryota; kingdom Viridiplantae; phylum Streptophyta; class Magnoliopsida; order Solanales; family Solanaceae; genus Solanum; species Solanum verrucosum. The sequence continues at coordinate 150,946 of NW_026020208.1, read as the reverse complement.
TTAAGTTTGTATTGCTTCTCAGAAATTGTATCCCTCATGTAATGTCAAATCTGATAAGTCTCCTTTAACACCTGAATAATCAAGTGCACACACCCAGATAGGCACATTTGAATATCTACGTGTGATGTGGCTATAATATCCTTTATGTGCACTACTTGCACTAACATTGGATGTGATCATTTTAATTCTTGTAAACTTTTAACCTACATGCATTCATCTTAACATCAAAACTACTACAACACTCGTCTTAGAATATTTTGGGCCTTAAAGGCCCAACATTCAATCTTACATGACATTGTTGGTCCCAAAAATGCTCTATAGAGATTATCTTTTACTTTGTCAGATATCTTCCTTATGCATAGCACATTAGTAGTGGAAATACATGAAAGACAAGAGGAAATAAGCTCTACCCTGAGAATGTCTCTCTATCAGCGAATAACTTGTTCGACTCTCAGATAGGCCAACATCTAACTTATGGCACTAGAAAAATATTTAGCAATTACTGCGCCATTGACAAAGTTACCATTCTCATCTAGTTTTCAGCTTTCTAAAGAGAGATAGAAAGACATCAACTCCATGAAATGTTATTGGGCAAGAAACATATAACAAAAGGACACATCTATTTAACAAAAAATCCTATTTACAGGTTCCATATGGTTTCAAGAACCACAAGTTGGGAAAGAAGTTTGAGTTTAGAAGAAAAATATAAGAGAATACACTACAAGATAAACTAAATCTAAGGGGGGAATGATAGATGGTTACCTAAATAGATCATTCAATCCACGAACAGGCAAACAAGTAGTTATGTTAAATTTGTATAGTCGAACTCCATCATCTAATGGTGCTTTATCACTGGAGCAAGGATATGCTCCAATAAGAGATGAACATTTTGGACAGAGAAATTCAATCCACTTGACGTCTTTGGAAAGATTGGAATGTCTCAACATAAAAGCATCCCCAAGGCAGCCTTTAAGAAATATTTTCTGCTTATCTAAGAGTTCAGTATTCATTTCATATTCTTTCTCCTTTGAAAAGCTCTCACTAAGATTATTAGTACAACAGCCAGTATTATGGTTTTTAGTGTCACAGTTTGCCTCGGAAGACATTCCAGCCAATGACTTCATTTTGTCTTCAGGTATGCATGTTGAACTATCACCATCAGTCATCATTTCAACAACTTCATTGTTTGGTTTCACCCCATTATTTTCTTCCTCAGGACAAGGTCTTAAAGAAGTCACCTTGGCTGAATTCACCTGAGAATCATAAGTTTGGCCCCCTTTCAACTCAGGAAATTCACAGCCGACGAGGTCCTCTTTGCATATGATAACAGATGCACCAGTTATAAGGCAAACACCAGTTGTACAAGAATATGACTTTGCAAATTGCATGACTAGCTGTTCACTTATACCACCAAACGAGCAACAACATGTCCCAAACCAATTGTCTGCAACATCTTGCCAGTCGACTGACGGCATCTCATTAAATAATCTGTTAAAAATAAATATTTAGAGACATGCAATGGCAGTCACGTAAAATAAATAACGGCATTTCCTGCCCGACTGAGAGAAAGAAAAGCCCTACCTGATACCCTTGGTTAACTTAGTTGAGCAACTTCTGCAGTAAAAATGAACTTCCTCCATAGCAGATAATTTCTTTATTTCTAATCCAACAAAGCAGAATTAATAAGAGTGAAATAAAATAAATGAACAAGAAGTTCTATAAGTGTCAGAATGCAAATAAGGGTAGACTCATAGAGTACGTTAAGCAGTGATCATAACTGTTTGCCAAAAACATAAAATCAAAGCAAGATGGCATGGCAGTTTCTGCATTACAAATCACCAGTCCCTCAATGATGGAATACATAAACACATCAAAGGAGATGACAGTTTCTGCATTACTGTCTATTCCTTTTTCTTTAGACTTGGTATCACAAGAGAATCAAGTCTTTCACATTCTTTTGACAAGTAGTTAACACGTGTTTTAGAACTTTAAAGTTGTATTTTTTACTCCCTAAAGTGATTCAACAGACATAACATGTTATGTTGATCAAATCCTGCAGTTTGAGTCTTGCTACTTGTTGGAATACCTCACAAACATACAAAAGTGAATTCTTGACAAGCTTTATACATAAATATTATGAACTGTTTAATCCCATGGAAAATTTTCAAATTTGTCTTCTCCACCCATCCACCGCACAAAAAGGGAAAAGTCCTGCTCTATCTTATGCATATTGTCAACCGTAGGTGGACTTTCATGAAGATCAAGAAAAAAATTAATAATTAGTCATTGCACTCTAGTACTTTGGGGACAGAGGAGTATGTAGCAATATAGTTATAGGTTCAATTCAACACATAGCATTTACATGTGCGGACAGAAGGCTGAAGTAAATGGTCATTTGTTTCTGCATTGCAAGATAGCTACAGATCTGTGGAACATGTTCGTTTGTATACTCAGGGTTAACTGGACAATGCCCAGAACCACTTTTGAGGTCCTAACACACTGGCAAGGAATTGGAAAGAGAGGATCAAAAGAAGACTGGTGGAAAAATATCCCTGCTTGCATATGGTGGACACTATGGAAGGAAAGAAATGGGAGATGTTTTGAAGGAAAGGTTAGCAGCCCAGAGGAGATCAAGATGAAATGCCTTAGTCTTTTGTATTTTTGGTGTAAGCAAAATTTAGTGGGGGAAGTAGATAGCCTTGTGGAGTTTAAAAGCCAATTGTAAAGTTAGTTTTGTCTTTTTGGATTTGAGTATGATGGCACCCCCTGGGGGTTTGTAAATCCCACCTCATCGATTTTGATGAGGTCTTTTGTGTGAATACAAAGTTACCTATTTCAAAAAAACATAGCATTTACATGGAACATAAACTTATGTGCAAAAATTTACTAAAATTGCAATACATGGTAGATATGAACCCATAACTTTAAAAATATAATGAGTGCAATGCTAATAATCTTAAAATTGAGCCCATAGAATTCAAATTCTAGATTTGTCTCTGGTTAGGGATACATTAAAATAGTATCTAAGAGATGCAGAAGAGAAGAAATCACCAAACTATCACACCCTTTGGTGCAACAAAAAAAATACTTGAGTACTAATCTATGGACTATGAAAAGTATACAATATCATAATCATAAGTTGTAAAATGGTAAGATTCCTTTAGATGTATCCCAATGTATCAGCCAAGCACCACTAACATCATCAACTACAACATACCAATGTAATACCACAATTGGGGGTCTCGTGATGATAGAGTGTGCTCAAACCTTACTCCTAACTCAGGCAGACAGGTTGTTTCCAAAAGACCTTACCCAATGTAACCACAATTGGGGTCTCGTGATGATAGAGTGCACCCAAACCTTACTCCTAACTCATGGAGGCAGATAGGTTGTTTCCAAAAGACCTTACCCAGTGTAGTACCACAAGTGAGGTATGGGGAGCGTAGAACTGGCTCAAGTGCAGCAAATGAAACTAGTTATGAAAAAGGAAATACAGGAGTGAAGAGTAACAATAGCTAAATAATGAGCTAACATCCAAACTAGCAAATATAAAACCGAAACTAATCAATTTTAAAAAACATTTCTGACTAACCATAATTCACCGAGAACGGAAAGAAAGTATCTGAGTCCGGTTTTTCCTCCTCCGGTTCCGATAAATCCAATCCTGAAATGAGCGGATGATCAACAGGAAGAAGAAGAGAAAGCTTAACTTCAACATGATCATCAAATACTCTGCAATGAACCGGAGCTTCCGGGTCAATTAAAACCCGAGGAACTGGTACCCGAATTGAATCCCCTTCGACGAAACAGACAGTGAGCAGAGATTTCTCCACAGATAAATTGACAGTGATTTCGGTACAAGGTTTGATACTTGGATTGAAAAGGATTAATCGGAGAGTTGAAGTGTGAGATTGAGCTTCCCATGTGAATCGCCATTTGCTGCTGTTAGGGTTTTCAGTAGAGGCGGGAAACACAATTTCAGATGAAGAAGACATAATTTTGATTGTTGATTCCATTGGGTGGAAAATTGAAATTTTGTTAAGATTTTTTTGGGCCCATCTTACATGGATTTTCATCTTTAGCCCAATGGATAAATAAGAAAATTTGGCATGATTTAGAAGGGGAAACTTTCGCAAATAGCCACTAAAATAATTTTTAATTATGTTTCATAGCTATAGTTTGCAAATTACGATACATAGCTACAAGTTAGAGGAATGAGAGTGGCGAGCAAGTTGTATATGTATATTTGTTGAATTGTATATGTATACCTATCAGATAATTGTATATATGTAACGGATATACATATGTATTTGTAAATCTAGCGAGCAAGATTGGGAGAGGGAGGAGAGAGACGAGAAAGAGAGGACAGAGAGTGGAGAGAGGTGATTGCATTTGTATATTCGTCATATAATTATATATGTATATGCATAATTCTATTTGTATAATTTGTATTTGCATATGTATAAGTTAGGAGAGGCGCATGTAATTATAGCTAAAATTAAGTTGGGAGCGATAATTAATTCAAACTATACCTATGTAAGTTAATTAATTTTCTCATTTAGATATATTTGCACTTTAATGAACTATGGGTTTTCCCATTCATTTGGAAATTTGACAAATGTTGAGATTCCTCAACTTGAGCAACAATTTCAGTGACCTAACTAAGCTTCCTGACACCATTGGTGACTTTACTAGAGACCCGATCTCTACTAACTGGAGAGTCTCCATCTCAAAATACTGTTAAGTAAATTCCCAATGAAAATAAGATAAAAATCTAAAGGAACAAACAAATTCAGGAACTACCTAATAAATTAGCCTGCTTGACAACTAACTATGCTTAAGTTGGACAAAAACCCTCTTGTCATTGACACCTCCACATGAAGTTGTAGTATTTTTTTTTCATTGAAAACCGATACAACCTCCAACCTATTGGGATATCATTAAAGCTTTATATATAAGACTCTGTTTTTTCCTTGAGCAGAAAATAACATCAAAAATCTACTTATAAGACTACGCTAAATAACAACAAAGAGTAACTACTGATATGTACACTATATAATGAATAAAATATGGCTAGAGTACTTGGATGATGAAAAGAAATTTTATATCTCAAAGTTGTTGAGGGTCATCTTCCTCACATGTTTATCATTAGTAAACACGAAAATTGATTTGATGATATCAGAAATAGCAGCATCAATTTTGACCAGAAGTATCATATCGTCAAGAGTAAAGACTATATGGTGGTTGAAATCATGAAAAGTGACAATTTCAAGTCATGTAGTTTCTCTTTCACATCATCATAATTGATTCTCAACGTCATGGCGATCTCGTACGCTATAGTAGAATTTAGAATTTTAGATTTAAAATACGATAAATAGTTTTATAAAATATATTGTAATAATATATTTGAACTATCTTTGGCTATTAGAATATTATTTTGCCGACTTATTTATATTTTTTCGATTTATACAATTGTTGGTTCTACTATAAACATTTTTATGATTGAGTAAAATATTGCATATTTTGATTTTAAGTTTTCAGTGCACACATTTATCAAAAAATATTTTATTTCTTTAGAGTTTAAATTTTATTAACGAAATTTCTAATTACACCATATCCAAAAGAATAGTAGACCTCACAAAATAAAAATTTGGATAAGGTCTGAGGTAGCTTTTATATTTTGCCCCTTTATATATGTTGTTGGATAGTATGTTTAGATGGTCTTAAAAATATGATTTATAACATTTATGTTTAATCTATGACATTTAAATAATTTCTATAAAACTATATATGCAAATATATTTTGGTTTAAGATATTCCCATAAACCTTCTGAGTTTTGACCGAAATATCTTGACCAAAATCTAATAAAATTTCTCATAGTAATGTTAAATATACAAATTAAACTATCATAAACTATGATAGCCTATTTTTTTTTCTCAGAATAACTAGGACTTAGGAGTGTGATGGAATGGATGTTTCATCTTACATTTATAAGATCATAAGGTTTTCGTATAAGGTAGGTGATCTTTTTCATAAAGCTAGGCATGAAAAATTCATATTCCAGAGCAAGTCAGAAGACGAGCGTGACTCTCAATTTCGAATAAAATGAATTTAATCATCAAAAAAGTATTGTAATCAGATGGATGTATGAATTTCTTCACAAGTTATCAAAATCTCAGTTTCAAATTTTGGGAATTACAAAACTTTTACTCCCATCATCTCAGATTATTGGCCATGATTTGTGATTTTCTTTTACTTATACACCCCTTAAGAAACATTAATTGGAATTATTTTAAAAACTATTTATCCTTTATTCTTTAATTCAATTATCGTCAAGATATCTTTATATATCATACTAGATCTTTCATTTTTTGGACCCAAAAGAAATCATTGTAAGATTTTTTCTTATATTCCTTGAACATGGTTATATTTTTAGATAATGCATATAATTTTTCTTGAGGAAATTACATATATAACATGATATATATATATATATATATATATCTTCTTTTCTCAAATAGTAGTAATTGTTTTGTTAATGTTATTCTAGAATATAATTAATTTAATATGTGTTTGGAAGTATATTATCATACATTTAAATAAAAATCGTCAAAAACCCAAATTAACCGACAAAAACTAAAGCGATGAAAACCGTTTAATTGGTTTGATTTAATTCTAACATTTGAAAAAGCAGACTAAAGTGATTTGGTCATCTTTTAGAAAATAATGGACTCAAATCAAATCATGAACATCGCTAATTACAAGTAAAGTTCTAAAAAAACACCCTATTCAATATATATATATTAAATTAGATTATTCTATTATTACCAAATCGGAGAGTATTTTGCATTTTGATAAAAATTTTGAATAGTTTTAAGGATTCATAACCATTTTTAGTTGTTAGTTGAAGCATGATATATTAAGTTTAAAGTCTAGTTAGATACAACAAAAATGGCTTGCGCTAATAAGTGAGGAAAATTTATTTTCCCCTTCAAACGCAGAAAATATTTTATTTTATGAAAAATAAAAAGTTCACGAAAAGATGATATTTGTTTTATTTACTTTTTATCACCAAAGATTGTTGCAGTAGGATGGTAACTACTTCGATCCATTTTTAATTAGAAGTCTTTAATTTGAGTTGTAAAAATGAAATAGTCTTTGGTAGAAAGCATTTTACTCTTTAGGGTGAAATTTTCTGATACGAATCTTACTTAATTAAATACCATGGTAACTACTCCAATCCATTTTTAATTAGAAGTCTTTAATTTGAGTTGTAAAAATGAAATTGCCTTTGATAGAAAGCGTTTTACTCTTTAGGGTGAAATTTTCTAATATGTATCTGACTTAATTAAACACCAAAACAAATATCGAACATCAAATGAGGAAAAAAAAAACACAAAGGCTAAATAATAGTCCAGTCACAGGCTGTGTAAGTTGTGTCATTGTTCTAAAATACTGATTAAGTTAATTAAACAAATTAAATGTGAGGACCTAACTCCATTCTTTGCTTTATTCTGGTGAAAACAGATTGATCTTTAAATAATTATATTTTTATTAGGATCATTAATTGTATTTTAAGGTGATAGAAAAAAGAAATTGCAAAAGGGACTGACAAGTTCAAAATTGTAATTAATAAATAAATTTAAAAAGCCTCACAAGAATATATTTTTCTAATGGACTTGCATATGTAAGATTTCTTTAATTAGTCTTAAAAAATAATCACATGATTCAGTGCATGTACATCACAATCACATACAAGTTGGGAGTTATAAGGTATTCAACTATTTTTTAGAGTTTCAAGTTCAAAATTTTCTACATGTTTTCCCGATTAAATTGTTACACGAATTTGCTTTCTACATATTATTTTGGTCGAATTTATTATATGAATTTATCTACTATGATTTCTTTCACATATATAATTTATGGATTATTATACTGAATGAAAATTTATCTTATGCACACAACACATCCAAAGAATAGCATTTTTGGATTCCTTTGTTATTAAAAAAAAGAAGGTATTCAACTAATCTACTCAATAATTCATATGTTAATTGATATCTCAAGCGATAACCAAGACCTACTTTTGATATCATAAATTTTATTTTAATTATACTTAACATCCTTTTCAATAAATTAATAATGTCATTATCAATATAATATTCTAAAACAAACTAAGATGATCTTAACAACTTTAATTTTAAAAGTCTCCATTTTCCAACCAAAGACCAACCAAATCCTTCCACCAAAGATATTAAAATAATAAGAGAAAAAAAAATGAAAACACGGATGAGAAGATATATAGAGTCTACACTCTCATGGTATGAAGGGAATTGTTTTTCAATGGAAAATAATTTTTGAAAAATATGTGGGTTTTTAACATGTTTTTTAGTGTTTGGTAAATAAATAAATAAAAATTATTTTAAAAATATTCATATATAATCTAACAAAATACTATAAAAGTGGCAGTGGGTGGAGAATGAAGCCTCGAGGGTGGTAGGGGTAGGATGATCAAGGCATGGAGGTTAAGGGTTTGCCCCGCAATGTCATTGGGTGGGTGGGGAGGATAATAAAGTTAATATGTATAATAACTTATATATACATATCTGATATCTGCTTTGGAAACCCGACTAATCGAGTTCATCTAGGAAAGTCACTCTATTGCATATTAAAATGATATCATTAAATACAAATTTTCTAACTAAGAATAGAGAGATACTTATAACTTTTCTATAACTTTTGAAGGTTAATAATACTCATGTGTATAATAACTTGTATATGTACCAATAAGGTTGTGGTGGTGTGGTAAGGACTCTTTCATTCTTAATAGGAGGTCTCAGATTTGAGTCTTCCTGAATACGGAGTCGTCTTTGTTAGGGAGCGTCCCTCCAATACGAATATTAGACACCGGATAAAAAAACATATATATATGCAACATAGCTTTGAAAGAGACAATTAACCATGCTTATTAATTATTCTCTTAGACAAAATTATTTGCTAGGTTGTTCATTTTGATTGTGTACATACATTATACATCAAGGTTGTCCTCAATTATTGTCTCTTAGAATTTGTTAGCCTTCTCAAACCTTTTTATTAATATAATAAATTAGAGGGAAATAGGGAAGAGGAGGAAAATAATCTAAATAGTGATAGTAAATTTGAACACTTATTATATAAGAGACTCCTATCAATATCACTAAACTTTAAGTCATGATTTTCAACAACTTGCATATATTTAAATGGGAGACATCCCCTTAAGCTATAAATTTGATCCTTATTATAAAATAAAATATGTCAAATTAATAGGAAAGGTACCATAATGATGCTGCATAGACTGAGCCATCATTTTCTTCAAGTGGATGATGGATGACACACTACATCATATATACTACAATATAGTTTTTGTTGAGAGGTTCATGAGGTCATCTAATTCAAAATTTGCAAGTTTCTTGAGTACAACCCATTGATTCATTTATAAAAGAAAGAGATAATCAAGCACCTCCTAGATTATGACCGAAATCTCAGAAACACACTTTAACTAAATTAAGATCCTACCACTCCCCCACCGCCAGCCCCCCAAACCCATTTTTTTTTGTAATTTTAGTACACCTTTTTGGCTTATGTGGCATCCAAACATACCCCATGTGGCTCAATTACGTGGAGTCACATAGTGTGTCACGTAAGTCAAAAGGTATATAAAATTACAAAAAAGGAGTTTCAGGGGTAATAAGACCTTAGTTTAATTAATAATGTGTATCTCTGAGATTTCGGTTATAATCTAGGGGTGCTTATGCTAAAAGAAAATAAAAAATTTGAAACTTTGGATTATTCCCTTTTAAAATTGTGTCACTTACCATATTATCTCCTATCTAGAAATAGTTAGGTCTAGTGTCACTTTGTTGTATTGTCTCCATTTTTTTAAAAATATTTTGCCAATGATTTAACCCTATACTCAGCCATATTTTATGTGTAATCCTTTTTCAGAAGGTCCAAGAGGTTTTCAACCCTTCAATTAATTAAAGGGTTTATAAATAAATAAATAAAAACCATCAATCAATTTTGCGAGTAAATTTTATTTAGACACTTGAACTATTATATTATAGATTTCAACTAAACATCTAAGTACATGATAAAATATTTATGTTAGACAATTTTGATTCAAATTTCAGTAAATAAATTTGTACATGTCCTCAAGTGTTTATTATGTAGTTAAGTTAACTACATAAATGACAACTATTTTAATTATACACATCAACCTCGATTGGAATATGCTTGTATGATTAAAACAAGCGATATATTTTAAGTGGTTAATTATTTACGTAATGAGTACTTGAGAACATATACAAAAGTTTTTCAAAACATTAAATTGAAAGTGTCAAATAGAAACACTTTATCAGATGTTCAAGTACTCAATTAAAACAAACCATAATTTGAAGGTCTAAATGAAATTCACTTGAAAAGTTCAAAAGGTTAAAAGGTTATCGATGTATTAATAAGCCTAAAATTAATATTATTGCGAGTGCACCATATGCTATGCACCAATAATATTTCAATTCCAAACTGATCTAAAACCATGTCTGGGCATCTCAAGCCTCAAATCGAATCATACCAATAAGTCATAAATCCTAATATCAAGCTATAAACTAATTATGTCCAACCAGAAAATGAAAGTGCGAGTGGTGGAAATGAGGATGCTGGGGTGGATATATAGACATATTATGAGAGATAAAATTAGAAATGAGGATATTCGTGGTAAGTGAAAGTGGCCTTCATGGTGGACAAGAAAAGGAAGTGAGGTTGAGATGGTTCAGACATGTAAAGAGGAAATGCTTAGATGCCTCAGTGAGGAGGTATGAGAGATCGGAAATAGAGAGTTTAAAAGAGGTAGAAGTAGATCGAAGAAATATATTGAGGAGAGATAATTAGACACCACAAGACAAATTTTCACAAAGACAAAAATATAAAGTGCTTATTTTTCATTTGCTCAAGTTCGGATAGAATTATTCGGTGTTTGTGATGGTCAAAAGTAATAGATACCTAATACAATAATTAAAGTGTGAGCAAACTAGCTAGAACAACTATTTTTTTTAAAAAAAGAAATTATTGCCAATATGGTAATGGTACATCCCAACAACATTGAAAATAGACATTAAACCAAAAAAAATACAAATAGAGAAGTGTGTGACACAAACACACAATAATTGAACTTGCATTATCTCTTTAAAATAAACAGAGACAAACCAAAAAGGCAACTACTAATTATCAACCATTTATTTATTTTGAACCACAAACATTTTACATTAATATTTTTGTTACAAAATGACCAATTCATCATCACTCATCAGTACATAAAGGAATCAGAAGAAGCCATAATAGATTGATTCACATTGAGCAAATTCCAAGGGTTCAAGAAATCATCTAGTTCATGATGATAATTAATAGCTATGTTGCTCGGACCCTGTAAACATATTGTCGTTGGGTGCATGTCAGATACTCCAAAAGTACTAGTGCATTTTTCGAGGCTCCGACTAGAGTTTGTACAACTTATGATTTCATTTAAAGATTGTAGCCTTTGGTTTAACTCAGCCAATTGAGCTCTAAGAATTGAGTTTTCTGCTTCCACATTTAAGAAAAGATGTGTCATCATGTTTATATTTGTTGCAATTTGATTGTTTTGTTCCTTAAATTGATTTACTCGAGATGTTAAATCATCATAAAGTTTTTGCTTCCTCATTCTTGATCTTCTTGCTGATTCTCTATTTGATATCATTCTTTTTCTTTTTCTTTGATCCATTACTTGTTGAAGATCTTCTTGACTTGATCCTGAAGTAAAAGAAGCCATAATTCTATAGAATTAATTGATGGTGTTGGAACAAGGCAACCCCTTTATTGGACCCTAAGTGGCGCCAATCTGAATTAGTAGAGTCGGTAGGCTAATTTTGATTGGATGGTTGAATCACTTTTATTGGACCCTATGTGATGTGAATGTGGATTGGTCCGGCTTTTAAAAGGCAATACATAACGTGAATCTGGATTGGTCAGGCTTGTGAATTCAGGATGACAGATGGTCAAAGCACTTTTTAATGAATCTTACGCGATGCAAATCTGAATTAGTACCTTGAGCTTGTGGATTCTGAATAACAGATGGTTAAATCACCTCTAATGGATTAGTTGGACTAATTTATTCTGGACCAAATGGTTAAACTACATTTAGTGGATTCTATGTGATGCAAATCTGAATCAATTGCAGTTCCAATTATAGGGAAAAAAGATGATGGTGTGACTAGGGAAAAGTTATCAATGATGTTCTAATGGCCCTACGCAACGCGAATCAGAATAAAGGTAGAAACTTTTTTTCATGAGAACATGTAGAACCAATAAAGGAAGGACACAGAGAAGGATTGGACTAAATGTGTACCACGACGAAGAGTTGAGTTTATGGTGAAACCGGAAAGAAGGACTTCACTAATTATCGGAGACATGGATACCAAACATCAAGAATCAAAGTAGAACCAATATGCCTTAGCAAAAAGAATCATGAGCAATGTCTAGTAGAGTCTTGACGACTTTAAATAAAATACAAATTGGGGAAGATGAAAATAAGAGAATGGGATATTATGGAAGGGGAGTTTTAGAACCTATATAATATGGAAGGGATGAGAGAGGAAAATAAAATAGGAGAAGTTGAAGAGGTTTATGGTAGTATAGGAGAACCATTTATAAAGAATTGTAAGTGCCCATTGAAGGAAATAAAAAGGTAGGATGAGTATAGGTCAATCAAATATAAAATTCAAAAGGGTTTTAAGTTAAGACTAAATGGTCAAAAATATATTTTTTTGTGAGTTTTATAGCTTAACCATTAGTTGTTGTTGTTTTTTTTTTATATGAACTATTATTATTCAGGTATTAAAATACATCTAGTTGAGTACATGGTAATAATTTAGATAAGAAAAGGAAATCTATAATATTTGGTCTAATCAGCTTTGATGTGTGTTTTAATTCATAAAGTGATAGTTTATAGATGTATATTTAATCACCATCTCTTTATTTGGTTGGTGTGATAAGGGAAAATAATCTCATATTAAAATGCATGATTATTTTGTCTTGAATTTGTATAAATGATGAGGTTAGTTATCCATATAGAAGGTGAGATAGTTAATTCTAGTATCCTTATTTATCCAATCTCGATAACAAAACGACTCCTAAATGTAAGAAAATTTTATATTATCAAGTTATTTTTAGCTATTGAAGAAAATAACTTATCTTATTTTTGAGATTACAAGTCTCGCATTTTAAGGAAGCATACTCATTGATATTTTTGAAGTGACATGATTGTGTAAATTTTTTTTTTTATATTGACAATATATATAAATAAATAAAAAAAAAACTATAAAACTCTTATTTAATTATTCCATAAGATACATAATTCAAAAAATAATTTCTCGTTTAATCAAGGAAAAAAGGTCTGAAATATATTCGAACTTTGACCGAAATTGTTGTAACAATCCCAAACTTTGGAAAGGACCTTTTACCCCCGCACTATTTAATAGTGTATTTTAAAGGTATATATGTGCCCACGTAGACATCATAAAAATTGTATCATTATAAATAGTAACTTGTCCACATGGGCACATATATACCTTTAAAATACACTTTTAATAGTGTAGGGGGGTAATAGGCCCTGCTCAAAGTTTAAGATTGTTACAACAATTTCGATCAAAATTCAGATATATTTCGAACCTTTTTCCCTTTAATCAAAGGTATGACTAAATATTTCCGACAAATTTTTTTTACTCTTTTCTAAATTTGTTAGAGAACAAATACAGAAAAACTCTTTATTTATAATTTTAGTTTGTCTATTTTAAAGTACTTAATTAAAGATATACCTTATAAAAATATACCTTATAAAAGATGTAAGTATAGAATTTCTATATTATAGATGTACCAAAAATTAAATCATCATCCTGCAAAGTGGACTATGGACCGATATGTTGTAGGGGGCAAGAATTGAGATATTTGCAATGCAGCCAGCTACAATCCAGGTTTCATACATGGGGTTCCCTGGAACCACGGGGGCAACGTACATAGATTATTTGCTTATAGATGAAGGTAATTTGCTGCCTAGTGACACCTTCGATATCATATTTGCTGTTAACCTTTTCTCTCTGTAGGATCCTTTTGAGTGTAATTTTCCTGTATGCAGTTTGTTTCACCGATGAAGTACGCAAATATTTACTCAGGGAAGCTTGTACATCTCCCTCATTGCTATTTTGTCAACGATTATAAGCAAGTAAGTTTTCCTTGATCTTTCTAAGCTTTATAACAAATCTTATTTCATCAAATCAATCAATGAATTAATTATGCCTCGATCCCAAATTCTTAGTTGGAGTTGGCTACAACAACATATCCAGTATGGACTCTGAGGAAAGTAGAGTGTACGCACATCTTACCCCTACCTCAGAAGTAGAGAGACTGTTTCCAATAGACCCTCGTCTCAAGGTAAAAAAATAGTCCAAGGCAGTCCAGAAGTAATAAAAGTACTAGAAAACAGGACAAGAACTATAACAAAACAATACGATAGTTGAAGAGACCGTTAAATGAAGTACAAAACAAATAATAACAAAAATTGAAGAACCAGAAATTATATGAGCAATACTACAACTACTAGTATGGAGTGTCCTAGAAGTCCCAGAAAATGAGGTCTGGGAAAGGTAGAATGTACGTAGATCTTACCCCTACCTCAGAGGTAAAGAGGTTGTTTCCAACAGACCCTCGTCTCAAGGGAAAAAATAGTCCAAGGTAGTCCAGAAGTAATAAAAGTACAAGAAAACAAGACCATAACTACAACAAGACAATACGATAGTCGAAGTACAAGACAACAAATAATAACAAAAATCGAAGAACCAGAAACTACATGAGCAATACTACGACTACTAGTATGGACAGATAACAAGACAACACACTATTCCCTACTAAACTTCTACTGTAATCCCTTTCCTCCACAACCTCATATCTTAAATGGTGTTGACCTTATATCTGTGCTGAACTATTCTAGTTTTGTTTCACTTTTCGCTGCTGCTGAGTCTCTTGCTGTTGTTCTCTGTAGAAATACTGTGATTTGCTAAACTCAAACTGCCAACCGAAGCGTTGTGATTATGGACTGCCTGAGGATAAATTCATATTTGCATGTTTTAATCAGCTTTTACAAGATGGATCCTGAGATTTTTATTACATGGTAGTTACTTCGACTAATTTAAATTGGTCAATTCTTACCTCACAAGCACTTTCTATAAAAACTTGTTGAGTTGGTATGTGCAGGTGCAATATCCTTAAACGTGTACCAAACAGTGCTCTTTGGCTTCTTAGATTTCCAGCTGCAGGGAAGATGAGGCTCCGCGCACGTAAGTATTATCTTCCACATCATGCATTTCTCTTATCTCGTTTAGAGTATCAGTCTAGTCACTCAACTAATCCACTCGTAGAGTCTGGTAGTTGAGACTTCGCCCCTTTTTCTTCAGTAAAGTCGAACCTGGTAGAGGAATACCTGTATATTAGCTTATGAAAGGTCTCGTAATGCGACTCATTTATTACAGATGCTGCTGCACAAGGCCTGCAACCAGCCAAATTATTTTCACAGATGTTGTAATGAAACAAGAGCACATCAGGCGTAGCTCGTTGGCTGATCTTTTCCTGGACACGTAAGAAGATTAAGAAACATTCGACATCTTGGCATTCAAGAATCTAGTTCCATTCATGTCATGTTCTTGAATTTTGGTTTTTTTTTGGTCACTTGTAGGCCAATGTGCAATGCACATACCCAGGAACAGATGTTCTTTGGGCTTGTCTACCAATGATTACACTTCCCCTCGAGAAAATGGCTACTAGAGTTGCTGGTTCCCTTTGTTTGGCCACAGGACTTGGGGACGAAATGATTGTCAGCAGGTATGCGTTCAAATATTATTTCGTCAAATCAATCAATGAATCAACAAGAAGTCAACAACAACATATTCAGGGTAGTGTGTACACAAATCTAACCTCTACCTTGGAACGTAAAGAGACTGTTCCAATAGGCCGTCAACCCAAGGACATATTTTGTGACCGATATCATATTCCTTTTTGGTTTACTTTGCATTTTGCAGTATGAAGGAATATGAAGAGAAGGCAGTTTCGTTGGGACTAAATCATTCAAAGCTCCAAGATCTCACCAATAGACTCAAGGCTGCGCGAATGAGCTGCCCTTTATTTGATACAACACGTTGGGTGAGTACTTAAACACATAACATGTACTTTACTCAACGACATTCTTGCTATGTTGCTAGGACTCATCTTCAAAAATGCTACTTGGGTGCATGTTGAATCCTTTCAAAGTAGTGCATTTTTGGAGACTCCGAACATGAAATGTTCATTTCTTTCTTCTTGTGTTTTCAGGTGAGGAATCTAGAGCGTTCTTACTTTAAGATGTGGAATCTCTATTGCTCCGGCCAGCACCCTCAGCCCTTCAAAGTGACTGAAAATGACTCAGAATTCCCTTTTAACTGATAGAGATGTAGTACGGAAGGAAGAGAACAAGCATCCACTGGGCGGAACCAGAATTTTCACCAAGACATTTTTGAAACAACACAAACTTCCCCTCAAGTGTATGTGGCTCCACGACTCCTCTAGTGAATCAACACATTGTGTTTGATCCCTTGATTTTTTTGTCCAAATATTGCTCTATTCCAAGTTCATGGGGAGCGAAAAAAATATTATGAAGCAAAATAATGTCCTCTCATATGTCTTGAATATGTGTGCTATGCAAACTTTTCTATATTATTAGGGGTTGTTTGGTTGGTGGGACAAGGGATAACAATCACGAAATAAATGATAGGATTATTTTGTTCCGTGTTTGGTTGTAATTATTAATTGGTCTATGGAATCGTTTAATACTAAAATAATGGGGTTAATTATCATATATAGAAGATGGGATAGTTGATCCTATGAAGTATCCTTGTCGAAATCATCTCGATAACCAAATGACTCTGTAGTGGTAGAAATTTTTATACCATCAATTTTTTTTAGTTATTGTAACAAGTAAATTGTCTTGTTTTCGAGATTACAAGTTCGTATTTTAAGAAAACATAATATCAGTATTTTTTTTAAATGATCTGATTATAGATTTATTTCTCTTACCATAGAAAAAATTAAGCTTTTATTTTTTATTTTTAAAAAAAAGTGGCTTTCCATTGGGTCTTCTTTTTGCTATGGTAGGTGAGAAAAAGAGGAATCCCTTTCAAAAATCAAATCATCTTACAAGAGTGTTTATTGTAATTGACCCTAAATTTTTTTATCTTTCTACAAAGAGAAAAAGCAGCAAAATTCAATCCTTAACATATCATAATCAACACGAGGGGTTGCTTAAAGGGTAAACACCTTTCACCTCCAATCCTGAGATTGCGGATTCTTGCCATCAAAGGAGTAAAAATGGCAGAAGCTCTCAGTAAGTTAACATATTAGTTGACCACATTCAGAATCTATCTGAAGTATACAAATTCCTTCCTTAAAATTCGTGAACGGGGAAATTCGCTTAGGGTGAAAGAGGTTGGTAAATCTAGTTCTATCAGTAAATCAATCTAAAGAGTAAGGTTTTCAAACTAAATAAGTTCAAACAATAAGTTCTTTTATAATCCAGCATAGCATTTCCAGGAACTGCAGTTTACAGTACAGTACATACACAGATGATCAACAAATTAACAACTGATGTGCATACAGCCATGGAAAGGGTCTTCCTGGGATTTTGTTGTCCATATGTATCGATGACTCGAGTCTTCTGAACCAACTCAAACATAAATCACATGAATCCGATGCAAAACAGAAATCAGTCTCTCCTGAGATCCATTTCTTCCCTACGAACACCATCAGCGTTTAATATGAGCATTTCCAGCTTGTCACCCTGCATATATGAAAGCAACTTGTTCAGAAACAGGATGACGATAAAAGCTTCATAACCTTCTCAAACAAAACTTCTCCCTGCCACACTTATACAATTTGATCATCCATTGAGTACCAGATCAATAGGAAAGTAAAGACTCAGAAACTTTGGCTCACAATTAAGAGAGTACTCGTAAGGTGTCATTTCCGAGTCATGATTATTGCAAAACACAGTCACACTTAATAACCTAAAAGTTTCCGAAAATAATAGTTCTTAAATATTATTGTGTCATTGCATAGATACCATAGCACATAAATCACTTACAGTATATATATCCCTTTCTGTTGCTGAAGCAAAACATGTCTTCACTAAGTCAATGGCTTCTGATTCAGAAAGTGGAGTTACAGCATCCTGTGCAGGTCATGGGAACTTTGTTAGCAGGAAATCACATTTTCCTTTTCTCACAATTCTTAGGTGAAGTTGACAGCACTAGCTACTTCGTATACTTGAAAGAAAATTTGTCAAAAGTGAAGTATGAACCAGACCTTGGCAGGCAGCAAGAGAGGGCTTGGAGACTTTAATTGGTTGTCCAGGAAAGGCATGATCAAAGTTGCGCCTGAACCTTGAGAACTATACCCAACTCTCTCGTAGGATCCAACAGCATCATATGTAAAAACACAACCCTTTCCTATGAGAATTTAAGAATAACAATAAGTTTCTTTTCAGCCATGTATAGTGTTGCTCGGACGTTCAAAAATGTCGACGGGTGCTTATCCGATCCTCAAAAAGTAACGCATGTTTGGAAGATCCAACAAGGGTGCGACAACATTTTTGGGAAGTCCGAACAACATAAAGATGTAAACAAATAAAACCTTGAGACAGCATCCTCCCATAATTTGTTACCTTCACTGTCAAGGCCACCTAGAACATTGAACGCATAGTAGGGAAAGAAACGTTTGTAGTATAGGGTGTTTGAAAGTAGCTGTCCCATAGCTGGGCAGCTCATCTGCTTATTGTGCTGGTGCTGATAGGTCTATTTTCAAAGAATAAAAAGCAGAATATCACTTCCAACATCATATTCTTGAAGTGTGAATGTCTAAACAGCAGACAATTTTGAAATGTAACACACATAATAATATTAAATGTCCATTTCCGTATTAAAGCCACAAACAGAGAAAACACATGATATTTCTTTTACCAATAAAGAAAGAGAGAACGCACAAAAATACTCCTTTACAATAGAATGGTGGGCGTCTAATAGGCATAATCATTAAAAGAAGAGTTGAAAAAGAACTTATCATATAGAATTGAACTACTACAAATGTGACTCATAGATGACTGTTTGTGATTTAGGAAAGACGAGAAACATCTCTATCAAAAAAGGAAAATCACGAAAGAGTCATCAGGATGACTGAAAACATTAGATACTGCGTGTCCTTTCCTTTAAGCGACGTAAACTTCACTTAAAAACAACATAAAACATAAGCCGAAAATCCAATCTTTCCTGTTGCTTCCCCTGGTCTTCCCCCTGTCAGTGTCCCTCTCCCTGCCCCTCATTGCTTCACACAACCATGTTATTGCACCTTTATCCTCCCTCTGTTCCACTCACATGTTCCAAAACTTAAGTTCATTGCCAATTTAGTAACCTGAGTACTTCTGCAAACTTCAAATTATAGGTCTGGAAGTACAATCAAAAACTTCAAAACTTACTAGACAGTGTCTGCTATTTCAGTTTTTGCAGAACATAAAGCAACATCGACAATAAAAAGAATAATACATTGCACCAATGCACCTAAGATTACAAAGTATCAGCAGAAGCAACAGTTAACAGAATTTTCAGCATCTTACCAGGTGCCTTGCTGCCAAAACTTTTTGCAAAGCTCTCACATCAGCTTGAAATCCTGAGGAGGCCAGCACGCACTTGTCAGCTCTGCACATTCAGATAAAATCATTAATAAAAGTAGGATGCTTCATTAAATAAGAAATTACGCTAAAACAAAATGGAAGGCACCAAGAAGCATGATGTAATGAGATGAAAGAATTTTTTTTGGCTTTCAGAGATGTGTGCTTGTCCACTTCAACTATTAATGTAACAGTACAGAGTAGGGGTATACAATTGCTAATCATATTGAATGCAACCAATTGAGATGATGATTCAACCTTCTGGCAGTGGATGTGTTACCCTTGCTTTTCAATAGTTCATAGTTTATGAAAGACATATGCTTTCTATGTTCACATCTAAAGTCACAATAGTGGGAGCAGCGGTATTTGAATCCACAGGATCCCCTTTTCTGAGCATGGACACAAGTCAGGACTTCTAACATGAACAGGAAAAAAGTTTAAAGATCAGGTCTTTCAGGAAAGAGCTAAATACTTTACACAGGAAATGGAAGTAGACTCCTAAAATATAGGCAATCATTAAGCAGAGTTAATTTTTCAAAGATCAGTTCCTTCAGGTACAAGGGAAATGACTTCCTCTTAAGCTTTATATTAAATTCTACGTAAGATTATCTTAATAAGTATGATTATCCTACTTCAGAGCACTACAATTAACACGAGTTAACTTAATATATGGGATAAAGAAAAAAGAGAAAAGAGAACAATCCAAAGAGCGAAAGAACCACAAGGTAAAACAGAGAAGAAGGGGACATACAATTTAATGATCTTGGAGTAATACTAACAAGGACAGGGAACAAACCTGAGAAACAGACTCTATAAAACAGCTACATACTTTACACTGGAAATGAGGGTAGACTACTCAAATCTAGGGAATCATTAAACAGAGTTAATTTTTTTCAAAAATCAGTTTTGTCAGATACAAATGTTTCGACATCCTCTTAACCTTTATATAAATTTCTATGTAAGATTAGCTTAATAAGTATGATGTCTCTGGTTCAAATCTCAATGGACATGGGTGATTACTTCCTATCTGTCCAAGCCTTGATGGACAGTTAGTTACCAGCAACGGCAGAGTCACGTGGGTGCAAAGAGGTTCATCCGGTGAAAAATTACATTGTATAGTCAAGGACAAAATTATGTTTTATGTATATATAGTTTAAATAAAATTCTATGTAAGTTTATCTTAATAAGTATGATATCTCATGTTGTGATTTCTTCCTACTTGTTCAAGTTTTGATGGGCAGTTACCCCTAGAGGCTGATATAATTTTCTATGTATATATATTACATGTTGAATCCCATTGACTTCTTAGTGTGTTTACATCATATTTTGAACCCACTTAAGAAGGAAAATTTCACTCCGTCACTGATTGGGTCGTCTTGTACCTATCCTGGTGGGAGGTAGCAGAGGTATCACATATAATTAGTCAAGCTGCGCACAAGCTGGTCCGGCCACCACATTCACATTTTTTTTCTTTCAAAAAGGTTTAATTATCCTACTCTAGAACACTACACTTAGATAAAATCCAGGTAATTAAAGAACTACAAGGTGAATTAGAGAAGAAAAAAAGGACATACAATTTAATGATCTTGGAGTAATCACGAGTTAGAATGTTGTAACCAGTGGACATCCTAGTATCAGCAGCAATTACACAGTAATCAGCACCTGCAATCGCAACACATGTTCTGCAAACAGTATACAGATCAGATATCACCATCGAGATCACATTCAACATAGATAAAAAAGGAAGCCAAAAAAGAAAAATAGCAATCTGCATAAAGAATTACCCTCCATTGTTGTCGTAAGGAGACCAGTTAGCTTGCTGCTTCGTCATCCTGATCTGCTATGAGAGAGATAGCTAGGGTTTTGCAGAAGAAAATTGAAATTGAAATGGAAAAAAAGAGGGGTAAATTGATGAAGATGACCTCTTCAGCAAGACAACTGAATTCGGGTACAGTAAATGGGCTCGGGTAGACCTTCTAACTGACTCTCCAGGTGAAGCCCAATTGTTTTGTGTCTTGTCTAAAAAGGTCGAGTTAAGTTTACGAATGACCTTTATAGGCGGGGCGGTCTTGAATTTTTAGTCCTATTAAATATTTAAAGAAAAAAAAAATCTTTGAATTAGAAAATTCGGAACATAAAGTTTTTGTTGTCTATCGAGTGTAAATTGTGGACACAAGATATTTCAAGATAATAAACTTACTCAATTGATCACAAATTCTGCCTTTTACGTAAAAGCTAGAACTTATATCTATAAGGCAGAAGATTAAGATATTTCAATACAATGAACCTGCTCAATTGATCATATATTATGTCTTATAGAGAAAAGCTAAAACTTATGTCTAGTAGACAAACAAAAGTTGAGGTATGAAATATTCTTCATCTATCTCAGTCAACCAATCAATGATCTCTAATTCTTTTCCTTTTCTTTGAGGGTTATTTATTTCGACCAAACATAAAATATATTTATCTCAGAATGAAAGTGCGATTTTGAAGCAGTAAACATGCATGAAACTAAATACATTTGATATACTATATATATATAAACCACCTTTTAATCATGATATGTACATTCAGGGGCGGCTCAACGTAATTGGGGGCCTAAAGCGAAATTTCAATTCGCGGCCTAAAATATAAATACACTTCATATACGTATTTATTCAAAAAAATAAATTACACTATTAAGATGAAAATTATTAGTACTTAATATTGTTTTTTGAGTTCCTAGTTTTAGGTAAGATTTTATCAACACAACATTGAAAAACATCCTTTAAAAGAGACAATTATTATATGCATTGTTAACATAATGATATAAGTAATAAGTTGATTAATATTAAATAAAGATAAGAGTTAGAAGTTTAGAATCATAGAATTTGACTCAAAAAGTTGATGACTTGGTATATCTCATTTTAATATGCTTAGGGTAATGCTTGAAACTAAAATTTAAAAAGAAATAAAAAAGAATTTGTAATTCACTTTGTTCAACACTTTTCACTGTTAATTTTTATTTTTAACAAAGTACAAAAGATGTTAAAGTGGATAAAATAATTTATTATTAAAAAAATTATACTTTTTATCATAAATAATTAATTTTTCTATAAAAATTTTAACACATAATTTATTCTTGACAAAAATTTGGGGCCCCCGAAATTTGGGGGCCTAAGGCAAAGGCCTTATTTTTGCAAGCATAGAGCCGGCCCTGTGTACATTCTCACTCGTTTACAATCAAAATTAAAATTATGGCATTGCCAATATCTATCACTTTTACTTGTTGTAATATGTAATTTGTTTTTAGTTTTTATGATTTCAAATTATACATTTTGAATCAAAATATCGATCACTTTTATTTCTAACTTGTAACAAGTAATTTATTTTTTACTTTTCATGATTACAAATCATGCATTTAAAAAAGGCTTAATTAAGAGTATCTTAAATAATTAATATAAAAGTTACATTTTTATGGTGTATATTACTTACATCTCTGTAATAAGTTTTTTCTTATTGGTAATCCGTTTTCATCCTCATTTTATTTCATTCCCATTGTCATCACTTTCCTTCAACTCATCAATAAACTCCACTTTTAGTTGGGGTTTGCACCGACTTATTTTTAGTGATTTTTGGTTTTTGAGTTATTTTTATGTTTCCAAAATATTTGGATAACACAAAAAAATGTTTTTAAACTTTTTTTAAAAAAGGTGAAAAAATACCCAAAAAAGTCAAAAGTCAAAAGTCAATAGTTGGGTGTTCATCATTTCCAATTTGTAATTTGCGTCTTTTAACTTATAAGTCATATTAAAAAAGTCAGTTCAAACAACCCCTTAGTTATTTGGTTATGAAATAATTTTCACTTTTTTCCGGAGTTCAATTTTGAAGCCACAGAATTTTGAAAAAAAATTGTTTTCCTTTTTTCAATAAAAATAATCAGAAATTAGAGTTGTTTATTTTTACTTCTTCATTCTTTTCTTACTATAAATTACTTATAAAAATTAAAAACAACTCTAATTTATTTCATGGCCAAACACAACTTCAATTTTTAAATATCTTTTTTTCACTTTAATAAAAAATAAAAACCTTTTTTTTCTTATTTTCAAAATGAAATATGACCAAATGTATATTACAGATTGTTTGATACGTAAAATAAAATGAAATATCTCAAAATAATAAATTTATAACGTTTGGGACAAGTACATTTATTTGAAAAGTAGTTGTCTGACTTGTATAATGTATCACCGCCATTTATTGGTGATGAGAAATGTGTGGACATGACTAGGTCTTATGATCAAAATCAACCTAGGGTCAATTTAGCTATTACTCCCTCAAGAAGATGGAGTTGCTCAGAAGGTAAGTAGTCCTACTTTTCATTTTGAGTTTAAATTATTAAGAAAACAAAGATGAGAGCTTCTAGATAAGGATAAAAAGAAAAACTCTTTTCGTTTTATTGCATGTATATAGATTTGATAGAAAGGAAAAGGCTTAAATATGAAAAGGTCGGGTTAAGTTCACGAATGACCTTTATAGGCGGAGCGGTCTTGAATTTTTAGTGCTATTAAATATTTAAAGAAAAAAAAAATCTTTGAATTAGAAAATTCGGAACATAAAGTTTTTGTTGTCTATCGAGTGTAAATTGTGGACACAAGATATTTCAAGATAATAAACTTACTCAATTGATCACAAATTCTGCCTTTTACGTAAAAGCTAGAACTTATATCTATAAGACAGAAGATTAAGATATTTCAATACAATGAACCTGCTCAATTGATCATATATTATGTCTTATAGAGAAAAGCTAAAACTTATGTCTAGTAGACAAACAAAAGTTGAGGTATGAAATATTCTTCATCTATCTCAGTCAACCAATCAATGATCTCTAATTTTTTTCCTTTCCTTCGAGGGTTATTTATTTTGACCAAACATAAAATATATTTATCTTAGAATGAAAGTGCGATTTTGAAGCAGTAAACATGCATGAAACTAAATACATTTGATATACTTGGTATATATATATATATATATATAAACCACCTTTTAATCATAATATGTACATTCTCACTCGTTTATAATCAAAATTAAAAATATGGCATTGCCAATATCTATCACTTTCACTTGTTGTAATATGTAATTTGTTTTTAGTTTTTATGATTTCAAATTATACATTTTGAATCAAAATATCGATCACTTTTATATCTAACTTGTAACAAGTAATTTATTTTTTACTTTTCATGATTACAATTCATGCATTTAAAAAAGGCTTAATTAAAAGTATCTTAAATAATATAATATAAAAGTTACATTTTTATGGTGTATATTACTTAAATCTCTGTAATAAGTTTTTTCTTGTAGTCTTATTGGTAATCCGTTTTCTTCCTCATTTTATTTAATTCCCATTGTCATCACTTTCCTTCAACTCATCAATAAACTCCACTTTTAGTTGGGGTTTGCACCGACTTATTTTTAGTGATTTTTGGTTTTTGAGTTATTTTTATGTTTCCAAAATATTTGGATAACACAAAAAAATGTTTTTAAACTTTTTTTAAAAAAGGTGAAAAAATACTCAAAAAAGTCAAAAGTCAATAGTTGGGTGTTCACCATTTCCAATTTGTAATTTGCGTCTTTTAACTTATAAGTCACATTAAAAAAGTCAATTCAAACAACCCCTTAGTTATTTGGTTATGAAATAATTTTCACTTTTTTCTAGAGTTCAATTTTGAAGGCACAAAATTTTGAAAAAAAAATTGTTTTCCTCTCTTCAATAAAAATAATCAGAAATTAGAGTTGTTTATTTTTACTTCTTCATTCTTTTCTTACTATAAATTACTTATAAAAATTCATAAACAACTCTAATTTATTTCATGGCCAAACACAACTTCAATTTTTAAATATCTTTTTTTCACTTTAATAAAAAATAAAAACCTTTTTTTTCATATTTTCAAAATGAAATATGACCAAACGTATATTACAGATTGTTTGATACGTAAAATAAAATGAAATATCTCAAAATAATAAATTTATAACGTTTGGGACAAGTATATTTAATTGAAAATTAGTTGTCTGACTTGTATAATGTATCACCGCCATTTATTGGTGATGAGAAATGTGTGGACATGACTAGGTCTTATGATCAAAATCAACCTAGGGTCAATTTAGCTATTACTCCCTCAAGAAGGTGGAGTTGCTCAGAAGGTAAGTAGTCCTACTTTTCATTTTGAGTTTAAATTATTAAGAAAACAAAGATGAGAGCTTCTAGATAAGGATAAAAAGAAAAACACTTTTTGTTTTATTGCATGTATATAGATTTGATAGAAAGGAAAAAGCTAAATATGTCGTCAAATAGGTGACTTTTGAAGTATAAAGAGTATATATGTTCTAGTTTTGGACGGCAGGAACACTAATGTTCTAAAAGTATGACGGAAATATCTGCATATTATTTACGATAATTCGGAGGTATATTTATCCTTTTTCCCTTTTAATAATTGAGTGACACTCAACAATTTCCTTGATTGTTCCAATTTCTCCCTCCACACTGTTTGATTTTTTCTTCACATAACAAAGTCAGTCATACTCTGTTTTTCCCTCTATAAATAATCTAAGAAAACAAATTCAATCTTGCAAAAGAAGAAGAACTCTATTGCTTAAGCATAAAATCCATGGAGATGTTATACTCAATGGCCGCTGTTTGTACAATAGCCACGACAGTCGTGGTGTACGCTAAATTAATCAATGGCAATCGAAATCCTTTCTCTGAACTCAAGAAGAAGTTCTCAAATAAGGTAACAATGGTGATCGACGAATTTGATGAAATTTATGAAGCTGTTGAGATATATTTAACCAACAATATGTCTCCCAAAAAATGTAAAATCAAAGTAAGTACGACGGAGATGGGGGAGGAGAACGAACGAACGAGAATAATCCGATCAAAATCATATTGGAACATAATCAGAAGGTTACAGATTTTTATGATGACCATAAATTCAAGTGGATTTGGCTACAATATGAGGTGAAGTCCTTTAACCTTATTTTTCGAAAAGAAGACCTTGAATATGTTGTTGACACTTACTTGCCTCACATTAGGAAAGAAGCAAAATACCAAAAACACATCTGAATTATCAGGAATTTTACATCTTTAACTATTAGTTGTTTCCTTTTCTACTTGAATTACAATCATTTATGTATTAATAAACATATATCAACTATTAGTTGATCCCTTTTCCTATTTGAACGATGGTGATAGTTCAAGTAGGAAATGAAAACAATTGATAGTTGACCACTCTGTTTGGATGGTTGTTAAGTATTGTTTCATATTGTATTGTATTGTATTATATTGTTTCATATTGTATTGTATTGTTTCATATTGTATCGTATTGTATTGTATCGTTGTATTTTTTCATATTGTATTGTATTGTATTGTTTCATATTGTATTGTCTTGTTTCGTATTGTATCGTTGTATTGTTATTGTATTGTATTGTATCGTTGTATTGTTTCATATTGTATTGTATTGTATCGTATCGTATCGTATTGTATTGTATTGTATTGTATTGTAACACTCTGCTTGCATCATTGTTACCTATTGTATTGTATCGTAATCATACCTACAATGTTTGTTTTGATCGTTACTTAAAATGTATTGTATTGCATTGTTATATTTCGTTGTTACGTGACAATGAAATCCCCCATTTTATGAAACAATCGATTTGGTGTGTTTCCATTGTTACTTAATTTCTTTATCCAATGATATCCTTACATAATATTTCATAATACTATTTTACCGTTTACCCTATATTATTTAATTCTAGTCAAACCTCCTATCCTAGAATAATTAGGAATATTTTAGTAAATTTATAAATTACAATACAGTACGATACAGTCAAACCAAATTAAAAAATGTTATTAAACAACAACAAATAATACAGGCTATCCAAACATTGTATCTACCATAAAGTACAGTGCAATAGAGTACAATACAATACACAGTACACTATGAAACAATTGGTAACAATGATCCAAATAGAGTGTAGGTGGTGTATCGTATTACATTTTATTGGTTTAATGAAAATAAAACGATAGTGATAGTTCAAGTAGGAAATTAAAAGAATTGATAGTTGAACACTCTGTGTCACGCCCCGATCCTACACCCCGGACGTGGCTGACACTCGAGAACCATTGTTGACCCCAAGCGAACCGTTGGCCTGACTTACTTACTCAGCGGAAGACTCTAAGCATTATTACAATGATCAAATGCACTTTACTCAACTATTTAAATAAAATAAGTAAGAATGTTTAAAGGTCAAACATTCAACTTGGCCAAAATGGCAACTCAAGTCTTAACCAATGAAATAATAATGTAAAGACAACTGATTACTAATTATCTATGAAGCCTCTAAATCAAAGAGAGATGTCGAAACAAGACCCCTCAATCATCCTAAACAAAGAGGGATGTCGGAATGCAAAGAGGCTCACCAACTGACTCTGAGTGCTTAACTGGATCAACGAGGCGCTGGGTGATGATCCTGGTTACTTAAATCTGCATCATAATAAGATGCAGGCCAACTGGCATCAGTACATTGAATGTATGAGTATACGAGTTGGAATGCTAAACATAGTATAGGCTTAAAAAGAATCTGAAAGGAATGCTTACCTTGGATTTACTCAACTCATGAACAACTTAACACAATATAAAGCAATAAAACACATACAATATATAGAAAGCTTTTAAAACAGTAGAAAACAACTTAGTTCGTTAAAGAAATGCAATAACAAACTCAATTGTACTCCTGTAATAAAGTAATATAGTTTATGTGGGAGTTTCTCTAACCGACAACTACCACTATGAGCCTAAGTGGTGATACATCGTCTTGTCCATGCTGCCAGAACTGTCCTATACTTTGCCGTTATATAGAACGCCTTAACTAAGTGGATCCACTAGACTATGCTAAAAAGCAACTTAAGGAGTCATCTAAAAAGTATGATCTTTTACTACCCATGATGGCTACATGGTTTATGGAGACTTGAGTTAATATGAACTCACATCCCCATATCGGTGCTCAATACTACTCCCAAAAATATACTTAGCTCATATGATTTTAATCAAAACTTCTTTCTTTGTTTGAGATAATTACTCAAAACTTTAGCTTAAAAGCTCTCTTGGAAATCGGCGTTTCCCTTTCTTGTTCAAATGTGAAAACATTTTAAACTCTTGAGAATACTTAGTTCCCTTATAGATTTTTGAGAAATGAACTCAATTCTTTACTCTTTTCTTAACTCGAAACTTAAGTCTTAAAACAAAGTTAAAACTGTTGTGAAAGACTTTTGAAAACCTTATAAACTTCTCTTGACTTGCTTCTTAACTTGACTTTTAACTTTCCTTGAATTGAATTATGGATTCAAGGTTCATGATCTCATGTTTATGGATGATTTCATGATATTTAAATGTACCTTAGAGTATTGGAATCAACTAGAAAACATAGGTACACTGTTAAGGAACTAGTACGGAAAGATGGGGGAAGAATGGAAAGAACTGGCATCCCTGGCGCTCTGAGAGGCGCGGGGCGCCAGCCCTTGAAATTCAGAGACCAAGTTGGGGTGCTCTGGCTGGCGCAGCGTCCAGAGCCCAACATTCAAGGCCTGTTTTGGGGCGCGCTGAGAGGCGCGGCGCCCCACCCCTTTCCCCAGAAATCTCAAATTTTCTTCTTCATTTTTCATCTCTAAACCCTCTAATTTCACTTAGTTCTTTCCCCAATCACTGAGAATCATTCATATCCTCAATATATATTAGATTCAACTCAAAATTACACTCGAAAATATGAATCAAATCTCAAGCAAACTCCAACAACACAACCCACAAGAATTCAAACTAATTTCATCAAGAACTCAAAGGATTTACTTTCAAATCTAACATACTTCGCTGAATTGAATCATGATTGGTGCGTGAGTGAACTAACCCAATGCTGTGTGATCTGACTTACCTCGTAGGAATCACCCCTTGACGAAATCCACAAGCGAAATCGTTACGAACAACGATCTTGGTTCTTTTCTTTTTTC
This sequence comes from Solanum verrucosum, assembly GCF_900185275.1. Classification (NCBI taxonomy): domain Eukaryota; kingdom Viridiplantae; phylum Streptophyta; class Magnoliopsida; order Solanales; family Solanaceae; genus Solanum; species Solanum verrucosum. The sequence goes on along the minus strand of NW_026020208.1, from coordinate 121,105 downwards.
TTCTCCTCTTGCGTTCTTTCTCCAAAAACCCTAACTCTAATTTCAAAAGCGTAAACTGACCAATTTCAGTTTAGACCCTTAGAAATATTACCAAAAACGAATTAATTAAGTTGGGTATGGAAAAGACCAAACTACCCTTCCAAATCCGGATTGGACTTTCCTTAATCAAACAACCCAACTTCCAATGGACATATCTCACTATGAACTCGAAATTGCAAAAACTCGGCGGCGTTGGAAAGATTATTCCAAGATATTTCCTACAATATCTGGAAGCACACCTAACTCATTCTGAGCTAGGATTTATGGTCATTCGAAGTTGACCAAATATTTAACTTAATCATACTTCAAAAAATTTCCAAATTTTTATATACTTTCCGAGAATGACTATTTCCAATTTCTAACTTCTTCCTAGTTCTTTCAATTAGCGAGATGTTACAATATCTCCCCTTTGGAAACATTCGTCGTCGAATGAGACTAATCTTACTAAGCCAAGGGTGAAACATCAATCATTCAGTTCAAACACCCAACAAGCAAATGCAAAAACAACATGTTAACTTGTAAATAAATACCAAGAAAAGGATTAGTACTTTAATTTGGAACTTCTCCGGATTCAAAGAGATGTGTATATCTCTTCTTCATGTCTTCCTAAGCTTCCCAAGAAGCTTCCTCAACAAACTGATTCCTCCAAAGAACTTTGCCTGATACTACCTCTTTTGTTTACCACTTGCGAACTTGGCGATCTAGAATTTGATTAGGAATCTCCTCATAAGATAAGTTATCCTTGATCCCAATATCTTCAGTTTATATAGTTGTTTACTGCTTTATCGAGTCTAGTGTTAGTTTTAGGTTAGTTTTGTTAAATTTTTAAATCTTTTTTATTTTGGGTTCCTCAGCGTTTGTTTTTGGTACTTTTACTGAGGATAGTCCCTTTGAACCAACTAGGACTAGTTTTACTACTTTATTGAGTCTTAGAGTCGTCATAGGAGTGACAGTTCCCAATGATGGATGGATGACGACCGTCTTAAGGGAAAATTAGTCACATAGAGGAGTAGGATTGAGAAACCGACCTTGGTCTTTTGAAACTATGTCCGAAAAAGTTATCCAAACGTCATGGGTAATCATAATTGGAAAAGTGCAATAGACTGCTAACCTTGAAACAAGCATGTGTTCTTAGTTTTGACTAAAAAAAAGGGCTTAATTGTGTAGTAATACCGTAATATAAGTTGTATGAGCATGTTAGTTGATATGTCCTTATATGTGTCATGATTCCATGTGTGGTGAGTGTTGTTGGTTTTTGCTTAACTTGATATCTAGAACTTGCCCTGTGTGTGTTGAATTGGTAGCTTGTATGACATAGGGAATGTGATTGAGGCGTTTCTTTAAAAAAGCCAATTCTTGAACTCTACTTGTATGCCTACCATTGAAATAATCCCAAGTGAAGCCCCATTGAGCCTTTAGCCTTGTTTGTTGATAAGCCACATGATAAGCCGAAACCCGTTTGTTTGATACCAAGTTCTTTTGATCCTAATAGAGTCCTTAATGCACTATGTTAAGAAAAAGGGTTGAAAATTGTTGGTTGATACAAGAAAGGGTGAAATGCTAAACTGTGTGGGAAAGAAAAGAATAAGTAAAAATCTTTTTTTGCCCCTAGTCCTTAGTGACAATGTGCACCTCAACTCAATTGAGGGTGGCTATTTTAGAAATATGCTCTAAACATTGGCCCTGGTCCTATCAAGGATAATGTGTACCTCACTCGGACCTTAAAATCTAGAGTGAGGGTGGCAAGTGCAAAGGCATGAAAAAAAAAAAAAAATATATATATATATATATATATAAATAAAGGGCAAAGTTGGAGCAACAAAAAGGGGTAAATAGTCATGAACAAGTGTGTACTAGGAGGAAAGAAAAGTTAAGTAGGAGGTTGTTGGCAAAACAATGACATGTGCATTGGGGAGGTGTAGTCACTAAAATGATTCCTAAATATTCTTTCCCTTACCTTAAGCCGACATTACAATCAAATGAAAGTCCTCTTGATTCCTTGAGAAATATAATGCGAAATTAAGAATACGCTATAGTAAGAACTTCATTTGTGAGAGTGAGTTAATTGTTTGAAAAATAAGCCCTGTTGTTATTATGATTGCTTGAGTGAAAGGCTTTACTAAACACAAATAAGTGAGGGCATTCATGGCATGTGTTCAGATTATCTAATTGGTGTGTTTATATGAGTTTGCATTAACCCGGAAAAATAGTAAAATAGTCATTCTTTGAGCATGTGTTGTAACTTGGTGTAAATGTTGTGAAATGTTGCATCCATTGTGAACTACAAGATCATGATTAAAAATGTTTGGTCGATTTTAAGGTGGGTTGATAAGTCCAAGGGTTGTGAAAAATGAGTTGATAGTCTAAAGATTGTTTGAGGACAAACAAAAGTTTAAGTGTGGGGTGGTGATCTTAGGCATATTTATATGCCTAAGTTGTCAATATTCGCCCATGAATTGATTTAAGTAATGAATGATCTTGGCGCTTTGCTAGGCGCGACGCGCCAAGGTAGAAACATCAGAGCACCACACTGGACGCGATGGGAGGCGCGAAGCCCCACCCTTTTGCCGACTTTTCCAGTTTAAAAAGTGTTAAATAGGATTCCTACTTGGAATAGGTTATGTCTCCAAGTTTTCCAACTCTTATAAATAGCCTTAGGGTTCCATAGTTAGGGTCCGACTTTTTATTGGTGTGCAAGATCAAGTATCAACGTTTGTAATAGGTTTTGATCTTATAACTCTTCTATTTTCTAGAAATCCGATGAACAATTGTATTTTGTGGTTTTCTAATAACATGAGTGGCTAAGCGCCCTAGTTCTAGGGTTGTAGCTACGAATTGAATGATGATTATTTAAGGCTTTTTGAATTAATTCTTGGTTGTCATTATAAGTTACTTCTATATTCTTGTTTTAGTATTTCTTGACTGGCCATCTAGAGATAAATATATTGTCTAATATTAAAATCTAGAGATGAGGGGTTAGATAGACCAAAGAATATAGAGAGCTCGGTCGACCTATTTGATCGAGGTGATTAGTGTTAAGGAGTGACGCCCAGACAAATAACTTGCTTGGTTACGAAATAGGATGAAATATAACTGCTCCCCAGTTAGTCTATTTATCCCCGCTCAACGATGTAGTTAGATAGCTAATTTGAGTATGCGACGAAAAGTGTGTAGCCTGACTCGTACAATTAACCCTATAAACCAGTAACTTGACAACTAAAATTAGTTCTAAGCCGATAATATGATACATGAGATTCATTGCATACTGGTGCCCTGAAATTATCTTTTACTTGCCTGAATCATCATCTTAAAGTCGTTTAATCTTGGTTACTTTTATTTATTGCATAATTAGTAGTATTTAACAACCATCCCTATCTCAAACAGTTACTTTCAGTTTTATTTGTAGAATTGAGTGTCAAATATAAGTTGATCATAAGTTCCTTGGGAACGACAACTCGTTTCATTAAGAATCTACGTACACTTGCATGTATATTGGGGAGCAACAACGCCATATCTTCAAAGCAAATACTACAGCAGCCAGCTCTAAGTCACGGGTTGGGTAATTCTTCTCATGAACTTTCAACTGTCTGGAGGCATAAGCTATAACCTTGCCATTCTGCATTAATACGCAACCCAAACCCACTCTAGATGCATCACAATACACCACAAAACCTTGAGTACCTTCTGTTTAGGTTAATACTGGAGCAGTAGTTAACCTCTTTTTCAATTCCTGAAAGCTTTTCTCACAAGCATCAGACCATTGAAACTTCACTGTTTTCTGAGTTAACTTGGTCATAAGGGATGAAATGGATGAGAACCCCTCTACGAACCTTCTATAATAACCATCCAAACCCAAGAAACTCCTAATGTTAGTTGGAGATGTGGGTCTAGGCCAATTTTGCACTGCCTCAGTTTTATAGAGTATCAACTTTAATTCCCTCTCCAGACACAATGTGGCCTAAGAATGCCACAGATTCAAGCCAAAACTCACACTTAGAGAACTTGGCATACAACTCTCTATCTTTCAAAGTCTGAAGAACTATTCTGAGATGGCTAGCATGATACTCTTCATTACTTGAATAGATTAGTATGTCATCAATGAAGACGATAACAAACATATCTAAATAAGGTTTGAATACTCTATTCATAAGGTCCATGAACGCTGCAGGTGCATTAGTTAAACCGAACGACATGACCAGAAACTCATAATGACCATAATGGGTGCTGAATGCCGTCTTGGGAATATCACACTCCCTTACTTTCAACTGATGGTGGCCAAATCTAACGTCAATCTTAGAAAAACAAGAAGCACCCTGAAGTTGATCGAAAAAATCATCAATTCTCGGAAGAGGATATTTGTTCTTGATAGTAACCTTGTTCAACTGACGGTAATCTATACACATCCTAAGGGAACCATCTTTATTTCTCACAAATAAGACCGGAGCGCCCCAAGGTGAGACACTTGGTCGAATGAAACCCTTATCAAAGAGATCTTTCAACTGTTCTTTAAGCTCTTTCAACTCTACTGCTGCCATTCCATATGGAGGAATAGAGATATGACGAGTATCTGGAAGAATATCTATATTGAAGTCAATCTCTCTCAGGAGGGACTCTGGGTAGATCATCTGAAAAGACTTCAGGAAACTCTTTTACTATAGAAACTGACTAAATGAGAGGTATCTCATCACTAGAGTCACTAACTCGGACTAAGTGATAGACACAACCCTTAGAAACTAACTTTATTGCCTTAAGGTACGAAATAAAACGACCCTCATGCACTGCTGAACTACTTTTCCACTCTAAGACTGGCTCACTAGGAATTTGTAACTTAACAACTCGAGTTCTACAATCAATGGAGGCATAACATGTATGAAGCTAGTCCATACCTAGAATGACGTCGAAGTCTACGATGTCTAACTCAATTAAATATGCCATGGCGTCTTTGTGATTGACGGAAATGACACAATCACGATATACTCGCTTAACTATAATAGACTCTCTAACAGGTGTAGAAACACAAAAGGGTTCACAGAGTTTCTCAAGAAGAACATCAAAACTATTTGCAACACAAGGGGTTACAAAAGATAAAACTTGTTCCTGGGTCTAGCAAAGCATAAACATCAAGAGTAAAGACTTTGATCAAGTGACAACATCTGAAGAGTTCTCTTACTCTTGGCGACTAGTAATTGCATAAAGACGGTTTGTTCCTCCGCCAGTACCAAATATAGCTCCTATAGGTGCAACTTTGTCTGGTGGAGCAATTGATGACTGGGCTTTATTGCCTTGATTTCCACTACATTGCATGTTCTTAGGAAACTCTTTCATGAAGTGACCCTCTTGTACACACTTGAAACAACCTGACTGGACATCACGACACTTACCTGGGTTCTACCACACCTAGCACATGCAAGAGCCCAGTCATTAAAAAAACTTTCATGTGGATTGTTCATGGTCTAGGTGTTTGTGTCTATCGAGATACGTATGTTCTTAAAAAAATTTATTACTTTCAAACCGAAAAAACCAAAAAAACTGAACCAATCCCACGGTTATGTTTCTCGTTTGGTTTGGTTTGGTTTTAGAAATTTAAAAAACCGAGTAGATTAGTTTGGTTTTGATTTTCACCAATAATCGATCCAAATCGAACCACGAACACCCCTATCCGTATATTATTACTTAATTCTCTGTAATAAGTTTTTTATTTCTTTTTTCTTGCAGTCTTATTGGTAAATCCGTTTTCTTTCTCATTTTATTTAATTCCATTGTCATCACTTTCCTTCTTCTCATCAATAAACTCCACTTTTAGTTGGGGTTTGGAATGAGTTAGTTTTAGTGATTTTTGATCTTTATGTTATTTTTATGCTTCGAAAATATTTGGATAATATAAAAAACATTTAACTTTTATTTTTAAAAGTTGAAAAAATACCTAAAAAAAGTCAAAAGTCAATAGTTGGGTGTGCACTATTCGGGTTAAACCAAATAACCAAACCAAATCAAACCGAATTTTTATTCGGATTGATTTTTAGTTTTTCGGGTTGGTTTTGGATTAATAAATTGCTTTGTTTGATTTCTGATTTTAAAAAATAAAAACCGAAAAACCAAAAAAACCAAATTATATATATATATACAAGATAATGGTTCCCGTGATATGCATGGGCCCAATAATATAAATGGTATGTTTTGGGGCTAATAACGGAGTTTTTGAAGTGATTGTTTGCGTGGATAAAGGAATAAGTTTTTTTTTATCACAAACCTGTACTTTCTTTGACACTATTTAATGCATAATAAGACTACCCACATACAACATTTTTGAAATATTTTATGTTGTCAATTATCATGATTTATAGTATTTTTATGATAGATTCATTCAATTATAAGAATCAGTGGAATTTTTTGTATTTTTTTGAAAACATATTTTATGTTGTCAATTATCATGATTTATAGTATTTTTATGCAATTTTTAAAAATAAAAAACACAAAAAATTAAGACAAATAAATTAAAATGGACCTAATATATGTTATTTTTGTTGTCTCAATTTATGTGACACAAATAAAATTTGGAGAGTCATCCAAATTTTCATTTTTTTTTTAAAAATGTTTTAAGTTATTAATTATTGTGATTTATAATATTTTTATGTAACTTTCAAATAACCTACATTACTGGTCACTTTGTCCTAATTTATGTGATATGGATAAAATTACAAAATTAACCCTTTTAAAATGTCTTTTAAATATTTTAAGTTGTTAATTATTATTATTTATAATACTTTTTTCGGAAAAGGGTCAAAAATACCCCTAAACTATTGGAAATGGATCAAATATACCCTCTGTTTGATTTTGGGGTCAAAAATACCCTTACCGCTAGTGTATTGGCTCACTTTTACCCTCAAAACTAACAGATGTCATGTCACCTAAAAGATCACATAAAACAATATTTTTTAATAAATATTTTAAGTTGTCAATTATCACGATTTATTACATTTTATACATAATTTGTAACGATAGATTAATTTCAAGAATCAATAGAATTTTTTTATATGTATTTATTTTTGAAATATTTTATGTTGTCAATTATCATGATTTATAGTATTTTTACGATAGATTCACTTGAAGAATCAGTGGAATTTTTTGTATTTTTTTCAAAACATATTTTATGTTGTCAATTATCATGATTTATAGTATTTATACGCAATTTTTAAATATAAAAACACAAAAAAAAAAGACAAATAAATTAAAATGGATCCAATATATGTTATTTTTGTTGTCTCAAATTATGTGACACAAATAAAATTTGGAGAGTCATCCAAATTTTCAATTTTTTTTTAAAAATGTTTTAACTTATTAATTATTGTGATTAATGGTGTTAAATTGTCCAATAATATGAATTTTAAAGGTACAACCATAAAAGAAAAATATACAACACTATCTAAGCACATGTAACACTTGTCATGTGCTAAGTAGTAGATATTCTCACTTATTATATATAGTAATAGAAAAATATATATAGAAATGACATATTTATTATTTAACTAAATAATAAATATGTAACTAAAAATCTTGTTAGCTTTTGGTTGAAAGCTAACAAGATAGTTATAATAATAGTTGCATTGTGGCTTATTATATATAGAATATAAAGTGTTTAGGTTTAGAATTAAATTAGAGTTAACCACTTTTTGTCAATTTTTGGTTATTGCCTTTCATGATGATTACGTCTATATTTTATGTTTGAACATCTTTAATAGGTATACTTATAAGTATTGTATTTTCAGTTTTACTTATGATTTATACTAGAATGTATATTTAAGGGATTCAATATTGTTACTTTGGTTATGTTATTAATTATTGACATAACCGAATTATAACCAAACCGAAAAAGTTGAACCAAATAGAAGAAAACCAAACCAAACCAAATTTATTTTTGAATTGGATTGGGTTACACTTTTACAAAATAATAAAAAAAAAAAAATCCAAACCGAAAAACCGATTGCACACCCTAGTTGACCGTTCCCAACTTCTGATTTGCAACTTTTAACTTATAAGTCAATTTAAAAAAAATCAATTCAAACAACCTCTTAGTTATTTGGTTATGAAATTATTTTCACTTTTTTCCGAAGTTCAATTTCGAAGCCACAGAATTCTGGAAAAAAAATGTTTTCCTTTTTTTCAAAAAATAAAAATCAGAAATTAGAGTTGTTTTTACTTCTTTTTTTTACTATAAATTACTTATAAAAATTTATAAACAACTCTAATTTATTTCATGACCAAACACAACTTCATTTTAAATATCATTTTTTCCACTTTAATTAAAAATAAAAACCTTTTCTTTCTTATTTTCAGAATGAAATACTCCATGACCAAACGTCTATTTACATATTATTTGATACGTAAAATAAAATAAAATATCTCAAAATAATAAATTTATAACGTAAATCAAACCGAGTAAAAGAAATGGGACAAGTACATTTACCTATACGGGGTAATTGAAAAGAAGTTGACTGACTTGTATGATGTATTAACCACATTTATTGGTGATGAAAAATGTGTTTTTTAGAGAAGATGGAGTTGCTCGGAAGGTAAGTAGTCATATTTTTCATTCTGAGTTCAAATTACTAAGAAAACAAAAGGATGAGAGCTTCTAGAAAAGGGTAAAAGGAAAAACTCTTTCCGTTTTATTGCATGTATATAGATTTGATAGAAAGGAAAAAGCTTAAATATGTCACTGAAATTTGAGAAAAAGCTTCTTTATGTCACCCGTTAAAATTTTGGTTCATCTATGTCATTTTCGTTTGAGAAAAGGTTCATATTATTTTTTAACTGAAATGGCACAGATGAGCCATATTTTTAACGGATGGCATATTTGAGCATTTTCCCTTTGATAGAGTATGAAATTTTAAAAAGATTTTATAATTTAGTGATTTTAAATAAAATATGTGTATAATATATTAGAAATATCCTTAAAATTTTATGATCTTGCACCTATCATGATATCATCACCATAACAGAGTATATCGATAATTTCTTATATTTGCAGTAAATATCATTTGAACAATCGAACTACACTCTTATTTGATTGAATACCATAATATATATATATGGTAGAATAATTTTGTTACACTTAAATATGTTACCTCATTTAATTATACATATTAGTCTTATTAAGTCGCAAAATCTAAAACATGTTTCAATTCAAATTAATGTATCTAATTAAAGGAGATAACATATTTTATGCCGTTAACTTATCTACGTATATATAACAAGAGCTTGAGAACACGCACAAAAACTTTTTCAAAATCTAAGCCAAAATTATCTAATACGACATTAATCATGTGTTCAAATATTCAATTAGAATATATCGTAGTTTGAGTGTCTAAATGAAATTTATTAACATATTCAAAGCCTTATCAATATATTCTACCAACATATATCATTAAAAGTAAAATAAAAAATATTAGAATTAAAAATTTAATACTTCCTTTGATTAAATTTACACACGTTTTCAACATTCAAACTATGTGGTCATTAAATTGCAATGGAGTAACTATTGCAATTTCAATTTTATCACTCGAAAAGCCACCCAACTATTTAACAAAATTCAAAGTCATATCATTTTTTTAATATCAAGAAGATCACCCAAATTTGTCTATACTACTTCAACCATTAGTAAGTTTGACCGTCGTACTTCGAATCAAGATAAACAAATTGAAATGAAAAAAATAATTTCCAATAATCACATAATAAAAGAAGTTTTTCCTTTTTCGACCTAAATAGAGGTAACCTGTCACGACCCAAAAATGGAAGTGATGGCACTCATCTTATCTCACCAAGACCAGTTGGCCTAAAACTCAAACATTATAATAAAATGCGGAAAAATTCATAATCAACTCAAAAATAGCCCCAAAATCTGGTTGACACGTGTACAAGCCTCTAAATTATTACAATTGATTCAAAAGAAAACACAAGTCTCAAACGACCTTGTTTCTAGAATAGAACAAGATCATAATTAAGAAGAAAGAAGGTCCGCTGAAATGACAAGCAGCTACCTCACAAACCTCCACAAGAAGCCTCAGACAAGGAGAAGAGAAAATATCAAAAAAAGGTCCAAGCTAGCAACCTACAAAAAATTGTAGAAGCAAGGGGTGAGTACCAAACCACACTGTACTCATCAAGTAAACCTCTAAACACGAGCTAAGGGGATAGAATACGAGTACTCCTTACACCCCAACCGAACCTTCACAACTACAAGCTATATACAACCAGCCCAACCTAACAGTTCACAATTTACAAGCACATATCTCAATAACAACATTCTAACAATCATATATTCTCAACAAGGGTTTAGAAATTCACTTGCCTAATTGGTGTGTTTATATGAGTTTGCATTAGCTCAGAAAAATAGTAAAAGAGTAATTCTTTGAGCATTTGTTGTAACTTGGTGTAAATATTGTGAAATGTTGCATCAATTGTGAACTACAAGATCATGAATAAAAATGTTTGGTTGATTTTAAGATGGGTTAATAAGTCCAAGGGTTGTGAAAAAAGGGTTGATAGTCTAAAGATTGTTTGAAGACAAACAAAAGTTTAAGTATGGGGTGGTGATCTTAGGCATATTTATATGCCTAAGTTGTCAATATTCGCCCATGAATTGATTTAAGTAATGAATGATCTTAGTGCTCTGCTAGGCGCGAATCGCCAAAGTAGAAACATCAGAGCACCACACTGGACGTGATGGGAAGCGCGAAGCCCCACCCTTTTGCCGACTTTTCTAGTTTAAAAAGTGTTAAATAGGATTCCTACTTGGAATAGGTTTTGTCACCAAGTTTTCCAACTCTTATAAATAGCCTTAGGGCTCCATAGTTAGGGTTCGACTTTTTATTGGTGTGCAAGATCAAGTATCAACGTTTGTAATAGGTTTTGATCCTTTAACTCTTCTATTTTCTGGAAATCCCATGAACAATTGTATTTTGTGGTTTTCTAACAACATGAGTGGCTAAGCGCCCTAGTTCTAGGGTTGTAGCTACGAATTGAATGATGATTATTTAAGGCTTTTTGAATTAATTCTTGGTTGTCATTATAAGTTACTTTTATATTCTTGTTCTAGTATTTCTTGACTTGCCATCTAGAGATAAATATATTGTCTAATATTAAAATCAAGAGATGAGGGGTTAGATAGACCAGAGAATATAGAGAGCTCAGCCGACCTATTTGATCGAGGTGATTAGTGTTCAGGAGTGACACCCGGACAAACAACTTGCTTGGTTACGAAATATGATGAAACATAAATGCTCCCCAGTTAGTCTATTTATCCTCGCTCAACGATGTAGTTAGATAGCTAATTTGAATATGCGACGAAAAATGTGTAGCCTGAATCGTACAATTAACCCTATAAACCATTAACTTGACAACTAAAATTAGTTCTAAGCCGATAATATGATACGTGACATTCATTGCATACTGCAACCCTGGAATTATCTTTTACTTGCTTGAAACATCATCTTAAAATCGTTCAATCTTGGTTACTTTTATTTATTGCATAATTAGTAGTATTTAACAACCATCAATCTCAAACAGTTACTTTCAGTTTTATTTGTAGAATTGAGTGTCAAATATAAGTTGATCATTAGTCCCTTGGGAACGATAACTCATTTCATTAAGAATCTACCTACACTTGCATGTATATTGGGGAGCAACAACGCCATATCTTCCAAGCAAATACTACAACAGCCAGCTCTAAGTCATGGGTTGGGTAATTCTTCTCATGAACTTTCAACTGTCTGGAGGCATAAGCTATAACCTTGCAATTCTACATTAATACGCAACCCAAACCCACTCTAGATGCATCACAATACACCACAAAACCTTGAGTACCTTCTGTTTAGGTTAATACTGGAGCAGTAGTTAACCTCTTTTTCAATTCCTGAAAGCTTTTCTCACAAGCATCAGACCATTGAAACTTCACTGTTTTCTGAGTTAACTTGGTCATAAGGGATGAAATGGATGAGAACCCCTCTACGAACCTTCTATAATAACCATCCAAACCCAAGAAACTCCTAATGTTAGTTGGAGATGTGGGTCTAGGCCAATTTTGCACTGCCTCAGTTTTATAGAGTATCAACTTTAATTCCCTCTCCAGACACAATGTGGCCTAAGAATGCCACAGATTCAAGCCAAAACTCACACTTAGAGAACTTGGCATACAACTCTCTATCTTTCAAAGTCTGAAGAACTATTCTGAGATGGCTAGCATGATACTCTTCATTACTTGAATAGATTAGTATGTCATCAATGAAGACGATAACAAACATATCTAAATAAGGTTTGAATACTCTATTCATAAGGTCCATGAACGCTGCAGGTGCATTAGTTAAACCGAACGACATGACCAGAAACTCATAATGACCATAATGGGTCCTTAATGCTTTCTTGGGAATATCACACTCCCTTACTTTCAACTGATGGTAGCCAGATCTGAGGTCAATCTTAGAAAAACAAGAAGCACCCTGAAGCTGATCGAAAAGATCATCAATTCTCGGAAGAGGATATTTGTTCTTGATGGTAACCTTGTTCAACTGACGGTAATCTATACACATCCTAAGGGAACCATCTGTCTTTCTCACAAATAAGATCGGAGCGCCCCAAGGTGAGACACTTGGTCGAATGAAACCCTTATCAAAGCGATCTTTCAACTGTTCTTTAAGCTCTTTCAACTCTGCTGGTGCCATTCTATATGGAGGAATAGAGATATGACGAGTATCTGGAAGAATATCTATACTGAAGTCTATATCTCTCAGGAGGGACTCTGGGTAGATCATTTGGAAAGACTTCAGGAAACTCTTTTACTATAGAAACTGACTGAATGAGAGTTATCTCAACACTAGAGTCACTAACTCGGACTAAGTGATAGACACAACCCTTAGAAACTAACTTTATTGCCTTAAGGTACGAAATAAAACGACCCTTAGGCACTGCTGAGCTACTTTTCCACTCTAAGACTGACTCACTAGGAATTTGTAACTTAACAACTCGAGCTCTACAATCAATGGAGGCATAACAAGTATGAAGCTAGTCCATACCTAGAATGACGTCAAAGTCTACGATGTCTAACTCAATTAAATCGGACATGGTGTCTTTGTGATTGATGGAAATGATAGAATTACGATATACTTGCTTAACTATAATAGACTCTCCAACAAGTGTAGAAACACAAAAGGGTTCGCAGAGTTTCTCAAGAAGAACATCAAAACTATTTACAACATAAGGGGTTACAAAAGATAAAACTTGTTCCTGGGTCTAGCAAAGCATAAAAATCAAGAGTAAAGACTTTGATCAAGTGACAACATCTGAAGAGTTCTCTTTCTCTTGGTGACTAGTAATCGCATAAAGACGGTTTGTTCCTCCGCCAGTACCAGATATAGCTCATATAGGTGCAACCTTGTCTGGTGGAGCAATCGATGACTGGGCTTTATTGCCTTGATTTCCACAACATTGCCTGTTCTTAGGGAACTCTCTCATGAAGTGACCCTCTTGTACACACTTGAAACAACCTAACTGGACATCACGACACTTACCTAGGTTTTACCACACCTAGCACATGCAGGAGCCCAGTCATTAGAAAAACTTTCATGTGGATTGTTCATGGTCTAGGTGTTTGTGTCTATCGAAATACTTATGTCCTTAAAAAAATTTATTACTTTCAAACCGAAAAAACTAGAAAAACTGAACAATCCCACGGTTATATTTCTCGTTTGGTTTGGTTTTAGAAATTTAAAAAACCGAGTAGGTTAGTTTGGTTTTGATTTTCACCAATAATTGATCCAAACCGAACCACGAACACCCCTATCAGTATATTACTTAATTCTCTGTAATAAGTTTTTTCTTTCTTTTTTCTTGCAGTCTTATTGGTAAATCCGTTTTCTTCCTCATTTTATTTAATTCCATTGTCATCAGTTTCCTTCTTCTCATCAATAAACTCCACTTTTAGTTGGGGTTTGGACTGACTTGTTTTTGGTGATTTTTTATCTTTAAGTTATTTTTATGTTTCGAAAATATTTGGATAATACAAAAAACGTTTAACTTTTTTTTTTAAAGTTGAAAAAATACCTAAAAAAAGTCAAAAGTCAATAGGGTGTGCACTATTCGGGTTAAACCAAATAACCAAACCAAGTCAAATCGAATTTTTATTCGGATTGATTTTGGATTAATAAATTGCTTTGTTTGGTTTTGGATTTTAAAAAATAAAAACCAAAAAAAACCGAATTATATATATATAAAGTGTTTAGGTTTAGAATTAAATTAGAGTTAACCAGTTTTTGTCCATTTTTGGTTATTGCCTTTCATGATAATTACGTCTATATTTTATGTTTGAATATCTTTAATAGGTATACTTATAAGTATTGTGTTTTCAGTTTTACTTATGATTTATATTAGAATGTATATTTAAGGGATTTAATATTGTTACTTTGGTTATGTTATTAATTATTGACATAACCGAATTATAACCAAACCGAAAAAGCTAAACCGAATAGAAGAAAACCAAATCAAACCAAATTTATTTTGAATCGGATTGGATTACACTTTTACAAAATCAAAAACCGAAAAATTCAAACCGAAATGCCAAATGCACACCCCTAGTTGACCATTCCCAACTTCTGATTTGCAACTTTTAACTTATAAGTCACTTTAAAAAAATCAATTCAAACAACCTCTTAGTTATTTGGATATGAAATTATTTTCACTTTTTTCTGGAGTTCAATTTCGAAGCCACAGAATTCTGGAAATTTTTTTTTTTCCTTTTTTTCAAAAAAAAAAATCAGAAATTAGAGTTGTTTTTACTACTTTTTTTTTTTACTATAAATTACTTATAAAAATTTAAAAACATCTCTAATTTATTTCATGACCAAACACAACTTCATTTTTAAATATCATATTTTCCACTTTAATTAAAAATAAAAACCTTTTCTTTCTTATTTTCAGAATGAAATACTCCATGACCAAACGTCTATTTACAGATTATTTGATACGTAAAATAAAATAGAATATCTCAAAATAATAAATTTATAACGTAAATCAAACCGAGTAAAAGAAATGGGACAAGTACATTTAACTAGACGGGGTAATTGAAAAGAAGTTGACTGACTTGTATGATGTATTAACTCCATTTATTGGTGATGAAAAATGTGTGGACATGACTAGGTCTTATGATCAAAATCAACCACCTATGGTCAATTTAGCTATTACTCCCTCAATTAATGCTCCTTTCATCTTTCTTTTTTTTTTAGAGAAGATGGAATTGCTCGGAAGGTAAGTAGTCATACTTTTCATTCTGAGTTCAAATTACTAAGAAAACAAAAGGATGAGAGCTTCTAGAAAAGGGTAAAAGGAAAAACTCTTTCCGTTTTATTGCATGTATATAGATTTGATAGAAGGGAAAAAACTTAAATATGTCACTGAAATTTGAGAAAAAGCTTCTTTATGTCACCCGTTAAAAGTTCGGTTCATCTATGTCATTTTCGTTTGAGAAAAGGTTCATATTATTTGTTAATTGAAATGGCACAGATTAGCCATACTTTTCACGGATGACATAAATGAATATTTTCTCAAAGTTCAATGTCACATTTGAGCCTTTTTCCTTTTAAAAATAATTTAGTTAATGACGTGACCGAATCATAATTGACCACGCGTAAAAAATGAATTTGAAAAATCAAAAGTGTTTTCCGCTAACAAATAATGGCATGGATGAGTGTTTTCTCAAACGGAAATGGCATGGATGAGCGTTTTCTCAAACGGAAGTGACATAGATGTGCCAAATTTTTAATGACTAGCATATATGTGCCTTTTCTCAAAGTTTGATGGCATATTTGAGCATTTTCCCTTTGATAGAGTATGAAATTTTAAAAAGATTTTATAATTTAGTGATTTTAAATAAAATATGTATATAATATATTAGAAATATCTTTAAAATTTTATGATCTTGCACCTATCATGATATCATCACCATAACAGAATATATCAATAATTTCTTAAATTTGCAGTAAATATCATTTGAACAATCGAACTACACTCTTATTTGATTGAATACCTTAATATATATATATATGGTAGAATATTTTTGTTACACGTAAATATGTTACCTCATTTAATTATACATATTAGTCTTATTAAGTCTCAAAATCTAAAACTTGTTTCAATTTAAATTAATGTATCTAATTAAAGGAGATAACATATTTTATGCCGTTAACTTATCTACGTATATATAACAAGAGCTTGAGAACACGCACAAAAACTTTTTCAAAATCTAAGCTAAAATTATCTAATACGACACTAATCATGTGTTCAGATATTCAATTAGAATATAACGTAGTTTGAGTGTCTAAATGAAATTTATTAACATATTCAAAGCCTTATCAATATATTCTACCAACATATATCATTAAAAGTAAAATAAAAAATATTAGCACTTTTTCAACATTGAAACTATGTGGTCATTAAATTGCAATGGAGTAACTATTGCAATTTCAATTTTACCACTCGAAAAGTCACCCAACTATTTAACAAAACTCAAAGTCATATAATTTTTTTAATAACAAGAAGATCACCCAAATTTGTCTATACTACTTCAACCATTAGTAAGTTTGACCGTCGTACTTCGAATCAAGATAAACAAATTGAAATGAAAAAAATAATTTCCAATAATCACATAATAAAAGAAGTTTTTCCTTTTTCGACCTAAATAGAGGTAACCTGTCACGACCCAAAAATGGACGTAATGACACTCATCTTATCTCACCAAGACCAGTTGGCCTAAAACTCAAACATTACAATAAAATGCGGAAAAAATCATAATCAACTCAAAAATACCCCCAAAATCTGGTTGTCACGTGTACAAGCATCTAAAGTATTACAATTGATTTAAAGGAAAACACAAGTCTCAAATGACCTTGTTTCTAGAATAGAACAAGATCATAATTAAGAAGAAAGAAGGTCCGCAGAAATGACAAGCAGCTACCTCACAAACCTCCACAAGAAGCCTCAGACAAGGAGAAGAGAAAATATCACAAAGGTTTGGGCTAGTAACCTACAAAAAAATTGTAGTAGCAAGGGGTGAGTACCAAACCACACGGTACTTATCAAGTAAACCTCTAAACACGAGCTAAGGGGATAGAATATGAGTACTCCTTCCACCCCAACCGAACCTTCACAACTACAATCTATATACAACCAGCCCAACCTAACAGTTCATAATTTACAAGCACATATCTCAATAACAACATTCAAACAATCATATATTCTCAACAACAGGCTCAATATTAATCAATTACAACCTCCACAACTATAACCTGCTTAAAATCAGCCCAACATAACAGTTCACAATTTACAAAGCACATAGCTCAACACAACACTCTAACAATTGCATATCTTCAACAAGTTCAATATTCATCAGTCACAAGTTCCATGGAAAGACACTCACAAGATCAGCAACTCACAAGATCAAGTTCACCAATAATAAAGAAGTGCAATGCAATGTCAAGTATAGTGATGCATGTCTGACCTAATAATACACATCCGCTGTCTCTCAGTCCGGGACCCATGGGGGACATATCTGTCCGTGCATCCATCGCGGCGTGCGATACGACCCTCGATAATAGTAACCATCACGGCGCGCGATACGACCCTCGATAATAGTAACCATCGCGGCGCGCGATACGTCCCTCAAAATATAGTATCCATCGCGGCACGCAATACGTCTCTCGAAATGGTGCATCCTCTTTAATTTCTTATTTTTTTCTCAATTTACATAACACTTGTCACAGCCATGTCTCAGAACAATGCAAATGACATGTTCACACAAATAATTAAGAGATGACCATTTTCATAACATTGCACAATTCACAACAACACAATCGTGATACAACATCAACAATGATTCAACAATCCTTTCAAACCATTCTCAACACATCACACACAAACAATTAACCACATTGCCTTTTATTACCCCTTTTTCATCATTAGAATTAATCAATGTGGACAAGTCAACCCATCACCAAGTCTCGTTACCCCCAAACACATATCACAAAGAAATACACGAATTCCATACACTTAACAAGGGTTTAGAAATTCACTTGCCTCAAATAGTCGAACAATCACTCCGAAACTTGAGCCTTCTCTTTTCGTTGTGCTTCCGACTCAAAACAATCTATTCACATTGATAATCACAATAAGATTTCGAAACTAACAACACACATTTTATATTTCTAGCATATACCCAAAAACTTACACCAACCTAAAATCAAGTTCCTAAATTTTGATGTCAATTATCATGTCAACCCTCATATTTCCAAATTTCAAGTCTAGGGTTAAGTTTCCATTCTCAAATACCATAAATCTAATGATATTACCTAATATTTAATTACATGTCTCAATCTATCAAAATTTCGTATCCAAAATCAAGGACATAACCCGTAATCTCTACTGTGGAATAATATAAAGAACCTTAACCTAGTTATCACTTTCATTCTTCTATAATGATTTGCTCCCAATTGGGCAATTATTACCCAATGATTGGCTATCAATGCCTAGCCACCAAGTCAACACTACAATATTTACTCAATTTGCAAAACAAAGAAATCTAACTGTTTTTCTTACTTTCTGTTCCACCGCATAAAATTATAATAATAGTAATAACAACATGACTTCTAACTTCTATATTCATACAAAATATAAATTAGACCTTTTCGTGCAAATGGAACAGAACCTTCTTAACTTTCTGATGAGAGTAAATTGAATAAGACATTTAATTATAAAACTACCACATGACATATCTATCATTATACATAGATTGTTTGTCCCCCATTAAATTAGAAGATAATAATAATCTATCGCAGTGGACAATTCTAAAATTAAGCAATTCAATTATGTGTATACTAATAATATTCCGAATACAAGTATTTGTGCAAGGTTACATTACCTCATTAAATCGGTTGACTTTTGGTTGTGCCGAAACTATTCTTGTCGATTATTATAATTATCTCCTCTTCGAGAATTTGAGCCAAAATATGCTTGTACGGCGACTAAATTATATTAAACACTATTGACTTAATTTTTTTATACACGAGTCAAGTAGAATAGGATAATAATTAAATTGTGGATTTGGCCCATTAACCACCAACTAAAATAAATTATTTAAAATTTCTCATAAATTAATAACCATAGTTAAACAAATAGTCCAAAATTTCCAAACCAACTTCACCGACTGATCAAGAAATTACTCGGAGCAACTATCGAGAGTGGTAAAATAGTAACTTTATGAAAATTTCCAAAAATGACCTTTCGGGTCATTACATAACCACTCTTTTATTATGTGATTATTGGAAATTATTTTTTTTATTTCAATTTGTTTATGAATGGTAACCACTCTTTTAACTTGTTCCACACAAATATAGTTTATGAATTTTATCAATTAAATTACAAAGCTTCTGTCGATATTCCTCATCATTACAAACTATATAAGAAAAAAAATTCGAGTTATGAGTTTGGACCGGGTCTATAGTTTATGCTAAGTTTTAAATTATGAATGTCATAGGATAGGAATTGATTTTAAAAAAAATACGTCATATTTTGTTGAT
Source organism: Solanum verrucosum (assembly GCF_900185275.1). Taxonomy (NCBI): domain Eukaryota; kingdom Viridiplantae; phylum Streptophyta; class Magnoliopsida; order Solanales; family Solanaceae; genus Solanum; species Solanum verrucosum. The sequence continues at coordinate 101,450 of NW_026020208.1, read as the reverse complement.
TAAACTTTAATAGGTGACTTTTGAAATAAAATTCTAATAGGTGACTTTTGAAGTATAAAGAGTATATATGTTCTAGTTTTGGACGGCAGGGGCACTAATGTTCTAAAAGTATGACGGAAATATCTGCATATTATTTACGATAATTCGGAGGTATATTTATCCTTTTTCCCTTTTAATAATTGAGTGACACTCAACAATTTCCTTGATTGTTCCAATTTCTCCCTCCACACTGTTTGATTTTTTCTTCACATAACAAAGTCAGTCATACTCTGATCAAAATCATATTGGAACATAATGAGAAGGTTACAGATTTTTATGATGACCATAAATTCAAGTGGATTTGGCTACAATATGAGGTGAAGTCCTTTAACCTTATTTTTCGAAAAGAAGACATTGAATATGTTGTTGACACTTACTTGCCTCACATTAGGAAAGAAGCAAAATACCAAAAACACATCTGAATTATCAAGAATTTTACATCTTTAACTATTAGTTGTTTCCTTTCCTACTTGAATTATAATCATTTATGTATTAATAAACATATATCAACTATTAGTTGATCCCTTTTCCTATTTGAACGATGGTGATAGTTCAAGTAGGAAATGAAAACAATTGATAGTTGACCACTCTGTTTGGATGGTTGTTAAGTATTGTTTCATATTGTATTGTATTGTATTATATTGTTTCATATTGTATTATATTGTATTGTATTGTTTCATATTGTATCGTATTGTATTGTATTGTATCGTTGTATTTTTTCATATTGTATTGTATTGTATTGTTTCATATTGTATTGTCTTGTTTCGTATTGTATCGTTGTATTGTTTCATATTGTATTGTATTGTTTCGTATTGTATTGTATCATATCGTATTGTATTGTATTGTATCGTTGTATTGTTTCATATTGTATTGTATCGGTGTATTATTTCATATTGTATTGTATTGTATTGTATTGTATTGCAACACTCTGCTTGGATCATTGTTACCCATTGTATTGTATCGTAATCATACCTACAATGTTTGTTTTGATCGTTACTTAAAATGTATTGTATTGCATTGTTATATTTCGTTGTTACGTGACAATGAAAACCCCCATTTTATGAAACAACCGATTTGGTGTGTTTCCATTGTTACTTAATTTCTTTATCCAATTATATCTTTACATAATATTTCATAATACTATTTTACCCTTTACCCTATATTATTTAATTCTAGTCAAACCTCCTATCCTAGAATAATTAGGGATATTTTAGTAAATTTATAAATTACAATACAGTACGATACAGTCAAACCAAACAATAAAAATGTTATTAAACAACAGCAAACAATACAGTCTACCCAAACATTGTATCTACCATAAAGTACAGTGCAATAGAGTACAATACAATATACAATATACTATGAAACAATTGGTAACAATGATCCAAATAGAGTGTAAGTGGTGTACCGTATTACATTGTATTGGTTTAATGAAAATAAACGATGGTGATAGTTCAAGTAGCAAATTAAAAGAATTGATAGTTGAACACTCTGTGTCACGCCCCGATCCTACACCTCGGACGTGGCTGGCACTCGAGAACCATTGTTGGCCCCAAGCGAACCGTTGGTCTGACTTACTTACTCAGCGGAAGACTCTAAGCATTATTACAATGATCAAATGCACTTTACACAACTATTTAAATAAAATAAGTAAGAATGTTTAAAGGTCAAACATTCAACTTGGCCAAAATGGCAACTCAAGTCTTAACTAATGAAATAATAATGTAAAGACAACTGATTACTAACTGTCTGTGAAGCCTCTAAAACAAAGAGAGATGTCGGAACAAGACCCTTGATCATCCTAAACAAAGAGGGATGTCAGGATGCAAGGAGGCTCACCAACTGACTCTGAGTGCTTAACTGGATCAACGAGGCGCTGGGTGATGATCCTGGTTACCTGAATCTGCATCATAATAAGATGCATGCCGACTGGCATCAGTACATTGAATGTACGAGTATACGAGTTGGAATGCTAAACATAGCATAGGCTTAAAAAGAATCTGAAAGGAACACTTACCTTGGATTTACTCAACTCATGAACAACTTAACACAATATAAAGCAATAAAACACATACAATATATAGAAAGCTTTTAAAACAGTAGAAAACAACTTAGTTCGTTAAAGAAATGCAATAACAAACTCAATTGTACTCATGTAATAAATTAATATAGTATATGTGGGAGTTTCTCTAACCGACAACTACCACTATAAGCCTAAGTGGTGATACATCGTCTTGTCCACGCTGCCAGAACTGTCCTATACTTTGCCGTCATATAGAACGCCTTAACTAAGTGGATCCACTAGTATATGCTAAAAAGCAACTTAAGGAGTCATCTAAAAAGTATGATCATTTACTACTTATGGTGGCCACATGATTTATGGAGACTTGAGTTAATATGAACTCGCATCCCCATATCGGTGCTCAATACTACTCCCAAAAATATACTTAGCTCATATGATTTAAATCAAAACTTCTTTCTTTGTTTGAGATAATTACTCAAAACTTTAGCTTAAAAGCTCTCTTGGAAATCGGCGTTTCCCTTTCTTGTTCAAATATGAAAACATTTTAAACTCTTGAGAATACTTAGTTCCCTTATAGATTTTTGAGAAATGAACTCAACTCTTTACTCTTTGCTTAACTCGAAACTTAAGTCTTAAAACAAAGTTAAAACTGTTGTGAAAGACTTTTGAAAACTTTATAAACTTCTCTTGACTTGCTTTTTAGACTTGACTCTTAACATTTCTTGAATTGAATTATGGATTCAAGGTTCATGATCTCATGTTTATGGATGATTTCATGATGTTTAGATGTACCTTAGAGTGTTGGAATCAACTAGAAAACATAGGTACGTTGTTAAGGAACTAGTACGGAAAGATGGGAGAAGAATGGAAAGAACTGGAGTCCCTGGCGCTCTGAGAGGCGCGAGGCGCCAGCCCTTGAAATTCAGAGACCAAGTTGGGGCGCTCTGGCTGACGCGGCACCCCAGAGCCCAACATTCAAGGACTGTTTTGGGGAGCGCTGAGAGGCGCGGCGCCCCAACCCCTTCCTCAGAAAATCCCAAATTTTCTTCTTCATTTTTCATCTCTAAACCCTCTAATTTCACTTAGTTATTTTCTCAACCACTTAGAATCATTCATACCCTCAATATATATTCGATTCAACTCGAAATTACACCTGAAAACATGAATCAAATCTCAAGCAAACTCTAACAACACAACCCACAAGAAACCAAACGAATTTCATCAAGAACTCAAAGGATTTACTTTCAAATCTAACATACTTTCCTGAATTGAATCATGATTGGTGCATGGGTGAACTAACCCAACGCTATGTGATCTCACATACCTCATAGGGATCACCCCTTGACGAAAACCACAAGCAAAATCCTTACGAACAACGATCTTGGCTCTTTTCTCCTTTCTTCTCCTCTTGCGTTCTTTCTCCAAAAACCCTAACTCTAATTTCAAAAGCGTAAATTGACCAATTTCAGTTTAGACCCTTAGAAATCTTACCAAAAATGAATTAATTAAGTTGGGTATGAAAAAGACCAAGCTACCCTTCCAAATCCAGATTGGAATTTCCTTAATCGAACAACCCAACTTCCAATGGACATATCTCACTCATATGGCAAACTCGGAGGCGTAGGAAAGATTATTTCAAGCTCTTTCCTACAATATCTGGAAGCACACTTAACTCATCCTGAGCTAGGAGTTATGGTCTTTCGAAGTTGACAAAAAATTCAACTTAATCATACTTCAAAAAATTTCAGATTTTTATATACTTTCCAAGAATGACTATTTCCAATTTCTAACTTCTTCCTAGTTCTTTCAATTAGCGAGATGTTACACTCTGTTTGGATGTTTGTTAAGTATTGTTTCATAATATATTGTATTGTATCCAATGACGTAGCTAGAAATTTTACGAAGGGTGTCCAAAAATTTCATAGCTAATAAAAATAATTTAATGAATGACACTTAAATTTGGTAGATCAAACTATGTAACATTAATGATTATTTTTTTAATTAAAAAATATATCAATTTTTTAAAAATCAAACTACATAATATTTAGCTTTAGTGTTCACGTTTATTTGATAGCAAGTGAACATATAAAAAAGAGAGAGAGAAAATTCAGTTTAGAGTGAAATCAATTTTATGCTTCAAGATTTCACGAATCCCTGATGACTAACAACGATAAATGCAAAATAAAAAGTAGAATCAAACGACTTATATTAAAAGTAATTCTACATGGAGTATTTTCTTATGGAATAAATGAATAAATAGGATTTGCTTATTAACTTTAAATTAAATAATTTTATTTAAATTTTTTATGAAAAGAAAAAAATCAAAGTCAAATAACACATCATTATTTTTGAATAATAGATTTATTAACTACGATTAAAAAATTAATTAGGAGCTCTTTTAAAAATGTAAATCACTAAGCTAAGAAACTTTATTGTTTTTCAAGGGTGTTCAAAATGTGTTATTTAACCATTTAAAATGTGTTATTTAACCATTTAAAGTATCAGTTTACATATAAATACGGTGTAATTTTCCGATGAAGTGTGTCCAATTGGACACCCTAAGCTAAGGGGTAGCTACGCCCCTGATTGTAGCGTATTGTATTGTATTGTATCGTATCATATCGTATCGTATTGTATTGTATTATATTGTATTGTATTGTATTGTATTGTATAGAGTTGTCAATATGGGCTAGCCCACCCCATCCGGGCTAACCCATACAGGCTTTGACATTTTACGGATCAGGCCGGGCTAGCCCATTTTTGGTGTGGGCCAGAAAACGGTCGGCCCAACCCACAAGTACGTGGGCTACAGGCTTGCCGGGCCAGCCCACTATTTTTAAAATTATATATTTTTTAATATTATTAAAATAAATTATAAATTATAATTTAAAAATATTATCATAAATATCGACAAAACAATATTACATCATGTTAATGTTACTACTTGTTAATCAAATCCACAAATGAAATTATCTTTATAATATTTATTAAGATTTTTTCAAATAAAAGTATAAATATATAAATAGAAATATTAACCTAATTGTCTTGTCACATTAAAACACAAAAAATGTGACAATATTCCAACCATAAAAAAGTTAAAAATAAACTCCTTAAAAAAATCATGAAACTTATGGCGTATCTAACACATCATGAAATCTATGGCGTATCCAACACTTCATGATCATCTTCATCAAGCATATCTGAATCAGCTTGTGGCAAGGTTGTCTTAACATCTTCATTTTCATCTGCAATTTATATGCGGTTTCAATTAGTTAAATATTAAATAGATTTTGAGTTTGGATTCTCTTTAATTTTAAATTTTAATATTATATTATATCATATATTTTTAATTATTTTTATTTGGCCCACGAGCTGGCCCTACCTATATTTCTCAAGCCCCACAAATCAGCAGGCTTATTCAGGCCGGGCTAAAAAGCCCTTTTCTTAAATGGGCTCCAAAAATCTTAGTCCAGCCCTATTAAATCCCGGGTTAAGCCAGGCTGGCCCAACAGGCCTAGCCCATATTGACGGCTCTAGTATTGTATCATATCATATTGTATTGTATTTTATTTTATTGTATTGTATTGTACTATACTATATTGTATTGTATTGTATTGTATTGTATTGTATTGTATTGTATTGTATTGTATTGTATTGCTTTAATGAAAATAATGTTTGGATAAATTGTATTGTTCCCACACAGTTATATATTGTCACACATCAACAATTTGAATGATATACGCATTAGAAAAGTAGGGTAGACGTAGAGTTGCAATGAAAATATAGGGTAAAGGATAAAGTAAGATTATTAAATAATAAGAAAAAATAAATGAAAAGAAAATATTAAGATAGTGACGTGATGAGTCTTTTTGTCGTTACCTAACGATGAATTTAGACGATACAACACAATAAAGTTTAAGTAACAATCAAAACAAATATTGTATCTTAACTAACAATACAATACAATGGATAACAACCATCCAAACAAGGTGGAAGTGTGTTTTAATACATAGTTAATGATAGTTCGTGTAGAAAGAGGGAATCGTTGATAGTTAAAATGTGAAATTTGCGCGAAAAATTGATACTCCATGTGTGTTATATGCAATTCTCATGGCCAACAGAAGCCATAGAATATGTTCGTCGAAAATTATTCAGAATTTCTATTATACCTTTTTAATTTGTTTGAGATTGAGGCATAGTTATTAACTTATCATGATTTGCAAATTTTGCTTTATAAATTATGAGCTGAAAAATTGGGCTGATTTGGATTCATTGTAGTAAGTACGGAAAATGGTCAAAATTACCCTCGAACTATTCAAAATAGCTCATATATATCCATTAATTATGTTTGGGATCAAAACTACCATTGTCGTCTATGTTTTGGACCACAAATACCCTTAAATTATAATTATAATTATAATTATTACATTTTTAATATCGTTTACTATTATTGTCGTAGTAAGTAATTTTTTTTTATGATTACAAATTATGCATTTTAAGTCAAAATATCGATCACTTTTACTTCTTTGTTATAACTAGTAATTTATTTTTACTTTTCATGATTACAAATCACGCATTTGAAAAAGACTTGATTAAAAGTATCTTTAAATAATCTGATAATATAAAAATTACATTTTTATGGTGTATATTACTTAAACCTTTGTAATAAGCTTTCTTCTTCTTGTAGTCTTAACTTCCCTTATTTGGGGGCCTATAATGCGTGATCTGGATTTAATCGGAATTTTAATGTGGATTCCGAACACCAAATGAAAAACCAAAAAAAAAAACTTCCCTCATTTGGTAATCCCTTTTCTTCCTCATTTTATTTAATCCCATTGTCCTCACTTTCTTCTTCTCATCAATAAACTCCACTTCTAGTGGTGGTCTGGTTTAATTTATTTTTAGTGACTTTTAATTTTTAAGCTATTTTTTTTATATTTTAGAAGTATTTGGATAACACAGAAAATACTTTTTGTAAAACTGAAAAAGTATAAAGAAAAAAGTCAATAGTTGGATGTTCCCAACTTATTACGTTTTTGTCTTTTAACTTATAAGTCACTTAAAAAAAAGTTGATCCAAACACCTTCTTAATTATTTGGTTACGAAATTATTTTCACTTTTTTCCTGATTTCAGAGCCATAGAACTCTGAAAAGAATTGTTTTCCTTTTTTTAAGAAATTAGAGTTGTTTTTACTTCTTTCTTCTTTTTTTTTACTATAAATTACTAATAAAAATTCAAAAACAACTCTAATTTATTTCATTGCCAAACATAATTTCAATTTTTAAATATCATTTTTTCACTTTAATTAAAAACAAAAGCTTTTTTTTCTTATTTGCAAAATGAAATATGACCAAACGTCTATTTACAAATTATTTGGTACGTAAAATAAAGTAAAATAAAATAAAATAAAGTATCTCAAAATAATAAATTTATAACATCAACCAAACCGAGTATAAAAAATGGGACAAGTACATTTAACTAAGGGAGTAATTGAAAAGAAATTGACCGGTGATGAAAAATGTGTGGATATGACTAGGTCTCATGTTCAAAATCTAACATATGGTCAATTTAGCTAATACTCCCTCAATTACCCCCTTCATATTTTTTTTTAGAAAAGATGGACTTGCTCGGTAGGTAAGTATTTTTATTTTCAATATTAAAGTTACGAGTTCAAATTATCAAGAAAACAAAAAGATGGGAGCTTCAAGAAAAAGGGTAAAATGAAAAATTCCTTTCGTTTTATTGCGTGTATATAAATTTGATAGAATACGAGATTTTATAATTTAGTGATTTTTGTTTAATTAGCGTGTTTTTGTATAATTGAGTAATACAAAGTTTGAAATTATACAAATATGATAAAACTCGAAATAACAAATTGATACAAACACAAACATATGAACTTTAAACAGTTTTACAAATTATATTATACGAATTACATTATATAAATTATATTATACAAAATTCAAAAACTACACATTTATACAAACTTTAAAAAGTTATACAAAAAAAGATTGAATGTATATTGTGATAAAACTGAAAAAACAAAGGAAATTATCGTCATATACAAATACAAACCATCGTATACAAAATACAAATCAAACGAAGAATTGTTAGTTGTGAATTATACAAATGTGGCGAATTATACAAACGTGGCTAATTATACAAACTCGAAGTCAGCCCACGTAATTAATGGTTAATGTTAGTCGCGAGTGGTAATTATAGCAAACTATAGCTATGATGACTAATTAAGTAATATAAATTTGCTTTACCGCGTAATTTTCCCTTTTAATAATATACATAAAAAATCATTGAATATTTTTTTTTGAACTCAACCCTAGTCGAACTAGGATCCTAAATTGGGTTTAAACAAGCAAAATAAAGTACGATAGGTGTATTGTCAAGGTAAAAATGGTAGAGATGCTTGTCTAATTAGACAATTTTCCCTTGTAATTATCAACTTTACAATTTTAGGCTCGTGAAACTTGCGTTTAGTATAAGTACTGTGTCCAACATATTTTGTACCAAACAATTATTTTTTGACTAGATATGAGATTTTGTGCCAGTAGTGACCCAATATATGTTACTCGGTTCCAATTTACGTTTAGACAGTTGATCAAAAATTTTAATATAATTTTTGAAGTAGTTAATATTATGAGTTATAATATTTTGTATGTCATTTTCAAATAATATGTATTATCCTCGTTGTTTCAATTTATGTGCCACAAATGGAATTTGGAGAGTCACCCAAATTTTTGTATGGTTGTTTAATATTTTAAATTGTTAATTATTGTGATTTATGTAGTTTTTTTTTATACATTTTCAAATAATATGTGTTATTCCTCCTACCCAATTTACGTGAGATAGATGAAATATGAAATTAGAGTTGTTTTTACTTCTTTCTTTCTTTTTTTAAAATATAAATTACTAATAAAAATGTAAAAACAACTCTAATTTATTTCATTGCCAAACATAATTTCAATTTTTAAATATCATTTTTTCACTTTAATTAAAAACAAAAGCTTTTTTTTCTTATTTGCAAAATGAAATATGACCAAACGTCTATTTACAAATTATTTGGTACGTAAAATAAAATAAAATAAAATATCTCAAAATAATAAATTTATAACATCAACCAAATCGAGTATAAAAAATGGGACAAGTACATTTAACTAAGGGAGTAATTGAAAAGAAGTTGACCGGTGATGAAAAATGTGTGGACATGACTAGGTCTCATGTTCAAAAATCTAACATATGGTCAATTTAGCTAATACTCCCTCAATTACCCCCTTCATATTTTTTTTTAGAAAAGATGAACTTGCTCGGAAGGTAAGTATTTCTATTTTCACTATTAAAGTTACAAGTTCAAATTATCAAGAAAACAAAAAGATGAGAGCTTCAAGAAAAAGGGTAAAAGGAAAAATTCCTTTCGTTTTATTGCGTGTATATAAATTTGATAGAATACGAGATTTTATAATTTAGTGATTTTAAATTAAATATGTGTATAATATATTAGAAATGTCTTTTTAAATTTTATGGTCTTGTACGTATAACAAATTATATCGATAATTTCTTAAATTTGCAGTAAATTTCATATAAACAATCGAACTCCACTCTTTTTGATTGAATACCTAAATATATGGTAAAATATTTTTATTACACTAAATATGTTACCTCCTTTAATTATACATATTAGCCTTAATAAGTTGCAAAATCTAAAACTTGTTTCGATTCAAATTAATGTATATAATTAATGGACATAACATATTTTATGTGATTAACTTATCTACGTATATATAACAAAAGCTTGAGAACGGGCATAAAAACTTTCTCAAAAATCTAAGCCAGAAATATACAATACGACTTAATCATGTGTTTAGATATTCAATTAGAACTTGTCGTAGTTCGAGTGTCTTGATGAAATTTGGCTCATCTATGTCATCATTTAAAAGTTTGGCTCATTTATGTCATTTCAGTTAACAAATAATGTCATGGATGCCCCTTTCTCAAACGAAAATGGCATAAATGAGATAAGCTTTTAACAAACGATGTAAATAAGCCCTTTTTTCAAAGCTCGATGACATATTTGAGCATTTTTCCTTTAAAAAAAACAAAAAAATGACTTTAATAATTAGGGGCGGCTCAACGCAATCGGAGGCCTAAAGCGAAATCTTATTTAGAAACCTAAAATCTAAATAAACTTCACATGCATTTATTTAAAATTTATTTCTCTTACATTTTAAAATGCAAAGTATTACTTAATATATATTTTTCATAAATGATTTATTTAGTTTCTTTTTCAATTATTAGTTTTAGATAATATTTTGTTTTTATCAATTCAGCGTTGAAAAATATAATATCATTTTACTCGGGCAATCATTATATGAATTGTTAGCATAGTTTTATAAGTAATAAGTTGACAAATTTCAAATAAATATAAGAGTTAGAACCATAGATTTGATTCAAGAAGTTGATAATTTGGTATACCCCACATTTACTATGCTTGTTGTAATGCTTGAAAATCTAAGAAGAACTGGAAAAAAAATTACAATTCACTTTGTTCAACATTTTTCTACTATTGATTGATATTTTTGACAGAATATTACTCTAACTTATCAAAATTTTAATGAAGAGAGTGTAAAAGGAGTTAAAAAGAAATAAAACAATATTTTCTTGATTTCTTCTATTTGAATGTGAGTTAAAAAGAATAAAATAATAATTTTAAATGTATACTTTTTATCATAAATAGTCAATATTTTTTCCATAAAATATTAACACATAATTTATTCTTGATAAAAAATTGAGACAGCCTAAAATTGGAGGCTTAAGGCCAATGTATTATTAAAGTATGCATAGAGCCGGTACTGTTAATAATTGAGTGACTCTCAACACTGTTTGACAAAGTCAGTCATACTCTGTTTTTCCCTCTTTATAAATAATAAGAAAACAAAATTCAGTCATACTCTATTGCTTAAGCATAAAATCCATGGAAATTTTAAGCTCAATAGTCATTGTTATTACAATAGTCAATGGGCTCGTGGTGCTCGTTAAAACAATCGATGAGAACCGAGCTCTGTTTTCTGAACTCAAGAAATTCATGTCAAATAAAGTCACACTGGTGATCTACGAATTTAATGGAGATGTCAAAGATGAGCTTTATGAAGCTGTCGAGATATATTTGAGCAACAATTTGTCTCCCAAGAATGGTAAAATCAAAGCAAGCAAGACGGAGAAGGAGAAGAATTCGATCAAAGTTGCATTGGAACATAATAAAGAGGTGAAATATATTTACGATGGCCATAAATTCAAGTGGATTTCGCTACAATCTGAGGTCAAGTCCTTTAATCTCACTTTTCGGGCGAAAGACTATGACTTTGTCCTTGACACTTACATGCCTCACATTCTGAAAGAAGCAAAATACCAAAAACACATTTGAATTATCGCGAATTTTACATCATTTATGTATTAATTAAACACATTTCAACTATTAGTTGCTACCTTTTCCTATTTGAACGATAATGATAGTACGTTCAAACTTCAAGTATGAAATGAAAACAATTGATAGTTGAAGTTTGTTTCAATACATAGTTCATGAAGAAGAGGGAATAACTTATAGTCAAAATGTGAAAATCACAGAAAAAAAAGATACTTCAATGCGATTCACATGACATACAGAAGCCATAGAATATGTTTGTCGAAAATTATTCAGAATTTCTTTTATACCTTCTTAGTTTGTTCGAGATTGAAGCATAGTTATTGTTGGATTCTTTGTAGTAAATCACATATGGTATTTTGGTGAACTATTGTTAAAGATTTCAAATATATGTACCTCTTGTCTATAAATGATGATGTTGGCCTTTATTACTTCCAACTCTTTTAAGGATTTACCATTTTTCAAATTTAATTTCTACCATTTATCAGTGTATTCGTGTATAAATTACATGTATTTGGTATAAAAAAGTTGATACAAGATCAACCTAGAACTACTATTATACAAGACCCAAGGATTTCTCCAATGAGAAAAAACGAACAAAATCAATGTAAAAATATACATCAAAACTAATGATAAAGCTTTTAAAAAGGGAACTTTCACATATAGCCACTCAAAAATAGCTTAATTACGCTCCATAACTATAATTTGTTAATTACAATTCGTAGCTACATGTTATAGGGAGAAGAGTGGCGAGCGAGATTGAGAGAGGGAGGAGAGAGGCGAGTGAGAGAGGGCATAGAGTGGGAGAGAGGCGAATTTATATGTCTATTTGTCAAAATAATTGTATATATGTAACTAGTATACATATGTGTTTGTAAATCTGGCGAGCGAGATTGGGAGAGGGAGGAGAGAGGTGAGCGAGAGAGGGCAATAATTTGTATAATTCGCGGGTGCGTTTGCATAATTAGCATGTTTTTGTATAATTGAGTAATACAAAGTTTGGAATTATACAAATATGATAAAACTCGAAATAACTATTGATACAAACATAAACGTATGAACTTTAAACAGTTTTACAAATTATATTATATGAATTACATTATATAAATTATAATATACAGAATTCGAAAACTACACATTTATACAAACTTTTAAAAGTTATACAAAAAAAGATTGAATGTATATGGTGATAAAACTGAAAAAACAAAGGAAATCTTCGTCATATACAAATACAAACCATCGTATACAAAATACAAATCAAACGAAGAATTGTTAGTTGTGAATTATACAAATGTGGCGAATTATACAAACGTGACTAATTATACAAACTCGAAGTCAGCCCACGTAATTAATGGTTAATGTTAGTCGCGAGTGATAATTATAGCAAACTATAGCTATGATGACTAATTAAATAGTATAAATTTGCTTTACCACGTAATTTTCTCTTTTAATAATATACATAAAAAATCATTGAATATTTTTTTTTTGAACTCAACCTAGTCGAACTAGGATCCTAAATTGGGTTAAAACAAGCAAAATAAAGTACGATAGGTGTATTGTCAAGGTAAAAATGGTAGAGATGCTTGTCTAATTAGACAATTTTTCCTTGTAATTATCAACTTTACAATTATAGGCCCGTGAAACTTGAGTTTAGTATAAGTACTGTGTCCAACATATTTCGTACCCAACAATTATATTTTTACTAGATATGAGATTCTGTGTTGTGCCAGTAGTGACCCAATATATGTTACTCGGTTCAAATTTATGTTTAGACAGTTAATCAAAATTTTTAATATAATTTTTGAAGTAGTTAATATTGTGAGTTATAATATTTTGTATGTCATTTTCAAATAATATGTATTATCCTCGTTGTTTCAATTTATGTGCCACAAATGAAATTTGGAGAGTCACCTAAATTTTTGTATGGTTGTTAAATTTTTTAAATTGTTAATTATTGTGATTTATGTAGTTTTTTTTTTTTTATACATTTTCAAATAATATGTGTTATTGTTATTTCTCCTACCCAATTTACGTGAGATAGATGAAATATGAAGAGCCAACTATATTTTTATATGATTTTTAAATATAACCGATTATTTCAAGTGACTAGCTATTCTGATCTATAATATTTTCAATATAATTTTATATACAACAAATTAAAAGGAAAGTAAAACAAATAAATTAAAATTGAAAGAATATTAAATTTCCAAAACATACCCTCATCGACGAATAATTGTCTGCTTTTAGCCAAAGTGAGCCCCACAAATTTGAAACAACAAACAAATCACCCTTGGCTGCAAGCACATAACTCGAGTACACTAGTTGATCAAGAGTTATTTGATTGTAGCCTCTTATTACAAATATCTAGTTTTTTTAAAATCAATACTTTAATACTATAAAATAACAATAACACAAAAAGTATAGAAATTACATTAAAAAATTAGCAAAATTAAATAAACAAACAAATAGAAAACAAAATATTTTACATATTATAAAAACTCAGACCCCACTAATCAGTGGCTGAGCCACTTTAGAGTCAGGGGTTCATCCGAACCCCCTTTGACGAAAAATTATATTATTTATATATGGTTAAAATAATTTTTTAGATATATATTGTAGATGTCGAAACCCATTCGACTACTTTAATTTGTGTCTCTATTTTTTTAGATTTTGAACCCCCTTATTAAAATTCTGGCTCCATCACTATCCCTACAAAGTAGAATTACATTGAATATGTTGTTATTTATAAGGACATAACCAAACTTTAGACGGGTCAAAACATGACTGGTGATTAATTTTCTTCGTTTCAAACGCGTTAAAATTGAATAGATCCATTAACTTAATTAACACCCCGATCTACACTTCAGAAAGACCCAATATTCAACTTAGAGTCAAGTCGGAGAAAAATAAATACTATATAGTATTTAATTGCTTATTTTCCAAAAACCTATGTTCATGTTGACTTTGCATTTTTTCCTGTATTACCTTAGGAATTGGAAAAATAGGAACATGGCAGGATGAAAGTACTAAAGTAAAAAAAAAAATCGTTAAGAGTGTTCCAAATTTACTAGTGCACATAAAAATAATATTTAACCTATATATGTAATATAATTTTTTGACTAAATGTGTTCAATTCATTATCAAATATTGGCAAAAGACGTAAACTATAAGGAAATTCTTGTGGGGGAAAAGGCATAAATTCACCCTTTAACTTGTCTCGAAAAGGCAATTACACGCTTAAACTATTATGATGACCTATTACACACCTTTACTATTTAAAAATAATTTTTTTACCCCCTATAACTGACGTGGCAAAAAAGAAAAAAGAAAAGCACGTTTGAACAATAAAAAAATAAATTAAAATCTTCTTTTTACTATCACCCTATCCCCACCCCCACCCAATGCCTCTTCTTCTCCTTCTATCCACCCCACTATACATCCATCAAAATCCTCTCCCCCCACCCCCATCATATCCTATTTTAATGCGTATTCGATTTCTCCATTTTCATTATATTTGATTTTTCTCTTCGACTTTATTGGTAGTTGATAAAATTGATGATTAAGTTTAAAAAATAAAATATAATGATGGATTTGTTGGCGTGGGTTGAAAAGAAGCGGGAATTGAAGGTGGTGGAGAAGAAAAAATTGATATTGACAATGGTGGTAGTGATATTTGGTGGTGGGTTTGTACCTTTTGATGGTGATGAGTTTGTTTATGGGTGTCAAATTTTGTTGTGGATCTTTCTAATTATTGTGGGGATAATGGTGATAGTATAATTTCGATGGTGGATTTGATCGTAGGTGGTGAAATTTATAGTGGCTATTTTGATTTTCATGGTGAAATATATAGATTTGATAGTAATATGGCGGCAATAATGGTAGTGGTTTCATGGTGGTGTTCATTGAAGAAGAAACAATTGAATGATATGGAGAATTTTAGTCAAAATTTGACATGACATCTGATGTGGTAGTGACATGACATTGATGTGGTGCAAGTGTGATACACCTCCCATTGTGAGAGTGGTGCTACATGTCTTAGGGGGTAAAAAAATTCAGTATTTAATAGCAGATGTGTGTAATAGGGTCACTATATTAAATTAAGTGTGTAATTGACTTTTCAAGATAAGTTCGAAGGTGAATTTATGCCTTTTCCCTTCTTGTGGGCATACATAGGAAAGTTTCAAAGTCTACATAGTCAATACCAACTACCACTATTGTTAGTCTTGGTGCAAGTTTTTCCAATTTTCTTTGGTCAATTTCTCACTATTTTTTTAAATTTCTTTTCTTCACATGATTTTTGCTATAAATTTACCATTTTCCTCAATTGCAATTGCATCAATATATTGGTTACTATTTTTTTCACACATTTGGTGCATAACACTAACATTCACTTGCCAAAAGAACCCTTAAAAATATGTCATCTTCATCAGCAGAATCGAAAATGGCCTTGGCCAAGACTGTTCTATCGACAGTAGGCTCTGTTGCTGCGACAGCCATGTTGGTTCGTTCGATATTTCATGACTACATTCCCCGGGAACTCCATGAATATCTCTTCTTTGGACTTCGAAACATGTTCACCAACTTCTCAAATCAGCTAACAATGGTGATTGACGAATTTGATGGTCTGGTCAATAATGAAATTTATGAAGCTGCTGAGACCTATTTGGGCAGCAAGTTGTCACCTAACATCCATCGACTTAAAATCAGTAAGCCTGAGAAGGAGAAGAATTTCAACATCGCAATGGAACGTAATGAGGAGGTAACGTCTTGCACATATAAAATTACATGTCATGTTACTTGTTATCATAAAAGGTTTGGTCTAAACTTGAAGCTACATGTTACTTGGACTCTTTAAAAAATATTGATGTGTGTGTCAGATCCTTCAAAAGTTATATTTTTTTTAGAATCCAACACAAGCAGGGGCAGATCTAAAGGTATAGATCGGGGTGCCACGGCACTCAGTGACCCCGATTAAAACTTTGTATATATATGTGTATATGTATGAAAAATCATGTATATAATACGCTTGCCACCCATCAAACATAATTGCCAGCGGTGCAATTGGCAAAAGGCGCAATGTAGTACGTGAGGGTTGAGGGTTCGAAATTGTTTTACGTTTTGCTTGTGAGGGGACTTCAACTCTTCCACTCCTTTTGTGTTCTTTTCTTTTCTTTTTCATTATTATGTGCGGGGGTTTAGTTTTTTTTTTTTTCCATTAGTTCTTTATTTGTTATTAATTATTTATCTTATTAAGAGTAACTATATTTTGTTTTTTTAAAAGTATTCTTATTGACTTTCTCTTTCACTAAGTATTAATCTTTAATTCATACGAATGTCATGTGTGAATTCTATATTAGTTAAAGTTTAATTTAGCGTCTCATAAATATTAATAAGAATATATTTCGTGAATAAGGTCTTTTATTTTTTTTTAAAAAAAAAACTACTTCAGTATATCTTTAGTATTAGAATATCTAAAAGAAAACACTACCGAATATTCATATTCGATCAATTTATTTATAAAAATTAAAAAAGAAACTAAATAACTCGAAGTAAATCTAAAATTAAAGGAACCGACCCGTTTACCCTATTTAGACAATATGACACCCACAACGTTCGAATTCGAATTCTGGATCCGCCTCTGAACATAAGTGCAACAACATTTTTTAGGGTCCGTTCCACCTAGACTAGAAGTAGTCTGATGTGGAGACTCTCCACATCAGACATATGTGATATGGAACATAGTGAGGAGGTAATTAAAGTCTTGCACATATATATAATTATAATTGCATGTCATATTATTTGTTATCATAAAGGGTTTGGTCTAAACTGGAAGCTATGTTGCCTAAACTCTTTAAAAATATTGACGGGTATGTATCAGACCCTTCAAAGTTATGCAGAGGATCCAACACGGGTACAATAACATTTTTGAGTGTTCATGTCTGTCAGACATATGACTCTTTTCCCTAATAATCCACCATTGGAATAGTGAAATTAGTCGCCTTCTTTAAAATTCATACGTCTTGATTTGAAGAACGATTGTATTCACGAGTTCAAGTAAGGTTCCACGTTTAATTTACCTTTATGATAATTTAATGTAATAGATAGCGTGAAGACAATGTTTTTTTTTTAAATCTCAAGGTTTTCTTCCGACAGGTGACAGATGTTTATAATGGACAGACATTCAAGTGGATTTGGCTCTGTAGACAAACACAGTCTACAAACTTCTATAATTCGAGGGACATGAATTCCACTCTAAAATCTGAAATCAGGTCCTTTGAGCTGACATTTCACAAGAAAAACAAGGACCTTGTACTTAATTCGTATTTGCCTCACATCATGAAAGAAGCAAAATTGCAAAAACACGTAAACAAGACGATCAAGATTCACACTGTGGATTGCGAGAGAATGTACAATTTACACGAAATGTGGAAGCCAGTGAATCTTAATCATCCAGCCACTTTTGAGACAATCGCAATGGAATCAGATCAAAAAGACATGATCTTGAAAGATTTGGAGAGATTCGTGAAGAGGAAAGATTATTATAGGAAAGTTGGCAAGGCATGGAAAAGAGGGTATTTGTTGTTTGGTCCTCCAGGGACCGGAAAATCTAGTTTGATTGCTGCAATGGCGAATTATTTGAACTTTGATATATATGATTTGGAGTTGACTTCGCTGAGGGGGAACATGGAGTTACGGAGGTTGTTGGTTGCCACAGCCAATAAGTCCATTTTGGTGGTGGAGGACATTGATTGTACCATTGAATTGCAAGATAACTTAGCTAATCGAGCTACTGTTGTTCATTCAATTAATGGTTTTGGTATGCAAGAAAGCAAGGTAAATTAGACTTTTATTTTCCATTTCCTATCTTACTATTCCTACTAGTTGTTAGTATACACAATAAAAAGTTAGGGCTATGTATTAGCTTAATACATAAGAATACACTCAAATACACCTCAGCTAGCAAGTTGGAGTGTTCTACTGTCACGGTGGACACAAGTTGAGTTGTCTAGATGTGCATTACTCATGTACTTATCTTCTCAGGTCAAGCTTGGTGTTAGTGTATTGTGATAATTTCCCTTACTAGGCCATTTTGTTTTGCAGGTGACATTATCAGGTTTACTGAATTTTATTGATGGATTATGGTCGAGTTGTGGAGACGAAAGAATCATAATTTTCACAACAAATCACATAGAGAAACTCGACCCTGCATTGTTGCGACCTGGTAGAATGGACATGCACATTCACATGGCATATTGCACACCTTGTGGCTTCAAACTTCTTGCTACCAATTACTTAGGGATTAAAGATCATAAATTGTTCAAAGAAATTGAGGAATTGATTGACATTGCCAATGTGACACCAGCAGAAGTGGCAGAGCAATTGTTGAAGGAAGATGAAGTTGAGAATTCCCTTAAAGGGTTGATTAATTTTCTTCACAAAAAGATAAAAGAGAATGAAGAGGTTAAGGCTAAGAAAGTGGAAATAACACAAGTGGAATCTGTTGATGAGAAGAAGGAAAATGTTGAAAATGAGATTAAAGAAAAGGAGGAAGAAAAGGTATTACCAAATGGGGAAAGTACTTAAATCCAAATAAAAAGTTTGTCTAATCAAATTTCACGTTGTGTAGCGCCTCATTTGATCTATATAAATAATAAAGAAGTGTATTTGATAAATTGTACAAAATTATAGGAGAACTATACTAAGAGAATTGCTATCACTTAATCATGATTGGAAGATAGTTTATATAATTTTGTACGTATTAATTAATCTGAATTAAACGACTAAGTTGTATGTCCCCTTGAGAGTATTTTACTTTATATTCGCACTATTTTATATAAATAAAATACGTACTAGTATTATTATATACGTTTACTCAATTATAATAAATATTTTTACTTAAAGGTCCTCTATCAGAAAGTTTCAAAATTTAACTATTAATACTCAAAAATCAGACTGTAAACCCAAATAGTTTTCTCCACCGGCGGCGAATTCGTCATGAAACCGGCAGCACCAGCAAATTGATTAATGAAATGCACGGAATCGGCGGCATCCATTATTGTCCGATTTGGCTCCGTTCAGCTAATTGATTTTCCGGCCGACTAATTTTGAGTGAGGTAATTTTCCCCTAATTTATATGATCTGTAAATTGAGTTACAGTGCTTTGACTCTGCATAATGATAGCCCTAACTTCAATCTCTTGTTTCGTTGTTCAACTATTTATTGTTCTATTTACCTACCTAACCTATTACCTTTTCGTGAGTTTCGTTCTTCAACTATTAGTCACTTTTTACTAAAATACTCATGGATGTTAAGTTAGCTTTCACGGTGAACAAGCTAATATTTGGTTATCTCTATTGCAATGTGTGTTTTGAATCAAAGGACGGATAGTTTAGCTAAGTAAAGAGAACTATTGATGATTGAGGTGTGAAACTTACGAAAAAGTGATGGTTTAGGTGTTCTTTTTTTACCATTAACTCCACAAAAAAAAGAATATTAGTAATCAAAGTTTGAAACTTTCTACAACAGAAGAGCAAAAATACAATCAACATATGAGAATAAAATAATTATCATTCTGTATTGAGGTTTTAGCGCTTGGTGTAACAGACTTCAATCTGAAGTCATTTTTGAAGTGCTTAGATTGAGATATAGTTGATTCATTGATTTTCCTACTATTCAAAGCAACCGTTTTACCGCCCAGGATCTAAGCATTTGAAATCTATATAGTTTCCAAATCCAAATCAGTCCATTCACAACAGGTAAGAGTAATTTTTTTTTTTGATAACCAAGAAATCTGCCTGCGACCCGCCGTTTGAATCAATCATGGCCTTCTAAACTCGGTGGATAATGGGTCCGCCCCTCTACCCTTCTCCACTTAAATACTGGGTTTCGCTTTGCATGGTGTGGGGCTTGAACCTATGATCTAAGCCACAAATCCTCCACCTTTTGCCGCTCGAGCTAGGCCTTAGGGGACAGGTAAGAGTAAATTTAATATCATTTATTAGAAAAAAAATAAGGATTAGTATATTAGAGAATTTCTTCCTTATGTTCTTTAATATGTGTTACCTCATGAGCTGGGAGGTTTTCGGAAACAGTCTCTGTACTTCTATGAGGTAGGGACAAGGTCTGGGTACACTCTTCCCTGCCCACACTCCACCATATGGGAACTACACTGGGTATGTTATTTTTGTTGTTTTATATTAGAGAATGTGACAACTAACCTCTCCAACTATTGGTATGGTTTCTGTTTTCTGATTATAGTTAAGTTGTTAAAGATGAGATTGTAGTTGATGAATTGGAACTTGCTAATTTCATTTTCTGGAATATACCAAACCATTGAAACTGTATTATTTGATTGGGAGAAATCTTCATATATTTCTCTTTCAATTTGAAGGAATCTCAAAAGTTAGAGACAAAACGGAGATGTTGTGTTTTATTTAGAAATATATTTTGATTGGTTTTAAGAGTCGCCACTTAATTTTTAAGAAAAAATCAAGAAAACTATTGTTTTCAAAAGACTAAAACAGTAAATCTGTTGAAAACTATTAAGGGGGTTCGAGGTTCCTATTAATATTCTAGGAAGGTTTTTAAAGCACCTAGAATATCCGCTAATGCGGTTATCCAACAACTAATTTATTTGGCTAAAATAATTTTAACTTAGCTTGACTTGTAAAATTGAACTATTTTGTTAATTAGGACCATTTTTAGGGAGAAAAACAGAATTATGAAATATTATCTAAGCGAAATATTTTGTAAGCTTATTCTTTAAGTTTTGTAAGAAATGACCGATTTTAGTTTATTTTTTTATTTTTTAAAATTTTTTTTTTTAAAACGAAATCGATGTCTTTCGGGGATTTGAATTGTTGATCTTAAGATTAATGACAAATATTAACGAGCAAATAAACATAATAAAACAAAGAGGGAAAGAGATTTGGGCCCAAATCTGGTTTTCCTGTCTGCCTGGGCCAGTATTTGGGCCCATTTTCGTTTTGGGCCTTTGGCCCAATTTTTCACCTGTCCTAAACTAACATGAAATAAAATATTATTTGGACCTTAGGCCCAATTTTCACCTGTCCTAAATTTCTAACATAAATAATAATAAGACGACAAGGGCTTAGGCCCAAAATAACAAAATACAAAAAAATGAAAGGTGGGCCTTTGACCCATCTTCATATACGCTAGGCGTATACTAATGTATGCAATCCTGTATTAGCTCCAAACACCTGTATACCCACGTCAAGGATATATTCTTCAACTTTGAAGGTTGATCGACTCAACAAAAGGGGATTGGGCCTCCAAGGCCCCATAAAAATGTAAGAAGGAGATGGAGTCCGTGAGGACATGGGCAAATTTCACATGCAACAAAAACAAGTAAAACTTATGAGTAACAATCCACGTGATTTAATATAGAAAAATAAGGAAATGGACTAATTGCTACTGCCTAAGCATCACAGAGGGAACAAAACACTTAATTGTGCTTAGAATCAAGTAAATGGGTATGGAGGTCATAAGCCAAGGATATAATAGTAGCAGCCCAAACATCAATACTAACTAATTTTAAGAAAAAGAAAGAAAATAAGCACGATAACTCTTTGACAACTTTCTACATAATCTGACCAATTAAGACCAACTACAGGGCAAGAAAGGAAATTAAAAAATAAATGTATCACACTAAAGACAACCAACAACACTAAATAATAGCAAGGGATTTAAACAGTAAGTCAATCTTGGATAAAGGATAAATTGAGAGATAGCATAATGGTATAATTTACGAGCAGGTCAAACAAAATTACACCTCCAAGCTACCACGGCAGACAACTTATGGCATATTTCAAACTTTAGTACATTCATATAATAATAAGGATTTTAACAGATGCAGTTCGAAAAGCCAAATGCTTTCACACGAACATTAGTACCACTAATTTCGGATGCGTAATTCAAAATCTCAGGTCACCATCTACACAACTATATGAGCACAAAGACTATCAAAGTACAATTTTGTACTTGAATCAGGCAGTGACACATGAAAAGAAAAGAAAGAAAATTTCAGAGATTCGCAGTTCGAAGGGTCCTCAGGTTTCAACATACTTATTCCCATAAGTAACAAGTTGAACATATGTAAGTCAAGTTCGAAAGTAAACCAATCACGATATATAAGTTCGTTACTTAAAATAATATGCTCATGTTCAAAACTAAAGTGAAGGCACCAGATTTCCACACATATGAAAGTAAACATTTTTTAGTGATCCTTTTAATGGTGGCAAACTGAAAAAAAAAAAAAAAAAACAGTGAAGCCAAAGTAAGCAAGAGGAAGCAAAACTGAAACAATACCACTAGTAGATGATGCAATCGCTAAAGAATCCAAACATAGCACATCATTATGTCAAGAGCTTAATGACAAACAGCAACAAAACATACTTCCAGAACATTGGAAAATCATTTCGAGATATACGAGACGAGAGATTATTATGAAGAAGGAGATGTTACTTTCTTGTGTGCAGCGAAATGGGAACAGGACGAGCAAAACAATGACCTCCACTACACCGAGACCCGAACACGAACAACGAATCAGAACGTTTGGGCAGAGATATGATGCTCAAACACCCCAAAATTGCGTCTTCCCTCTATTTTTCTTAGAGTATTTAGCTATTTTTGCTTAAACGATTATGTGTATATTTTTTTTTTGTTCTAAAATTTCCAGCCTAAAAATTTTCTCTCCTCTTCACAGTGGATAAAAGTGAATATCTGGAAGGGAAAAGTAGGTTTTTGGAAGATGGGGGGAAAAGGAAAAAATCCGGATAAAAGGAGCCCAAATTAAAATGCAAACTTCAAAATTTCTTTCACCAAATTAGGCGAACACCTTTTTCTTGCAATTTTCACCCCATTCCGGAAGAGGAAAGGGGTGGGACACGTGCTCTGTCCCGCTGTTGCGTGTGTCGACGCGTCTGGGATGCTGCTGTACGTTTCTGGTTGCTGCATTTTCTGGGTTTTCGCTGCAAAGAAGAAAACGCTACAGGGGTCTGCTGTGTCGTCTGGTATGCGTGAAAAAATAAGAAGAAACTATGTGGGGGTGTTGTATGTATTGTAATGTTGTTAGAATTGGGGGGTCTTTAATTTCTTTTGGCATGTGATATTGTATTTAACTGGTGGGCTGTTGAATGGCCCAACACTTGGTCTCTAAAATGGGTTTAAGGTGGGTAAGGAAATATAATTAGAACCAATTGAAGTTAAAAACTTAGCCGATGAATTCGGCCAAAATTTAAATAAGATGAATTAGTACAAATTAATTAATGAGCTTCATAATTTTAACAAAAATAAAATAATCAACTTAATTAGAAACTAAATTATTTAAACTATAAACTACTAAACTAATTAACCAAATATTTGAGTAGAACTAAAACCTTTTTGAGGCGATTTTTGAAGATTCATAAAATGTACTAGTTAGACACATAATTATATAATAATTAACTTAATTATAAACTAACTAATTAACTCAAAATTGTAAACTATTAGATAACTAAACAAACTAACCAAATATTTAATTAAACAAAATCTTTTTGAGACGGTTTTCTAATATTTATAAAATACACTAATTATATACATAATTATATAAAAGACATATTATTATTTAAAAATTATAACAAGTGAAAAACTATTTGAAATAACTTGCAAACTATTCTATTATCTATTTTTTTTTCGAAATTTCTAAAATTAATTACTTTAAATCATTTGAAAATTAAGAAGCTCGAAATTAATTATTATCGGGGAGGGTCAAAATTAGGTGTCAACATGTTGCATGTTGATTAGCATTGGCATTGTGATCTGATGAGGTACATCAACTTATTCAGATCATTGCTTTTCCCTATTTTAGGACAAATTTATTATATAGCTTGTTTGGTCTTCTCAGTCCGTGTGTTGTAAATAAAATGTAGGAAATCGTTGTAGAATTATTTTCTCCTATTCAAATTTTAAATGGACTAAGAGATCATTTTCTCATCTGAACTACGTATAAACCAAATACAATAATAGCAATACGAAATTCCAGCTAATTCTGTTTGTTCATCAATCAATATAATAGTACTCTTAAGGGGGACATACTACTTGATCGTTTACATCAGATTAACGAATACAAAATTATATAAACTATCTTCTAATCATTGATTAAGCAATATGGATTCTTCCTCCTTATCTTAGATCCCATTTCCATTACTTTCTTTCTTCTCATCAACAGACTTCATTTGAGTTATTTCCACTTTCGTAACCTTGTCCTCTTCCTTCTCTTTCATCTTTTTGTGAAGAAAATTAATCAACCCTTTAAGTGAATCTCCAACTTCATGTTCCTTCAACAACTGCTCTGCTGGTGTCACATTGGCTATGTCAATCAATTCCTCAATTTCTTTGAAAAATTTATGATCCTTAATCCCCAAGTAATTGGCAGCAAGAAGTTTGAATCCACAAGATGTGCAATATGCCATGTGAATGTGCACGTCCATTCTGCCAGGTCGCAGCAGTGCAGGGTCAAGTTTTTCTATGTGATTTGTTGTGAAAATTATGATTCTTTCATTTCCATAGCTCGACCGTAGCTCGTCAATAAAATTTAGTAAACCTGACAAGGTGATCTGCAATAAAAAAAAATTATTAGTAAGGTGAAGTATTACACACAACACACTACACTAATACCAAATCCAAATATTCCCGATAATTGAAACTTAATTTATTCAAGAATATCACAAATTCATGGAGGCTGAAATTATTGTAGTTCCATGTCAGTAGAATTTGTAAAAAAATATCGACTAATCCGTAGGCAAGGACGCATTACAACAATTGTTCAAAACCCCTTCACGCTCTGTCATGTCGAAATACTGCACAAAAAGAGGAATAGTAAAGATAGGAAACAGAAAATAAGACTAATTTACCGTGCTTTCGGACTGATGAAAATCATTTGAACGAACATATATAGCTCGATTAATCAAATTAGCTTTCAAGTTAATGGTACAATCAATGTCCTCAATCACCAAAATTGACTTATTGGTTGTGGCAACCAACAACTTCCTTAAATCTGAATTCCTCGTCACTGCAGTCAACTCCAAATCATATATATCGAAGTTTAAATAATTCGCTATTGCAGCTATCAAACTAGATTTCCCCGTCCCCGGAGGACCAAACAACAAATACCCTCTTTTCCATGCCTTCCCTACTTTCCTGTAATACTCTTTCCTCCTCATGAATCTCTCCAAATCCTTCAAGATCATGACTTTCTGGTCTGATTCCATCGTGATTGTCTCAAAAGAGGTGGGATAATCAAAATTCACCGACTTCCACATGTTATGTAAACAGATCATCTTTCCTTGTTTTTTTTTTGTGAAATGTTAACTCAGAGGATCTTATTACAAATTTCTAAGTCGAATCCATGTCTCTGGGGTTGTAGAAGTGTTTAGACTCTACTTGTCTACAGAGCCAAATCCAATTGAATGACTATCCATTATAAACATCTATCACCTGCTGGAATAAAACCTTAAGATTAGAAAATAGCATCATCTTCAAAAGATCTATTATGTTAAATTATTACGAAGACAAATTAAATGTGGAAGCTTACCTGAGTACCCATGCATATAGAACAATTTTTCAAATCAAGACGTGAATTTAGGGAAGTGATATTCACTTTTCTAATCTGTCTAATCTGGAGACCATAACCCTATTTATAAATACACATTGTTTGTTTCTATTTTGTTTGCTTTATCATTAAATTAGAAGTTGTATCAGCATATCTACACATAAAAACACATACTTTATGATTTTTCTTACGAACACTTAACTTTTTGCATTAAGTTGACTACCTAACTACTTGTATTCTATGTTGCTCGGACCCTAAAAATGTGGTTATATACGTGTCAGATTCTCCAAAAGTGCATAGCATTAGAAGGATCCAATATTTTCACTCGACAATCACTACAAAAAAACTGAAATTTGCTTCAAATTTTATTGCTTATTCGTTGCTAAATAGCTCATAGCTAACACAAGTTTTGGATAATCTGTGGTGACATATATTGTTGTTAAGCTACAAAATTTGTCCACCACTAATCCATATATTCTTAGTAGTAAGTATCTTTTTAGAGTCCAAGCAACATAACTTTTAGTTTGATCTAAAACTTTTATTATAACAAATAATATAACATGCAATTATCATTATATATATAGATGTGTGTTTGTGTGTGCAAATAATTACCTCCTCATTACGTTCCATGGCGATGTTGAAATTTTTCTCCTTCTCAGTCTTACTGATTTTAAGTCTATGGATTTGAGGGGACAACTTGTCGGCCAAATAAGTCGTTGCAGCTTCATAAATTTTGTTGTTGACGAGGCCATCAAATTCGTCAATCACCATCGTTAGCTGATTTGAGAACTTGGTGAACATGTTTTTGAGTCCAAAGAAGAGATATGCATGTAGTTCCTTGGGGATGTAGTTGTGGATTATCGTATGAACCAACATGACTGTTGCAGCAACTGAGCCTACTCTCGATAAAACTGTCTTGGCAAGGGTTATTTTCGATTCTGCTGATGAAGAGGGCATGCTTCTTAAGGGCTTTTTGGCTAGTGGGTGTGTAACAAGTAAATTTTTGTTTCTAAAAATGTAATAATCAAGACAAAAAAGTAGCGACAAATATTTAATATTTGATTTCAATAATGTGCGTGGATCACAATCTTTATGAAATCTTAAATATAAAGACATAATCCTTTTATTGTTATCATCATGACCAGTATTTTGGATGGCGAAAGACGATAAAAGGCGACAAGGGTCTGCCTTGCCACAAGGCGAGGCGAGCGGCGAGGTGCTCGCCTTTTTAAAGTGCGGCACCATTTAATACTAAAAAATTAAAATATTTAATTGCATATGTGAATAATCAAAATCTCAATAGCAATAACATATTAGCAAATATGTCGATTCAAAAACTGAAAATAGATAACACATACTAAAATAGAACTTGAATGAGAAAAAAAAACATAACAAAAGTCAAAACAAAGGTAGAAGTGATTCTAAAGTCTAAAGAAGAAGGAAAAAGAAACAGAGGACGAAGAAATATGAAGATGAAAAGAAGAAATATGTATAGGTTAGACTTTGGAGTCGCCGGAAAAGTCTAGCTAGTCACCGGAGGAGTCTGGTCGAAAACCCTAAAATTACCTTTTAACTTTTGAAATCCTAAATTGTTCGCCTATTTTTAGGAAAATACAAATGGTGACACATTTCTCGCCTCTTGCCTCTCGCCTTTTGACATCATGGCATCGCATTTTGAAGATCGCCTCGCCACAAAGCTAAAGGATTTTGAAGATTGCCTCGCCTCTCGCCATTGGTGACGAGGCGATCGCCTTTCACAACACTGATCACGACCATCAACTCAAGGTTTTTGCTTGTTCTTGAGTTGATGAATCATTTGTTATTTAAAATTTTGTAAGAATATAGAGCTAGACTTTGATCACACATATGGAGTTATAGAAACTTATGGATCACCATCAGAGATGAAGAACTTGTAGATCGCCTCTAGAGAGATGTATGTAGTTCTCTCCTCTTCTTCAGATGATCTGCTGGTTACGGATGCCTTCTCCCAATTCTTTTGAGTGTCTCCCTTGAGAGGTATGTAACACCCCTATTTATAGTTGTAGAAGGTAGACTATTTAAGTGTAGAAGATTAACTCTCTTGCTTGATTTTGATTGGCTCATTTGATGAGGTCACATTTAATTGGCCAAGACATGTCAATTTAGAACATTTGTTTGCCTTTGATTGGTGTTTAATATGACTAGGAGTGCCACATCATTTTAATACGTGACATCATTTTATTTGTCCTTTATTTGACTTGATGCGTCATGTCATTTGACATGTGGCATGGGCCTTGGCGTAATCGAGCGGGCTCATTATTTGAAGACCAACTCAATGGACTAGCTCATGTGAAATTGGACTCCGCTTTAAATCCAAATCTTGGAATTAAAAAAATATTATCTTGATTTGGGTTTGATATTTATTGAATTTATGAATGTATCTAAATTTAATCTAGATTTATTTCCATAAAAGTCTACTAATTCTTCAAGATTTTGCTCTAGTGTTATGTGCTAGAGCAAGAGTGAACTTGTAGAAAGCAAGAGTGACTTGCAGAAACTGACATCCTTGACTCATTGGTTTAGATTAGTTTTAAGCTAGAAGAGGTCTTGGTTCAATACTACTTAACCATAATTTTTTTTTATGAGTATATTGTATTTTTCAAAATAAAGCTTAGTTTGAGGTTTGAACCCCACGACTTCAAACACCAAAAGCGGACGGTGAACCAACATGCAATTAGTTTATTCGTATCAAGTAACATTTTGTTTTACATATAGCTTTATACATAGTATTAAAATATATATATATATTTTGTAAAATTTTCGACGAAGCGGTGTTGCTTGACACCCCTTCGCTAAACGTAAGTCTGCCTTGTTGAGCTCCTCTATTCTTCATATTTGCAAAGAAATAAGCAGAATTAGAATCCTCTAATCGGAGCCACCGGACTCTAGATTTCAGCCTATTTATGCTCTCCTCAATCATGCTCCATTTTTCTAGTTTCAATTTCAATGACTTTTCCTGCTCAAACAATATAGGGTCGTGCCTATGATCCCTCATTTGTTCTTGATGATCAGTTAGATCTTTCCTGCATTGGACTACCTTCTTATCTGCTTGAAGGAGTTCATTAGGGGAAATAAGGTGAGTTTCATAGAATTATTGGAACACAAGGTGAAAGAGAATAAAGTCAGCAATGTTATAAAGAAGATAGCCCAAGGATGGGAATGGCAAGCAAACGAAGCTCAAAGTACTAGAAATAAAATTTGGATTTTGTGGAATCTCCAACTATAGTGGAGTACACTATGCTTATAGGAAAGTACCCTTCAGGGTGGCCTAGTGGTTTGGGCTTGGGACTTCCATGTTGGAGGTCTCAAGTTTGAAACCCCTTGCCAGCGAAAGCAGGGGATTTGCCTTCTGGTCGAGCTCGTCGCACTGGGTTTCCTAGTGCGGGCTACCTCTCTTATGTTATTTGCGAGCTATTGCAAAGTAGCTGAGGTTTTACCCTGTGCGCACCCAAAAGGGTAGCAGTCCCTTATTTAAGGAAAGTTTCAAAGTCATAGTCAATACCAACTATTACTATTAATGTTAGTCTTAGTACAATTTTTCCTATTTACTTTGGACAATTTCTCACTTTATTTGTTTTTCTTTCTTCACATGATTTTACTATAAATTTATCATTTTCCTCAATGGCAATTGCATCAATGTATTGGTTACTATTTTTATTACACATTTGGTGCATAACACTAACATCCACTAGCCAAAAAACCCTTAAAAAATATGTCCTCTTCATCAGCAGAATAGAAAAAATGGCCTTGGCCAAGATTGTTTTATCAACAGTAGGCTCTATTGTTGTGACAACCATATTGGTTTGTTCGATAATCCACTACTACAACCCCTTGGAACTCCATGAATATCTCTTCTTTGGATTCAAAAACATGTTCACTAAGTTCTCGAATCAGCTAACGATGGTGATTGCCGAATTTGATGGCCTTGTCAACAATGAAATTTATGAAGCTGCTGAAATTTATTTGGGCAACAAGTTATCACCTAACATCCATTGACTTAAAATTAGTAAGCTTGAGAAGGAGAAGAATTTCAACATCGCCATGGAACGTAATGAAGAGGTAATGTCTTGCACACACAGACACACATCTATGTATATATATAATGATAGTTGCATGTTATGGTATTTGTTATCATAAAATTTTTAGACTAAACTAAAAATTATGTAGCTTGGACTCTTAAAAGATATTTACTACTAAGAATACATGGATTAGTGGTGGAAATTTTTTGTAGCTAAACAACAATATCCGTCACTACATATTATCAAAAAATTGTGCTAGATATGAGCTATTTAGCAACAAATTTCATAGCAAATTTCAGTTTTTTTTGTAATGATTGTCGAGTTATGTCGGTCCTTTTTAAAGCAATGCACTTTTGAAGAATCTGACACATGTATGGCCACATTTTTTAGGGTCCAAGCAACATAGAATAGAAGTAGTCAGGCGGTCAACTTAATTCTTTAAGTTAAATGTTCGTAAGAAGCATCATAAAATATGTGTTTTTATGTATAGATATACAGATACAACTTTTAATTTAATGATAAACAAACAAATTAGAAACAAACAAACTATATGTAATTATAAATAGGGTTATGGTCTCCAGATTAAACATATGACTTTTTTCTAATAGTACGAAATACGAAATTCCAGCTAACTCTGTTTGTATATCAATCAATATAATAGTACTCTTAAGGGGGGCATACTACTTGATCGTTTACATCAGATTAACGATTACAAAATTATATAAACTAATCTTCTAATCATGATTAAATAATTTGCTATTGCAGCAATCAAACTAGAATTCCCCGTCCCCGGAGGACCAAACAACAAATACCCTCTTTTCCATGCCTTCCCTACTTTCCTGTAATACTCTTTCCTCCTCATGAATCTCTCCAAATCCTTCAAGATCATGTCTTTCTGGTCTGTTTTCATTGTGATTGTCTCAAAAGTGGCGGGATGATCAAAATTCATCGGCTTCCAAATGTCATGTAAACTGGGCATCCTTTCGTAACCCCAGCATGAATCTTGATCGTCTTGTTTTTGTGTTTTTGCAATATTGCGATGTATGGCAAGTAAGAATTAAGAACAAGGTCCTTGTTTTTCTTGTGAAATGTCAGCTCAAAGGACCTTATTACAGATTTCTAGCGGAATCCATGTCTCTGGGGTTGTAGAAGTGTTTAGACTCTGTTTGTCTGCAGAGCTAAATCCACTTGAATGTCTGTCCATTATAAACATCTATCACCTGTTGGAATAAAACCGCAAGATAAAAAAATAAATCATTACGAAGGTAAATAAAATGTGGAAACTTACCTAAGCACTCATGAATATAGAACAATTTTTCAAATCAAGACTTTAATTTTAAGAAAAATGATTTTCACTTTTCTAATGGAGGACTGTTAGAAAAATGTCTTAGGTTTGATATGGAGACCATGACCTTATTTATAATTACACATAGTTTGTTTGTTTCTAATTTGTTTGGTTTATCATTAAATCAGAAGTTGTATCAGCATATCTACACATAATAACACATATTTTATGATGCTTCTTATGTTCACATTTAACTTTAAGCATTAAGTTGACTGTTTGACTAATTCTATTTTTTTGTTACTCGGACCCTAAAAATGTGGTCATACAAGTGTCAGATTATTCAAAAGTGAATAGCTTTAGAAGAATCCGACATACACTCGACAATCACTACAAAAACAACTAAAATTTGCTAGAAATTTTATTGCTAAATTGATCATAGCTAACACAATATTTTTTATAATCTGTAGTGACAGATATTTTTGTTTACCCACAAAATTAGTCCACTCTAGTCTATGTATTCTTAGTTGTAAATATCTTTCAAGAGTCCAAGCAATACAACTTTTAGTTTGGTCTAAAACTTTTATGATAACAAATACCATATATAACACGCAATATCATTATATATATAGATTTATATAGATGTGTGTGCACGCAAAACATTACCTCCTCATTACGTTCCATGGCGATGTTGAAATTTTCTCCTTCTCAGTCTTACTGATTTTAAGTCTACGGATGTGAGGGGACAACTTGTTGGCCAAATAGATTGTTGCAGCTTCATAAATTTTGTTGTTGACCAGGCCATCAAATTCGTCGATCACCATCGTTAGTTGTTTTGAGAACTTGGTGAACATGTTTTTGATTCCAAAGAATAGATATGCATGGAGTTCCCTAGGAATGTAGTTGTGGATTATCGTATGAACCAACATGACTGTTGCAACAATTGAGCCTACTCTCGATAAAACCCTCTTGGCTAGGGCCATTTTCAATTCTGCTGATGAAGAGGACATGTTTCTTAAGGGCTTTTTTTTTGTTCCTGATAAACGAATAATCAACACAAGAAAATAGGGACAAGTATTTAATATTTGATTCCAATAATGTGTGGGGATTACAATACTTCTGAAATCTTATATAAAAAGGCGTAATCCTCTAATTCTTATCATCACGACCATCAACTAATGGTCTTTGCTTGTTCTTGAGTTGATGAATCATTTGTTATTGAAATTTTAGCACAAATATGGAGCTAGGGTTTGATCACACATATGAAGGTATAGAAACTTACAGCTCACCACCAGAGATGAAGAACTTGCAGATCGCCACTAGAGTATGTAGTTCTCTTTTATTCTTCGGATGATCTTGCAAATGCTTTCTCCCCAATTCCTTGAATGTCCCCCTTGAGAGGTATGTAACACCCCTATTTATAGTTGTAGAAGGTAGACAATTTAAGTGTAGATGATCTTACTTGATTTCGATTGGCTCATTTGATAAGGTCACATTTAATTGGCCAAGACATGTCAGTTGGAACATTTGTATGCGTTTGATTGGTGTTTAATATGACTAGGAGTGCCGTGTCATTTGAATACGTGACATAATTTTATTTGTTATTTTATTTGACTTGGTGTGTCATATCATTTGACACGTTGAATGGGCCTTGGGCTAATCGAGCGGGATCATTATTTGAAGACCAACTCAATGGACTAGCTCACGTGAAATTGAACTTTTCTTTAAATCCATATCTTAGGAATTAAATTATTTGATCTTAATTTGGGTATGATATTCTTGAATTTATGAATTTATCTAAATTTAGTCTAGATTTAATTCCATAAACTCATAAGTCTACTAATGTTTCAAAAATTTTGCTTTAATGTTATGTGCCTAACGTGTGATAAAATAGTAACCAATATATTGATTCTCGAATTATCTTTTTTCCCGATCTACAAGAAGGTAAGGGGAAACAGGGGGTTGACAACAAGAGGGGTGGACTACGAAGATCTAACCACCACTTTGTAATTTATCACACAATACTTTAGCGGCAAGCCTTCATTTCATCCATGCCGCCCCAATGTGATGTATGACATCATCCTCGATGTCCCCACTATTCAAGAGTACAGACCCAAGATACTTACAACTCCCTCTTGGAAATAGTCTGTGTGGCAAGATTCACTTCCATGTCCCCAACATTGGATTTGCACTCCATTTTAGTCCTACTCAACTTGAACCCTTTGGACTCTAAAGTATGTCTCCAAATCTCCAACCTAGCGTTAACTTTGTCACGTGTCTTATCAACGAACAATATGTCGTCTTCAAATAACATATCAAGGAACCTCCTCGTGAATAGACCATGTCAACTCATCAATCACCGAAGCATATAGGAAAGGGTTAAAGAATTGATCCCAATTGTAGTCCCATCTCAACTAGGAAGTTCTCAGATTTTCCTTTCACCGTTCTAACCCGAGCCTTAGCTCCATCATTCATGTCATTTATCGCCCTAATATATACCATCAAGACACCTTAGCCTCGAAACACCTCTAGAGAACATCCCTTGGGACTTTGTCATAAGCCTTTTTAAGGTCAATGGAGATTCCTCTTCTTTTTCGTATACTTTTCCATTAGTCTCCGCACAAGGTCGATAGTTTCAGTAGTCGAACACCCTAGCATGCATCCAAATTGATTACTAGAAATGGACACCCCTATCCTCACCCTCATCTCTACCACTCTCCCAAACCTTTATTGTGTGGCTCAACAATTTGATACCCCTGTAATTGTTACAGTTTTGCATATCACCCTTGTTCTTGTACAATGGAACCATTGTACTCCACCTCTATTCGTTGGGCATTTTTGTCATCTTAAAAATAGCATTATATAAAAAAATTACGGAAATAGTAAACTAATAGGACATTACTAATTCTACCAACCGGACAAACCAAATGCAAAACTAATTACTTCTAGTCTTCTACCCGAATCCTTGCCCTCCACACCCTTCTATCGGGGTCATGTCCTCGAATTCAATTGGCTGAATGCTTGTCACCTCGCCTAGTACGTATTAACCTGCCCTTACCTCTCCTAAGCTCTACAACGCCAATCTCTCACACATCATCACTAGGGAGTTTGTGTATCTCCTCTTGACATATATAAACTATCTCACATCTTGTTCGCCACGGAGGTCACTTCCACCTTGGCCCAAATGTTTTCATTTCTGACCATATCTTTCCTTGTAAGCCACAAATCCATCTTAACATCCTCATTTCTGCAACTTTCATCTTCTGGATAGAGGAATGCTTGACTGGGCAACACTCCACCCCATACAATAAAATCGATTTGACTACTGCTCTATATCGATAACATTAAAGTATAGTGGACCTTTTTATCACAGTAAAAACCAACCTCCAAAAGAGATCAGAAAAAACCAACGTCAGGAGGTTGGTTTTTCAATCAAGATAAAATTATATATATTATTCCCAATTTTTCTTTAAGTAATACTTTATTCTTGAAAGTAATAAATATTGACTGGTTAATATAAAAAAAAATTAAGGAAAGAGTACATACACTGATACACATATTTGGTGTACAAAATCAAATCGAAATTTGAATTAAATCTCAAATTGAGTTAAAATGGAAAAAAAAACCTGTTTTATGGCTTGGTTTGACTTGCTTTGGTATTGAAAAAAAATTCGACTATACTTGGGTTGGTTTGGTTTTAACTAACAAAAGTCAACCCGAGACCAAACCAACCCGATATTATATATAGAATGTTTAAAAATTATTTTATACATAAAAGTGTTTACTTTGATGTAATTTCTAAATATTACTTATACGTTTTCATAATTTTTATCTTTTAACATATTTTTCAAGTTTCTTGAGACTTAAAATTTTGAATAATCCAATAAAAGTTATAGTCGATAGATATAAGTAACTCTAATAAAGCTCAATTCGTAATCAAATCTATACTAAGCTAACAAAATAAATTGATTCAACACTAAGAATGACAATAATGTTGAATATTTGTTCTTTAGTTTTACATTGGTTTGGACATTTAAAATGCATACTCTAATTTTTAATGCTTAATCTTGTAGCCAATACTTATTAGACTTATTTTAGCATGATTTAGTACTTTTAAATTATGATCATTCCATTACGACTTTACAATATTTATTTTTATGATGATTTCATTATTATTTTTATTGAATATTTTAGTGTTATCACTCATCTCATATTTTGTTTTATTTTTCTCAAGAAACACCTTAAATAGTTGTATTTTGGTTCGACTAAAGAAATATTAGGAGCACACGTTAATTCTATGTTTGTATGCATACCTTACCGGAAAAATCCAAAAATCTGAAAAATATTTGAGGTTTATTAGTTTGGCTTGATTTAAAAATTTGACACAATGGTTTGGTTTGGTATTTGAAAAATTCGAACCAACCTGAGGTTGGAAAATACTCGAGTTTTATTAGTTTGATTTGATTTATAAATTTTAAAAAAATTATACAAATAATTTAGTTTGATATTTGGAAAACCCAAACCAATCCGGTCATGTACACCCCATTCATCACTATTATGATTATCAAACTATATAAAAGATCATTTGATATGCTGGATATAGTATGCTGGATAAAGTGATATCTCAAATGACAAATTCTTTTATTTGTTCAAAAAATAATTTTTATTTATTCAAATTCTTAATATTAGTTCATCCCAAAATATTTAAATTTAACTATATTTGGAATGAAAAAATAAATTCTTTATATTGTCAAACTTTTTAGTAACAAAGAGTAAAGGAAAAAAACACAAATACTTGTTAGATATATAATAATTAGCCAAATTTTGCGTTCTCCATTTTCTTTGTTACTAAAAAGCTTGATAACATAGAACAAAATAAAAATTATTACTATTATTTTCAAATATAGTTAGACTTAAATATTTTGGAATGAGCTAATAAAAATTTGAATAAGTAAAAGAAGATCCTTTTGAACAAATAAAAGAATTAACTAATTAGTAAAATAATTCAATTAAATTTACGCTTTGAACATGAGACGTCCACATATTTCTTATCTCTTCAAACTGTGCCTCTATCACTTCAAAAGTCACTCATTTGGTCAATAAAATATGTAGTGACATTTGATTTAGTCCACAGAGACTTTTCTTTTCCTCATTTATATGATATTAATTATTCAAACTGTGCCTCTATCACTTCAAAAGTCACTCATTTGGTCAATAAAATATATAGTGACATTTGATTTAGTCCACAGAGACTTTTCTTTTCCTCATTTATATGATATTAATAATTCAAAATTTAACGTAAACATCCAACATTAAATACTCTCTCCATCCCATTTTATATGACAATATTTGACCGGGCACGGGTTTAAGAAATAAATAAAGACTTTGAAATATTTATCAAATTACCCCTTCAAAAAATAATCATATTAAAAAGTAGACTCACTTTTCTCTCTTCTCATAAATATATTAGAGTATCATCTTTAAGATTAAGTGGGACCAACAAGGATAAAAGAGGAATTGTACTAAATATTATCCGTAAGTAATATTATTCTTGAAAGTAATAAATATTGACTAGTTAATATAAAAAAAAAAATTAAGTAAAGAGTACATACACTGATACACATATTTCAAATAGTGTGATTGTTTAAATTTAATCCATATTCATCACTATTATTATGATTATCAAACTATATAAAAGATTATTTGATATGCGGTATAAAGTGAGATATCTTAAAATGACAAATTCATTTATTTGTTCAAAAAAATAATTTTTATTTATTCAAATTCTTAATATTAGTTTTAAAATATCTAAGTTTAATTATATTTGAAATGAAAAAATACATTCTTTATATTGTCAAACTTTTTAGTAACAAAGAGTAATGGATATAATTAGCCAAATTTTGTGTTCTCCATTTTCTTTGTTACTAAAAAGTTTGATAACACAAAAAAAAATTATTACTATTATCTTCAAATATAATGTATTATTTTTTTTTTATGAAAAGGGAAACCCGCAGCCGCTACCCTTTGGGTGCGCACAGGATAAAATCCCCGCTTCTATGCAATAGCTCGCAAACCACATAGGAAAGGTAACCCGCACTACTTAAATATTTTGGAATGACCTAACATTAAAAATTTGAATAAGTAAAAGATATCTTTTTGAACCAATAAAAGAATTAACTAATTAGTAAAAAAATTCAATTCAATTAAATTGACACTTTGAACATGAGACGTCCACATATTTCTTATCCCTTCAAATTGTGCCTCTATCACTTCAAACGTCACACTATTAAATAGAACTACCGACTTGTTCCCCAAGAAATGTTTTATCGTTAAGTAATTTTTGAGTTAAAAATCAAAGTTGAGTGATTTCTTAGAGAACAAATACAATGTTGAGTGAGGTTTTGAGATATTCTCTCTGTCCCTAATTACTTGTCAATTTTGGATTAGCATACCCCAATTAATTATGAAGTAGAACAATTTAAAATTTTCAAAAAGTTCTACCTTTTTCAAAATAATTAATTGAGGGTATAATAGATAACAAAAAATTATCCTTTCTTGATTTGTCAAAATGAACAAGTAATTAGGAACAACTATAAAATGAAAAGTTGACATGTAATTAGGACAGAGGGAGTATTATCAATTTTAATAGAGTGACCTTAGAAGTAGTGTGAACAAAATTGTTGATTTACGACTTGTATAAATAAATCCAATTATTGAGCAATTTCCTAGATGTTTCCAAATTTCCTAGAAAAGATAATTATATAAAGCTCAAGCATAAACTCTATAGCTTAAGCATAAAAACCATGACGTTTTTAAACTCAATAGCCACCACCATTACAATAATCGGGGGGATTTTGAGCCTCGTTATATCAATCAATAACAATCGAGCTCTTTTCTCTAAACTCAAGAAATTCTTGTCAAATAAGGTTACATTGGTGATTGATGAATACACATTGAAAGATAATGAGAAGGTCAGAAATGAAGTTTATGAAGCTGTTGAGATCTATTTGTGCAACAATCTGTCTCCCCAAAAATGTAAAGTCAAAGCAAGTAAGACGGAGAAGGATCAGAAGAATTCGTTCAAAGTCACATTGGAACATAATGAGAAAGTAAAAGATGTTTTTAATGGCCATAAGTTCAAGTGGATTTGGCTAGATTTTAAATGCCTTCATCATCCTGACAACCTCAATTCCATTCATAGATCTGAGATGAAGTCCTTTAACCTCATTTATCGAAAGAAAGACTATCAATATGTCTTTGACACTTACTTGCCTCACATTTTGAATGAAGCAAAATACCAAAAACACATCTGAATTATCGCGGATTTCACATCTTTAACTATTTGTTGTTTGTTTTTCCTACTTAATGATTGTTCGGTTGAAAGAGGGAATAATTGATTGTTAAAGTGTAAAACCCGTCCGAAGAAAACGATACATGACCTACAAATGCCACATAATAATTTGTTCGTCCAAAAGTATTCATTATTTCTATTTTACCATCAAGATTGAAGCATAGTTATTATGGTTAGGGAAGTTTGGGATGATATTCTCCTTTTGTAATGTCTCCTTTTTGTGAAAGTTTGGCCTTTATTACTTCTTTGTGTAATTTTTAAACATCTAATCGAATATTACAAGCGACTAATTATTGTGATTTATAATATCTTTTAAATATAATTTTTATATCTAACAAATCAAAAAGTAAAGTAAATAAATAAATTGAAGCTGAAAAAATATTAATTTTCCAAAAAAACCCTCATCGATGAACAGTTGCCTGCTTCTAGCTGAAGTGCCCCCCACAAATTTGGAGCAACAAATCACCCTTGGCTGCAAGCACATAACTCAAGCACACTAGTCAAGCAAGACTTGTTTGGTTGTGGCCTCTTATTATAATAAGTAGTAAAGTAATTCTAATGTTTGACCTGTTGTAAACGTAAATTTTTTCGAGTCAATAATATTTCAAAAGAATCAAGGTATTGAGAATAACTTATATCTAAAATTTTATATATTCAGAGCAAGATTTGAGTTGAAGTCCATTGAGATCTACCATTGAAGAGCTTCAAAGCTCAAAATTTTAATGCGTTAAAATTCAGCACGATCTATCCATTTGACAACGTATAAATGATAAAGTTCGCACAAAGATAAAAGCTTGGAATAAAATCATTATTGTCTTTAAGAATATCACAAAAAATTATCATTAAGAAAATCAATTTCTTAAACATAGGCCAGTTTATCAATTCGGTAAAACCTATGAATAATTAACTAGAAAATTAAAATGTAAATGGTATCAAATTTTATCAATTTAGCATAACTTTTGAAGAATTGAATAACACAAACTAGCCTTGCCAATTCGGTAAGAAAATTTTAGTAGTTCAGTTAGTTGACTACCTGAACTTTAATTTCATCTTTTAAGTGAGAATTTGATTGCTTACCTTGTAATTCTCTTTTTCAATATATATTTATTTATTTTTTCAAATCATGTCCCACCCTTAATGACTTGTGTAAAAGGTAAGTTTTCAAATTCGGTAAAATATGTGAACAATTTAAAGAATAAATAGAATGAAATAAACAAGATAAGTTCGTCAATCTGATAAGGCTTGTGAACATTTTTATCCGAGATAAAAGTTAAATATCGGTGCAAACTGATTTTATTTGAACTTATAATGGCTAGTGTATTAAAAGTCAAGGGTAGGGATTTTTTCTTAATTAGTACAATGCGAAGAGTAAGCCTTGAGACTTGGGGTATAAGCCTCATGAATACTATTTTTTAAAACCAAAACTTTAATAAAATAAAATAATTATAGCACTAAAAATATAGAAATTACGTTAAAAATGTAAGAAACAAATAGAAAACAAAATATTTAACATATTTATAAAGACTCGAATCTCACTTTATGAAATTATAGTGAATATATCATTGTTGTTATTTATAAAGACCTAACAAACTTTAAACGGGTCAAGATACAAGACTGTTGATTATTTTTCTTCTTTCTAGCGCGTTAAAATTGAATAGGTTGTCCATCAACTTAATTAACACCCCAATTTACACTTCAGAGAGACCCTATATTCAATTTAAGAGTCAAGCAGGAGAAAAATAAATACTATATAATATTTTGTTGCAATTCCAAAGCTTCTTCGACTTATTTTCCAATAACCTATAGACTTAGTTCATGTTGACTATCTTTCCCTATATTACCTTTTATGAATTGGCAAATAGAAACATGTCAAGAATCATGATGATAGTAGTAAAGTAAATGATTTCGTTAAGAATGTTCGAAATTTACAAGAGTACACAAAAATAATATTTAACCTATATATACAATATAATATTTTGACAGAAGATGCTCAACTGACTATTAAGTATTGGCGAAAGACTTTTAATTTCTTGTGGGCATATATACGAAAGTTTCAAAGTCTACATATAGTTAATACCAACTACTACTATTGTTAGTCTTGTGCAATTTTTTCCTATTGTAAAAGTATACATCAGAATTAGTGATAAGGCTTTTAAAAATATACATCAAAGTCGAACTAGAATGATTTAGTACAATAGGCGTATTGTAATGGTAAAAATGGTAAAGATGTTTGTCTAATTAGACAGTTTTTCTTTGTATTTTTCAACTTTACAATTTTGGGCTCATGAGACCTGAGTTTTGTACAAGTATTGTGTCCATTATCCAATATATTTTGTACCAAATAATTAGTTTTTACTAGATAGGAGAGTCTGTGCCTGACCCAATATATGTTACTCTTTTTGTTCATATTTACTTGTCTATTTTTTACTTAACACACCTATTAAGAAAATAATAATTGACATAGTGAGCTCATCATTGTACCCCCATTAATTGATTATATTCCAAAATTAATTTACTCATTAAAGAGATTCTACTTTTTTTCAAAAAAAATATTAATTCTCTAAAATAAATTGAGGATATAATAGGTAAAAAAATATCGTCTTTTCTTGATTGTCAAAAAAAAGGCAAGTAAAAAGTCAAAATTGAACCAGGGGAAAGAGAGAGTACTCATTCGGACCCCAATTTATGCTTAGAGAGTCTATCAAAAAATTTATATATTTTTTGAAGTTGCTAATATTATGATTTATAATATTTTGTACATTATTTTCAAATAATATGTGTTAATCCCTTTGTCTCAATTTATGTGGCAAAGATGGAATTTGGAGAGTAAATTATATTTTTATATGATTTTTAAATATTTTAAATCGTTAATTATTGTGTTTATAGTATTTTCGATCATAGAAAAAAATGTCGTGTTTCTTCTTAGCAAGGCTGTTGAGATCCAAGTTGTCCTCTGTTTGTCCATATGAATTTTCAGGATGGGAGAAACGAGAAGAACATGTATATGTAGGGGTGTACATGGCCGGATTGGTTTGAATTTTTCGAAGTTTTTAAAAATGGGAACAAAAATTAAATACTTGTACAATTTACTAGATATGCTCCTTTATAATTTAGTTTATATAGACCAAATTAAATGGAAAGAAAGGTGGCATATTCTATAATTGGCTCTCTTTTTTCTGTGGTTTTAACTCCCCCAATTGGTAAACCATTTTCTTCCTCCTTTTCTTTTATCCCATTCTCATCACTTTCTTTCTTCTTATGAAGAAAATTCAATCAACCCTTTACCTCTTCTTCATCTTCCACTTAGGGATGACAACGGGGCGGGACGGTTGCAGAGAGGGGCAGGTTATAGTGTTTGTGGGGCGGAGGGGGTTAGAGCTTATGCAGGGACGGGGCGGGTACAAAATATCTTTGAAGAAAAACATGTGGGGCAGGGCGAGTACGTGGGTTGGGGATATATGCATCCAATGATTGTTTTCTAAACCACTCAACTGTAATCCATGCCACATAAATTGTTAATGCTATAGTAAGATAACAGAAATATGTTTACAAGGATCGTTTAAATATTTTTTAAGATAAGATTTTGAATGAGAATAAACCCAACACAATCTAATTACTGGAGATGGTATGTGTTTATTATTTGCAGAATTTGCCCTGCCCCAAATTCTATTATAAGCAAAAATTTACAATGCATTCACACGTTGAATAAAATAAAACTCATGGTATGCCATATTTTTCTGGGCACTGCTGATGACTCTTCCCACATTGTCACAACAGCTAATAAACTATATATATATATTCTACAAATTGGCTTTCAAATGAAGATATATATATTATTATTTCAACACTAATAGTAAATATTGATAACTTGTACATTTCTTTTAATTAAAAAAATTATAAATTATTTGGGTGGGTTTATGTGGGGCGGGGCAAAAACAAAAAATTATGCTATGCAGGGCAGGACGGGACGGGGTAAAGTCTTTGCAGGTTCATGTGGGTTTTCCACAAGTCCCAAGGAGGCAGGTTGGAATGTACTCATCCGCCCCGCCCTGCCCCATTGTCATCCCTACTTCCACTTGTGGTATTTCCACTTTCTTAGGCTTAGCCTCAGCCTCTTCCTTCTCTTTTATCTTTTTGTGAATAAAATTAATCAACCCTTTTAGGGAATCTTCAGCTTCATCTTCCTTCAACAGTTGTTCTGCCACTTCTGCTGGTGTCACATTGAATGTGTCAATCAAGTGCTCAATTTCTTTAAACAATTTATGATCTTTAATCCCCAAGTAATTGGCAGCAAGAAGTTTGAAGCCACACGGTGTGCAATATGCCATGTGAATGTGCACGTCCATTCTGCCAGGTCGCAACAATGCAGGGTCGAGTTTTTCTATGTGATTTGTTGTGAAAATTATGATTCTTTCATCTCCACAACTTGACCATAATCCATCAATAAAATTCAGTAAACCTGACAAGGTCACCTGCAATAAAAAGTTATATTAGTAAGATAGAGTATTACAGAATACACTAATACCAAATACAAATT
Organism: Solanum verrucosum; assembly: GCF_900185275.1. Taxonomy (NCBI): domain Eukaryota; kingdom Viridiplantae; phylum Streptophyta; class Magnoliopsida; order Solanales; family Solanaceae; genus Solanum; species Solanum verrucosum. Next base: position 58,118 of record NW_026020208.1, on the reverse strand, counting down.
TTCCCAATAATTGACTCTTAATTTATTCAAGAAAGCCACAAATTAATGGAGCTTGAAATTATTGTCGTTCCATGCAAGTAGAATTTGTAACAATATGTCGACTAATCTATAGGCTAGGGCACACTATAATAATTGTTCTTAACCCCTTCACGTTCTTGTCATGTCGAAATACTGCACAGAAAAGAGGCCAACATATCCTATCCAATTTATGGTAATTGATTTGTTATCCTAAAAACTGTAATAGCAGGATCAAAACCTGTTTTCTTTCCCTTGGCCATGCTCTGACTACAAATTTCTTGCTACCCCGTAAACTAAAATGCATTGCCCTAACGTACTATCAGGGGCGGCTCTAATAAATCAGTGGCCTAAAGCAAAATTCGAATGGAGGCCTTAAATTCGAATATATATTTTTTATGAAGTTTATTATAGCCAATTATTTAATCTTTCTTGAGACATAGTATTTATAATTTATCAAACTTCTATTATTTCCTTGCTCTTTGATGAAAAACTTATATTTTCTACAAATTATACGCGATATTTTTTAAAAAAAATATGTATAATCTATTGTATTTTTAAAAAATGAGGCCCCTCAAATTTTTTGGGGCCTAAGGCAGTTGCCTTTTTTTTCAAAGCTGTAGAGCCGGCACTGCGTACTATTGTGTATACAGACTTTTTCTATTTCATCATTTGGTATTTGAAACACACCGTCCGATTAATCTGAGTTCATACCTAGTAGGAATAGTAAAGATAGGAAATGGAAAATAAAAGACTAATTTACCTTGCATTCTTGCTGATAACCATTTGAATGAGCAAACGCAGCTCGATTAGCCAAATTATCTTGCAAGTCAATGGTACAATCAATGTCCTCTACCACCAAAATGGACTTATTGGCTGTTGCAACCAACAACTTCTTTAAATCTGAATTCCTCATCAGCACAGTCAACTCCAAATCATATATATCGAAGTTCAAATAATTTGCCATTGCAGCAATCAAACTAGATTTCCCAGTCCCCGGAGGACCAAACAACAAATACCCTCTTTTCCATGCCTTTCCAACTTTCCTATAATAATCTTTCCTCTTCACAAATCTCTCCAAATCCTTCAAGATCATGTCTTTTTGGTCCTGTTCCATCGCGATTGTCCCAAAAGTGGCAGGATGATCGAGATTCACAGGCTTCCACATGTTGTGTAAATTGTACATGTTTTCATAATCCACAGTGTGAATCTTGATCGTCTTGTTTTCATGTTTTTGCAGTTTTGCTTCTTTCATGATGTATGGCAAGTAAGAATTAATGACAAGGTCCTTGTTTTTCTTGTGAAATGTCAGCTCAAAGGACCTGATTTCAGATTTTAGAGTGGAATTCATGTCTCTGTGATTATAGAAGTGTTCAGCTTGTGTTTGTCTGCAGAGCCAAATCCACTTGAATGTCTGTCCATTATAAACATCTGTCACCTGTTGGAATAAAACCTTAAGCTTGAAAAGATCTATTATCTAAAATTATCAAGTTGTTAAATTAAATGCAGAAGCTTACCTGAACTCATGAATATGAAAGATCTTTAAGACATACATATTTTCACTTTACGGAGGGTGGATTATTAGGACAAAAAGTCATATGTCTGATTTGGAAGGCATAATCCTACTCATAATTATACATACTTCTCCCTTTCTAATTTACTGTGTCTATCATTAAATTAGAAATTATATAAGCATACCTACACATACCCTCAAAAAATGTTGTGGCACTCGTGTCAGATCTTCCAAAAATACGTAAAGTATCCGACACATATTTTTAAAGAGTCCAAGCAAGCAACATAGGTCATATATAGCTTCTAGTTTAGATCAAAGCTATTAAGATAATAAATACTATAACATAAATAAATAAAAAATTATTATATATATGTGCAAGACATTAATTACCTCCTCGTTACGTTCCATGGTGATGTTGAAGTTGTTTTCCTTTGCAGGTTTACTGATTTTAAGTCGCCGGATGTTAGGGGGCAACTTGTTGCCCAAATAGATGGCAACAGCTTCATAAATTTCATTGTTAACGAGGCCATCAAATTCATCAATCACCATTGTTAGCTGATTCGAGAACTTGATGAACATGTTTTTGAGTCCAAAGAAGAGATACTCATGGAGCTCCGGGGGGATGTAGTTGTGAACTATCGTGCGAACCAACATGGCTGTTGCAGCAACAGAGCCTATTGTCGATAAAACCGTTTTGGCCAGGGCCATTTTCGACTCTGCTGATGAAGAGGACATGTTCTTTTTTTGGCTGGCTAGTGTGTGCTCAAGATTTTGCTATTAGTGTTAGTGTTACGTGCCAAATGTGTGATAAAATAGTAACCAATATATTGGTGAGGGGAAACAGGAGGAAAATAATGCCAAATTTATAGGAAAATTATGTCAAGTAAAGAACAAAAATGGAGTGAGAAATTGGCCAATAGGAAATAGAAAAAATTGCACCAACACTAACAATATAGTAGTAGTAGTTGGTATCGACTACGTAGACTTTGAAACTTCCCTACATGTGCCCACTTGCATTTCCTTGCAGGTTACGCCTTTGCCTATATTTCAACTACAGTATTTGTGGGGCTGAGCTGTAGCTAACGATAATCAGTGGTCAAGTCAAAAATTTTGTCAAAAATATTTAAAATTTAATATACATATGAAAAATAATTTAAGACATATATTTCGTATAGTTTTCGACGAAGGATGTCTATGATCAGTTTTAACTATATGTGGCTAAGTCAAAAATAGTCAATTGAAAACCTTTTGTCAGAAACTTATTCGGTGCATGTAGGTCAAATATTACTCTATGCATGTACAAACACATATTACAGTAAATCTTAAATGCCCCATAGTTAATTGAACCCCTTTTGTCAGAAACTTATACAATGCATGTAGGTCAAATATTACTCTATGCATGTACAAACCAGGGGCGGCTCAATGCTTTATAAACCAAATTTTTATCAAGAATAAATTACGTGTTAAAAATTTTATAGAAAAAATTGATTATTTATGATTAAAAGTATAATAATTTAAATATATATTATTTTACCACTTGAACATCATTTATACTTTTGTTAAAAATAAGAATTAATAGTGAAAAGTGTTGAACAAAGTGCATTACAAATTCTTTTTTATTTGCTTTTAAATTTAGTTTCAAGCATTAATTACGTCAAGTATATTAAAATGGGGTATATCAAGTCATCAACTTCTTGAGATTCTATGGTTCTAACTCTTATCTTTATTTAATATTTGTCAACTTATTACTTATAGAAATAAAATTTGAATAAATATATATACGAAGTTTATTTATATTTTAGGCTTTGAATTGAAATTTCACTTTAAATCCCGAATTATGTTGAGCCGCCCCGGGTACAAACACATATTATAGTAAATCTTAAATGCCCTTCACAAATTTTTTGACTTTACGATCATCGACATGACATGTTTCTATTTGTCAATTCATAAAAGATAATATGAGGAAAATGCAAAATCTACATGATAAGAGGTTATTGAAAATTACAAGGAAGAAGCTTGGGGATTGACTCTAAATTGATTGAGGCCTTTTGTCTTTTGAAGTGTATATAGGGGTGTTAATAGAACGAAGAATTTTTTTTTTGTCTATGTCTATTCAAGTTTTACCATATTGACAAACTTGCCTTGTTCATAAGTCATGTCCGGCGAGCCATTGTTTTAAACTCTTCCGTTTTAATTTATGTGATACAGTTTGATTGAACATGAAAAAATAATTTCATAAAAAATATGAATACTATAATAGAATGTTATTATAAAGAATGATAATTATAAAAATGTGTGACTTAGATACATATCCCAAGAGTCTTGTTAAGATCTCCCATAGCTACATAATAAGTCCTAGTACTAGTTTATATTTCTAGAGCAAAATCTTCCATAATGTTTTTTTCTTTTTCTTAGAAAATTATCCGATGTAGTGGTATTGACTTCCTTATAATTTTTTATAGTGGTACTTTTAATAATTATAATTAAAATATAGCGATATTATGTATTTTTATAGCAGATATACAAGATACGTATATTTATGTATCTATAAATCATAATAGTGAGTATTTTTTCAATAAAAATGACTATAAACACTTGACATACGCTTATGACATATATATATATATATTCATGTATTGGTTCACACATAACATACCCTTCACATATCGTTTACCTCCCATATAATTGGGTTACTCATGCAGTTTAAAAATACATATATTAGATCTAGTTGGTCGATGGCCTATTGTGTAATTGTCCCTATTTTATAATCTATGTTAAGATTGAAGTTGAAATCTCACTATTATCAATTTATTTTTATGGATCATTAGACCACATTTTAGGTACAAATCTTCCCAAATAAAAATTCTAATTTCATTTGATTTTTTTTATAATATAATTTAATTCACTTTTTTAAAATTATATTATTCTTTTTAATTTCTGGTGATAATCCTTCATAATACGTTACTGAAATGATATGATACGATGGAGGACTGTTTAGTCCATCCGTGACACTTTTCCCAGTCCTTCATGATACCATCACAATATATCTATATATTATCATGGTATAATTGAGGTTTGATTCAATGATATTATTATAGTATATCTATTTAATTTCATGATATCAGTGATGTCTACTTCAATCCTTCGATAAGACACTCTTCAGCATTCAATTGTACCATCAGGTATGATATCATTGAAGGTTGCTTTATCCCTTTGCGAGTATCTCGTATGTTCTTCGTGATACCAGGACAATATATTTAATATTGTCATGATAGCATTGAAATATAGAGAGTATAGGTTTTGTTTTCATTTGCAAAAACAAAAAATCATATAAAAAAAATAATAATAATAATAATAATATATAATAATAATAATAAAATCCTATAAAAAATAATCAATAATAAATAATTATTTAAATAAATATTGACACATGTCAATAATTATAATTATACCCATTTATTTAATTCTACGGTAGTTACACAACATTTTAAATAAGCAAAAAAAATTATTATTAAATAATATTAAATTTTAAATAATCAATAATCACTAATCACTAATTATTAATTAAATAAATATAGACACATATCAATACTTAGATTTAGACCCATTTGATTCAATGGTAACTAAATAATTTTAAATAATCAATAATAAATTATTATTTAACTATTGCATCATCTATCTACAAATGCATAATTTTAAATACAAAATTTTAAATGTTAAATGAATATATACACAGGGATATATAGATATATGATGAGTATATTTTTACATAAGGAGTCTAAATACATTAGTATTTTGTATTTAAAATTTATACTAAACAATAAATATATTTTTACAGATAAATACAAAAAAACAATTTTATAACTCCTCAATATAACTTCTCCATAATCATCCACTAAACAAGAAAACTTAAACTACATATAGACAACTTTAAATATTTTATTTTAAAAAAAAAAAAAAAAAACTTCAACTACAAATAGTTATCCCTAAAATTCCTCACCCACTTACTTAACTTCCTACCCCAAAAAATTCAACCGTATTAATTCAGTAAATTTGAATCCGACGGTCTTTTCTTTAGTTTTTTCAGAGAAAAAAATGCATCTCAATAAAGAAAATTCAAAGTAATAATAATCCTTACCACTCATCGAAAGGTAATTTTTTTTTGTATATTTCCTCTCTTTTTCTTTGGTTTTATGTGGTCTACATTATCAATAATTATACTTTATTTTAGAAATTCTAGATGTTGAAGATGATCAGTTGATGAAGTTAGGATCAAGCCATTTATGTGATGAATATATGTAGTTGAAGGAGAAACACTTTTAAAACTCTATTCGATAACTATGTCAAGCATGTAATATATTTTAATTTTTTTCATCTTATGTTTTGTTTCAAAATCAAACTATGTTGGATGTATTTTCATATAATTTATGATTCTTTGTTTATTGCATATTTCATATTTACAATTTGAAGATATTATATTTTTGCCACAAAGGCCTTTGGTGGTCTTATTGGCGCATACCACGGTGGGGTCTTCGACTGGGGTGAAGTCGTAACAAGGTAGCCGTAGGGGAACCTGTGGCTGGATTGAATCTTTCGCGATGGAAATGCACTCTTCAAAAATTATTAACTTAATTAAAACTACAAACTCATAATTATAGAATTCTATTCTAAATAAACTATTACTATTTCACAAATTTATCTTTTCAGATGTTATAAATACATTTAATTACATTTAATCTACATATAAATGAAGATAATAGTACTATCTCTCTATATATATGTAATATAAATGAAAGTCGACCTATATATGTTTGCAATTCATTTATTTATCCTTACTAATATTTATTTAAAAATCATTTTTTTTTCAATTTAACAAATAAATAAAAGAGAATTAAAGAAAGAAACAAAGAAAAGGAGATAAACGGAAAAAAAAAAGGAAGAAAATAAATGTAGGTAAATACACGACCCAAATCGAGTAATGAATGGCACTCACACTTAGCCTCCTAGGTGGGTGAACCAATGAATTCAACCCCAACTTGTATTTATCATTCAACTTACAAAATACTAATCATAATGTGGAAGCTTAAATCTTATTAGTGTAGGAAACACAAATCCATTAAAGTCTACTATATGTCATTCCCAAAACCTGAAAGTCATCACATCAAGGACATCTAATCTTCAAATACTAAGTCTAAGAGTATTAAAGACACCAAAATAAATGAATAAAATAGTTTATGTCTGACAACTAAGGACATCATGCCATGACCAAGAGAATCCAACACGAGCTTGAATCAATAGCTCAACCTGGAACCTGATATGCTGGAGACTAGATAGAGCTGAGGGCAAGTCGAAGTCGTTGGTACACTCGTTGCACTCCACAAAGAAAAACACAAGTAGGGCTCAGTACAGGACAATATGTACTGAGTAGATATTATCGGCCGACTCAAAATAGTAACTAATATGCATAAAGTAATAGTATAAAATCAACTATAGCACTTAGCAGATGATAAACAACAAACAACATGAACAAGTGACAAACGAAACAAGCACGTAATCAATCACAATATCAAGCACACTCACGAGGACTCATGCCTCCACACCACGCTCGTTTGGAAAATGGGTTCTTTGAGATTGAGTACATTCAGTTAATTCAATATGTTTTCCTCTTTAATGTTACTGTGTCGGAACATGACACCCCGATCCAATAATACCGTGTCGGAACATGACACCCCGATCCAATAATACCGTGTCGGAACGTGACGCCCCGATCCAATAATATCATGCCGGAACGTGACACCCCGATCCGATAATATCATGCCGAAACGTGGCACCCGATCCAATAATATTGTTAATTTATCATTTATTATCACCATTTCACTTCATTAACAATAGTTCATCAAACCTTCTTTATTCAAGGCATCACTTCGATAGAAAGGGTTTCAGATTATAAATTTCACGGTCTCAAGATTTCAGACCAATCACAAACCACACAATCAAGCCACACAACCACACAATCAAGTACATAGAGAACTTCACAATATCACTCAATGCATATCAATCACTATTAAGAGTCTATCTATCAAATAGAATAAATCATAACCTACCTCCACCGGAGAACCGAAGTCAAGCAAGCAACTTCTCCAATGCTTTTTCTTTCTTCAATGCTTCCGAACCTTTCCAATCTATCAATTATATATGCATAATTTGTAAGTTAACGAGTCTATAAACACTCATATTATTCTATGTCGAACCTAGACCCAAAAACTCCCCTAATTCTATAATCAACATCCTAAAGTTCAAACCTGAAGATAAGTCTTAATTCCTTCAATTAGCATAACTTTAATCCCGAACTTTCCAATCAAGAATCACGTGAATGCAAAAGTAATTTGCAACTTAACTTTATCAATTTATGTATACATATATGCTCGTAATCCTCAATTTCAGTGTCACCTATTATTTAATGATAATCTCTCTTCCACTAATTAATAACATTTTTTACACATCATATCCCTTTCTATTGGCACTGGCAGTTCAATTATATACTACCTTATCTACCGATCATCTCTAAATGCTTTTTATCTTTCTCCGTTAGCACCTAACAGTGACAATTCAATTATGTAAACATTTCTCCTGCAATTCACTCATTAAACTTAATAATCAATAATCACCACACATTGTTTTAGTACTTCACAAGAAGTTAATTAAATAATGGGGCAGGGATACAAATTTGTCTCCACCAACCAACCAGCAATACCATCAACTATAGTTACGAATAGTCTAAAATATCCATTTTAAATTTATTGAAAGAGTCTTTTATGAAATAAAAAGCTCTAGCACTCAAAATGACCAAATGAGTCGTTACAGTAAAAGGTAAAATAGAAAGGATAAGGATAAGAATAACAAACTGATCTTCTTTTATTCATTATTGTTAACTATAATTTATTTTTTGAATTGATCTTCTTCATTTATTATATTTCTCTCAACTCAAATATATATAGATTATAAGAAAAATAAAATGCATTGTATTTAAGAAAATTCAAGGTAAAATAGAATAACAAACTAATTCATATTACATGACTTGAATCATACTTTTGTTCAAATTAAAAGAGTAGAGTGATTCTAACTCATGTGTTGTTTTGATATTGTTTGTAATTAATAACTTGCAGTAAAATCTAATAACCTATAGGTGGACTTCTTAGAACAGGGGAGTATCAATCATATTCAAAATACACAATAAAAAAGAAAATTATTGACGAAGAAAATGGTTTGAGTTAAGTTTTACATTTTCATTAGATTCTCTAAATAAAATTGTAGTTGTGATATTAAATAGATACCCATTCACAGTACTTCTTTTGATAAAGTAGAGTTAATGAGTAATATTATAAAAATTAACTATAAATTGTAAAACATATACTTTATTAGATTAGTTTGTATTATATGTAAAGTGAGATTAGTTTGTATTATATTAACTTTTGTTGGACTTAAGTGGATTTTATCATAATTGAATATTACATTTAAAAAGTTCTACACGTATTTTCATCTATTATATACACTGTTATTTTATGCGTATTAAATAATGCTAAAATTATTATTAACAAATTTAAATAATGAAAGAATTTAATCAATAGAATGAAAGAGAATAAATAAATAAAATTTTAAATCAAAGAAAAATGTTGAAGAGCATCACATGAAGCAACTAAATAAAACTCCAAAAACAAGCAAAAATTTCACCGACATGAAATCTATTGTCATTAATGGGATCATACTATGCTATACATATTTAAGCATAAATATAACGTAGTTATTTTTTTTAATATGACGCACATCGCGCGAGCACATATACTAGTTGATGATTAATCAAATAATTAATATTTGAAAATGTATAATCTTAATTTTGAAATCTTTTAAAGTGAATCACTACGATATTGGTGATTTAGACTATTTTTATAATTTAAAATAATATAAATAGGTAAATATTATACAAATAATAGAATGACTCTCTAATTGGAATACTCAATCTGATGAACTCTTAATTCAGTTTTTAAAAATATTTTTACTATTTCTAAAATAAGTTTAATAATCAATATAATAATTGACTCAATTTAAATAATATTCTAAAAAAATATAAAATTAATAAAAATTTAACTAAAATTTAAACACTTATAATATTGTGTGACGTACAATAATCTATATAAGCCTACTAATTTTTATGAAACACAAATTGTCACATTATCAACTAACAAGATTGATCATTAAAATGTAAGGGCTAGGGGTAACGCTAGTGTCCAAAAAGAATTGTTCAGCTACCTAAATATATATGTATTTCGTTAAATAACTATTAATATTGCTACACCCTTGTTTATGATAGACTTTTTCAACTAAAATAATAGTATTAAATATGAATTATTTATTTAACAAAATAAGAGTCGCCACTGATAATTGGATAATGGTGTTGCAAGTCATCCTTTTGAATTATTAATAAAAAGAAAACAATTTTTTTTATTGATATGCGAAAACAAATTAAAAGAGCAGTAAGGAATTGTATTGATCAGAGAAAACTATGAAGCATCTCTGTCACTCTTAGGTTTAACAATTTGATTAGTTACTTATACTTAGTTATTAACAATTTGATTAGTTAGTCGTAACTAAGACGTCTAGTGACGGTCTCGACCTCATACACCATCAAGATGCATAAATACGATATCGTTTTATGTATCATATCTAAAAATTGAGTCTGTTCGTTTCGATTAAATCAAAATTATTATTTTTATTAAAAGTGTTTGGACCTCAATTTGAGTATCACATTTAAAAAGTGAGTCCATTAGTTCCAATTAAATCAAAGATAATTATTTTATAATAAACCAAAGATCATCATTTTATTAAAAGTATTTGAATTTCGAATGGTTTCCAAACACATGATATCTCTGAGGCATTGATTTCAATACAATGAAAAAGAAAATAACGGGACAACAATGATTAATGACAGATCTATGACAACTTCGGGTGATTCACATGGTGAAATTGATTGTAGCGCTACTTTTCAATCTCAAATTCTATTTTCTTATCATAAATGAATGTGCTACTATTACTTCTCTGTTGAATATATATATTCTATTTTCCTTCTTATCATGAATGAATGAATATGCTTATAACTATTGTTTCTCTGCCGAAGATAAGAACATTAACATAAATTTAAAATTTATTTAAGACATTAACATAAACTTAAGAATTTATTTAAGTTCATTCTCTAGATCAAAAAACTTTAACGTAGGATGAAAAAGATTAAAGAACTTTAGCATAAGATAAAAAGGATTAAATTATAAGAGACAATATGAGGGGTTTACGATCAAACTACAGAAAGATAGAGAGGATCACCATTAGTGTATACTATTAATAGGAAAAGTCAGAATAAAGAACTACATGAATGTCTAAGCATATATACAAGGATGTATTATCAACAAAACTTCGTATCAATTGGTTAGTATGATCTTTTGTCTTTTTTAAGAAAAAAATAATGAGAGATAAGGAACCAATTCTGATAGGACAGGGTACCCAACCCGTTTAAAATGGGTTAATTTGAATAGATAGCCATATAAATTACTCATTCAGTCATTCCTAATTCCTATTATAATATGAGTATTCATATTTATCCATATTATTTATTGGAAAACTCATTTTTATCGGTTTAAATATATAAATCAAGTTGAATATTTTATCTCATATTATTTAACACATTTTTATTCGACTCATAGTTGTTTGGGCTATTAAAACAATTAAAAAAAGTTATTTTTTTTTAAAATAAAAATATTTGACTGGGCTCACTCATTTGTCACTCTACAAAGGGATAAATCCTAACAGGTATTTTCGTTCCATTTTCTGCAAATAAAAAAAAAAAGCTTATAGAAAAGCACTGTTGTTACTCCAATTATGAAAAAGAATCAGAAATCTAATCTTCTCAATCAAATTATTACCATTAGCGATAGACAAGAAGAAACTCAAAAGATTAGGGTTTTCAATGCCCAATCCATTGCAGGGAAGTGCATTGTGGAGCCGCATAATAACACAAAGCAGATGGATGTTTATCAGGTGAGTTTTAATTTCAATTGTTGGTGCTTGGATTTTCACAATTTCCCCCCAACTCGATATTTGAATTAATTTATTTTAAGTATTTTAAACCACTTTTAGTGTGTTTACCTTTTAATAGACCACACAAATCGAATTCAAGAACGATATAATTATGGAGATCCTTAACAAGTTACCTGCCTTGTATCTTGTAGAGTATAAAATGCGACGAAAGGATAGAAGTAATACATGAGAAAAGAACAAAAGCAAAATAATAATAAAAAAAAGAATGAAACAATAAATGGAAGATTAAAAAAAAATAAGAACAAAAGAGATACACTTTCAATTTGGGTCTATTTTTCTGGGGATAATTGTACATAATAGCAAACTATTAATTCAAATTAAATGCTATAAATATACTTTGATTTAATTGTACCCTATAACAAACTGTATAAATTGCGCTTCTGTTTGTATAAAGCGAGAGAAAATTGTATATACACATGCAAATACATATATCTTCGTCCTATACACTTATAATTATACAATACAAATATTTCCCTGCCCAGTTTTCTTTTGTCTTTTGCTCTTTCTCGTTTTATACATACACAGATTATACAATTGATCTTTTGTATACAAATACTTTCTTTTGTATATGTATAGCGAATTATACAACTGCTTTCTTTGTATATGTATAACGAATTATACAACTATTTTTTTTGTATATGTATAGCGAATTATACATATATATGTTTGTTATGGAGGGCAATTATGCAAATTTTAATATAGCATACAAATACGAATTTTGTGTTTGCTATGTGTGAAAGTTGCTTTTTTTTTCCCTAATGATTTTCCCCAATTTAACTAAAATATTATTTAATTTTAATTGAAATTACCCATTTTGAAACGGATCCCATTTAAACCCGACCCGGTTCATATGAACTTGAACACAGTTGCCTCTCTTTTCTTTTCTTCTTCATCGTATAATAATTACAGAAAAAAAGAAGTGATAATTGCCGGCGGAATCATATTACCGGCGGCGAAGTCCCCGGGATTGGTGGAATCGGCGGCACTCAAAATTGCCTGATTTGGTTGCGTGAGCGAATTGACTTTACGGTCAACTGATTTTGAGGAAGGTAATTTTTTCCTAGAACTCGGTCTTATATGATCTATGATTGGGTTACGATGCTTTTACTCTGCTCTCACCCTAGCTTCAGTTTCTAGTTCTCTGTGCGTTTTTTTCGCAAGAGCATAAATGGTCCATTTTTTGGTTTACACTCTGATTTGTGAGTATTAGTAATCAAATTGTGGAACTTTCTACTTGAGAAGAGAGAAAACACAGTAAGAACACAGGAGAGTAAATATTTATCATTTTGTACTTGAGGTGTTAGTGCTTGACATGAAATATGATAGTAAAATGGAATTTGAGAGGAAAACAAGCTATAAACTTAGCTAAGCTAAAGCTATTCTGAAGAAATGAAAGGGATAATGGATGTCTTCCAAAATTTACTTGAACTCCAGCAAGCATCCATGAGTTTATGCTTCCAAAATTCATGCTTAACAAAGTCATACTGCAAGTAGAAAACAAGCACAGGGGCAATGGTTTTTAACCCAATTTCAACGAACTTTCTGTCAGAAGCTTTAGGGACCAATAGAGTGACTGCATTGAGTCTTCTCCTCATATCTCTACGGTGTTTTCCTGATGCCTTGTCAACTGCCTCACCACGAAAGAAGTAAATATTCTTGAGAAATTCCTCCAGGATTTGACTTAAAATAGAACCTTTGAAATGTTTTAATCTTCCACTACAATGCGAGTGCTCCTTTCCCATTAGGGTATTTCAAAGCAAGTCACAAGGTAGAATCACATCCATGATGCCATATCTTTTCTTCATTTGAGTCATCAAATCTAAGCCTGCAATATATGTTGTCCCCACGGTTTGACTCCAAGAGCCATGTCATCCTACTAACAAAAGTAGTTTTGTTTTGTATCATTTTCACTGAGAAATGCAAATGTTAACCCATCTGGTAGGCTATGAATCTTCATCATCATTAGTAACTTTTGTTGCATCTCCAGAATGAACCATGTAAAAGAGACAATGTTGAAAACTGGAAGTGCAACAATTGTCCTCAAAATGCTGCCAAGATTAGTAGTCCAACTTTAGACTCTAGAATTATCTTCATTGCAAGACCATGTTGAAATTGAAGAGAGGCATTCGATGCAATATTACCACCAAGTGATATTCTTAACAACTGAGCTCGCTGCCTTTCCATATTAATAGTATTGCAAATATGCTTCGGCTGCCCCAATTTACTCCTCCAGTCTACGAGACAACTATATTGCTTCTCATTGGGTGAAACTACAGTGTGATTATGAACTTGAGAGAAAATGCTATCCAGAGACTTGTATAAGTCACACTTAAGAGGCAGAAAAACCTGGCACAGTAGTAAATGCTACTAGCTCCAACCAACAGTGAAGAAATGTCCAAATAAGAATCATAAGAATTAATAATCTTTCTATTTTTGGCAGTATTGTTTTCCACCTTTTCTCACCTTCCAAAATTAGAAATGTAAGACAATGATTTTTCTATGCTCAGAATGTTTAAAATGGTATTACTGCATATAGCAAGAGTAAGCATGAAAAAGAGGAAACTTCCATAATATGAACAACCCCAATTATTTTGTGCAAAACACCAAGAGCAAATGCAGATCCTTATCTAATAGCCACATTAGAACCAGTCAGTTGCTCAAGGTATCTTGATGTAATGGCATGAGAATCTTTACCTTCCAATGCTGCAAGGTAAGCAGGCATGAAGCTTTTCAAGGCTGCTACATCTCCTTGTATCTGAAGATTAGGATCTCTAAATTCTCATGGAGGACATCAAGCAGTCTCCATTTGATTTTATCTGTTAATGGAGCATGGACCAATGAAATGCCCGCATTGTAACAGGGAACTCCAGAACACATTATTTCTCCTCCATATCCACAATCCAACAGTGTTCTCTCAGCTGCAGGAATCCCACTCGCAAATTGATTCAGCGGAGCTGGGGAAAGAATATTGTCACACTCATGAAGAGCCAAACCAACTTTCTCGATAGCTAAGGTTATACCATGACATACACACAAATCAGAGGACAATGTGCAAGTCAATAATTTGCCAACAACATTACTAGTAAATGGCCTGGACCATACTTTGTAAGAGAAGGAAGTACATTTGCACTCAACTCAGAATGAATTTCAAATATTGTTCATCAGCAACAAATGTCCCATGGTCAACATAACAAGACTCATAATCGGAAAAACCATCGAACATGCCAATTAGCAAAACAGTTAGTTCCCCCCGGTGCTCGAAAATTGACAGAGGGAATGACATGTTGAGATATCAGAGCTTCTCAGTTTCCGTTATATCTTCAGAAAGAAGAATCAATTCGTCAAAAGATCCGATACATTGGTGTACCCGAGGAAGATTTGAAGTGTGGGTCTACTTGTTCCCTTATCACTTCCCAAGAATCTTTGATTTCCCTTAGTTGAAATGTGCTACAGAGTTGCAGAGCAAGCTTCTGCACCTTTTCTCTATTCTTCTCCATTTCGGAAGCCATTAATGAATACCCACAGTTGTGAGGATGATGCTCCGATACCAAATGATGTAGAATGGAATTTAAGAGGAAACCAAACTGTAATCTAGCTAAGCTAAAGCTATTCTTAAGAGAGCTAAAAGTTGATTTTTATTAATATTTCCAAAATGAGTACGTACAAGGTATTTGTATAATGCAAAAGAGAACCCTAGACAAATAGAAATGACAACATTATCCTAATAAGCTGACTTAGGTTGCTAAAGAAATAGGAACAGAAAATTGGGACTAAATTGTAATTATGTAAATATACTACTTTTGAGCTCTCTTGGTATGGTCGGCAACAAACGACTTATTGAAGTCATTTCGTAAGTGTTTCTGTATAGACTATCTAAACTGATCTTGGATTGAGAAGTAGTTGATTCATTGATTTTCTAAGCGTTTCTAACTATTAAAAGCAATCAATTTCATCCTCTAATTGTCTAGGATCTAAGCATTTGAAATCCATTAGTTGAAATATCCCTTAAATCCAAATTAGGCCATCTACATGGGCCACGACTAAGGTTAGTATCATGCTCTTTAATCAGGATTAGTATATAGAGAACTTGACTACTAATATCTCCAACTATGAGTATGGTTTATGTTTTCTGATTATAAGTTGTTACAGCTGGGATTGTAGTTGTCTAATTGATGAATTGGAACTTGGTAACTTCAATTTCTGTAGAGTTTTACGGGGAAGGAAGAATATCTTCGGTCTTCTGCTGGGATATACCAAACCATTAAATACCATTGAAACTGCATCATTTGATACGGAGAAATCTTCTTATTTTCTCCTGCAATTGAAGGAATGTCAAAAGTTAGAGATAGAACGGAAGATTTTAAAGATGTTGCACGTCGATCAGCATTGTCTTTGGGATATGATGAGGTACATTAACTTATTCAGTTCATTGCTTTTCTCTATTTTTGGTCGACAGAATAATGTAGCGTGCTGTGAAATGCCTTGAAGAATCTTCATATGGATCCTAATTCCTTTGCCTATTACGTAGTGTCTGATTGTGCATATAGCTTCATTACTTTCCTCACGTATCAATTGTTCATACCATCCATGGATTAGATGCTCGGTTCTATAATTCAACTGATCAAAAATTTGTGTGGTTGCAAATGTCTGGCAGTTTTGTTTTCATTGCAGATGATTTATAATTCTCTTATTTGTGTGGGAACTAGTATTCCATTTAATTAAATTTCAGCACTCTCTTTCCCCAACCCCCACTCCACCCCTTTGTTAAGCTTATGTGATACTACCATCAGATCTTAGAATATGTCCTCTGAACTTAGATTTTTGCTGACAGTCTAAAACAGCTGCTTTATTGGCATCTTTTATCATGCATAAACCCCGGCAAAGGTCAGGATTCACCAGAGCTGCACTTAAAACGGTATATTTTTCTTACACATAATGCTGATCTTCTTTTGTTACTTTCCTTGTGCTTTGGATTTTATATCCTTTTGCTCATACACAATCGCATACCGAAAATCCTTTTCATAAAATTTCATTAATCAGCTGGAGAGCATTGGGACCCTAGAGCAATTTTTGATGAAACACAAGAAGGATTATGTTGATTTGCACCGTACAACTGAACAAGAGAGGGATAGCATTGAGCATGAAGTAAGGTTACATACTTCCATATTTGTTTCCTTTCTTCCCTTTTTGTACTTATTTCCCTTTTTTCGTGTATGGATTTAAGAACAGGACGATTAGCTAGACTATCTTCTTCTTGCTGCTATGCTGATGTACATAGATATATTTTGTTCTTTCTGCATGATGGTCTCTTATCAAGTATATGTTGATGAAAACAAAGGGGTATTTCAGTTTGCAAATAGGATTAGGCCATATCACAAGGGTGAGGTTGGAATCATGATTACATATTCAAGACAATTATACTGTTTTGCCTCTATTTGGTGGTGATTTGCAATTTTTTTCAAAAAGAAAATATCAATCTACTTCCAATTTTAAATAAGTTGGGACGGCTATAGGTATTTTTTATATCTATTCCTGCTATATTTGGATCCATTTTATTTTCCTCAAAATGACCAATAGGCCACATAACATATAAAAATCAAAGGAGTCAAGTAGAACAAATACAAAAACGGCCCAAACAAACCGCAACAAAAGAAAGAAAGAATCCATTTTATTTTAATACTTAAAAAAAAAATCTTTTAAGGCAAATTAGGGGTTAGCTAAATTAAATATTCAAAAAGTCTCACACTTACCTCAACCTGGTCAAATGCAAGTGTAAGAACAACTATACCTTAGTCCCAATCAATTGGTATCGTCCATATGGTTTTTTTTCTTCCATTGCGTTATATGCTTTTAGAACTTTAACACCATAGTATCACATCTTTAAAGAAGTACTTTCAGGGGTTTATGTAGGACATTCCCTAATAATCTCAGATAATATTGTCTTATGTTATCCTCTATCTATGCTACTAAGTCTTTCTAAAAAAGTAGAAGAGAAGTCATAAAAGTAATATACAAATCACTATTCCTTATTTTGTATTTCCTAAAAGATTCATTCAATAACTTCAAGCAACATCTGATGCTTCTTGTACTTCGATTATCATAATATTTTGTTGTAGTTACTGTTCAGAATCCTTTGTAATGGTTTCACATCTATTTATTCTCTTTCTGGACTGTTTTTCTTGAGCCGAGGGTCTATTGGCAAGAACCTTTCTACCTCTGAGGTAGGGGTAAGGTATGCATACAGACCTCACTTTGTGGGACTACTCCGGTTATGTTGTTGTAGTAGTAACTTTCAGAACAGTTGAAATTTGACCTCCAGTGCCCTTGCTACTTACTCTTTCTATCTGATGAGGTAATTTAAAATCTTGTCTATTTGTGTATGGCGTGCATTAATCTTAACTTTTATGTTCATACAACACTCGTCTTTTATTTTTGTGATTGTTAAAAAAAAAAAAAAAAAAGGTAAGTAAATCAACTTCAGCAATTAGATATTGCTATTAAATAATTACAAAAGGAGGCTACATTACAAATTGTGCAATGAGCTCAGGAAGTCAATCATGGGATCTAAGTCATTTGCAATAGCCACGTTGCACCCCCCAAAAAAAAGGAGAGGATATACACTAGTATTTGATACTAATTACCGATGCAGATTTGCCCTCAAAAACTCTCGCATTCCTTTCTTTCCACATAGTCCACTAAATCACCGCAGGGATGGTATTCCAAGTTCCCTCTTCACCTTGCCAAGACCTTTCAAGTGCCAGCATTGTAGTAGTTCCTTTGTTGTTCTTGGCATTACCCATTTAATTCCCGGTAAAACGAGAAAGAGTCTCCATATCTGAGATGTGAACTTACAATGAAGAAATAAATGGTTGATATCTTCAGCTTCATTGTTACAAAACAAACATCTGCTACATAAATTAATTCCCCTTTTCTGAAGGTTTTCATATCTGAGACAGGCTCCTTTCGCCACTAACCATGCGAAACATTCCATTTTATAGGAGCTTTGTTATCCCAAATACAGTTCCAAGGCCAATTTTCAGTTGGGGGAAGACTTAACTGCTTGTAGCATGATATAACAGAGAAACATCCCTTAGTGTCACATTTCTAGAGTAAAGAATCGTCTCTGGACTACCCTTCGGGTTGGTCGTCGCACCGGGCTTGCCTAGTGTGGGGGTTACCTCTCCTATGTGGTTTGCGAGCTATTGCATAGGAGCGAGGGTTTGACCCTGCGCGCACCCAAAGGGCAGCGGCTGCGGGTTTCCCTTGTCATCAAAAAAAAAAAAGAGTCGTCTCTGGACAGAAGAGGAGGCAGACTGTGTAGCTGAGACAACAAAGATCAAAGGTTGTCCTCTTCCCAGTCATTCATATTACGTCTGGATATAATATCCCAGCCAGAGTTAGACCAATATTTTGATATTAATGCTTCAAGATTCTGTGCCACTGTACATAGGAAAGGATATTGATCCTTCAAAGATGAAGAGCCCAACCAAGTGTGTCCAGAATCTTACTTTCGCACCATTCTCAATTTCTACTGTAGTGTTTGAAAAATGTCCCAGTGAGTTCTCAGATGCTTCTGTATACCACATGTTTTGGAGAGATATGGTTGTTTGGTTATCCATGGATTGAGAAATCCATATTTTGTCACAATGACATCTCTCCACAATGCTCCCACCTCCTGGCTGAACCTCCAAAGCCACTTAAACTGTAAACTTTTACTTTGAATCCTCAAGTCTCTAATAACCAAGCCTCCTGACTTCTTGTCTGTTGACACCGCACTCCATCTAACCAAAATAAAGGTTGCATTCTCTCTATTACCCCGCCACATAAAGTCTTAAGTATTTTGTCTATTTTATGCACCACTGCTATTGGCAAAGGGAACAACAACATAGTATAGGTGGGTAATGAGTCTAGTACACTTTTGATAAGCACTAACTTCCCCCAAGAGAAAGATACTTTCTCTTCCAGCAAGAGAGTTTCCTTTCACACTTCTCCATGATGTCATCCCAAATTGCTACGGATTTAGATTCCCCCCCTAAAGGGAGTCCCAAGTATTTTGCAGGAAAAGAACCTACTGTACATCCCAAAGTTCCTGAAATTTCCAGTAGGTTAGGAACATCATTTACCGGGTAGAGAATGCTGATGGAGTAATTAATATGAAGGTCCAATACTGCTTTAAAGAACAAAAGAACCATGCACGGATAAAAAAAAATCAGTCTGCATACAAAAGGTGGGTGATACGTTTCCCTCCCTGGTTCCTCAAACTTGGATTGAAGCCTTTAATCCACCCGTGAACTTCTGCCGCTCCAAGCATTCTACTTAGGCCTTCCATAACCAAGGTGAAAAGAGAAGGGGAGAGAGGGTCTCTTGCCTTAGACCTTTTTGTGTAGTAAAGAAACCTTTGGTGATCATTGATGATAACGGACATCTTGACTGCGGAAATGCAGAAATGGATCCATCTGACCCATTTTTCCCTGAGGCCCATCAACTTTTATATGTTAATCAATAAGTCCCAGTGCATATGGTCAAAAGCTTTTTCGATATCTAGTTTGAATAAAATACCAACCTTTTTCTGCTTCAATCTGGAGTCTATACATTCATTTGCAATGAGTGAGGCATATACAATCTGTCTACCTCTTACAAAAGCTATTTGAGAAGGGGAGAACAGGTTGCACATGGCAGATTTGAGTCTGTTAGCCAATAACTTGGACAGCACTTTGTAGAAACTGCCAATTAGATTCATACTACAATCATCTTGTGAACATGTTGACTTTGAGACCCAACATTTACTCCAATATAATATTATTGGTCTCAAAATCATTCTATAGCACTTGCCTTTCTCTTTGTTAATTATCATCCGCAGAGACCTCTTGTAGCATTCCTCTATTGCAACCATCAAACTTTCTTCTATGATGCCATTCTTTTAGAAAACTGGGTCTGTACATCTGAATTGTATGCATTTAGATACCACAGGTGTGTCCAATCTTACATCACATGCGTTTTTATTATTGGGGCTAATCTTGCAGTGCATGATTTCTCTAAGAATTATTGAAAATGAAGTCAATTGGTATGAAAGACATAATCATATGACAAAGGGCCATATTTTCCCTAGTTTTAGGTATGGATCTAGTAAAAGAGTAAATTTAACATAATAACATCTCTCTCTTTAGTTTCTTTTTTTTTTTTTGGGGGGGGGGGGGGGGGTTGGTAATTGGGTGGCAGGGATGACTAAGGGGTAGTGGATGGGGAAAGTGACTCCTGATTGCAAATTCCATTTCATGGAAACATAATCCCGAACTCCTCCTGGACCTTGAATAAGTGCTAAGTAGCTCACTGCTCTACCAAGTGCTTTAGGGATAGCCCACATTTGTGGTTTTTAAAATCAGGAGAAGAACCGGGTGCATGATAGAATAAATTGATCCTGATACACATCTTGAACATTTTTCAAAAGTTTGATCTTGTATAGTAATGATCTTCTTGTTTTATTATATTCATTTTTTATATTGCTTAACTAATTCTTAATATTCTGTAAACAGTATTAAGTTCAGTCCAGGCAATAATATAAATCCTGGAAAATTACTAAGAAAATTGAAGGATGAAAGCCAATGGAAGTTGAATTGGTGGTTACAGTACTCTTAACTCCAAGTTTGACTATAAACTACTTTGACTTACTGAATTGGCACTTCTGCACCAAGGTGCTGTGTTTGATTTATTTTCCTGCCATTTACTATGGTCAATTTCTTGTGAAAAGTTGAAAACTAGATCTTTGTTTACTCCCTTGAAATATTTGATAGTATTGCGTCTTATTTTCATGCTTTGTCAAGTTTGATGTCCTTATTAACTTTTGAGTCTGAAGAAAGAGATCCCTGTCCACCTTTATGGTTTTGACTTTTTCTTGTGCAGCTTTGTTTTGAATGCTAATGCACTTAATCGAGATTGTGAAGTTTTGAGTTAAATTTTTTGGAAGGATCTTACGAACACTACTTTCTGTAGGTTACTATTTTTGTAAAATCATGCAAAGAGCAGATAGATGTTCTCAGAAATAGTATAAATGAGGAAGATGCAAATTCAAAAGGATGGCTTGGATTGAAGGGTGACAATCTGAATGCTGATACTATAGCACACAAGCATGGAGTGGTATGGTTGCTACATACAATATAGTCATCAAATATCTATAATTTGATTAGTACTGCTTCCTGATACATTGCTTCCCACTTTCTGCTGGTATTTGGAAATTTTGAAGTAACTTTATCGATACTGTTTGAATTAAAGATATTATTAGATGACCTGTGACGTTAGAGGAGTTGAAGTTGTGTTCTTGTCCTTGATATCACTCTGTTAGTAGAATACTCTTATATCCATGTGACTATTCTTTTTATAACGTTCCATGTGCCTATGTTAGATGCCTCAACTTAAAGATTATTTTTATTTTACTATTTGGGAAGTCGATGTTTGTGTAATATTCTACAATCAGCAGACACTGTCATATCACTGTTATTTTGTCCCCCATTCTCTGCTGGTGTTTCATATTTTCGACGAATAGCCTGTTTTAAATAGAGAATTTTTAAATGATCTCTGATGTTAGTGGTAATACTTCAAAATTGTCGTCTTTGTTTGGATTCTAGTAATACTTCAAATTTGGATCTCTTACTTCCGCAGATTTTCTTTCCCTGAATTTTGCTTCTTAGAAAGTGGATGTAATATGTGGTTGCTCTGTGATTTGCACAACATATCACTGACTCATTGACATACACCTGCAACTGTAGATGGAGTAATTGAAGCCACTAGAATGTGGTGATTATTAATACTTCTTGATGATGTAAACATAATTTTTCAACCTAAGCTACGGTGTGTAATCAGATGGAAGTAGGTCTAAAGCTGTTTCTTCTACTTGTTTTCAAACTGCCTTGTGTTACGCTAAGAGTGAAGCTGAGGATGTAAAAGAAAAAAAAAGATCCTTTAGAAAAGAGTACCGAGGCATTTGAAAGCATATTTCTTCTGGTTTATCATGAGATTCACCATAGGTGAAAATCCTTTAGTAGTATATACACCTAATGGTGCACTGCTGTGCTTGTTATTCTTGGAGTGTGGATGCATATCCCCATATTCATTGTTTCCTTTTATACTGCAGGTTCTAATTTTAAGTGAAAAGCTTCACTCTGTTACATCACAGTTTGATCAGTTGCGGGCAATACGCTTT
The DNA here is from genome assembly GCF_900185275.1 of Solanum verrucosum. Classification (NCBI taxonomy): domain Eukaryota; kingdom Viridiplantae; phylum Streptophyta; class Magnoliopsida; order Solanales; family Solanaceae; genus Solanum; species Solanum verrucosum. Next base: position 35,247 of record NW_026020208.1, on the reverse strand, counting down.
CAAGATGCTATTAACCGAGTTACACCAAGAAGGAAACGTAAGAGCACTACCAAATCAAATGCTGCAGAGGCCTCTGCTTCTAGTAGTTTGGATCCCGACATGAAAAGGGACTCTGAGGTCAGGGACAGTGATGTATCACAAGCAGCGCCTATAAGAGTCCAAGAACAACTTTTGGACGATGAAACACGTGCCCTCCAGGTAAGTTGGAAGTTTTCTTATAGAGGATTTAGTTCTAGCAAGCAACTTCTTAAAGCTAAAATCACATACACTCTATTCCTGTACTCTTGACTACTATGATCACTCACCTGATGCAGGTAGAACTGAACTGTCTCCTGGATTCTGTTCAAGAAACAGAAACAAAGATGGTGGAAATGTCTGCGCTAAACCACCTTATGTCTACTCATGTTTTGCAACAAGCCCAACAGATAGAGCTTTTATATGAGCAGGTTAGCGGTATTGTTGCTATTTTACTTTCTAGTTGGATAGAGCTTCTATCTTGCTAAAATGACGAGTAAATCATTTTCTCTCTCTTTGTTTAACTAATTCAGACCATCTTTGCATTTCTTCTATTAACTTTGCCATTTGTAACCATTTCCTAGTTAGAACTAACAAACATCACAATTCACGGATCTATGTGGTTATACTTTTATTAATTTGTTCTTTTAAGCATTTAGAAGAATATCAAGCATTCTAAGTCCCTATATACCTCTTGAGTTTAACAATTGTCAGCAATCAACATACATGCATGACAAGAAAAGAACAAAGAAAGATTAAAAACAATGAAACAATGGAATACGTGTTTGTAGATGATCAACCAGGCTACATGTTTCTTTGAAGTGCACTGAGCAGAATTCAGAATGATATTCTTCCATTGGCAGATATGATATGAGATTAAATGAAGAACTGGGGATTCATATAGTCGAACCCCAACTTGTTTGGACTGAGGCATAGTTGTTGTTATTCTTCCATTGGCAAAGCATGTCATTATATATTGTATCCTGCTGTGTTATCTGTAGTATGAGTTTTGATCACTGTATACTTCACGGAAGCTCTCGTTGAAGTCTATACCTTCTGTAATTAGTTTCGAGCTTCAGTTGGTATGAATTTTATGGTTTTTCATTTCAGGCAGTTGAAGCTACCCAAAATGTGGAACTTGGTAACAAAGAACTGTCACAAGCCATTCAACGGAACAGCAGTAGCAGAACTTTTCTTTTGCTCTTTCTGTTTGTACTTACATTTTCAATCCTCTTCCTAGATTGGTACAGTTAATTCTCAGTTTTTTGCACTATTTTTGATCTTACAATTAACAGGAGTATAGAGCCTATTTCGTCAACTAAAGGTGTGTATCGTTACTAGAAGACATAATACATACACGTGTTTTTTCGTCTTAGTTGACATCTACGTCTCCCAACTTTGAGTGTGTACATGTACACATTTAAATTTATATAAAGTTGATTAAGTAGACAGATGTATCTTACATGACATTACTCAATTTTTTTTGTAGGGTATACATATATATTTTTGTGTCCGACAAGTTATGTTGAAGTTTGGCCGTAAAGAATTTATACTTCATTAGGCATAAGTTCGATTGCTAAAGGATAAAAATTAAATATCAATTTATTTGAAGAGGATTGTGCAATTTCAATGAATAAAACTACTCAATTTTAAATTGTACAGAGACTAGATAAATTTAGAGCTCGTTTGGATTGACTTTAAAAAAGTAGCTTTTAAGTAAAAAATAAATAAAAAGTGGGGAAGACCTACTTTTGGTTTTAAACTTTTTTTCAAGTCATTTAAAACTTATTTTAAGTTATTTTTAACCTTATCAAACACTTCCAAAAGTTAAAAATGATTAAAAATAGATTTGACCAATTTTTAAGCTAATCCAAACAGACTCTTAACCATTTTTTCCAAAAATAAAAATAAAAATAAGGATTGGATACCCACCAATAAATATCTTTATTTCATTTGTTTTCTAGAAAACAGAGATACAAAAGATGAAGAGAGGGGATAACATGCATGCAAATAAAAGAAGAACAATGTTAGGCAAGACTCCTAAAACAATATGATTGCAAATATGCAACAAAAAAAAAAAAAAAACTAAAGACAGTATTGACCCCTTTAGTTGAGGGAGTATAATTGCTATTTTAAATGCTTAAAAAGGAAAATCCTCATTCTCCATAGTTGCCTTCTTGGTGGAATTACAAATGATGGTGTTTCCCCTATAAAACAAGAGGCCAGCAAAAATAAAATACAAAGTTGAGGAAGATAAGAGTAAAGAAATGTTGAGTAAGAAATCCAACTAACATAGGTCGTGATGAAATGATTGGGATCCTTCAACCTTAACAAGAAATCTCGAATTGGTACGTCGCCCATAAAAATAAGTCATACCATTCGTTAATTTAAATTAAATCGAATCCCAATAAATAGTGGAAACACAAAAAGAGAGAGAGAAAGGGGAAGAAATCCAAATTTTTTTCCTCTTAATAATTGAAAATCTTTTAAGTCAATGCTATAGAAATTTGATGAATAATAATATGTCCGTCTTCTTATCCTATTCTACTTAAATATTACTCCACTATCTTTTATCTATAAAAAAAGTTTGAATTCATAATGTGCGTCTAGTTTAGCTATCACGTCTTACACTTTTACATAAAACTAAACCAAAGTCTATATAGCGAAGTCTAAGTTTAAGTCAGTTCTTTTTCTTTCTTTTTTTCTTGGTATTGAGGTAAAATAACTGAGAATCAAAATATCACAAATAAAATAATTATTCAAATAGTCAATTAACTGAACTACAAAGATTTTCACTTCAATCCATAACTTTTCAAATGAAGATTGAATGAATTCTTTTTGGAGATTAGACATAGTGAAAGTAATGAGACATCATATCATGCATGCCTGTATTTCTTTTACTAGCAATTTGGTTATATCTGTTTTATTTATCCACCACTAGAAACACCATTGATATTATTATTTTTTTTCCTTTTTGTGGAATTCTCATTCTGGGGAAAGTTAAAAGCACACCTTCTTCAAGTGGGGTACCTCTACTTATGGGTGAAAGTCTTGGTCCAGTAATACTCTCTCTGTCCACTTTTAATTGTTATGATTTTTATTTTTAGAGTCAAACGATAACAAAATTAACTAATATTTTACAATATATTTGTCATCACATTGTTATGTAAAATATTATAATTTATAGTACTTCCCGTACAGTTTTTGAATATCTAAATTTTTTATTTAAAATATCAAATTAATATAATTTAATTGAACTTTAAAAATTAATCAAATTGACTTTAAAAAAGCATAACATGACAAATAAAGTAGACGGAGGGAATATCATTTGATTACCTAGGGGATATTTTTTCTTTTCTAAACATAATACTGATAACTTTTTAAATTTATTACTATAGTATATTTTATTTTTGATGTTTAAATTATTACATGTTTTAATGGAGTATTTAAAAACATAATAATATGTTTCTATTAAATACTTTATATTCAATTATATTTTAAAAAATATATGTATTCTTAATTATTTATTATGTAGATAAATTAATTATATATGAAATGTCACCTTCTTTAATTATATACATTAGCCTCAATAGGGATATGTATATAATTTTATAACTTATTGAGAACAACTTGTATAATTAAAAGAACTAATAGATTTTAAATAGTTAACTTATCTATGTAATAAACATTTGAGGATGAAAGAGAACACATATATGATCTTTTTTTCAGTAAAATTGAAGTCGAAAGTCTCTAACTAAAAGAATTATTTTATCATATATTTATGTATTCAATCAAAATATAAAATCATAGTACGATTGTCTAAATAAAATATTCTACTAAGTTTAAGGGATTATTAATGCATCATCTTTTATTTTATTTTATGTTTACTATAGCAATGATGAGTCTTTAATAACAAGAATGGACTTGAGTTTGTTATTACTTCATCAACTAATTCTAATTATAGTGTGGTAAAAACAATGAAAATGTCATGTCATTTCTTAATCTTGTAACAAATCATTATTAAGATTGTTAATACTTTATCAAGCATGTGTATTAATTACCAATGGATTAGACTTGATCCATATATATAATTATTCTCAAATGCCCATGCTTCCTTTTAGAGCTAAAATCTCATAATTTCATCTGTCTTTTCGAAACATCAAATGTCTTTTGCAACCTGCAACACTAGTAATTATTATTCTTGAGAGAGCAAACTACACTTGTTCTTTCTGTATAATACTCCTTCCGTTTTTTTAAAAAAAGATCTAATTTGACTTGGAACAGAGTTTAAGAAAAGAAAGTAAATTTTTTAATCTTGTGATTCTAAATTACTAAAGTTATGTCAAATGTATCAAAATATTCTTTAATTATGTGGCTTTAAACATGCCACGTGGAAAGTTAAATTAAAGTGTTGTCAAAAAAAGAAAGATGTCATTCTTTCTTAAACAGACTAAAAAGAAAACTAGGTCATTCTTTTTTAAACGGAGGGAGTAATATTATATCTCATCTAATATGTTTCGATGGATCGGAAGTGGTAAGTAATTCTTCCTCTTTAACCATTGATTTGAAGTGGAAAATACATTTTTAATTAGAGATTTCAAGTTCGAGTCTCCATGAATATGGAGTCGCTTTTATTAGGAAGTGTTTTAGCCTTTACCCTTTAATATAAGACTTTCCAACGAATCCGAATTTTATCGGGTTCAAAGTGGGTACCAGATACAGAATTAAAAAAAAGGCTAAAATAAATAACGTTCAATGAGTTGATTATAATTTTTTGAAATTTTTTCTGAAATATCAAAATAGTTCATAATTTAAAATATAATAAAAATAAACATTAACTAGATGTTCAAATAGTAACTAAAATAAATAAATAAAAATAATTCATGTAATTAATAAAATGGCATGCTATGTTTTCATGTGATGTATTCCAAAATCCAAAGTCATCCAAATTGGAAAAGGTAAAAGGGAGAAGATCTTTTTACAAAATCACTTTCATATCCCATTACATGAAAGGCTACTTATCTCGATATATGCGTATATACATATATTTTATATATCAATTTATGTAATATATATATATTTTTTTGAAATTCAAAATATTACCTTTTGTACATATTTTGATTAAGCTAATCTAATTTAGGTTCGAAGAAGCTTTTTGCTTAATAGGTTTCATGTTACATCAATTCAAACTTACTCTATTTGTTTAATTGAGATCATATAATGCAATTATATTCTCTAATCCACTTGCTGTTTTTCTTTCTCTGTATTTTATTTGTCTAGTAGGTCAATTGCATGAATCTTCTAAAAATATAGTACTCCTTATGTCCCAAAGTTACGTACATTTTACATATTTTGAGAGTCAAATCGTTTAAGTTTGATAGAGAATTTGCGTATGGAATCTTTAGTATTTTTGAAATAAAATTTCTATATTTATAAACTACGTAAAAAATATTATAAGTCACAATAATTGATAATTCAAAATGTTTAAAGGATTTATGAAAAAATTACGATAAAAAATAGACTTTCTCAAAATCTAAAAAGTGTCACATAAAATGAAACGGAGGAAACATTATTAAAGAATTCAATACACACCTAATAATATTTTTTAAAAATCCGAACAACGCTAGGTGATTTGCCCGTACTCTTTGACATCAAAAGAATGGTATATCCAAGACACACGATATATAGGTACAATTTTTGGAGGTCTTTATTTTATATTATCAAGATTATGATAGAATGACAAAGTTTGGATTACGAAAATAAAATTGGTCAACTATAGTAAAATAAAATTTCTCCTTTGACAATAACTAGTGGAAATTTAATACGAGAATACAAACGTAGAAAACTAATCAATAGTACCTTTCTAATTAATCTCTGAAGCTAAAAACCAGCGATCAACCACTGCATGCATGTTAATATGGAACTTTCTGGAATCTTCATCTTCCTGCAATTATCAACGGCTCAGATCAATCAGTACTCCCTTCTTCGATACCAAATCAACGGCTCCTGTTGTTTATGAATAAAACTAATTTTCTGCAAAATTATTGAAGTTGTTAAGCTTGGCTATGGAGGACAATGGCCAATTGTTCTTGTAGATGAAATTTGGTTTGCTTTGCAATGAAGTTTTCTATGGCTTTCTGAAACTCTTCGTTGCTTAATTCGTCTACTTCATGAGCTGTCTCCGGCGATACAGAATCGCCGGGATTTGTGACTTTCCGGCATTTCTCTGTCTCCGATCTCCGGAATTTGACGGAAATTTCCTCCACGGTTTCCTTATTCAGCTTCTCCGATTGAGTTCTCCTCGGTGCTTTCGGTTTCGTCAATGCCTTGTTCATAACCGTTTCCAGTTCTTCGGAACCGAGTGATTTCTGATTTGTCACTGTGCTCTCTTCAAAAATAGTCTGTTTGTCTTCATACACAATATCTCGAGCTTCAATTCCCGGAACCAGAGAAGAGTTTCCGGACGAGAAATCAGCCGAAAACTCGGTGTTTTTGAGAAACGAGTCATAGAGAACTTCAGCTCCGGCAACATTCCGGAAAATCGAAGAGTCTCTGGAGTGGAGGCCGGACTTCAAGAGGAGAATGAGGACAATGAAGTTGCATAGGATGAAAATGAAAACAGGACTAAGTAGTAAACCGACAATTTGACGGAAATACTCGCCGGAAATCCTCACCGCAAAAGGCAAACGAGTGGAAATCCACAACAACAGAAGAACCACAAAGCAAAACTCAACAACACGAAAAACCTTCGCAACGCATTTCAAACTCCAGAGTTTCACAATCACCGTATTATCCTCCACTTTCACACCGCCAACAAAATCGCAAACATCCATCGACAAAAAAAAAAAGCAACAAAAATATGAAAAAAATAAAAATAGAACAATCCAGCACTAAAATTTCAAAAAATCCGTTCTCCGAGAACATACAGCATCATTCACAAGGTAACCAAACTGAAGAATCTAGAGTTTGAACCTCAAATACTGAAATTTTCCGAGCAAATACAACATCTACACAACGTGACGAAGCTGAAGAATCTGAAATTTGAATCTTCAAACAATGAATTTATCCGAGAAAATTTGAAAGGAAAATTGGAAAAAGCTGTAAAATTGATATGATACTTTTGGTTTTATTACTGAAAGAGGAGAGAAAAGGACTGAGGGTTTTTTGGATTTATTTGCAGCGGTGTAGGAAACGTTTCAGAAGAAAAGGATTTGGCGTTTTCTTATACAGTACGAGTCAAATGAGGAACAAAAGAATAGTACGGAGTTAAGAGTAACACCAAATATTATTTGATATTCGAAATTCACTCGTCCTATTAATATTGATTGGCTATGTTATATGCTATGATACACAGGAGTAGATTTTTTTTCAATGGTTTTTTATATTTGGATTTATTATACTTGAGCTGAGGGTCTTTTGAAAATAATTTCTCTAGTTATCTCTATAAGTGAGATAGCAATAAATTTTGCGTATCTTTTATCCTCTCAAAATTTTACTTACACGATTTTAATGGATATGTATATATTATTGTTGTTGTTGTAATGAGTTTTTTGATGAGAGATAGTAATGACAAATAGATGGATATGTTTGATTTGATCGTATTGAAAATGAATTTGATTGTAATCCACTCAGATAAATATAAGTAAAACTATAAATTGCATAAGGCATGAATCAAACAATATGGTCCTAATCCATTTTAATCTAAAGTACTTCTTTTTCCTCTGTCCCTAATTACTTGTTTACTTTTTTTTTTAGTTACCTCTAATTACTTGTCTATTTTAATAAATCAAGAAAGAACAATTTTTTTTACCTATTATACCATTAATTACTTTAGAAAAGGTAAAACTTTTTTTAAAATCTTAAGTTTTTAATTTATCTATTTCATAATTAATAGTGGTAAAATGGTAAATTCACTATATCAATCATTGTTTTCTTAATAAATGTGTCAATTTAAAAGTGGACAAATAATTAGAGATATAGGGGAGTATTTGATCTTTTGTTAATTGAGTTAGCTTTGCAAAATCTTTTGATTCTATAAATTGTGTTAGTTTTAATTTCAATTTATCAACTACTTAGTTTTATGGTTTTTATTTGAGCTGAAATTTTCTCTCTGAACACAAAAATACTATTCAGATTGAAATTCAAGGTCATTTACTCCCTTTGTTTAATAAAGAATGACCTATTTTCCTATTTAGCCAGTTTAAAAAAGAATGATTTCTTTCTTTTTTTTGTAACATTTTTTTAATGTGACATGTTTAAGACCACAAGATTAAAGGACAATACATAACTCTAATTTTGAACCACAAGATTCAAAAGTTTTCTTTATTTTCTTAAACTTTGTACCAAGTCAAACTAGGTCACTCTTTTTGAAACGAAGGGAGTATTAAAGATGAAAGAATTATAATCGTCCCATCATTTCTTTGATGTTAACTAAACACTAACATTAGGAGTACTAAAATATGTGAAAATGCTACCAAATAACTATTGATCATTTTCCTAATTACCTAATGTTGAATATTGTGAAATATTTAGTTTACCATTGGGTTACGTCAAGTATAACAACATGGAATGTTTGTTATTAAATTAAATATCCAAGAGGAAAATTTTCACATTATGGTGTTAATTTTTATTTTTGGGTATTAATCTACTTCATTGTGAGGTTTTATAGCCTTCCTCTAATCAAGGAATTATGAACTAATTCAGTTCATCTCCCTAGCTTTTTCAAACCTTTTGTATACCATTCATGCATGAAATAAAAGAGTATGGTATTCATGTCATAACTAGTTTCATCAAATATAAATTCAATAATGATTTTCGAATTTAAACTTTACATATTATAAATTCTACGATAGTGATAATCAATGTCAGTTTCTACTATGAATATTTAAACTACAACTATCGAGTTCGAAAGAATTAACTCATAATAAGTAATTTTCTTTTAGACCTTATAGAAACGGGTGATTTATAAGAATGATCTTAAGATCATGAGCCGTCTGGTATTTTTGACCTTGTTACTTTATGGATAAAACTTTAAATTTAACAAATTTTATTTTATAAGCAACACTTTTGACTTTGAAAATTTGTCCATGAGACAAAGGCACAAAGGGGGTCAAAAGTTGAAGAGCATTATCAAGATCATTGGGCGTAATTGAAGTGTATACATTAATATTGTTCTCTCAATCTTAATTTATATGATACAATTTAATATACATTAATATTGTTTCAACCTCAACTTATATGATATAATTTAAATTTAAATATCCTAGAAAATGTCACTCCCACCCCAAGTGCAGAGTGCTGACTGTCTTGCACAGTCCAATATCCATGGGATTTGGTCGGCTTGGGTCTTGTGTTGTGTGAGTTGCTTGTTACTCATATTTCCATATTATAAAATAATGTTATAAATTAGTATTATTTTGGTTAATTTTATGTAGCATATATTTTACTCTTTGATTTATTAAAACTTATTTTTGTTTTACTTTTAATATAGCGATTATAATTATAAATATTAATAGGCATGTTTGGAGATGAAATCAAACTTTAAAATATATGGTTCAGGATTCTAGTATTTCTTAGTTATTGAATTCTAAAATAAGTAATTTATACGTATCAAGTTGATTTCTTAAGATAAAATAGTGTTTGGGCGAAAATTATTGGGATCAACCGATCAAACTCATACCATGATTTCTAGCTCTGCTCTGCATATTTAGACAGTAAAATTTCAAAATAGTAATTCTTTTTTAAAAAATAAAATAAATCATGCATAATCAAATATCATTACCTAAATTGAGATGGAAGCGATATATCTTTAAAATCTTTTTGCACAATTTGTCTCTCAATTACAAAAAGAGAAAAATACTTTATTAGACATACATTCATATCATATATACTAATTTTACCTACACTTTCAAATAATTATGTATCTTACTATACTAATTAAGAGTTTCCTATCATATATTGAGGAATATACACCTAGCTACATATATTTTTGCTACCAGATACACTAAAATAGGGAGAGAAGTGAGCGAGATGGGGAGGGAGGTGAGCGAGATAGAGAGGGAGATAGTCATGCAGTGTCCCAGATATATGTGAATCACACTAGATACGTGTATCTGTATGTATCTAGTGTGATTCGTATGTATCTAGGAAACTAGATACATAGAAGAGTAGCAAGCGAGATGGGAGATTGAGAGAGAATCAAATGAGATATGTCTATGTATCTCAAATATATGTGAATTCACTTGAATATAATATATCTGGAACACCTACTAAAAAACAAATAATCAACTATCTCTATCACTCAACATGCCAACTGTGAAACCTTTTTTTATCCTTAATGAAAAACCAAAAACAAAGAGATAAGAGAATTATTTATAAAAATTGAGAGGCCAAATTGGAAGAAAAGATGTAGAATGTTGAGGTGTGGGCAGACAAAATAACAAGAAAACATTGGTCCCAACACAACACTTAGTATAAATTATCACTTTCCAACAATACAAAGAATTGCAAGGACTCTGACCATTCGCCCCCACTACACAAATAAAGCAACAAATTATAGTTTTTATATATTTAGGAATTCATAGTTTAATGACTTTTTTTCACATTTTGGTGTCACGAAATATGAATTCAAAATTTTAAGTGTTTTTTATGCATATTTTCATTGATTTTTTGAAAGTTAATCAATCGATTCCATTGAACCCCAAATTTAGTTAGGTCGGGTCTCACAGGCTTAGTGAGTGGCATTCGTTGCATTTTTACGAATAACATTTCTTTCTTCAGCGTTTCAATGTCACGAACAAGTGAAGATTTTAAGCATTTTTTTATGTGTGTTTTAGTCTATTGTTTTTTCAAAAGTTAAACGATAGACCCCGTTGGCTCCAAACTTATATATATAGTATTAATTGGTTTATTCTTGTAGTTTTTACGTTTCATGTTTTTCGATTTTTGTGCTTCTATCACATTAATTCGATGTAATATATATATATATATATATATATATATATATAATAAAATCGCATTAATATGCTGATGTAATTTGCTTCTTTTAGAATTCAGTGTAACTCGATTTGTTACCAGATGTCTTATCTTCTTCATTGTTGCTTTTCCTTATTTAAATACTTTTTTTAGTTGATAGTTTACCAGAAACATTCTCTATCTCCATGAGTAGGGTTATAGGGTAAAATTTGAGTATACTTGATCCTTGGATATTTAATACAGTTCAAATGTGACACCTTTTCTTTTGATCAATCTGATAAGACGTTTGTTATTAGTGAATCTCCACTCTTTTCTTTATTTGATATAAAGATATGTCAATTTATTTCGCCACAATTTTTGTTGATTTTTGAGTCAATATATATATACCTCGAAATCAACGTCTTTGCATTTGCTGCGGGGAAAAGGAAGAGACGAATCAATTTATACTATAATGGTCGATAGAGAATAATAATTATACTAGTGGATTATGTCTAGCCAATATTCTTTAAACTTTGGTTAATGATAAGATTTTATAATTATAAAAATATTATAATATATTTAAAATTATGAATTTTAACAGATCGTTTGATGATTAGCATGTTAAAATTATAATTAATTAGGAATAAATTATTAGATTATATTATCCCATATTTGGTGTGTATAATTTTTTGACATAGAGATTAACAATTACGAGATTGATTATACCGAGATTGTGATCTTAATTTTGTACCACACCTTACATGAAATAGCAATCCTTATACTAAACAACAAAATATTTGTTATAGAGAAGAAATTGATCCTAACAAAAATTAAATGATCGAACTGATGAATCGCAGTCTAGGTGAAGTTTATCACTATATAAGGAGTCTAAGTTTCTAAAAAAGGGATATCTCAAAATTTGGTCTCAAATACTGAGTGGTGGAGCTTAGAGAATTTGATGAGAAATATTCAATAAAAAATTCTCAGCTAAGTTACAAATATAAAAAAAAACTGAATATATATTTATAATAAGTAATATTTAACCTCTAGATATATGACATGATTTTTCGACAAAAAATATACACCAAATCACTCTTTGCCTAAGATGGCTATGTCCATGCTTTGTATAAACGGCCTTTGAAAAAGTAAGATGACTCAAAGAATGCACAGCCTATAAAGCAATGAATTATCTCAGGTGTTGCCATGTGGCTTAAATTTTATTTGTCCCAATTTTGTAATATTACTTAATTTAAAATAAAAATAAAAAATTTATTTTTGAAATTTGTGATTTATAATAAAGTTTAGATATTTGTGTCTGCTATACATTATCTTCTCAAGAAAAAATAGTAATAATTTAAAGTTAAATTATTTATAATTATCAAAGATTGAGATTTTATTTTTAAATAAATTAGAAAAGAAAAAATATCATATCATTTGGGACAACGAGTAATGGAGAGCCACCTTATATTAAGGAGTGTCAAATGGCTTTTTTCATAGACAAATTATATTATTTAACTAAATCAAAAATTTAATTTATGTTAATACACTTTATATTAATTTTTATTTTTTTATATTAATTTCCCTTCATGACAATGTGGCTATATTAATTATATGTCCAAATCTAAAATTTACAATTTTCTCAAATATATAAGAGGCTATAAACACCTAACTAGTGGACGACATATGTTAGATGATTATATTACAAATTTATTGTTTATGCAATACCTATAGAAAATTGATTTACTATATTTTATTTCACTAGAAAAAATATTTTCTTTAATTTAAAGAAATTTATTTTTTTAAAAACAATATGTTTTAAAAAAGAAAATTGATCTACTAAATATGAATAAATTTTAAAAACATTTTCGAATTTTAAAATTGATCTACTAAAATGACATTTATGAAATTTTTCTTCCTACTTTGGTCAGAGAAGTTATTTTTCTATTTTTGAAAGTTCTTTTAAGTATATTCTTTTGAAGTATGATTTTCAAGAAAAAGTGTTTTTTGAAAATATATATTTTTTCTAAAAACAACTAGAACACTTTGTTTTTCTAAATAAACACTTCTAGTAGGAAAAATAAGACGAAATATTTTTCACCTTTAAAAAGCTTGATCAAACAAGCTATCAAATTGAAATTCATTTCGTATAGTGATTTCGTAGACTAGCAATTCATTTGATTATTAATTTGAATTATTTTTTTTAAATATTGGACAGTAATTTGAGTTGAGCCAAGGTTCCAAAAGTGTTCTTTTGAGAAAAATATTCTCTTCAACTTCTGGAAAATAAATTTTGCTACTATTCAAAAATTCATATTTTCTTCTTAATATCTTAACCAAACACCTCAATCTATAAAGTAGGCACTTTTGAAATAAGTATTATTAGATTTCTAGTTGTTTGGCTAAACGAACTTTAGTAATAACAATTATATATATACCCATGCCACTTTACTCCGATAAACATTATACATTTATAATAAAATGATTATATATATATATATATATATATATATGTATAGGAATATATGGATGGCGAATTTTTTGAACTATTTGAAATAAGGCTTGAAAATTTAAGATTTTTCTTTATATATCGTGATAGAACTCTTTTGGCATAAAGAAATAAGTTATTTGTATTTGGGTCCTCATCATTCACACATATCACTTGCCTTTATTTTTTTAAATAACTACTTAATTTAACATGAAATACTTCAAATATATTCTATGACATATTGAAAAATCGATATGTTGTAGTGCGTGTAATTCAAACTCATAATTTAATGGATTCGGAACCTAAATAAGCCACAAAAACATAAAAGTGACCAAAATAAGCCACTACTTTAGTAAGTAACTAAAATAGGCTTAGTGGAAGAAAAAATTCCACTTTATTTAATATTCTAAACGTTTTTCGTTAGTCTATTTTAATATATAACAGAACTATTTCCTACATTTTATAAAATGGAACTATTTCTTACACTTTATAAAGTGTAAGTTTTTCTTACATTTTGTAAAGTGGAACTTTTTCTTACACTTTATAAAGTGGAAGAAATTTTTTTGTTTTACCAAGAGGAATATTTTTCACGTTTTTATCTCTTTATAAAGTTTTTGCAGTGTTTGTCATACAATTATATTGATTTGACATATCATAAAAATGGAAAAAATTATTACATTATGTATTTTTATTTTTTTATTCTGAAAAATCCTCCAATCTCTATTTAAGGTCGATCGAACATAGTTGATAGCACCTACAACATAAAGTCTTCTATATTTGTTCATTTCAATCTCAAAAAAAAAAAAATCTTCTAAATCAAAAGTTAGAGTTTCAATTTATTGGGATGACGAAATTATACATGACGAAAATACCGTTTATTATAATTGTCCTCCTAAACACATTGCTAAATATTCAATTAATGTCCGATATCATAAATTTATAAAAGAATAGGTATAAATAGTATTGATTATAATTTGATTATAGTCGGAAAATACCCTACTTCATTTTTATCACAAGGACAAGTAAATTTTGGAGAGTGGATTATCTATAATGACGAATCGTTGACCGATTTTTTGAGGGTTCCAAATGACTACGTAGATCAAATCAACTTAACAATACTTGAAATCTATGTTAGGAAGGAGCCTAAGACTAGTCAACAATGTTCTCCTTATCGGTCGATGTTCATCCCCGATTAGAAAATCGTAATAACATTGATGGATTTCCGATAACTCAATCTACTGATTTTTCTAACATGACTCATTATGAAAATATTCTTACGGGTCGATATGATTTTGATTTGAACAAAACTATCAATGAAAGTGACTGGTAATGCTCAATAATTATATTTCAATTATTATTTGTTGATTTTGTCAATTATTTATTAATTTATATGATTTATTATTCTTATTATTCTTATTACATATTTTGTAGTGGTTTACCTCAGCAAGATAGGAATATTGCTCCAAGTTATGGACTAGAAAATTATTTTGGCCAATCCTCACACTTTGAAATGACGGAAAATGTTGGGACATCCTCAAATTTTCATGTCTCACCTACTTTTGATGCAAATGATTATCGGTATGTCCAACACTTGATTTTTTATTTAAGTAAGTTAATTGCATGAGACAAATATTTATACTTTTTTACATACATAGGAAAAATATCACACAAGATTAGCCCATTGATCCTGTGAATATCGATAATCGTGACCTTCCAAATTATGGTTCATCTTCAGCTAGTGATAGTGATGATTTGCCTAATGCCGAGGAATCAATAAATAATGTTCCATTTGAGGCATCATCTAGTGATGATGATTTTTTAAATGCCCAATCGATCGCCAAGACCAATGTCCATGAGTCCATTTCGTAATCATGAAATTCCTTATCTTGATCATCTCCCAGATGGTCCAGATATCTTTGACGATACACATGATGAATATACATCACAACGTACGTGGCGTGAACCGGAAGATTTCATGAATGGTGCTATTTATATTGAAAAAGGCATGTTATTCAATTCAAAGAAGCACTTGCAAAGAGCAATTAAGCTTCTACATTTAAAGATAGCGAGGGAGTACTTTGTTATTAAATCGACAAATAAATCATGGCGACTTGTTTGCAGGCGTGTAGAACAAGGATGTCAATTTAGGCTAACTTCTTTTTAATGAAAAACATACTAACATGTGGAAAGTTGGAAGATACATTAAAGAACATACATGTGATATGGGTACGTGTCGCGATAGACATTTCAACTTGGATGTTGAGATGATTGCTAACGTCCTCCGTGTTGATATAGAAAAAATGCCAAGGTACTATTTTATCCTTAGATGATTTTTCTTTATAAGAAAATATTCATTTTTTATTTGATAATTAATATTATTTTTACTTTTCAGGTTTCCCATTAAAGACTGTCAAAAAACCGTTCTTAAAGCATATGACATTTCGATAAGCAGAAGAAAAGCCTATCTTGATTGCAAGCGTGCTTTTGAAAAAGTCTATGGTACCTGGGAGGGTTCATTTGCCGAGTTGCCGAGGTTCATGGAAGCTTTGAAACACTTCAATCCCGGACAATAGTTGAATGGAAAACAGAGCGGCGTGTCGATATCGTTGAAGATGTATTCAACTATGTGTTCTAGATTTTTAAACCATGCATTAATGGGTTTGTGTTTTGTCATCCTATTATATCGATCGACGGAAGACATGTCTGTGGAAAATATGATATCAAGTTGTTGATTGCGATTGCATCGGATGGTAACGACTCAATATTACCTTTGGCATTTGCAATAGTTGCGAATGAGAGCATGGAGACATGGAGTTTATTTTTGGATCATTTGCACTAGCACGTTGTCAAGGGTCGTAGAGGTGTGGAATTGATTTCAGATAGGCATCACGGAATACTCTCATTCGTGTATAATTCTTCCAATTGGCAGGCCCCATTTGGGTTCAATCGTTTTTGTTTAAGACATTTGAAGGCCAATTTTTTTTAAAAAATTCAAAAATGTCACTTTGAACAACCTTTTATGGGCATCTGCAAATCACTGTCAGGAGAAATTTATTTTGAAAAAAATGGAGATGATCAAGGAGATTAACCCGAAAGCGTATGTGTGGTTAATGAAGAATGATCTTGACAAATGGACATTGCACAGGGATGGAGGTAAGAGATGGAGCATGCTGACAACAAACAGTTTCGAGTCATTCAATGGTCTTCTTAAGTCAAAATTTGTCAATCAGCTAGTATAACAAAAGCAACAATGGATGCCTAAACCATTCAAGATTTTTGAGGATAATCGAAAAAAGTCACAAAATCACACACTTATCAACTATCACCAACAAAGGAAAAACATATTTGAGGTGCAGACACATATGCATAATCGCCGTGGTGGTAATAAGCACATTGTAAATGCATCACAAGGAAAATGTCAATGTGGTAAATGACAATCATACCACATTCCGTGTTCTCATGCAATAATTTAATTTGACCAAATTGGGTATCAAGCACGGGAGCATATGGCACCAGAATTCAGCGTGCGTAGCTACAAAAGAGCCTACTCTGGACAATTCAATCCACTCGGCAGTGAAAAGTATTGGCCTGATAGTCCTTTTCTTATGATAGCAAATAAAAAATATTTACAAAAGTGGGCGTAAATAAAATCACCCGTATACATAATGAAATGGATGTTCCCGCAAGTACACTCACTCGCAAGTGTTCAACGTGCAAACAAATAGGCCATGATAGGCGCAACTGTCCTTCACGAGCTCGAAACGCCTCATATGGTGGTAGTAGCTAAAGAAAGATGTTTAACTATGTTAATTTATTCTTGTATCAATTTCTATGCAACTTTTTATTCGTATTTTTGATCATCCTCGAGTCATGTTTATATTTTCAAATTTTTTCATTCACTTTTTTAAAAAGAAAATACATACACAAAATAATAACTATATATGATTAAAATAATAATACTATACACCCTTAAAAAAAGATACATACACAAAAATAATAACTATATATAATTAAAATAATAATACTGTACACTCTCAAAAAGAGATACATACACAAAAGTAATAATATTATGTTCCACAACCCTTTCTTGAAATTCGTAGAACATCTCGCAGTCTAAGTCCTGTATATCCATCCTCATCTTCATTGTCCATCTTCCTCTTTTTGGCCGTCATGCGGTCTAGCTGGTCTCTAATCGGGAAAAGAACATGATGTGACTCAGTATCCTTATCAATTGCACGCGTCCATTGCCTAGCATATGGAAGTAATATGTCACCATCATGCGGCGGATGAGCTGATGGTTGTACAGGCAAGATCCTCTCCCAACACCAAATCTTAATGTGACAAACAAAATAATTAAACTATCATCATTAACAAAAAAAAATTAAAAATTGCATATATCTATTTTTAATAATTTTTAGAAATTATTTGTATGTAATTTAAATATATTAAAAAATTGAATATAGAAAAAATATTCTTGTATAGTGTAATGTTAAAAGATTCTTTGTATTTGAATGTATTTTAAAACTTTAGTAAAGTTACCTGAAGGAGAGGAATAAATCCGTAAATGTCAACCACATTATCGATAGATGCCCGACAAAGTGCACGGTACAAGTAAGCCAACACTGCACTGCCCCAACTGTACTTACCTACATCGTGGATGAAATCTAGGAACGCCAAGTATTGTAAGCTAATAAGGTTCCCCGACGTGTTCGGAAATAAGATGTAATGACCCTCTAAGTCATTTTTGTGTCTTGCCTTCTGTGTGTCGTTTAGAGCTTTCCTATAGCGACCCCAAGTCATTTACGACTTGCTGGGACTGACAGTTCGGTCACCTGGTCGTTCGTTTGGTCTTGGTGTGAGTTTTTGTGTTTTAGAGCTTTTGAACCTTGAACGATCATTTTCGATCAAAAGTTCATGAAGATGACATCGAAATCCAGTTCTGACGATTTCATCAGCTTCGGAAGGGTCATTTTAGGCTAGTAGCATGGTCGACTTGACTCCCGAGGTTTTCAGTGTGAGTCGGTGTGATTAGGCGTTTTAGCCTTTGAATTTTGGCTTAAATTTGACTTTGGTCAACATTTTGAGTAAACGCGCTCGTATGAGAATTCCGTCAGTGCGGTTAGCTCCGGAATGTTGAGTTTGGTCTAAATTGACCCTTCTTTTGTGTCTCGAGGTTTTCGATATCTTTCCGAGCCCTTTTGTGGGTTTTGACTTAAAATGGCCTTTGGAAGTGGGACCCACTTTTTATCGAAATGACCTCTGATGGAAATTTCGACTGCGCCGTTGAGTCTGGAATATCGAATTTGGTATGGTTGCATATCTCGTTTGCGTGCACGGGGTTCCGAACGAGATCGGAGTACCCCGTCGGGGTTTTTAGTTTTGGAAAAATTGCAGAAAATCTGCAATATAATGCAGATTTTCAGCAACAATTCCAAAACTTCTAACTCTCTTAACTCTCTCATCTTTTGTCCGATTTGGGCGATTCAAAAGGCAAAGTTGTGAGATTTTTCGAGGGCAACGCGTTGGTGAGCTCGGATAGTGGTTTGGGGTTCCCGTTTGAGGTAAATTCGCGATAAAACCTGACTGCTGTACTGTTTTCGAGTCCTTGTTTTTGGAATTTTTGTTTTGGTCATATCTCACTCATTTTAGCTCGGTTTTGGGTGATTCGAAGTCCCACATGTTGAGAATTGTCGTGACTTCGTTGTAGAGTGTTTAAAGAGTGCTGGGCACCTTTTGATTTTCGTTTATTTCGATTTTGGACTGCTGCAGTAGGGTTTCTTTAGTTGATTAAAAGTGGGTTTTCTTGCTTGTTAGTTTTTGCTGTGTTTTGAGCC
This sequence comes from Solanum verrucosum, assembly GCF_900185275.1. Taxonomy (NCBI): domain Eukaryota; kingdom Viridiplantae; phylum Streptophyta; class Magnoliopsida; order Solanales; family Solanaceae; genus Solanum; species Solanum verrucosum. The sequence goes on along the minus strand of NW_026020208.1, from coordinate 15,960 downwards.
TCGGATTGTGTTCCATTTTGGAACACAAGTTTGGAGTGTTGTTTAGGGTCTCTTGACGGAGTCAAATTCGGACAGTTCGATGCGGGTCCCATATGGGAGTTCAGTCTTCCTTGCTTGATAGGATCCGTGGTTGTCAGTTTGAGGATGAGGCCTTGGTGGCCCTTAGAGATCGAGTGTTAGCGGGTGATGGTGGTCAGGCTTCCTTAGATCCTGATGGAGTGTTAAGATTCGTCGGCCGCATCTGTGTTCCGAGAGTTGGGGATTTGATACAGTTGATACTTTCTGAGGGCCATGAGTCTAGATACTCTATCCATCCGGGCACAGCGAAGATGTATCGTGATCTGAGGCAGCATTACTGGTGGAGTGGCATGAGGAGAGATATTGCTGACTTTGTTTCCCGTTGCTTGTGCTGCCAGCAGGTAAAGGCCGAGCATTTGAGGCCTGGTGGTGTGTTTCAGAGATTACCCATTCCGGAGTGGAAGTGGGAGCGTATCACTATGGACTTCATTGTGGGGTTGCCTCGGACTCCTAGAGGTGTTGACAGCATTTGGGTCATCGTTGATCGATTGACCAAGTCAGCACATTTCCTTCCTGTTCAGTGTTCATTTAGCGCCGAGAGGTTGGCTCGTATCTACATTCGGGAGGTGGTTCGACTTCATGGGGTGCCAGTTTCTATTATATCAGATAGGGGCTCTCAGTTCACGTCCAGCTTTTGGAGGACCTTTCAGGATGAGTTGGGCACTCGGGTTGACCTTAGCACAGCTTTCCACCCGCAGACGGATGGCCAGTCGGAGCGTACTATTCAGGTCCTTGAGGATATGTTGCGGGCCTGTGTTATGGATTTTGGAGGTCAGTGGGACCAGTTCTTACCTTTGGCGGAGTTTGCGTACAACAACAGCTACCACTCTAGTATTCAGATGGCCCCATTCGAGGCATTATATGGTAGGCGTTGTCGCTCTCCAGTTGGTTGGTTTGAGTCTACAGAGCCTAGGCCGCGTGGTACAGATTTGCTTCAGGAGGCCCTGGATCAGGTGAGGGTGATTCAGGATAGGCTCAGGACGGCTCAGAGTAGGCACCAGAGTTATGCGGATCGGAGGCGCCGGCCTTTGAGATTCTCTGTTGGTGATCGGGTATTCCTCCGTGTGTCGCCCATGAAGGGCGTGATGAGGTTTGGGAGGCGGGGCAAGCTTAGCCCCAGGTACATTGGGCCTTTTGAGATACTCCGGACAGTTGAGGAGGTTGCTTATGAGTTGGCCTTACCTCCAGTATTTTCAGCCATCCACCCGGTTTTCCATGTCTCGATGTTGCGGCGGTATGTTCCTGATGAGTCTCATGTGCTCCAGTATGATGCAGTCGAGTTGGATGATCGTTTGACATTTGTAGAGGAGCCAGTTGCCATTCTAGCCCGAGATGTGAGGAGATTGCGCTCGAGAGCCATTCCTGTTGTTAAGGTCTGTTGGAGGCATCGTCCAGTCGAGGAGGCTACCTGGGAGATCGAGCAGGAGATGCGAGAGCAGTTTCCCAGCTTGTTTGAGCCTTCAGGTACTTCTTGACCCTTACTTTCGCGGACGAAAGTCCTTTTTAGTAGTGGATATTGTAATGACCCTCTAAGTCATTTTTGTGTCTTGCCTTCTGTGTGTCGTTTAGAGCTTTCCTATAGCGACCCCAAGTCATTTACGACTTGCTGGGACTGACAGTTCGGTCACCTGGTCGTTCGTTTGGTCTTGGTGTGAGTTTTTGTGTTTTGGAGCTTTTGAACCTTGAACGATCATTTTCGATCAAAAGTTCATGAAGATGACATCGAAATCCAGTTCTGACGATTTCATCAGCTTCGGAAGGGTCATTTTAGGCTAGTAGCATGGTCGACTTGACTCCCGAGGTTTTCAGTGTGAGTCGGTGTGATTAGGCGTTTTAGCCTTTGAATTTTGGCTTAAATTTGACTTTGGTCAACATTTTGAGTAAACGCGCTCGTATGAGAATTCCGTCAGTGCGGTTAGCTCCGGAATGTTGAGTTTGGTCTAAATTGACCCTTCTTTTGTGTCCCGAGGTTTTCGATATCTTTCCGAGCCCTTTTGTGGGTTTTGACTTAAAATGGCCTTTGGAAGTGGGACCCACTTTTTATCGAAATGACCTCTGATGGAAATTTGACTGCGCCGTTGAGTCTGGAATATCGAATTTGGTATGGTTGCATATCTCGTTTGCGTGCACGGGGTTCCGAACGAGATCGGAGTACCCCGTCGGGGTTTTTAGTTTTTGGAAAAATTGCAGAAAATCTGCAATATAATGCAGATTTTCAGCAACAATTCCAAAACTTCTAACTCTCTTAACTCTCTCATCTTTTGTCCGATTTGGGCGATTCAAAAGGCAAAGTTGTGAGATTTTTCGAGGGCAACGCGTTGGTGAGCTCGGATAGTGGTTTGGGGTTCCCGTTTGAGGTAAATTCGCGATAAAACCTGACTGCTGTACTGTTTTCGAGTCCTTGTTTTTGGAATTTTTGTTTTGGTCATATCTCACTCATTTTAGCTCGGTTTTGGGTGATTCGAAGTCCCACATGTTGAGAATTGTCGTGACTTCGTTGTAGAGTGTTTAAAGAGTGCTGGGCACCTTTTGATTTTCGTTTATTTCGATTTTGGACTGCTGCAGTAGGGTTTCTTTAGTTGATTAAAAGTGGGTTTTCTTGCTTGTTAGTTTTTGCTGTGTTTTGAGCCTCGGATTGTGTTCCATTTTGGAACACAAGTTTGGAGTGTTGTTTAGGGTCTCTTGACGGAGTCAAATTCGGACAGTTCGATGCGGGTCCCACGATTCCCGTTTTGACTCCAAAATTTACCCGTCTCCGTTTGTTGTGATTTTGGTGTCTAAATGACCATAGTAACGTTGTGACTCTATTTTTGATAGCGGGGCAGCGTTTTGAGACTGTTCGGAAAGGGAAAGCTCCGGTAAAGTGATTTGGAGAGCGCGCGGTTGGCCTTAAGGTAGGCTACGGCTTTCCTTTATTTTAGATTGAGCTTAATTGTGTAAAAACATGTCGATTGGAGTGAATTGGGGGTGGATACTAGTTTACTACCTTACTTTGATTAGATACCTTATGTTAGGATCGATTGGCCACATTTCGGGTATAGTATCATGTTATCCGGTTTAGTAGAGTTGCATGTCTATGTGCTAAATGTTATTGTATGCTTGTATGCTTTGTATTGTATGCCTTAGTCTAGGTTAGGCTAGCATTGCCTTAGACTTATGACCCGTGTGGGCTGGATAGCCTTGACTTTCTGCCGACGTCGTTCGGATGACTTAGCTCCTTGTAGACTGGAATAGCAGATTGAGTCTGATAGTTTGAGCCTTAGATTAGGCGTTATCGCTACTTGTTGCACTTCTGTATCTTCTCCCTCTTATTCTGCGGTTCCGACGCATTCTCGAAGGTTTAGTGCATCACCAGAGGTGTGGGATTGAGATAGTATAGGCTTGGAGCCTTTTCTGTGATTTCTTAGAGTGGACGGCGTTCCACGATGGTTGTTGTGGGATTGGATCCTATTGGAGATACCATCACCCCCGGGGTCGTTCTTTCTAGCTGGGCTGGGAACGTATCGTTGGCTGGGTAGACTCGGTGATATCGGCGATCGCCCCCGGGCCTCTCTTTCTAGCTGGGCTGGGAGTGTGCTGCTGGCTGGGTGTCCCCGGGTCGCTCTTTCTAGCTGGGCTGGGAGCTGACTGCACGGTAGGACGACTCGCGATATCTACCTCACTCACGGGTCCCTCTTTCTAGCTGGGCTGGGAGTGGACTGTTTGGTTGGGTGCCCCCTAGGGTCACTCTTTCTAGCTGGGCTGGGAGTGCACTGCTGGCTGGGTGGAGTCTGATGGATTATCTTAGTTACTTTGGGCTGAGAGCCCGATTTTCTTCTTTCTCAGTAGACTTAGCTTTTCCATGTACCTGTCGAGCTTATGGGGGTTCGTTCAGGTTTTATTTAAACTTGTGCACGAGTGTACCTTCTGGGCTTATGGGGTCCAGTTAGGTTTAGTCTAGTTGTACTTAGTTTGTTTCTGGTATGCTCGTGTGCTTTCTTTTCATATTCGCTTTGACCTCTCTGTGTCTAGATTCTATCCTTTCTTACTGTTTTTACCCTTTTTGCTCAGTCGGCCTATGATGCCTACTGAGTACCTGTTGTGTTGGTACTCATGCTACACTCTGCATCTATTTCGTGATGCAGGTCCCAGTACCAGTTACCAGCGGTGATTAGTTCCAGCCTTCTTTTGCAGTTGTGATTCGGAGACGAGGGCGAGCACTTGGCGTTTTGGGGTTTGTTCTGTCTCCTTCTTTTGTTTTAGCTAGTCTTGTTGTCTTTGAGACACGCTCTATTGTGGTCCTCTTTTGGGACTTGTACTCTTTATTATATAGCTCTGTACTAGTGACTTCCAGGTTCTGAGAGGGATTTCTGTATATATTTATTTTGGGTTGCTTCCACTTTGTTATCCTTGTTTAGATTATTGTTTTCGCTAGTTTTTGCCCTTTTGCTCATTGCTTGATGTTCTGGGTTACGGGTTGGCTTACCTTCTGGTAGGGTATAGTAGGTGCCATCATGACTCGAGAAATCGGATCGTGACAGTAGATCAATCTACGGACCATCAATGGGTACCGTGGTTCCACACTTAGTCAGATTCCCTAATTCTCCTTCCATGCCTTGCCCTGCTGATCTAAGATCATCATTTACAGAGTGTCACTAGACTTACGGTCCGTAGATCACTTTCGTAGATGCCCTTTTCTGCATTTCTTTCATCTGTTTCTTTACTTTCGCGCCTAAACATATTTCCTGCAAAACATGATAAAAATACATTAAAAAACAATCTAAAAAGGCCCTAGACACACACAACTCTTAAGTGAAATGTATCAAAAATACCGTAAACTCACGGTAAATCAACACCCTCAACTTAAATTTGTTGTTTATCCTCAAGCGATGCACTAAGACTCTACATGACACTTGTATAGAAGCAAAAATTTCAAGCACAAGCAATTACATGGATCTCTACCCCAACTCTCGTTTCGGGTGCAAAATCTGTTCTCTTAGACTCGACAAGCTAATTCATGCGGATCAACATATGACAAAGATCGACCAACCAACACACAACATACACTGTTTCACTATCACCAAGGTACCAACTTTCCGACAATGTAACTAGTGCCCTTACTTCAAACGAAATCCCTTTTCACACAATGAATATGAATTTGAGTACAAGGATTCATTAAACACTCACACTCAGAAGTAACTTCAAATACAGTTAGTGCTCAATACCATAGGCTTGCCCTTATTTTCACTGCTTAGACTCTCCAAACTTGATTCTAGGATCACTATAGGACTTTCTTGGCTTATAACATAGGCTCAGGGTTAGATGTGGTACATTTGGGTACTTCTTAGTGACTTTCTACCCTCATTGACATTACACTAGGTTTTCAACCTCGTTTTGCCCTATTTTTGACATCCTACCGTTTTACCTTCTTTCTCTTGATTTTCTTCACCCACGGATGTGACTTTAGACTTTGTAGCTCTTTATTTTTCACTTTCATCTTTTTCTTGCATTTTATTCTTTTCTTTAGTTTTCAACCAGTCACATCCTTTCCTCTCCTTTTTTTTTTTTTTTTTTTTTTTAATATCAAACCCTTTTCATACCCATTTCTCTTTCGGTTTCCTCTTTCATAGCCACCCTCAACTTATGGATTTTCCATTGGTTAAGGTGGACAATACCCAATGTCGGATCAGGGCCAAGATTGAGGTTACTTTTTTCATTAGCCACTCTCAAATTAGGCTTTTGGCCTAAGTCGAGGTGCACATGTCCAAGGAGGGACGTGGGCCAACATAGTAGATTATGGGACGGTGAGTTAGGGGTTTAGAAAGAAATGGTCTAATTTAGGCTCAAAGCATTTGGATCAAAGGGAGCATTTATTTCATTTGGTTGGATTATTCTTTTAGGCAATTTATAGACTTATCAGAACAAGGGCCTATGATCACTTCCTAGCCTCTAGAGTAGATTGTCTTAGCAGGACTAACTAGGCAAGTTCTAGATTGGCACAAAAACTGTTTGAACAATCATCTATTCTCACACACTCTTGGCACATAGTTTCATTATCAGATTATCAAATTACCCAGTTCATATTTTAGCTTAAGTCATGCCATCAAGTTGGTTCATTATCATGTCATACTCAGAGCCAACACATTCAACTTATCTTAGCCTACAAATTCTAGCATACATTACAAAATTTGGACGGGTGCCATTTTTCATAAGACATCATGCTTCATTCTTTTTCATCCTTCTACACATACGATCCTAACACATACCGGTTCAACATAAATTAAACAGTCTCTTGGGGGAAAAGAACACAGGCAAGAAAAGCCCAAGAGAGGATTATGAGTTAGGTTACTCAGACTTCACCCTATTACTCACAATCCATTTACCCCACCCCCGACAAAAAATAGGTGCACTTCTCCCTAAAGCACACAAAAAATAGTAAAAAGCATTGGATTTGGGTGAAGCAAACATGTGGCGCATAGCGCCGACGAACCATCAACAAGCGGGTGGGTCCTGTAACGACCCGAGAGCACCCCCTAGTCGTTACCGGCGTATTCGACCTCGAAGAGGTCTTATACAAGCCCTTAGCATTCATCATAACATGTATCATAGAATAAAATCACAGAAAATTTAAAACTTTTACTTTGGAAGTTCAACTTCACTTCATATATGAAAAATAGAATCTAACTTCGTCAGAATGCACCATCTAAACATAGAAGTATCGAAAATGGGACTTAGCCCTTACATCAATAAGAAGTCTTGCAAATAGGAAGTACAACAATGTCTTTCAACATAAGCAAAGAACTAAACATAGAAGCTAGATCATAGGGTCTTGTCCTTGGACTTGAGGACTCACCAACTTGGGGAAGCAACTTCAAGTGTCTTGAGAAGTAAACTTGAATCCTCAATGGCCCGAACCTAAATGTTTGGGGAAAAGGGAGAAAATATGGGTTAGTACAACACACGTACTAAGTATGGCTACTATGCATAAAAAACATTGAAACATGCATAAAGGGACATTTTATTCAAAACACTTTTTTTCCCCAAGTAAATCCAATATGCACATAAATTAAGTATCATAGTCCAAACCAACATAATATCATCCCAACATGTAGACAGCCCAAGCAATACTAGTGCAATGCAAAGAATAGAACCCCATAACCCTATTCAAAGTCAAGTATCACATTAAGCAACCTACTTCATGCATACATGCATAAGATCATATTTCATCATAACTTACCATATTCATAATGATCATACATAACATAGCTTCAACTTACATAAGTCGTAATCATCATAATCATAAGAGAACACTACTACAACCATCCCTTAGGATCCCACAAGTGCAATGTGCAAGAGAAGTCCCATACCCTCCCTTACACTATGTAGAAACCCTTAAGAAAGCCCTAGTAAGAGTTCACACCTTTCATAGCTTCATCTAATTTTACATTAGGGAAATATTGCAATAACCGACATAGACCATGAGAGTTACATGGAATCTGGTGTTCTACTCCCACACCGAAAAGAAAGGGTTAACACTTGCCTAAGGTGTAACCATTCGTACATAGCTATCTAGGTGGATCCACTAAGCTAAAGTCCTATGTGGTCACATAGTTAAGGGTCAAAGAAATTGCTTCTAGAAACCCTAACTTACTAAACGTGGGGGTTTCCATCTCATGAGACAACACATACCGTAGGTAATCTGGACTTGCTAAACGTGAGGAAACCCATGTGGGGAGCCGTATTTACTAAACGTGAGACCCTCATCTCATTTACATGCCCTTTCGGTGCTAAGCATCTAATTCCCTTTAGTAATCATCTTTAGTCATCACATAAGTTTACATTAGCCTTTACTAAACTCTTATGTAGACATATTATCATGATAACTGATATGTGTTCATAAGTGAGTAGCAATCCTTTCACTTTAGAGACATTTAGCAAGTGAGTAAACCTTTCACTTTACATTACACTACAATCATAAGAACTACATTTCAATCATATAGCAATAATACCATAATATACATACATACTTCATAGCTAATTCAAGTGTATAGGGTTAAGGATGAGGAAACTAGGTCATCAACACCACAATAACACATTAGGTATAACATTATTACAATCTAAGTTATTCCCCTTTCATACTTGAGTTCAAAGAAGAACCAACCTGCATACCTTCTTGCCCTTCGTGGGACATCCATACTTCAATTACCAAGCAATTCATAACCAATACATAATACAAGGTAATTCATGAAGTAATAACATAATCAATCATCAATATAAGCAATTGACATATTCCCTTCATAGCCTTCAAGGCTTCATTCAAAGACTCAACCCTAATTTCATAGAAATTATACATAACATATGGTATAATAATCATACAAACATGAATTACATAACATCACATTCAATTCATAGCCTTCAATTGATATCCAACACAAACTAGGGTTATAATTAGGAAAAGAAGGAGAAACATGGATCTCATGGGGAATTCTTCACGAAACCACCAATACGATATAAATTCATCCATAATTGTTCATCTAACACCAATCCAAGTCAGTCTATAACATCAATTTCACTTTAGAAAGAAGACCCACATTTTTGGATTGAAACCTAGAAATTGGAGATTTTGAAATTCATCTTGAAGGGGCCTCTTGGGGAAAGGAATCCTAAGAGTGATAAGCAACCATACCTTATTAACGAATTAACCACAAAAATCATATTTGAAACCTTGGAGAGTTGGTCTTCTTTTGAAGCTCCGATCTTCTTCAATGGAGTTCTTGAGAAGAGAGAGAGAGTAGAGAGAAGGAGGAACTATAGGTTTAGATCTTTTGGGTTTTGTGTTTGAGTGATAAAAGTGAGGTAAATTGACTTAAAAATCATTATATACACGTCCCCTAAAGTACCCTCAATACCCCTTACTTAAATGGACTCTTTAATGAAGTAAAAATAGATTTCTGAATTTCTGCATTTTCGTCGCGGACTGTTCGCTGAAGATATTTGGAATTGAATTTCGAGACAGTAGAGTCCGCGACACGACCGCGTCGCGAACAAACTTTTTTCTCCTTGGGGGAGCAAGTCCGCGACGCGCCCTTGTTCCCTCCAAGAGCAATTTGCAAGCTGCCTTGGCAGCTTGCTTGTCCAAGGTTGGGGTTCTCCCTTGGAGCCCCTTAGGGTGGTCCCGGGGTGTCGTATTCTAATGTTTTGACCCTATAAACATATATTTACCTATTTTAACTCTTTTTACAAGATTATACCATCACACGACACTCCCAAACATGCCCAAAACCTAAGGACACACTAGAACACATTCTTCTCTAGTTTCCGGACGTCGTGGTCGTTTCTTGACGTTTAGACTTTTACTCTTCCAAACCAAGTCAATTACATTAGTTTAGGTTTATAAACATCATTTTAACTATTTTTAAGTCATTATTCATGAGGTGAGGCTCTAACTTAAGTCATAGAATTTCTGGGGTGTTACAAGTCCGGTTTCCCGGAGCCCGCTAAATCCACACTTGGGTCACCTTCAGTAGTGCCCGCATCAACAAAGACAATACCATCAATAGTGATATCCGCAACTCTAATTGCACCATCAGTGGTGCTCACATCAATCCTCACGGGCACCTAACTCGATGCCCCAGTAGCAGCCTCAAGCGCCCTTTTCTGGCATAACTCCTCATCTAATATTGATGCTCTCCTAGCCTGCTCCTCTTCCTTACGCTCCCTGTTTTCTAGTTCAAGCATCATCAACGATCTCAGAAGGGTGACAAGATGGTGCCTCTTACCACGAGCACGGGTGGGATCGGGATGTGTCTCTTCGTCCACCCTGAATAAGGCATCAAAAATAGTATCCTTAGACAATACCATCGGTGCATGCTCTGGCTCATTCACAGGAATGTCAAGAATGACATCCACACTAGCTCGGAGACTAGCCAACTTCGCCTGAATGGAGGAAAGATCGGTGTGGGGGGCTGATCGGGCCAGAACTCTTAACTCAAATGCATCCAGGCGTTTATGAACTGCCTAGATCTGCTGCTCTGTCTACTTTGCCACCCTTTTCTCAATTTTGGCCTCAGACTCTTCTATCGACTTTTGCATCCAAGGCTGGATGTGGTGGAGCAGTGTGGCCATCTGAGCCTCTAATTTCTATACTCTGGCCATCGGGACAACAACAACTCTTGATGGTGGTGTGGACCTGGATAAGCTAAGAGCCTTACTAGCTGTCTTAGAAGAGGAGGCCGGTATAGTATCGGTGTGGCTTGGTATACTGGGATCATCGCCCTGTGCCTACTCCACCGTGTCTGCAAGATCTGTGCCTAAGGGAGGTACCTCAACCTGGGGCTCTCGGCGTGGTGCCGCCATATTTGCCTCATTTCGAATAAGGCCTATATCCAAAGTCCCAGTAGGGTGGATCAACCTATCACAATGCCAGATCGGCACTCCAGAATCCCTGCACAACTGAAAAATCAAACATGGAAAGGGAGAAGTAGTGGAGGTCTTGAACGCTCTCTCATGTATCTTTGTCAGCAGCATGCTGGCAAAGTCAATCTCACATCCTGCTACTAATGCAGCAACTATGACGGATCTGTCCCATGTGAGTTGGTTGTCAGCTTTTGTAGGCGACACTCTGTTGCGCACCAACAGACAGAAGAACTTGGCCATGAAATTTAATATGGCATTTCGGATACCCAATAATGGTGCGGTGACCCACTCTGCACGCTCGCCATCTGCAGCAATGTGTTTAGCCAACCATAGTGTAATAGCCTCCCGCTGCTCAGGATATCTCTGAAAAGCGCCACCCTCACAATGTCCCATCGGTAATTCAACTCTGCTGTGTTCTGTGGCCAAGATTGACCGGTGGCAGGGCCATAGATAAATCAGTTGATGGTGGCATGTGATATGTCCATCGGACAATAGTGGAAGTGAAAGGGTCCTAGGCTGTGGGCTTGGACCGCTTGAAGATCAAACCTCGGAGAGTGGCAGCATAGAAGGCGTAGAACTCCCGCACAATCTCCTCGTTATAAGTCATTCGATCTCGAGCCATCCAGTCACACTTGTGAAGTTTAAAAGCCGGTGGATGTCGGGGACAGTGTGCAAGCTCCCCGTGAGGACTCTACGCTCATCTGTAATAAGTCGGGCCATCTTCTCTTTGTCATTTTTCATCTTGGCATCCCGATAAATCTGTCGTTGGCCCTCAACAAACCATCTATTTGGCTCGCCGGCCACTGGGGTAGGGTCTTCATTCTGTGGTACTGTTACTGTCTCTGAGCTAGTGGCCTCATCAGATGAGGCTGCTTATTCATTTTCACCGAAATCTGTGGTTGATTTAGCAATGGACCCTTCCTTTGGCAGACTCGAACCCTGAAGCATGGCTATACTCAGATCCCAAAGCATGGGCAGACTCGGAGTTGGACGTAGACCCATTCTCTGAATTGGAAGCAACCCCAGTTGGTGACCTGATCAGTGTGTGCTCCTCATTAGACTGGGAGACAGTGACTACGTCGGGAATCACCTTCCGGTGGGTGCCTCTGGTGACTCGGGGTGCAGTAGGAGAGGTCCTTATGTTGGGAGGAACGTATGCCGGATCTGTCTCCACATCATTATATTTGTCGATTAGCCTGAAGCTAGGGGCAACAGATTTTGACTTACCCTGTTTTGTATAGGTGACTAGCGTGGGTGCCATAGTACTTTACAAGAAATGAGGAATGGGGTGATTGTGTGATGACACTAAGCTTTGCAATACCACACTAATCGCCTAGTTGCACCGAACCCGAACACCGAAGTTTTGAATAAGGCAGTTGAGAGAGATTGGGGAATTTCTTGGATGAAGGGGTGAGAATTGTATATGGAGCAGTAATGGGTGATTTAAGACGTGATTTAGGGGATTTTGAGGAGTTTAGAAATGGTTTGGGGGTAAATGGAGGGAAGTGGGAATGGTTTAAAATTAGGGGATTTTAAATAGGATTAGTCCGAGTCGAGTCAGGCAGCATTTAGGGTTTCGAACCCACGAAACCCCGTCAACGGTCCGTGGGTCGATCTACGGTCCGTAGATGGGTACCCTAGATCACATTTTCACTTAAAAATTTAGAAACCTTACCTAGGATCTACGGACACTATTGACGGTTCGTGGAATGAACCACAAACCGTCGATGGGGTCCGTAGATTGCTGCACCAGACCTTTTTCTGTAGATTCTGATTTCCGCTCATGCACATGTAGCAACCATTAGCACTTTCTTTTTACATTTTCTGGACACTTTTTAGACACTGACGCTATGCTATGTCTAGCCAACACTAAAACAAAAATAAAACAACTATCTAAATGAGTACAGAGAAGAAACTAAACAAAGAAAACTACTGAACGAAAAACAAAAACCTATTGTTGGCTAGATTTTACATCTTGGATTGCCTCCCAAGCAGCGCTTGAGTTAACGTTGCAGCACGACGAAGGCCTCTTGATTACTCAGACTTCATCAAGATGATAGGCATCAACAACTTCTTGCACACTTTCTGCGTTTCCCAAATAGATCTTGAACTTTTGCCCGTTAACCATGAACCTTGTTCCTTCACTGTTCTCAAGCTCGACCGCTCCATGGGGGAGCACTTTTGTGAGTAAAAATGGCCCAGTTCATTTGGATTTGAGTTTGCCCGGAAACAAGCGCAACCTAGAGTTGAATAGAAGCACAAGATCACCCACAACAAATCCTCGCTTTTCAATTCTTTGATCATGATACCTCTTCATCTTCTCCTTGTACAAGGCTGAACTTTCATAAGCTTTCAGGCGAAACTCATCAAGCATATTCAAGTCATTCATTCTTTGATTAGATGTGGCGCCCTAATCCAAATTTAGCTTCTTCATCGTCCATAAAGCCTTATGCTCTAGCTCTACCGGTAAATGGCAAGACTTCCCAAATACAAGTTGGTACGAAGACATACCTATGGGAGTCTTGTATGCAATGCGATAGGCCCATAGAGCATCATATAAATTCCTTGACCAATCCGTTCTATTAGCATTCACAGTCTCCGCCAATATCTGTTTGATCCCTTTGTTGGACACTTCAACTTGCCCACTAGTCTGCAGATGGTAAGGAGAGGCTACATTGTGGCGGACACCATATTTCTCAAGTAGCGCCTTGAACAATTTATTACAAAAGTGGGAACCTCCATCACTGATGATTGCCCTCGGTGTACCAAATCTGGAGAAGATATTCTTTTTCAAAAAATGCGGTGACACGTTTACCTTCATTGTTGGGGAGCACAACTGCTTTCACCCACTTCGATACATAATCAACCGCAACAAGAATATACTTCATCCCATGTGAACTCACAAATGGACCCATAAAATCAATGCCCTATACATCAAACAAATCTATCACCAATATAGGATTCATAGGAAGCTCTTGCCTTTTTGAAATCCCTCCTTCTCTTTGGCAATGATCACAAGACTTGGCGAAATCATGAGCATCTTGGTGGATGGTAGGCCAGTATTACCCACACTGCAAAATCTTATGCGCAGTCCGAATACCACTATGATGACCATCAATAGGCGATGAATGACATGCTTCAAGTACACTCAACATCTCAACCTAGGGCACTCAGCGACAAATAATCCCATCAGCACAACTACGATACAAGTAAGGCTCATCCCAAAAGAATTTCTTCACATCATACATAAACTTTTTCCTTTGGTGAAAAAACAAATTCGGGGGCACCAAATCGTTTGACAAATAATTAGCAAAGTCTCCGAACCAAGGAATTAGATCATGAGAAGCAGCCAATACATGTTCATCTGGAAGAGCATCATTAATTTCAGCCCTATCTCCAAGCTTTAGCATAGCCTTTTTCTCTAATCTAGACAAGTGATCAGCAACTTGATTTTCGATCCCATTTCTATCTTTTACCACAAAATCAAACTCTTACAGCAACAATACCCATCTAATCAACCTTAGTTTTGCATCATTTTTCTCCATCAAATACCTCAATGCAGAATGGTCAGTATGCACTATGACCTTAGTACCGAGCAAGTAGGACCAAAATTTCTCGAATGCGAAAATGACCGCGAGAAGTTCTTGTTCCGTCACAGTATAATTCTTCTTGGCCACATTTAGAGCTTTGCTAGCATAGTAAATAGGGTGAAGAATTTTCTCTCTCCTCTGTCCTAATGCTACACCAAGCTCCATTCCACTCGCATCGCACATTACCTCAAACGGTTGTCCCCAATCCGCTGAAATAATGATAGGTGCAGTAACCAACTTCTCCTTCAACTCTCCAAATGCTCTCAGACAAACATCATCAAAATGAAACTTATACTCTTTTTCAAGCAGTTTACACAATGGATGTGCAATTTTAGAGAAGTCCTTGATGAACCTCCGATAGAAACATGTATGCCCAAGAAAACTTCTAACACCTTTTACAGAGATAGGTGGTGAAAGCTTTTCTATTACCTCTACTTTTGCTCTATCAACCTCAATGCCCTTCTTAGAAATACGATGACCTAAAACTATCCCTTATCTTTCACCATAAAGTGGCACTTCTCTCAATTTAGCACCAGATTGCAGTCTTCACACCTTTTAAGAACCTTAGCCAGATGATCCAGACATCGATCAAAAGAGTCACCTACTACAGAGAAATCATACATGAACACTTTAATAGTGTCTTCCACCATATCAGAAAATATCGACATCATACAACGCTGGAAGGTCGTTGGAGCATTGCACAACCCAAATGACATCCGTTTAAAAGCAAAAGTCCCATAAGGGCAAGTGAAGGTGGTCTTCTCTTGGTCTTTCGGAGCTATAGAAATTTGATTGTAGCCCGAATACCCATCAAGAAAACAATACCAATCCTTGCCTGCAAGTCTATCCAACATCTGGTCCATGAATGACATAGGAAAGTGGTCATTCTCTGTCCACGCATTCAACTTCCGGTAATCCATACAGACTCTCCATCCGGTCACAGGCCACATTGGAACAAGCTCGTTTATCTCATTTGGAACCACAGTAATACCACCTTTTTTAGGCACACACTGCACAAGATACACCCAATTACTATCTGCAATAGGATAAATAACTCCGGCATCCAACCACATGATGATCTCCATTTTAACTACCTATTGCATAGGTGGACTTAATCTTCTCTGGTTCTCGATACTAGGCTTGTGATCTGGCATGAGTTGGATTTTGTGAGAACAAATACCAGGAGGAATCCCAATAATATCCGCAATAGTCCACTCAATAGCTCGCTTGAACCTCTTTAACACAGTCACTAATCACTCTACATGTCTCGCATTTAAATCTGCCGCAATGTTGAGCGGCAAAGTATTATCTCTACCCAAGAATGCATACCTCAAATGCGGTGGTAGAGCCTTAAGCTCCAATTTTGATGCCTCTACAATTGATGGTTTCGCGGGTGGGGACTCACGATTCTTATGTCTAGCTCATACCTCTTTGGTTTTGACCGATATTCGCACCTATCGAGTGCAACTACCAACTCATCGTACTCTTCAATACCATCACTATCGAAATTCATCATAACTGTTGCTAGTGCTTTAACACCTAGTCGCTCTTCAATTTGCACTTTTGTTTCACATTCAACTCTGTAAGTTATAACAGATACCGATTGGAGCTCACCATTTTGCTTCATGGACCTACAAATGTTGAAAGTTGTTTTTTTCATTGTTCAGTCTAAACTTCATCTGCCCCTTCTCCATATCAACCAACGCACGCCCTGTGGCAAGGAATGGTCTCCCAAGGATGATAGGAACCTCAAAATCAACCTCACAGTCAAGAATCACAAAATCCATCGAAAAGATGAACGACTCCACTTTCACTAGCACATCATGGAGTACCCAATGGGCCTTTTTCACGGTTCGAATGGCCATAAGTAACCACATCGTAGTAGGCTTTGGATCCT